>NC_064924.1:27393042-28033577 GCF_023897955.1 Schistocerca gregaria | reverse complement strand
TTCCGTAGAAATGTTGGAACACGTGAGGCAATACTGACCTTACGACTTATCTTAGAAGCTAGATTAAGAAAAGGCAAACCTACGTTTCTAGCATTTGTAGACTTAGAGAAAGCTTTTGAAAATGTTGACCGGAATACTCTTTTTCAAATTCTAAAGGTGGCAGGGGTAAAATACAGGGAGCGAAAGGCTATTTACAATTTGTACAGAAACCAGATGGCAGTCATAAGAGTCGAGGGGCATGAAAGGGAAGCAGTGGTTGGGAAAGGAGTGAGACAGGGTTGTTGCCTCTCCCCGATGTTATTCAATCTGTATATTGAGCAAGCAGTAAAGGAAACAAAAGAAAAATTTGGAGTAGGTATTAAAATCCATGGAGAAGAAGTAAAAACTTTGAGGTTCGCCGATGACATTGTAATTCTGTCAGAGACGGCAAAGGACTTGGAAGAGCAGTTGAACGGAATGGACAGTGTCTTGAAAGGAGGATATAAGATGAACATCAACAAAAGCAAAACGAGGATAATGGAATGTAGTCTAATTAAGTCGGGTGATGCTGAGGGAATTAGATTAGTAAATGAGACACTTAAAGTAGTAAAGGAATTTTGCTATTTAGGAAGTAAAATAACTGATGATGGTCAAAGTAGAGAGGATATAAAATGTAGACTGGCAATGGCAAGGAAAGCGTTTCTGAAGAAGAGAAACTTGTTAACATCGAATATAGATTTATGTATCAGGAAGTCGTTTCTGAAAGTATTTGTTTGGAGTGTAGCCATGTATGGAAGTGAAACATGTATGATAACTAGTTTGGACAAGAAGAGAATAGAAGTTTCGAAATGTGGTGCTACAGAAGAATACTGAAGATAATGTGGATAGATCACGTAACTAATGAGGAGGTATTGAATAGGATTGGGGAGAAGAGAAGTTTGTGGCACAACTTGACTAGAAGAAGGGATCGGTTGGTAGGACATGTTTTGAGGCATCAAGGGATCACAAATTTAGCATTGGAGGGCAGTGTGGAGGGTAAAAATCGTAGAGGGAGACCGAGAGATGAGTACACTAAGCAGATTCAGAAGGATGTAGGTTGCAGTAGGTACTGGGAGATGAAGAAGCTTGCACAGGATAGAGTAGCATGGAGAGCTGCATCAAACCAGTCTCATGACTGAGGACAATAACAACAACAACATCACATAAAAAACTAAATCTTTTGTGGTTATCACTGTTAGCATTCAACCGCGATTCTTATACATATATTTTAACAACGCGTTTCAAGAGACAATGCTCTCATCATCAGGTTATAAAGTCTATGTCTTGAAATTAAACAGACTAAAAAGACAAAATACCATCACAAATAGTTGGGAAGTCCATAGAGTAAAACAGAATTAAAAGTATATTGGACTGTGAGTCCTTGTCTTACATTGAAGTTGTTGACACAATTCGATGGCCGCCCCATAGCTACCAAATATGCTGTCGCACTGTGGCGGCTCGGGAGTTGCTGTGGACTGACGTGCCTAGGTGTTGTGGCGTGGTTACAGCCATGTGCTTGTCTGTAACGCTATGCTATTGGGCACCTGATTTCCTTATTGCATTGGTCTGCCATTGTTAGCCTCACGCAACTCCATCAGTGACATGCTACAAGTTTAAAGTCGCATACCTACCCTAAAATAATTTTAAAAACCCGCTAAAATATCTCATTTCTTTAAAATTATCTTGTGCATTTAGAATATTGCTTTGTTTCTTTTCATGGATAGCTATCTCACATTCCTCTAGTAAATCAAGTTTCCCCCCTTCATTTTCTACATGCAATATTTCTACGTTGTCTTCTATGCTATTAAGGGGATGGCCTGTTTCATATATATGGTTCGGAACAGCTGATTTGTCATAATTTCCTAACCTGAATGCATTTTTATGTTCTTTATACCGGATCGCGAATGATCTTCCTGTCTGCCCTATATATTTTGTATCACAAGTTCTGCATTGAATCTTATAAACTCCCGATCTTTCAAACTTATTTCTCTTCTCGTCAATATCATGCTTAAGGCTGTACCTCTCTAAGTTATTAGTCTGAAAAGCTATTTTAACATCGTATGGCTTAAAAATATTTGCTATCTTTTGTGAGACTGTTCCGTAGTATGGCATCGTGATAATTTTCACTTTCTCTCCATCAGGTTTATTCTTTTTGTGGTTATTACTTTTCCGTAACAGTTTGTCATTTGTTATCAGACTTCAAACTTGAAATTAAAACATTTCAAAAGTTTGGAATCCCAGGCACTGATATGCTGGCAGTGTCAATGTTGAGACCCTTGATTCCCAGAATGGATTAACTGTCTATAGATGTAATTAAGTTTGCACAGTACCGTCAGAACATGAGCCCTATTTGCACCTGGTCAATTTTTTATATGGATGTCAGTCTATGCATGTTCTCTTAAAAGTGAATAACTATTAAACAAACTGGGATGCAGTATTTCTTGACTTCTGTAAAGCATTTGACTCATTACTACAGTAATGATAACTAATGAAAGTACACTTATAAACAAAACCTGTGGCTGGGTTTAGGTATTCTTGGTGGGGAAGATGCAGTGTGTTATCTTGGGTAGAGGGTTGTAGACAGAAGCAGAAGTAATTTCAGGTAGTAATGGTGGTGTGTTGGGACCCTCATTGCTCATATTGTTTGCTAATGTTCTGACAGACAATATTAACAGTAACCTCATTATTTTTGTGTGTGATGCAGTTGGTTGTAATGAAGCACTATCTAGAAAAGGTTCACAACTATACCATTATGTCTGAATAATAACTCAAAATGGTGCAAAGACTGACAACATGCTTTAAAATGTTCAAAAAACATGCAAAAGAAATATCCTATGACAACATCAATGGGTCACAGTTACAGCATTCACAGAGGGCATTTAAGCAGTCATTCTTCTCACACTCTGTATCAGTTGGAATGGGAAGGAACTCTTAAGTGTCTGCCATGCACTTACAGCACTTTGCATTGTATGAGTATGGATGCAGATTGTTTGTTTGTCTAAAGTATATCCAGGATGCAAGATCCTTACGCTGTCCACCAATGGCTACACCTCTGAGTGTAGGTAACTGCATGAAAACTATACTGACTCTGCCCAGCAGAAACAACTGGTTAACTATTTTTTATTGAGAAGAGAGACAGTGATTTTTCCTTTCTGTATGCGTAGAGATAATAAAAGTTGTATGTGACAAGTAATTTTTAGTGCCTTTGTTAATGTTTATTGTTTGTCAGATAAAAGTTTCAAAATCAAAGACTGTAGCATCTGTTATTGCTGCTTAAATTAAGGAAATACCTCCAGTCCTGTATAGGAATAAAATAACATGTTAAAGAAATATGAGTAGAGAGATGGCTGTAATTTCCCCTTACTTTCAATTGTGGTGCAGTATCAGTATAGCAAGGACATAAAAATGACTTAAAGATATCACGAAGAGAGGCCACTGGTCACACACTAGATGAACCTTAGTGTTTGAAATTTCTAAGAAACTGAAACAGCAACCCAAATTCTCAGTTGTGCTTGTTTTGCACTTTGAAATGACTTCCAATGTGCTCACCCTAGGATATAATTGTGGGCATACTTAACTCAATACCATTCTCTCTCTTCAGCAATGCAACTGAAGTCAAGAATGGTTTTATTCTACAGAACCATGCAACAATTGTATCAAAACAAAAATCAATCAAGAAAACTAATAAACCATGGACAGGACTGCTGGCCATTACTTACTCTCAGAAGGCAGAATGTATAATGTTGCTGGCAAACAAGTATAAAAACAAATGTGGCACACTACTTAGTTTCTTGATCTAATAGCTCCTCCCTGAAGGAGGAGGCAGGGACAGGATGGTGAAGGTTAAAAAAGGAAGGCAGGTCACTCCAACCCTAAGATGAGAGAAGAGGGAGCTGTCTGTAATGAGGACAAGGGTGGACTCTACAGTGAGGATCTTACAAACATTGTGCAACAGCCTCTACAGGCACCTTGTGATTTTTAATGTGCCAATACAGTCACCCAGTAGTGGCATTCGTGGTTGGTAATTACAGAGGATGTAGGATGAACTGCGAAATTCATGATCACATTACTGGAAATAAAAGTAATTTTCAAGTATATGCTGTAAATTGCCTTCTGTGGTCCAGTATAGAGTTGCATATTTTGCTACAAAAATCTATAACAGGGTACTGGCAGACTTCTAGCAAGAAACTGGAAATCCTCAGATATTCAGAATTAAAGTAAAAGAGTAGTTTGTTAAACAATGGACCATCCTGGATGGAATGTAACAATATTATGGAAAGGATAGTTGCTACATTCCGTATAATGGAGATGCTGAGTTGCAGAAAGGCACAACAAAAACACTGTTGGAAAGGAAAGTTAGCTATCAGCTAACAAGGCCTTTGTCAAACACACACACACACACACACACACACACACACACACACACACACACACACACACGACCACTGTCTCTGGCACTTGGAGCCAAGACTGCGAGCAGCAGTCCATTATGGGAGAGGCAACTGGGTGGGGTTAAGGAGGAGGCTGGGGTGGGGAGGGAGAGGGATAGCAGGGTAGGGGTAGGGGGTGGTAAAGCACTATTGGGAACATGCTGGCATAAGGTGGAGAGTAGAGCAGTTAGGTGCGGGCAGAAGGTTAGACAGACAACGGAGGAGAGAGGGGGAGGGGGTGAGGTAGCAGAAAAGAAGAGAAGTAAAAAGACTGCATGCATTGGTGGAATAGAGGGCTGTGTAGTGCTGAAATGGGAACAGGGAAGGGGCTAGATGGATGTGGACAAAGAGTAATGGTGTGTTATGGGAACATAGGATGTATTGTAGGGAGAGTTCCCACCTGTGCAATTCAGAAAAGCTGGTGTTGGTGGGAAGGATCCAGGTGGCACATGCTGTGAAGCAGTCATTGAAATAGAGAATATAATGTTGGGTGGCATGCTCAGCAAGAGGGTGGTCCAGCTGCTTATTGGCCACAGTTTTTAGGTGGCCATTCATGTGAACAGACAACTTGTTGGTTGTCATGCCCACGTAGAATGCAGTACAGTGGTTGTGGCTAAGCTTGGAGATCACATGACTGGTTTCACAGGTAGCCGTGCCTTTGATGAGATAGGTGATGTTTGTGACTGGACTGGAATAGGTGGTGGTGGGACGATGCATGGGACAGGTCTTGCATGTGCATCTACATCTATACTGTGCAAGCCACCATGAGATACATGGTAGAGGATATCTCCCATTTTACCAGTTATTAGGGTTTCTTCCTGTTCCATTCACATATGGAGTGGGGAAGAATGATTGTTTGAATGCCTTTGTGTGTGCAGTAATTATCCTAATCTTATCTTCATGATCCCTGTGTGAGCGATATGTGACGGGTTGCAGTACATCCCTAGAGTAATCATTTAAAGCAGGTTCTTGAAAGTTTGTTAAGGAATTGAAATGGACGACTCTTGAAGGCAGATATAAACTATTATGTCTGTCTTCAAGACTCTGCCATTTTAGTTCCTTCAGTATCTCTGCGACACTCTCCCATGGATCAAACAAACCTGTGACCACTTGTGGTGCCCTTCTCTGCATACATTCAGTATCCCCTGTTAGTCCTATCTCGTATGGGTCCCACATACTTGATCAATATTCTAGAACTTGTCACAGGAGTGATTTGTAAGCAATCTCTTTAGTAGACTAATTGCACTTTCCCAGTATTCTATGAATAAATCAAATTCTACCACCTGCTTTACCCATGGCTGAACCTATATGATCATCCCATTTTATATCCCTGCAAAGTGTTACACCTAGGTTTTTGTATGAGTTGGCTGATTGCAACAGAGACTCATTGATATTATAGTCATAAGATATTATGTTTTTTCGTTTTGTGAAGTGCACAATTTTACATTTCCGAACATTTAGAGCAAGTTGCCAATCTCTGCACCATATTGAAACCTTATCAAGATCAGACAGAATATTTATGCAGCATCTCTCATACAGTACCTCATTATGGATAACTGCATCATCAGCAAAAACCTGATTTTACCACCAATATTGTCTGCAAGGTCATTAACATACAATACGAACAGCAAGGGTCCCAATAAACTTCCCTGGAGCACACCTGAAGTCACTTCTACATCTGACGATGAATATCCATCCAAGATAACATGCTTTTGCCTTCCCTACCAAAAAGTCCTTAATCCAGCCACAAATTTCACTTGATACTCCATATGATTGCACTTTTGACAACAAGCATAGGTACAGTACTGAGTCAAATGCTTTTCAGAAATCAAGATACACTGCATCTGCCTGGTTGCCCGATCCAAAGCTTTCAGTATGTCTTGAGAAAAGTGCTAGTTGGGTTTCACATGATGAATGTTTTTGAAAACCATGCTGGTTATCATTGAGGGTTTTTTGTTCAAGACACCACATTGTTTGAGCTCAGAATATGTTCTAAGATTCTACAACTAATCAATGTCAAGGATATTGGACAGTAGTTTTGTGGATCATTTCTACTACCCTACTTGCAGGTGGGTGTGACCTGTGCCATTTCCTAGAAATAGACATAATTTTTTCTTTGAGGGGGTCTACAATAGATCATAGTGAGAACAGGAGCTAACTCAACTGTAAATTCAGTACAGAATCTGACATGGATTCCATCGAGGTCCTGGCGCTTTGTTTAATGATTTCAGCTATTTCTCAACACCACTGATACTAAAACTTATTTCATTCATCTTTTCAGTGGTACAAAGATTAAATTGGGGCAATCCTACTGTGTTTTACTGTGTAAAAGAATGTTTGGAAATGGAGTCCAGCATTTCAGCTTTTGCTTTGCTTCCCTTGATTTCAGTTCCTGTCTCATTTGCTAGGGACTGGACACTAACTTTGGTGCCACTAATAGCCTATACATATGACCAGAATTTCTTTGGGTTTTGTGAAGTGTCATTTGACAATATTCTGCTATGGTAGTCATTGAAGGCATCACATATTGCTCTCTTGATAGCCAAATGCATTTCATTCAGCATCTGTCTATCTATAGCCCCATGCTATTGTTTTACACCTGCTATGCAGTAAGTGCAAAATTGCTAAGCAGGGATGGCTAGAGGACAAATGTATGGATGTAGAGGCATATCTCACTAGGGGTAAGATAGATACTGACTACAGAAAAATTAGAGAGACCTTTGGAGAAAAGAGTACCACTTTTATGAATATCAAGAACTCAGATGGAAACCTAGTTCTAAGCAAAGAAAGGTGGAAGCAGTATATAGAGGGTCTATACAAGGGCAATGTACTCGAGGACAATATTATGGAAATGGAAGAGAATGTAGATGAAGATGAAATGGGAGATATGAAATTGCATGATGAGTTTGACAGAGCACTGAAAGACCTAAGTTGAAACAAGGCCCTGGGGTAGACAATATTCCATTAGAACTACTGACAGCCCGGGGAGAGCCAGCCCTGACAAAACTCAACCATCTGGTGAGCAAGAAGTATGAAACAGGCCAAATACCCTCAGACTTCAAGAAGAATACAATAATTCCAATCCCAAAAAAAGCAGGTGTTGACAGATGAGAAAATTACCGAACTATCAGTTTAATAAGTCACGGCTGCAAAATACTAATGTGAATTCATTACAGACAAATGGAAGAGCTGACCTCATGGAAGACCAGTTTGTATTCCATAGAAATATTGGAACACGTGTGGCAGTACTGACCCTACAACTTATCTTAGAAGATATATTAAGGAACGGCAAACCTACATTTCTAACATTTGTAGACTTAGAGAAAGCTTTTGACATTGTTGACTGGATTACTCTCTTTCAAATTCTGAAGGTGGCAGGGGTAAAATACAGGAAGCGAAAGGCTATTAACAATTTGTACAAAAACCAGATGGCAGTTATACGAGTCGAGGGGCATGAAAGGGAAGCAGTGGTTGGGAAGGGAGTGAGAAGGATTGTAGCCTATTCCTGATGTTATTCAATCTGTATATTGAGCAAGCAGTGAAGGAAACAAAAGAAAAATTCGGAGTAGGTATTAAAATCCTTGGAGAAGAAATAAAAACTTTGAGGTTTACTGATTACGTTGTCATTCTGTCAGAGGCAGCGAAGGACCTGGATGAGCAGTTGAACGGAATGGACAGTGTATTGAAAGGAAGATATAAGATGAACATCAACAAAAGCAAAACGAGGATAATGGAATGTAGTTGAATTAATTCAGGTGACGCCGAGGGAATTAGATTAGGAAATGATACACTTAAAGTAGTAAATGAGCTTTGCTATTTGGGAAGCAAAATAACTGATGATGGTTGAAGTAGAGAGGATATAAAGTGTAGGTTGGCAATGACAAGGAAATCTTTTCTGAAGAAGAGAAATTTGTTAACATTGAGTATAGATTTAAGTGTTAAGAAGTCATTTCTGAAAGAATTTGTATGTAGTGTAGCCATGTGTGGAAGTGAAATATGGACAATAAATAGTTTGGACAAGAAGAAAATAGAAGCTTTTGAAATGTGGTGCTACAGAAGAATGCTGAAGATTAGATGGCTAGATCACATAACTAATGAGGAGGTATTGAATAGAATTGGGGAGAAGAGGAGTTTGTGGCACGACTTGAGCAGAAGAAGGGATCGGTTGGTAGGACATGTTTTGAGGCATCAAGGAATTGCCAATTTAGTACTGGAGGGCAGCGTGGAGGGTAAAAATCATAGAGGGAGACAGAGATGAATACACTAAGCAGATTCAGATGGATGTAGGTTGCAGTAGGTACTGGGAGATGAAGAAGCTTGCACAGAATAGAGTAGCATGGCGAGTGGCATCAAACCAGTCTCTGGACTGAAGACTGCAAGAACAACAACATACAGTAATCTCGGTTACATTAGTAGTTTCTTTACAGTGACTGTATAGCATGGAGATTTGCAAATATATAAGTATATGGCCTATACAGAACTTTAAATTGACACATGATCTTGTACCAGCAGCCTCACATAAGGGAAAATTCCTAAGTCCGCTTTCATATGTAAATAAACATGCATATTGCACAGATTTTTCACTTAGATGATTTTGTGCATACTTCTACACTGGTGTGCCGAAGAAGAATACTGCAGAGTAAGTTTATCTCTATCAAAATCGTCTAAATGTGCAGAACCAACAAAGCATGTCTTCTGCCTGTTGCAGGTAACAATGGTCATCACATCTATAGGTCCATTACAGGGACTTTAATGAGGCAAGGAGTTGGGAGCAGGGCTTGTGTAGGGATAGATTATGATATTGTGTAGGTTCAGTGGGCAGCAGAATACCACTGCGGGAGGTGTGGGAAGGATAGTAAGTAGGACATTTCTCTTTACAGGGCATGATGAGAGATAGTCGAAACCCAGGCAAAGAATGTAGTTCAGTTGCTCCAGTCCTAGATGGTACTGAGTCTCGAGGGGAATGCCCTTCTGTGGCTGGATTGTGGGACTTTGGGAGGTGTTGGATGACAGGAAATATAAGGCACAGGAAATCTATTTTTATACAATTTTTGGAGATAATTATGATCAGCAAAGGCATCAGTGAGACCCTAAGTATATTTCGAGAGAGACCACTCATCGCTATAGATGCATCAGCCATTATTGGCTAGGTTGTGTGGAAGGGACTTCTTGATATGGAATGAGTGGCAGTTGTCAAATTGGAGATATTGCTGGTGGTTGCTAGGTTTGGTGTGGACAGAGGTTCTGATACAGCGATCTTTGAGGTGGAGTTCAACATCAAGATGGTGGCTTGGTGGGTTGAGTAGGACCAGATGAAGAGAATGGGGGAGCAGGTGTTGAGGTTCTGGAGGGCTGTGTATAGTGTGTCCTCACCTTCGATCCAGATTGCAAACATGTGACCAAGGGATCCAAACGAGGTGGGGGGTTTGGGATTCTGGATGTTTAGGAAGGATTCCTGTAGATGACCCATGAATAGGTTGGCGTAGGATGGTGCCATGTTGGTCCCCATAGCCTGGATTTGTTTGTAGGTAATGTCTTCAAAGGAGAATTAATCGTGGGTGAGGATATAGTTGGTCATGATGACTAGGAAGGAGCTGTTTGTTTTGGAATCGATCGGGCGTTGGGAAAGGTAAGTGTAAAATAGTGGGCATTACAGATATTGGTGTAAAGGTTGGTAGCATCAATAGTGATGAGCAGTGCACTGTGTGGTAAAGGAACAGGAACGGTGGAGAGTCAGCGGAGGAAATGGTTGGTATCTTTTGTATAGAATGGTAGGTTCTGGGTCAAAGGCTGAAGGTGTTGGTCTGTGAGAGCAGAGATTCTCTCAGTAGGGGCACAGTATATGGCCACAATGGGGCATCATGGATGGTTGGGTTTGTGGACTTTAGGAAGCATTTAGAAGGTAGGAGTGCAGGAAGTTGTAGGGGTGAGGAGAGAGATGGATTCCAGGAAGAGGCTGTGGGATGGGCCTAAGGATTTGAGGACAGACTAGATATCCTGCTGGATTTCTGGAATGAGGTCATTGTGGCAAGGTTTGTAGATGGATGAAACTGATGGCTGTTGGAGTCCTTTTGCGAGGTAATCCTTGTAGTTGAAAACAATAGTGATGGAGCCTTTGTCAGCAGGTAGTGTTGTAAGGTTGGGATCAGTTTTTATATGGTGGATTGCCAATCTTTCTGTGGATGTCAGTTAGTTAGCATGTTGAGGGATTTGAGGAATGATGTTGAGGCAAGGTTTGAGGTTAAGAAATTTTGGGAAGTTAACAGGGGGTGATTTGGGGGCAGTGGGTGTGGACCATGGTTAGATGGTGGAGTGAACTGAGTCAGGCAGGGCTCAACATTGGTCTTTGGTTGAGTCTGATTGGCAGGGTTGGTTGCAAAAAAGTGTTTCCACTCTAGGGACTGGTAGAAGGAGAGATCTTTAATAAGTCCTGTGTGGTTGAATTTGGTGCTTCTGCAGGGCTAGGGCTTTTGGAGGAAAGACTGTGTTTTGGTTCTGTAGTGGTTCTGGGTTTTGTGTGGTGAGGAGAGGGAGTTTTGGAGGGTGGTGTAGTTTGTATGGCACTCCTTACATCATTTATCAGAATATTTGTACTTGGGGATGCAAATTCCATTTGACATTCACATCCACATTCAATAAGTTAACTTTGCCAATAGATACACACCTGATAGTGTTCTGTGTAATCTTATACATATACTTCGTTTAAATTGTTGGAAACAGTGTCCAAGTAGAGGAAGAAAAGAAGAGCATTAGGATATATTTTCCCCAAAGGAGCTGCTTCTTTGCTGAAATATATATAATAAATAATCTTGAGCTAAGTAATTCTTTGCACAGTTTACAGAAGTAATCTGAGGTTGCTGCGTCTGATGATAGGATTCATGGAACATGATGTATGAATGAATGAGTCAGTTGGCTGCAGAATATCATCAATAATATTCTATGTCTACATATAAATTTATACTCCACAAGCCACCCAACGGTGTGTAGCAGAGGGAACTTTACGTGCCTCTGTCATTACCTCCCTTTCCTGTTCCAGTCGTGTATGGTTCGCGGGAAGAACGACTGCCAGAAAGCCTCCATGCATGCTTGAATCTCTCCAATTTTACATTCATGACCTACTTGGGAGGTATAAGTAGGGGGAAGCAATATATTCGTTACCTCATTCAGAAACGCACTCTCTCGAAACCTGGACTGCAAGCTACACCACGATTCAGAGCGCCTCTCTTGCAGAGTTTGCAAAACATCTCCGTAACGCTATCACTCTTACCAAATAACTCTGTGATGAAACATGCTGCTCTTCTTTGGATCTTCTCTATCTCCTCCGTCAACCTGATCTGGTACAGATCCCACACTGATGAGCAATACTGAAGTATAGGTCAAACGAGTGTTTTGTAAGCCACCTCCTTTGTTGATGGACTAAATTTTCTGAGGACTCTCCCAATGAATCTCAACCTGGTACCAACAATTCCACTTCGAATCGTTCCGCATGCATACTCCCAGATATTTTACAGAAGTAACTGCTACCAGTGTTTATTCCGCTATCATATAATCATACAATAAAGGATCCTTCTTTCTATGAATTCACAATACATTACATTTGTCTATGTTAAGGGTCAGTTGCCACTCCCTGCACCAAGTGCCTATCTGCTGCAGACCTTCCTGCATTTCGCTACAATTTTCTAATGCTGCAACTCCTCTGTATACTACGCCATCATCCGCGAAAAGTCGCATGGAACTTCCGACACTATCTACTATATTGTGAGAAGCAGTGGTCCCATAACACACCCCTGTGACACGCCAGAGGTTACTTTAACGTCTGTAGACATCTCTCCATTGAGAACAACATGCTGTGTTCTGTTTGCTAAAAACTCTTCAATCCAGCAACACAGCTGGTCTGATATTCCGTAGGCTCTTACTTTGTTTATCAGGCGACAGTGTGTAACTGTATCGAACGCCTTCTGGAAATCAAGGAAAATAGCATCTACCTGGGAGCCTGTATCTAATATTTTCTGGGTCTCATGAACAAATGAAGCGAGTTGGGTCTCACACTATCACTGTTTCCGGAATCCATGTTGATTCCTACAGAGTAGATTCTGGGTTTCCAGAAACAACATGATATGTGAGCAAAAAATATGTTCTAAAATTCTACAACAGATCGACATCAGAGATATAGGTCTATAGTGTTGCGCATCTGCTCGATGACCCTTCTTGAAGACTGGGGCTACCTGTGCTCTTTTCCAATCTTATGGAACCTTTCGTTCCTCTAGAGACTTGTGGTACATGGCTGTTGGAAGGGAGGTAAGTTCTTTAGCGTACTCTGTGTAGAATTGAATTGGTATCCCGTCAGGTCCAGTGGACTTTCCTCTGTTGAGTGATTCCAGTTGTTTTTCTATTTCTTGGACGCTTATTTCGATGTCGGCCATATTATGTTGTATTTTATAATACTGTTCAATTAAATAAATAAATAACACAGTATGTCAATTTCAGTTGTTACCTTGTGTCCATCATTAATAGATCTCAATTTTAAGCTTGTGTACAAAGTCATTATTGAAATATTCCTTTTTGAAGAAATGTTCATATAAATCTGAAGTGTAATTTTAATAACAACATGTTCACTTTTATACTGCGTTATGAGCCTATAAATAATATTGTGGTTCTTCATCTGGAGCTGTGATTAACATAAGCATCTGTTGAATCAGTGGTATTAGCCACAGTATTGTCCAAAGTAAAAAACATTAAATGTATCAGTGTGTCATAAACTGATCATAATTCTTTGTCATCAATGATCTGACTGACTGATTTTGTATTGGTCCAGTTTTATCATACAGTATAATTTGTGCAATTGATACTGTACAAGCTGCAATAATGCATAGCATTAACAAATAATAAGCAAATTAAAATTAAGTAGCTCACCTATTCTTACAATTTAATTTTTAAATAGCTTTCTTTTGTTACATATTCAGAAGTCCTTTTACAGAATAGAAACAGTGCTTTACCAGAAATATCTTCAATTTAATTTTAAGTGTTGGATAGTTAGCAATTTGTATTTTTTCTGGAATTTTATTATGTAATATTACACCATTGTTAACTATGCTCCTCTAATAGGCTGTTGTTCTGTGATATTTTTGAAGTATATTTGACTTACCTCTGGTAAAAGAGTTCTGTACATTTTGTTGTATAGCAGTTTACCTGTTTTCAAGAGGTGGTCTCTAGTGAACAATATAGTTTCATAAGTGAACATTCAGAACAACAAGCTCAGTAAAATGAGATTTACAGGGCTCCATCACTTTAAGGCCACAAATTATTCTTAGAGCTTGTTTTTGGATTCTGAAAACTTTTACCCTGTGAGTTGCATGTCCTCAGAAAATGATCCCATATTGAAGCAATGGGTAGAACTGCACGTATTATCCCTGTAGTTCTGTTCTTTTGGTTGTTGTTGACATTTTATTAAATGGAGAAAATACATGAAAGTTGACACTAATAGTCTCTTCAGTATTTGCAATGAGTTTGTTTTCAGTGAACTCCTCAGATATTCTTTTCATATAACTTTTCTCTGTTGACTCTAAAGGTCTCTGTCGTGGATCCAGTAAGCAATATGCTGGTGTCATCAGCAAACAGGATAATTTCTTGGGGACTCGTGTATCCAACAAAGTCATCCACATAAATCAAGAAAAGTAGTGGAACCCTGTTGTATGCTGCATTTTATTGGTAGTTCACTAGAAAGGAAAGAGTTGTTGCGTGTTTTATTCTTAGTATTGAATTCATACTGAAGTGATACCTTCTGCAGTCTGTTTTTTTTTTTTTTTTTTTTTTTTTTTTTTTTTTTTTTAAAATTACAAACACAACCAGCTATATGCTACCCCTCTTACTCCTTATCATCTTATAGCAGCAGAGTATTTAAGGACAGTGACAGTAATAAAGTAACTGGTTTATGAAAACAGAACGCATTGATCTATAATTATAAAACAGTAAAAGTGATTCTGAAATATTTAAGCTGAAAGCCAGCAAGATTGAGCAGTGGTATGCTGAGTTCATATTTTTGACAGCATAGTGAACAGTGAGAACATGTATGATTATACAATACAATTCACTGCACTTTCCCAGGATATCTAAGTCTTCTATTTGTCTTGGCTCCAACTAATTTCATGCATTAACTTCATTGTATTTTTTTCATTTTTAAGGATATGGCAGGATCTATAAGTCTAACAGAGATCTTATAACTGATACTATTGTGATTTTTCTTTCTTATTAAGACAAGTTTCCATTTAATCAGATTTAAATACAACTTTCATTTATCAGACCCAAGATAAATGCTGCACTGCACTGTTCTGAAGTCATTTAGCAATGTTATTTTTCTCTTAACAGCTTCATCAGAGAACAGGAACAGTTGAAGGGGGTGCTGATTAATCATTCATATTTCCTGAGAACTTTACCAATCCTATTACAGTTCCTTAGAGTTCACCCAATGTTGCATTCATTTCTTTTAAACATTTGCTACTGTTAATAATATGTGAAGTATCTGTGGCACTAAAAAAAGTGTAATACTGACATTTGCACAGTGCAGGAGACCAGGTGGAGTGGTGCAAAACACGGGATGTTGGTAGCAGATATAAAAGCATTTCAGCCCGAAAACAGTCATTGGAGGCATGATCATCATTAGTATGAGACTTAGTGACTCTGTAGTAAAAAGTAGAATGATTTGATGACTGCTTAATGAAAGTTGTGTTGGCTGCCAGTGAGTGGAAAATTCATATGTTCTCATCTTATGCTCCACACTCAAACTGTACGTGGAAGACAAAAGATGACTTTTGGATGCTGCTTGATGAAAGAATTTTCGAACTGCCATCTGAATCCACTCTTATCATCTCTTGTCATATCAACAGTCATGTTGGTTCAAATGCAAATGGAGATTGTTGAGCTCAAAATGCAGATGGGGAGAGGGTACTAAACTTTGCTGAGAGGCACAATCTAATCATCACCAAAAAATACTTCAGGAAAGGAATGTCCCACCTTTGGACAAACAAAGTAAGCCAGATGAATTTGACTCTTGTACAGCGGCATGGCCTTTCAAGTCAACTTGGATATGTTGCTACCCAACACCACACACTAGTTGTCCAAATGTGTGTCAGACATGCAAAGCAAAGGAAAAGAGAATGCACTGGTCCAACACAGTCTAAATGATAAAACTAAAAAAAAGTAGGAAATGGCATCATTTCAGCCATCATTCTTCCACCTGTCAATGATGTAGAAATAATAAAGGATGCCCTGAAAGAATGTCAAACCAGAAGCCCATGAAAAATTAGCTACCATAAAATAAACTTGATTGCCAGACATGGCTGTGGATTGAAGAGAGGAAGAAAGCTGTACATTTTAAAAATGAGCTCTGTCAAAAGTTCCTTTCATCTAAGACAGAGGGAAATTGGTACAATCATTGGGATGCTAAGAGTGCAGCAAAGAAGGAAATTGTGGCTGCAAAATCAGTTCACTCTAGAGGAGTGTGTGATAAACTTTTAACATCAACTGGAGATTGAGAAATCTACTGACTTGTGATGCAGCACCACAGACAAACAGCAGACATAGAATAATTATGTGGAATCAGTAATAAAGATTGCAAATTTGTCATAATGATGACCACAATAATATGAAAAAGTCCAGCATGAGCACCTGTCCAGGGACCCATTGCACCAGTCAGCAAGTATTAAGTTGTTGAAGTATTGTAGAAACTGAAAAATGGAAAGGCAGCAGGAACAGTTGTTATGTGTGCATATCTGTGGAAATCAAACCAGTGGGGTTGAAATGAATGGCTAATAGAGTTCTTAAACATAGTTATTGAAGAGAGAAGGATTCCAGCTGATTGTATGTGCAGTACAACAGTTCCATTTAGGATGCAGAAGAGTAGCCTATCTGAATGTAACAATTATCATCCAGTATGTCTTCTGTGATATACAATGAATGTTTTTAAATACATTATTGATAAAAAGATCTGACAAATCATCTGTCTCACAAACAAATCAGCATCAAATCATGAAGGACTGTGAGTCAACAATGTTATCTGTGTTGCTCACGAGCTTATTGAAAAATACCCTGAGAAGTCAATGCATCTGCACCTTACCTTCCTCAGCCTTGAAAGGCCTTTGGCCAGTGCCATGTGAAATGACGGGGCTTGCCCAGAGAAAACAGGGAGTACTTGAAGAAGTTGTAAAATGGTTCGAACTGCTCTACCAGAATTGAAGAGCCAGATACACTCAGCTGCTGGACTGTTGGGCAGTCTTCCTGTTTCTCTAGGAGCACATAAGGGATCTGCTCTCTTGCCTCTCCTTTTCATCACGGTCACGGGTACAGCTACAAAGAGTTTTTCAGAAAACTGCACTCTGCATGTTACTGTATGCTGGCGACATGCCATTTTCCTCTGAAGATAAGACCAACCTGCAATTTCAGGTGCATACCAGGAACAACCACCTTGCAGATGTAGTCTACGAATCTACACGAAGAAAATTCTGTATCCCATGACAGATGGAAATAACTCATATACCTTCAGAATTAGTGGTGTTGACCTCCCAACAATGAGGACTTTTAAGTATTTAGGTTCAGAAGTTGCTGCCAATCCAAATCTCAGCACAGAAATCTCTAACAATCTGAGCAACACCTGGCTCAAATGGTGTTCTGGGTCTGGTCTACTCTGTGATTAGAAGATTCCAATCAGGTTCAAGTCAAATTGTTGAATGCTGGCCTTCAATAACAGAAATGGAACAATGACTTACTGCCATGGAAAAAAAGCACTATAAGTTCACAAATAATGAAGTTCATAAATTATATGAAGTAGAACCAATAGTAGTCAAGATGGCAGGGCATATTCTTAGAGCAGATGCAATAACAATGGCACAGAATGGTGTTAGTTTGAGAGTAAATTGCAAATGGGCAATAGGACACACTACACAAAGGTCTCAAGATCTCAGGCCCTGCACCTTCATAAGGCAGAAGATTATATAAAATAGTGACAGCGTCAAAACTGCAGACCCAACCAGCTTGTGGGACAAGTGCTAAGGAAGAAGAAGAAGAAGAAGAAGAAGACGACAGTTGCATATTGGTGAAGATACTCTGTATGATCACATCTTGGTTACTAGCTGATAGTATGGTTCAGTGTGAAACAGCTTCCAAAAATGCATGAAAGAAAATACCTGTTGACTTAAGTCGGGAAATTACATGTGAAAAAAGCAAGCAATATTTCCTCTTGCCTTATTGAGTCTTTGAGAGGAGCTAGATTTTTTCCAGGAATATAATAATGTTAGAGTGTGAGTTATACTCTAGGATCCTGCAACAGATAGCTGTCATAAGTTTCAGTAGCAACTGATGTACAAGAGATTGGAAGGAAGGTTTTGATCCATTTACCCACTTCACATAGCATCAAAACTACAACAGATTTTCTGAAGGTACACAGGGAGTCTCTCTTAAGAGTCATTAGGCACATTTGCTCTGGTATATCTGCAGATATTTGCTGTTTTCTTTTTGCGGTGTTTAGCTGGAGTCAGCCCAAACAAATACTGCTCATCACATCTTCTATATGGTGTCCAGTGTTACACAAAAGTGTTGGTTTGTTTTCCTGTACAAACAAACAGATTTTAAAAGTGGAATTTTACAAGCTCATTTAATAGAGCAGTCTCAAATTAGTCTAGTGCAATATTTGTTTTATTGATATATATTGACTCAAACAGTACTCTAGCAGTGGCAATTCTGACCTGGCCCTCACTGACTGCTACTGCTCTTCAGCACCAATGCTGCTGTCATTGCTGGCGTACTGGTTATTATTTTGTTTTACTGTCTCTGTTAATTCACATAAAAAAACAAATATCACACTAGACTAATTTGGGACCACTCTATAAAATACTGCTTTAAAAATAATTTTGTTTGTGTTGAGAAACAAACTGATACTGTATTTCAACACTGGGTGTCGTATGAAAGATCTGATGAACAGTATTTGTTTGGGCTGCCTCCCGCCACACATTGCAAAAACAAAACTGCAAATATCTGTGGAAACATGACAGAAAATGCTCCTGATGGCTCTTAGAAGACACCTTACATAGTCATGATCAGGCTGTCAAATTTCTTGTAGATTTCACTCAGTGATTTCTGCAGATGTACTACTAACCATTCAGTGAAATATTCTCCAAATGAAATTATTAAACTGAAACAAGCTTTTTAGTTGTTTATTACCTTACTTGTTACATACCTACATAAATTGTGAGTGACAAACTGTTCAAACTTTGATTGCAGCTCTTACATGATCCTCAGATTAGAAGTAAATGGTCTCAGTTCATCTATTAAGTGACAGTCTGTAATAGGATAGACTGCTACTCACTACATAGGGTAGGCAGACTGGCACCTTCAAAGAAGACTGCCTATAATCAGCTGATAATCCTATGTATCCCCCCATGAACCATGGACCTTGCCGTTGGTGGGGAGGCTTGCATGCCTCAGCGATACAGATAGCCGTACCGGTAGGTGCAACCACAATGGAGGGGTATCTGTTGAGAGGCCAGACAAACATGTGGTTCCTGAAGAGGGGCAGCATCCTTTTCAGTAGTTGCAGGGGCAACAGTCTGGATGATTGACTGATCTGGCCTTGCAACATTAACCAAAACGGCCTTGCTGTGCTGGTACTGCGAACGGCTGAAAGCAAGGGGAAATTACAGCCGTAATTTTTCCGGAGGACATGCAGCTTTACTGTATGATTAAATGATGATGGCATCCTCTTGGGTAAAATATTCTGGAGGTACAATAATCCCCCATTCAGAACTCCGGGTGGGGACTACTCAAGAGGACGCCGTAATCAAGAGAAAGAAAACTGGTGTTCTACAGATCAGAGTGTGGAATGTTAGATCCCTTAATTGGGCAGGTAGGTTAGAAAATTTAAAAAGGGAAATGGATAGGTTAAAGTTAGATATAGTGGGAATTAGTAAAGTTCGGTTGCAGGAGCAATAAGTCTTTTGGTCAGGCGAATACAGGGTTACAAATACAAAATCAAATAGGGGTAATGCAGGAGTAGGTTTAATAATGAATAAAAAAATAGGAGTGCGGGTAAGCTACTACAAACAGCATAGTGAACGCATTATTTTGGCCAAGACAGACATGAAGCCCATGCCAACTAGCTCTGCAGATGACGAAGAAATTGAAGAAATGTATGATGAAGTAAAAGAAATTATTCAGATAGTGAAGGGAGACGAAAATTTAATAGTCATGGGTGACTGGAATTCGGTAGTAGGAAAAGGGAGAGAAGGAAATGTATTAGGTGAATATGGATTGGGGGGAAGAAATGAAAGAGGAAGCCACCTGGTAGGGCTAACACTTGGTTCAAGAATCATAAAAGAAGGTTGTATACATGGAAGAAGCCTGGAGATACTGACAGGTTTCCGATAGATTATGTAATGGTAAGACAGAGATTATAGGAACCAGGTTTTAAATTGTAAGACATTTCCAGGGGCAGATGTGGACTCTGACCACAGTCTATTGGTTATGAACTGTAGATTAAAACTGAAGAAACTGCAAAAAGGTGGGAATTTAAGGAGATGGGAATTGGATAAACTAACTAAACCAGAGGTTGTACAGAGTTTCAGGGACAGCGTAAGGGAACATGTGGCAGGAATGGGGGAAAAGAAATACAGTAGAAAAAGAATGGGTAGCTTTGAGGGATGAAGTAGCGAAGCTAGCAGAGGACCCAGTAGGTAAAAAGACGAGGGCTCGAAGAAATCCTTGGGTAACAGAACAAATATTGAACTTAATTGATGAAAGGAGAAAATATAAAAATGCAGTAAATGAAGCAGGAAAAAAGGAATACAAACGTCTCAAAAATGAGATCAACAGGAAGTGCAAAATGGCTAAGCAGGGGTGGCTAGAGGACAAGTGTAAGGATGTAGAGGGTTTATCTCACAAGGGGTAATATAGATATTGCCTACATGAAAATTAAAGAGACATTTGGAGAAAAGAGAACCACTTGGTTGAATATCAAGAGCTCAGATGGAAACCCAGTTCTAAGCAAAGAAGGGAAAGCAGAAAGGTGGAAGGAGTATATAGAGAGTCTATTCCATAAAAGGGTGATGTACTTGAGGACAATATTATGGAAATTTAAGAGGATGTAGATGAAGATGAAATGGAAGATATGATACTGCATGAAGAGTTTGACAGAGCACTGAAAGACCTGAGTCGAAATGAGGCCCCAGGACTAGACAACATTACATTAGAAATACTGACAGCCTTGGGAGAGCCAGTCCTGATAAAACTCTACCATCTGGTGAGCAAGATATATGAGACAGGCGAAATACCCTCAGACTTCAAGAAGAATATAATAATTCCAATCCCAAAGAAAGCAGGTGTTGACAGATGCGAAAATTACCAAACTATCAGTTTAATATGTTGTTTTTGTTGTTGTGGTCTTCAGTCCTGAGACTGGTTTGATGCAGGTCTCCATGCTACTCTATCCTGTGCAAGCTTCTTCATCTCCCAGTACCTACTGCAACCTACGTTCTTCTGAATCTGCTTAGTGTATTCGTTTCTTGGTCTCCCTCTGCGATTTTTACCCTCCACACTGCCCTCCAACACTAAATTGGTGATCCCTTGATGCCTCAAAACATGTCCTACCAAACCTACGTTTCTAGCATTTGTAGACTTAGAGAAAGCTTTTGACACTGTTGACTGGAATACTCTCTTTCAAATTCTGAAGGTGGCAGGGGTGAAATACAGGGATCGAAAGGCTATTTACAATTTGTACAGAAACCAGATGGCAGTTATAAGAGTCGACGGACATGAAAGGGAAGCAGTGGTCAGGAAGGGAGTGAGACAGGGTTTTAGCCTCTCCCCTATGTTATTCAATCCGTATATTGAGCAAGCAGTGAAGGAAACAAAAGAAAAATTCAGAGCAGGTATTAAAATACGTGGAGAAGAAATAAAAACTTTGAGGTTTACTGATTATGTTGTCATTCTGTCAGAGACAGCAAAGGACTTGGAAGAGCTGTTGAACGGAATGGATAGTGTGTTGAAAAGAGAATACAAGATGAACATCAAGAAAAGCAAAACGAGGATAATGGAATGTAGTCTAATTAAGTCGGGTGATGCTGAGCGAATTAGATTAGGAAATGAGACACTTAAAGTAGTAAAGGAATTTTGCTATTTAGGAAGTAAAATAACTGATGATGGTCAAAGTAGAGAGGATATAAAATGTAGACTGGCAATGGCAAGGAAAGCGTTTCTGAAGAAGAGAAACTTGTTAACATCGAATATAGATTTATGTATCAGGAAGTCGTTTCTGAAAGTATTTGGAGTGTAGCCATGTATGGAAGTGAAACATGTATGATAACTAGTTTGGACAAGAAGAGAATAGAAGTTTCGAAATGTGGTGCTACAGAAGAATACTGAAGATAATGTGGATAGATCACGTAACTAATGAGGAGGTATTGAATAGGATTGGGGAGAAGAGAAGTTTGTGGCACAACTTGACTAGAAGAAGGGATCGGTTGGTAGGACATGTTTTGAGGCATCAAGGGACCACAAATTTAGCATTGGAGGGCAGTGTGGAGGGTAAAAATCGTAGAGGGAGAGCAAGAGATGAATACACTAAGCAGATTTAGAAGGATGTAGGTTGCAGTTGTTACTGGGAGATGAAGAAGCTTGCACTGGATAGAGTAGCATGGAGATTTGCATCAAACCAGTCTCATGACTGAAGACCACAACAACAACAATCCTGTATAATATTGTTGTACTCCATATTGGACTTTTCATTGTTTAATCTTTTAAATGGGATTTTGTGACTGTTTATCAGTTCTACCAAACAGCCTTCTCAGTTAACTTTTTGTGTTTGGGTAGCATAACTGCTGCAGCAGCAAATCCTCTGGTTGTTTCTCACACATGGACCATCAAATTAGTTGTTCCAGACAGTTGCATAAAAACATCTGTTACTTTACAGCTCTACGAATCTTAACTGCTGTATTCTGTTGAGAAAACTAGTTAATTATAACAGACTTGGTGGACTGTGTGCTGCCATTCCTTTTCTTCTTGACTTACCCAAACACCTGTCTCAACCTTGATGAATGAGTTTAGTTCTGAAAGACAAGTAATGTGTATCCCACTTACATGTCTTCAGCCTGGAGTCTCCATTGTTTTATCCTTGTCTGTTGGTGTTAATGTTACACATTTCATCTAATGAATGTGACTACTGTCCAGCATTTGGCCCTACAATTTATTATAATGGTCTTAATTGTTTGCAACATATGCATATTTCCAGTCAATATTGGGCAAATTAGTCACCATCTGCTATCACTGTTTGGACTGGGATATTTTTGTGATATCAAATATTGCTCTCCTTAAGTAACTCTTTGTCTGATTTGTCTGAGTCTAGTTTCTGATACAAACATTTGGTCATTAATTTAACACTGTATGCTGTCATTACTCTCATCTGTGTAAGTTTGCTGGTGAGTTAGCTGTGTTCCTAATTATACCTAATTTTTATGCTTATTGTTATAAAAACTCAACCTCCTCAGGAGTTTATGTTTCTGATAAACATTCTGAATGTTAAAAATTTATCTTATTTCTAGTTTACTTTCACTCAATTCTCACTTCCCAGTATTATTTGTAGGAGAAGCCTGCAACATGATGTGTCTTCTTTGTGGTAAGTGAAGGAGATATCGAGGTGGTAAGGTAATGACCCCAGTTATCTCTTCTAACCATCAATATTTTTATTACATGACAAACATACAAGTCGTAGACTAGGCCGGAACTGAGGTCCTGGAAGTATACAAAACAAAGATCAACTCGAAGATATAATACACACATGATATTTGGGTCTATCGATCTGTGGAGCGATGCTACATAGCCCCCCCCCCCCCCCCCCCCCCTCCCTGCAATATGGAGTATGTACCCAAAGGTGGGGGACGGGGGGGTTGGGAAGAGTTTTAAGTGGGGTACAGTGTGTTCTGAGTTCCTCCACTTCTGACGCACGGGCTGTGTGGGAGGGGAGTGTGGAGCAAATCCTGGAATGCTGATGCTGAAGTCTTGAAGCGACATCGGCGGTTGTAGTTGTCGTCCGGTGCGGGAGTGATGGTGTGGAAGGGTGTCGTCAGCAGGGAACCTAATGACCACGTTTCCACTGGCCCTAACGTAAGCATGTAGGTTGCCACACGAAGCACGTCGAAAGATTTTGAAATGCTTCACTACACGATGTGACACACCACCTAACGAGTCACACTAATTGTCACACGCAAGCAGCACTAATGCAGTATCACCACTAATGACCACAGATGAATGTCATTAGGATGAACATGGGTAGAGAGCTCGCAAGTGGCGCCTGCTAATGGAGAGGTATGCTGAGCCGTTGGGGTGGGGAAACCGTAGTACGGTGAGGGCGGTGTGCTGCGAGTAGAGGGGTGAGTGTCAGACGGTGAGGTCTGAGTGGGCGTGGCAGGAACCTGGGGGCTGCACCGGTTAGAAGAGCGGCACGGTGTGCTGTCGCACGAAGATGGAACTGTTATATTACTGCACTGGGAGCTGGGGCAATTGCTATGGGAGCCAGGAGATGGAAAACTCCGGAATGAGTGTGGGCTCGTTGACGGGGCCAGTGTAGGCATGAGTTTACTCGAATCATGAGCAGAGGAAGAAAGCCGAGGATGGTCAGAGAGCATAGTCTCTCCAACGGTGGGTGAGTAGGGGAAAACTCGATGCGAGCAGGTTTAACCCTATTGAGGGAGACAGTAGTTACTGAGCCCTTAATTATGATGTCCATTGTGTTACTGGTTTGTTTGACAACTCTGTACGGTCCTGTGTAAGGGGGCTGTAATGGGGCTTTTACAGTGTCATTGCAGAGTGTGGCTGGCAGGGGACAGGGGTTGAAGCTTGTTACAATGTAACCTCACCCATTTTACCAAGGATGGCAGTTCGGACAGTTTGGGGACTGGAGTAGGAGCAACAAGTTCGCCTGGCAGTGAAAGGGACTGGCTGTAGATGAACTCGGCCAATGAGTCTTTAAGGTCTTCCTTGAAACTGGTGCGCAAACCGAGTAAGATGAATGGCAGGGCTTCCATCCAAAGGAGGCCATGGCAACGTAGGGCTGTCTTAAGCATCCTATGCCAACATTCCACGAGGCTGTTGCTTTGGGGTTGGTATGCTGTTGAATGAATTTTCTTGATGCTGCACAGCCTACATAGTTCAGAAAACAAGGCAGACTCAAATTGACAGCCTTGGTCGGTCGTCAAGTAAACAGGGCAGCCAAAGCATGAAATCCAAGTGTCTGTGAAGGATCATGCCACTGATTTGGATGTAATATTGGGTAGCGAGGCAGCTTCCGCCTGATGAGAGGTTCTGTCTATAATAGATAGCACGTATCTGTAACCCTCAGAGGGGGTGGGGGGGGGGGGGGCACCAAGTCAATGTGAACATGCTGGAAGTGACTGGGAAGAGTGGTGAAGCTGCCTAGTGGGGGTGATGTGTGCAGCGAAACTTTATTTTGTTGGCACGGAATGCAGGCACTGGCTCAGGCTTGGCAGTCGCAATGCCTGTCGCGCCATCCGAAGCTCTCTGAAATAAGTCTGGTAGAGGCTCTCATACCTGGATGAGGTAGGTTGTGTAATTTGTCAAACACTTATCTCTTTAGAGGTTTGGTATGAAGGGACGCAGCGTACCAGATGATTTGTCACACCAAACCTCGCCCACGACACCGGGAAAGGTGGATCACACAGGTTTGAGTGACGAGCTGCGATCGCAAATAAGGTCCGTAGTGTCCGTGTCGGCAGACTGTAGCTGAGGCAAGTTAGAGAAGCCTGTCAGAGTTGTGAGAGCGCCGCCAAGAGACAAAAAAATCTGCAACCACATTATCTGCACCCTTGATGTATCTTATATCAGAGGTAAATTGCAATATAAAGTCCAAACGACGGAAGCGTCTAGGTGGAGGGTCAGTCAGCGGGTTCTTTACAGCAGCAACCGAAGGTTTATGGTCGTTTAAAATGTAGAAGTCCCTACCCTCCACCTTGGCATGAAAGTGTTTCACAGCCTCGTAAACTGCCAAGAGTTCTCTATCAAAGGCTGAGTACTTTTTTTTGAGTGCCGTTGAGCTTCTTAGAAAAGAACTGCAAAGGAGAGGTAGTATCTCCAACAGTTTGGCTGAGGACAGCACCTACTACGGTATCGCTGGCATCCACGGCAATAAAAAATGTAGTTTCTGAATGCGGGTGGGTAACAGTCACTGCATTTGCTAGTAGGTGCTTCAGTTTGTCAAAAGCTTGTTCCATGGCAGGGGTCCAGGGGACCGGGCAGATACCGGTCGTACTTTTGCCAGCAAGGGCGTCTGTTAGGGGAGCCTGAACCTCGGCTGCAGCAGGCAAGTGCTTCCTATAAAAGTCAACTGTTCCAATGAAGCTGCAAAGCTCCTTAAACGAGTAAGGGCGTGGCAGATCCAAAACAGGTTTGATTTTACCCTCGGGAGGAGTGAGGCCCTTAGCTGACACGATATAGGCTAAGAATCTTACCGAAGTCTGGTGCAACTAGAGCTTCTTATTATTCAGTTCAACACTGGCAGCAGTAAGAGTTTCTTTAACAATCTGCAAATGTTCCTTGTTCTTTTGCAGTGTAGGACTGAAAATAAGAATGTCGTCCAAGTAAACGAAACAAAAATCCAGATGAAACAACACCTTGTTTATGAATCTCTGCCAAGTTTGTGCAGCATTGCGAGGCCAAAGGGCATGAACCGGTACTGGAAAAGGCCGAAAGGTGTTGTAACAGCTGTCTTTACAGTATCCTTTGGTGCCATCAGAATTTGATGATAGGCCTTCCTACAGTCCACTAACGAGAAATATTTGGCGCCTGCAAGAGCACGGTTAAAATCCACGACGTTAGGTACCAGATACTTGTCTATGATAGTACAAGCGTTCAACTTAGTATAGTCGCCAACCATATGCCAGGTGCTGTCGCTTTTTGTGATGAAGTGGATAGGCGAGGCCCAGCATCCAGCAGGTGGTTTGATGATGCCAGCTGTTAAGAGATCGTCTGTTTGTTTGTGAGCCACTTTCATGAGTTCTGGCTTGAGACGGCATGGTCGGCAAGAGACAGGTGGTCCGTCTTGCAAGTGAAGTTTGTGGGCGGTGCCGTCTGTAACCATGCAAAACACTCAACGCGGTACACGAGGCGACTGTCTGTAGTATAGTGTGCACGGCAGCCGCTAGGCTGGGTTGTGGTGCGGACGGTGGAAGTTTGCACAAGTGCCAACTGCTGGGTGGCTAAGAGAGACAAACAAGTGAGCTACGTGAAACAAGGTTGGTACGCTGTTTATTAGTAACCGAAGGCGCCGCTGTCGAGCTTGGTGGCGATAGCAGGCGCGAATGAACAGCTGATGGCAATAAATCAAAAACATTAACCTGCGCCTGGGAAGTTAGCTGCCCAAGCAAGGAGGTCGATGAATGTGTGCTCAAATTAACACAGTTAAGAGCTGGCAGGAGCACGGACACTGTACAGTTAATGTGGCACACGGTTCCAAATGCACTCGGGCGTGAGATCACTGTAGTGTCAACGACTAACCTTGTGTGTTGCCAAGGCGTCATCTGCTGCAAGCTGCTGCCGTGCCGAAGATAACTCGTTACTTAAGTCGTTGAGGCGACGGCGTAGCTCAAGTTGTTCCAAGCACAGGCATGTAGACTCGACACGCTCTGTGAGCCACTTATTTGTCCATGACAAGATCTCATAGGAGGGGTTATTACATTTCCTAGCCAGGTGGACCTGTTTAGCTGTACTATTGACACTCGACGAAGCACACGGGATGTGTTCATGCGGAGGGAGGTAGAATAATGTATTCTTGACGAGGTTACGCCACAGTTTGTGGTGTCATAGAAAGTCGATGGGATCGTCGATGTCAGCCACCAGGAAGGACCACTTCAGGTTGCACTCAGGTGAGAGGGACACTGCATATGAAGTAGAACCTAAGCACGACAAACTAGATGAGTTTACAGCATGTAGGACAGTTTTGTGTAGTCGGATATTTTCAGTAGCAAGTTTGTGCCAGAGTTAAAGTTGCGGACGTAGATTCACCCATTCGAAGCATTAGTGTTGGACACAGAATGGAGCGTGGGACGGTGCCTGTTGTTTATGTCGCAGGAGGTGGCGCTGCTGCCTACCTGCGGTTGAAGTTTGGGTAGGAGCACGGCGGTTTACAATTGCGTGCTTGTTCCCCGAATTTTGAATGGAAGAAACAGTATTTATGGGCGGACGTCTGCTCCTGCGAGCGGTCAGACGGCGGTGGCCCAGAATCTTCCACAGAGTCATTTGCGCTGTTGTTGTGCGGATGTGAAGGTGCTGGTAGTGCGGCGAGCTTGACAGACTTAGGTTTAGTGGGGCATCCAAGTTGGGGCCCTTATTGTGGTTGGAAACTGGTGTAGCTGCCGGAACGCTGGGCATGGCATTCACGTAGTAGAGCAAAGTAAACTCGGTCAGCAACACGCAAGCGTTTGCTATTTGGTCTATCTTTGTAGGCGGACATGGCTGTTTGGACAGATAGAGGCAGCTTTTCCATCCAAATCTCAGTGAGGGTGGCGTCCGGCATGTCGCATTCACCGATGAGAAGTCGAAGGCATCGCCACAGCTGGGACGGAGATTGCTGCCAAGGCATTCTTCATAGACAAGCAGTTGAATATTTTCTCTTCTTGTCTTGGAGACACGTTCCAGTATTGCTTGTTTAGCCGTAGCGTACTTCTCGTTCAGAGGAGGTGACTTAACCACATCATAAATTAAGTCGACACGGTATGGGGCATTGTCATCAAGTGCACAGGCGCTGAAAGTTTGATCGACAAGGTTGAACCAGAATTCCAGATGCACAGGTTTGAATGCCAGAAGTTTTGGTAGATTCGACAAACTGGCGGTCGAAGAATGCGAGCAGCCACTCGCAGACGCAGGAGTAGGTAAGTCAAAGTTAACTCTGCGTCATGAGGGCGGTAGAGAGAAAGCATATGTGCTGGCTGTGTTCATAGTAGCTGGAGGGGGAGCGAAATCTGTTAGCAGGAAGCCCGGTGTGGAGCGAAGTGGGAACGGTTGTTGTGGCGGAAGGTCAAACTGGTCACGGCGGTTGCTTGACAGGGTATTATGCAATTGGTCCTCCACAACTACAGCGAAAATGTCCATCACAGATTCACTGATGAGCTTGGTGGAACCCGACGCACACAAATTACTGCACCGATGAACACTCGGAGTAACAGGCTGGCGAATGTCATTCACATAGTGTGCAACTGGCGTGGAGTGATACACATGTGGAGCTTGCACATTCAAAAAGGCGTCCTGTTGTGGCACGTTATGAAAACTATGCTCCCCACTATTTACAGTACTTGCATTAAAGTTCGGTATCAGTGTGTAGTGGTTTCTTGTACTGCTGTGAGGCGAAAACTGAAGCCAGAGTCAGAGACCGCTGGCGTCATGTTCAAAACCACTGCACCTGACGAGGTCCCTGGGCTCTCGAGACGATAGGACTGCGGAAATTTACATCAGGCACCGACTACAGCTGGCATGATTGGATTTAGTTGCTGTTGCTGGTGAAAACCGGGTGGCGGCGGCGTGCTGTAGAAGGCCATTGTGTAGCGGACAAAGGCCCATCCGAAATGCGGAAGCCGGTGTGGTAGTCACTTTGTACTCGGTTCGACGGATTATTCGAACTTCGGGATCACCACTGTAGGAGATATCAAGGTGGTAAGGTATTGACCACGGTTCTCTCTTCTAATCATCAATACTTTTATTACACAACAAATGTACAGGTCGAAGACTAGGCTGGAACTGAGGTCCCGAAATTATAAAAAACAAAGATCAACTCGAAGACATAATACACATATGATGTTCTGGCCTATTGATCCATGGATCGACACCACATAAGTATCAATCTCTGTTTTCCTACATTGTTGAAATTAATTTATGGAAATACAAAGAAATTCTTTGTTTTATTTCTGTACAATAGTGAAACTGAATCATTGGCAGTTCCATCAATTCCTCAGAAGTTTAGAAGCTGAGTATGGTGATACTGTATATTTTACAGAAGTAAGGTGGGTCAGGCAAGGCCAAATGTTAAAAAGATATTATAGCATAATTAATTAAATGAAATTATTCATGATATTAAATGCAAAATCTGTGCCAGAACTTGATGATGCCAACTGGGTGTCAGATTTAGCATTTTTGGTGGATTGGGCCATTTAAAACAGGCATCTTCAAGGTAGAAACCTAATTATGAGTACAATGTTTCAAGAAATAAAATTGTTCCAAATGAAATTGAAATTATGACAAGCACAAGTAAAGGCAAACAATTCTTTTCTATTTCAATTCTACAGACAGGATAAAATATGCATACTTCTCGATTTGATGCAAGAATTTGAAAACTGATTTCAAGATTTTCAAAAAAGTAATAAAATTTTTTGTATTTATGTGACACTTTTTACAAACATTATAGAGAGCTACATTTCCAGAAGCTTTTCAGATGGAATGCATAGAGTTGCAGTCTGTCGTGCTGCTAAAAGAAATATTTGATCATGTATCTTTGTGAACTTTTACAGGTGATACCTCTGGTGTCAGGAGGAGGCAAACACAAAAGGATAAGGGTATATTAATTGTTGGCAGTTCAAATGTACTGTGAATGATGGTACCCCGTAGGGATATGCCAGCAAGGGACAGCGAAAGACACCAGGTGCACTTGGTGTGTGTGAGTGGAGGCTCATTCAAGAGGCTATTCCATCAGCCATTGAGGGAACAGGGTGTAGGCAACTGCAGATTGTTGTGGTGTTGGAACAAATTATGTATGTTATCTGGGCTCTGAGGTCATTTTTGGGTCTTTCCAGTGACTGGCAGAGGAGGTTGAGAAGACCAGCCTTGCACAAGGAGTTTCGATGAAGCTCACAATTTGCAGTATTGTCCCGAGAACTGATCATGGTCCTTTGGTTCTGAGCCAAGTGGAAGAACTAAATCAGAGACTTCAGAGGCTCTGTGATGAGCTAGGCTGTGACCTCCTGGACTTGTCCCAGAGGGATGGGAACTGTAGGGACCCCCTAAATGTGTGCACTACACAGCAGAGTCTGCTACTCAGGTAGCTGAATATGTGTTAGGTGCAACACATGGGGTTTTTAGATTAGGCGACTCTCCATCCATTCCAGATAACAATAGCTGCAAGAAATCCAAAAGTGTCAGTGTACTGGGTGTATTCAACCTGGGACAACTGGGAGATCCAGGAGAAACCCGGGTATTTTTTCATCCGAGAGAAAACCGGGAAAAATCCGAGAATATTTTAGAATTCTGGGAATTTTTGGTGGTTTTAGTTTTCAGTTAAATTTTTGTAATTTTGACTGGTAAGCACCGTTACTCTAACAAAGGATATCACAGTATCCTGCTGCTGCTGAATAATACTGCAGCATTAAAACATGAACGAGAGAAAAAAATGAAAATAAAAATTAAATTTCAAAGGAAATGCGCCATATAAAATAATACAGCGCTTGTACAAGTGTCTGCCAACAGAAAAATGTGTCAAAGACTTTTGGAAGACTATGCAATGCTTCATAACAACAAATTGCCTTCGATGAGCATGACATGACAACTGTTTACATTAGACTCATTTAATCGGTTACGGGCAGGCTCATGCACATACACAGTTGAGTCGCTTATGAGTTGTACCTTCTCCCGCTTCTGGCTACAGAAATGTGGCTGTTGGCTGTGTAAGCAGCAGCAGCAGGTCCGTATCTAGTGGGGAATGAGGGAAAATTGGGGTATCTGAACCGGGCGGAAATTTTGGGGGGAGGGGGCAAATTCATATTCTTGAGGGGAAAAAAACCCTTGTTTCACAAAGCAGCTAGCATCCTGCACATGTCGGTCTATTGATTATTCATATGATTTTGAAACATACCCCTGCTGGTTTTTGAACACATTCTAAGTTGATTTCTGAATGAATTATAAGTTGATTTTTGAATTGTGCATAGTGTACGTGATGTCTCTGCCAGGGGAATCCTTGTCACATCTAGAAATAAACTTTCCTGCAGACAAAACAGGATGGGGCTATACGAGCTGAGTGGAATAAAGCCAAACCGGTGAATGCTAAGTGCTGCTTGTTTATGTCATTGATTTGGTTTGCGAATGTTCAGTGTTGTTATAATTACTAGCGAAATCCATAGATTCAGACTATCACAGTGGAAATAAACAACTAACGGGTAAGAAAGATTATGTATTATCTTCTCGGTGTATCCAAGAAAGTGAAATTTTGAAAGAAATTTTTTGGCCAGATCGCTATATGGGACAGGGCCAGTTGTCCCTGGCTAACAGGCCCTTAAGTTCCATTCTGGGAGTAGCGCGGAAAACGCATTGTATGAACACATAATAATGCCTAACTGGAGAATAATCGCTGGATAACTAAACTGGTGATTGTGGCAGGGTTAGTGAAGTTAACCAGAGAATGACAGTGGTAGGGAATAGTTACAGAATTAGTGATGACAAGACTGTTTGTTAGAACGAGGAAGGAGAAGAAAAGGGGACATCACACAAATTATGGAAGAATATGACAATTCCAAATTTATACAAAAATTTTGTTCTGCTACTTTTTGGTCTCATGCATGAGAAACTGGAGCATATGAATGAAATGTGAAACTATTTCCTAACATAAAGCTTTTTGTTTGTAGTAGGCCAAATAGGTATTTCGTATTGGTACTTAGTGGATTATATTCTGATGTATTATAAAAATGATCATTATTGCCAAAACAGTCTCGCTTATTTGGTGTGTGTTAGAATTGCTGAAATATTAGAAAGGCCTATTTTGTTTTCTCCATCACACAGTAACAAAATAGACGTAATCAGATCGAGAAAACACACCAGTCTTCGGTACTATTTGTATTAACAGCTTTTTCAGTATTAGACAAGAAAATTTCTATTTTTCATGTAGCAAAACGTTTGATGGATTTTGATAAGGTAATAGTCCTTTCACAGAAAGGAAAGCACGCCATGTAAAGCTGTATCGAGATTAGAGAGAAAAATCACTAGGACCTAAGGATTGAAGAAATGTGTACTGTCTTGCCTGTCTCTTGTCTTTACTGGTTTTAGGTGTCCTATGTTTAATTTTATGTCTCACAGAAGAGCAAGTTATTAGCTAAAAGGCAATAAAGAGTCCAGTTTTTCTGAAGAGCTCTTGTTCTCCTGGTTACAAATAATCCTAATTGCGAGGGGTTCCTTAAAAGGAGGGGGGGGGGGGGGGGGGGGCAGGATGTCAAACCGGCTGACTGGGAGCAGGAGAGGCGCTACAGGACATTTTAATTTCCGCTGTCCAGAAATTGTTTGATGGTATCCATTACAAAATATACACATTTGAATTCCACAGAGCAAAATACAGTGACATGCGGTATAACAATGTTGTTTGAAGATGCGTGGCACCTCACTGCACACTTAAGACCAAATAACGTGTCTTACATTTCCTCAAAGATATATCTTTTATGTATCAGACTCTTCAGAAAGATGTGCGCTACAAAATGAACAAACTTTTGAAACGTCTGGGGTTTTTTTTTTTTTTTTTTTTTTTTTTTTTTTTTTTTTTTTTTTTTTTTTTCTGATGCTCAGAGGAGAGTGAGTTATAGTTGGGGGGATAGTCTCCACGTGACCCGGTTTTATATTTAGTGATTTTTCTGTTTCCTCATCATTTTCAGCTCTCACATCAAATGAAAACAAGACAGATTTCTGCAGCTGGGAGCTATCAAGTGATTTAAAATATGTTCACATAATTATGGAAGGGTAAACTATGTTACTAGTTTCAGATTTTATTTTATTTCCACCTTTCTGACAGTCAACATTAATCGCCTTGCAGAACAATTAAGTTATTTTTGTTGGTTTGATAAATAAATTTGACTTTTATTAAGATTTCCTGTTTCTAACAGGCCACGGGAAAATATTGTGAATTGTTGTTTGGAAAATGTTATTTTCAAAGTAAATTTCCTTTTATGCAAGATGAACTATGTGCAAGAATGTATGATGGATTTCTTAAATCACAGAGTTTTTCGTCTCTTTTAAAAATCAACTCTTGGATGACAAGCCATTTAGAAGAATTTCAAGCCCAGAAGATAAGAGATTTATGTCGGTATTAAAAGTTTTGCTGGCATATTTGTGTGATGTATCTTAAAGTGTAACATGCACTAAACAGATCAAGATTATAAGTGAAAGCTTAACTTCTTTGTAGCTTATTAATCTTAGAGACAAATATTGTATGCGAAAGCTTTGCTTCTCTTGCAGCAACACTATGTATATTAGTTTAAACCATTAACTTTTCCTATTGGTGGAATTCGAATTTATACTATCGTAATATGAAAATATGCAGCGTAAATGTTGCTGCACATCAAAGATCTTTCCAAAACATGTTCCCCCCCCCCCCCCCCCCCCCCCTGAGTATTGTTTTCTAAAGTGCCAGGAAATTCTACGCTGCTGTATAAAACAATATCCTATCAAAGGATAAGTTCTACAGTTCCAAGGGAAAGAACTTAACATGTTACAAGTATATTTTCACCCGGTAGAAAATGTATTTTTAACCGGGAGATCCGGGAAAAATCTGGGAATTTCTCCTCCTTGTCTGCGTTTACACCCTGAGTGTAAGACTGAAAGAAGTGTGTCCCACAAGTAAGAGTATTAAAATCATAGTGGTCAACTGCTGAAGCATTTGCAGCAAAGTGCCGGAGTTTAAAATGTTCCTGAAAAGTTGTGAAGTTCACATAATATTAGATGCAGAAAGCTGGTAGAAACCTGATATTTTTAGGAGTGAGATTTTTGAGGAAAATTTAGGTGTATATCAAAAGGATAGACTTATGGGAAGATGGTGGTGTATTTTTGGTGGTGGTGTATTTGTTGCAGTAGGCAATAAACTCAAACCCCGCGAGATAGAAATTGAAGCTGCATATGAGATTCTTTGGACAAGACTCAGTATCAGTGGTGGGTATAATATGATAATTAAATCCTTCTATTGACTACCACACTCAATTCCTAATGTAACTGAAAATTTTAAAGAAACCCTCAGTTCACTACTGTGTAAGTTCCCGAATCATATTGTCATCATTAGTGGAGACTAATCATCCAACAGTTAATTGGGAAAATTACAGTTTTGTTGGTAGTGGGTGTGATAAGACATCCTGTGAAGATTTACCAAATGCTTTCTTTGAAAACTACCAAGAACAGGCAGTTAGGAACCACACTCATGATGAAAATATGTTGGATCTACTGGCGACAGAAAAACCTGATCTATTTGAGGATGTCGACATTGAAACTGATATCAGTAACCATGAAAGTTGTGGCAACAGTGATTACCAAAAGTACAGAGGAAATCTAAAACAAGAAGAGAGATATATATGTTCAGTAAACTAGATAGAAAAACAATAGTCTCATACGTCAAGGAGGAACTTGAAACTTTCAGCAAAAGGCAGGAGCATGTAGAGGAACTATGGCTCAGATTTAAAAGAACATTTGACTATGCATTGGATAGATATGTATCCAGTAGAACAGTTCATAATAGGAGGAAACCTCCGTGGTATAAAGTCAATCTAAAGAAACTTCGTACAAAACAGAGATTACTAAATAGTAGGTGTAAAACGAAGCATGGGGCTATAGATAGAGAGTGCTTAATGAAATGCATTTGGCTGTCAAGGGAGCAATGCATAATGTCTTCAATGACTACCATAGTATAAAATTGTCAAGTGATCTTCCACCAAACCCAAAAAGATCCTGGTTGTATGTAAAGGCTGTTAGTGGCACCAAAGTTCGTGTTGAGTCAATAGTGAATGAGACAGGAACTGAAACGTATGGTAGCAAAGCAAAAGCTGAAATGCTTACTTCTGTTTTTAAATTATCCTTTACAAAGGAAAACACAGGAGAACTGCCTCAGTTTAATCCCCATACCAATGAAAAGATGAATGAAATATCAGTTGATAAACATCTGAAATCATTAAAATTAAACAAAGCTCCAGGGCCTGAGGGACTTCCTATCAAATTCTATACTCAATTTGTGGTTGAGTTAACCCCTCTTCTAACTATAATCCATTGCATATCCCTCGAACGAAAAACCATGTAAAGTTCTTAGAAAAAGGCACTGTTCACACCTGCCTACAAGAAGGGTAGTAGAAGTGATCCATAAAACTACCAGCTGTTATCCTTGACATTGATTTGTTATAGAATCTCAGAACATATTCTGTGCTCAAACTTAATGAGGGGTCTTGAACAAAATGACCTCCTCAATGTTAATCAGCATGGATTTTGAAACATTGATCATGTGAAACCCAACTTGCACTTTTCTCACATGACATACTGAAAGCCTTGGATCAAGGCAATCAGGCAAATACAGTATTTCACGTTTTCCAAAAAGCATTTGACTCATTACCACATCTACACTTATTGTCGAAATTACAATCATATGGGACAGCAAGTGAAGTTTGTGACTGGATTGAGGACTTTTTGGTAGGGAGGACACAGAATGTTATCTTGGGTGGAGAGTCATCATCAGGTGAAAATTGGATGGAGAGTCATCGTCAGATGTAGAAGTAGTCCCAGTGAAGTGTATTGGGATCCCTGCTGTTCGTGTTGTATGTTAATGACCTTGTACGCAATATTAAAAATGAAATCAGAATTTTTGCAGAGGATGCAGTTATCTATAATGCAATACTGTCTGAAAGGAGGTGCATAAATATTCATACATACCTTGATAAGATTTTGAAGTGGTGCAGAGATTGGCAACTTGCTCTAAATGTTCACAAATGTAAAATTTTGCACTTCCCCAAAACGAAAAAAATGTAATGTCCTATGACTATAATATTGTACAGGACGGTTGGATGGGAAGGCTGTAGGCGTGAAGGGAGGATTCAAAGAATTGATGTAATAGGTCTTTTATTGACCACTTTTACCTTATGAAGGGTCACATCATCAGGCGTAGGGAGGCAAGGGTGAGCCAGAGCATAGAGTTTGGTGAAACATAGTTCGTGAAGCTAACGAAAGTTGGTGTCTGCCAATTGGGCAAGTTCAAGCTGCATGCCGGCTGTGAAAACTAAGTCCACAGTGCTGCAACATCAGGAGAAGTGGGAGATGTTCACTGCTACAGGATGTGCGTCCAAGAGCAGGGGCCCGGTGATGGGCGGCCGGGTACATTTAACATGCCATGCGGCTTCCTCTGCCTGATTGGTCAGGACCGAGAAACCTGTGGGGGCGGCAATGGAACTTCGCAGAGCATGCCTTGGTCAGCAACACCTGGGGGAGCATTACTTCATCAGCACACGAGGGAAGCGGGTGACAGAGATTGCCTACCTTGGTACTGGCTTCCTGTTGCTGGACCATGGGATGGAAAAATTACAGGCAGCCAACACTACCGGCCGAGTCTTGGCTGTAACAAGAAAAATATAGTTACCTTTTGAAAGCTAATATAATAAAGGAAAATCCGCTCTTGTCTAGCTCATCCTTACACTCCTCCCCCTACCGTGGGAGCGGAGAAAGTAAGTGAATTTGCTTAAAAAATGAGTAATTGAGATGTAGATCATTTTAGGTTGCAAAACAAAGTAGACATTACTTGGGTATTAAGGCCCCCCACAGAAGACGGCAGGGGCCTTAACCTATGGGAGAGTGTAGAGGCTCTTAAGACCTCCTAGGGGTGACAAAAGGGCTTACGCATGTTAACAATATTTTGTGTTTGCAAAAACAAGACATAAACATTACAAAACATCAGAATAAAATCACCTGAGTTGAAAAACATCAGAACAAAATTAACTGAGTGAACAAGTGTGGTTTGAATGTGGCTTATTTGCCAAATGTTCTCTCTCTCTCTCTCTCTCTCTCTCTCTCTCTTTTTCTTTTAATAAAATTAACATATTCACATCACCGCAGGAGTCACATGCAGAGTGAATGGCGCGAGGTGGCATGGTGTATTGTCCACAGCAGGCAGCACGCAAGCTGCCGGCGAGAAGGGGGCATGGCTGTGGCCAAGCCCGTTCACTGGAACTCAGCACAGTGAGGTAGGAGGGAAAGGTTCACATGTTTCAAACACATTTAAAAAGGGAGTTAACACTAGGGGAGTACTTCACTACACTACACTACACTACACTACACTAGTTTTTCCACATTAGTTGATATCACAATTGTACTCTTAAAACTAAGGGAGGGCACATGCCTAATAGGTTCTTTCCCCTACTCAAGGGTGATACTCGCCCTGAGGCTGGGGTTCTGGAACTATTGGAGAGTATGGACTCAGCCATTTACAGAACCCCTTTTTGTACAAGGTCTATGTCAGTATAATAATAAGAATAGTAGTGACCTGGGTTACCGTGGCACTGGGTATAATGGTCGTATAGAGTTCAGTGGCTGTTCGCCATTCATTTAGGTGTGTGAACAGGCAATTGTAAGAAATTTGTCCATGCTCATGTTTTAAAAGGTCATCATTTGACATTAAGAGGTCATCATTTGATATATTAGATAAAGTAGGCAAATCAGTTGACAAGGAAATCACAAATGAGCTTTCAGGAATAAAAACATAGGCAAACAGGCATGAATACTAAGTGAGTAAGCTATAGTGGCATGAAAGGTTATTAGTGGCATAATAATATCACAATAAGAACAGTTTGCTAGAAATCTACTGTTTGAGATTTCTATCTCATATGTCTGTGACTGGAAATCGTGTTCATAGGAATGAAGTGTTAATATCGTGGTAGCGCTAGTAATGCGGCGGGAGTCAGAGTGGCGGCTACGATAGAGTGCCACGCTACAGATGACCTCAAGGCTACGCCACATCAGGGCGGCAGCTGGCTGCAAGGCCGAATCTTATGCTACCCCTGAACAGCATGTGGTAGCCGAGAAGTGAAGCTGAAGCGGCTGAGACTGTCAAATGTGGCACGCAGTGTGCATGTGCGCTGTGCAATGAGCACAACACAATGCTCCACAAAAACTTCTGAATTTGAGTAGAGATTTATGGGATTCAGAATGATCAGTGATGAATACAAATGTCACAAAAAAGGGGTATAGCATTACTGAATAAAGTGGAATAGATGTGCATAATCAATATGGTTTACTCAACGATGACCAACAAAACAATAATTATGGTGCGTCAGAAGTGGGATTACCCGCGACTTCATGCTAGATGCATTGTTACAGTGGTTTCTGTTTAAAATTATATTATGCATTAGTAAATTGGTTCATAAGGGACAGATATATCACAACAATTACATAGTTAAGCATTATACGTAAAACATATTCAAGTAAATTCAGTATCCTCAATAGTGCACTATTTCTACCCAGATTTATTTGTATTTGTATTTCTTTATTGGTATTGTAAATCGTGTTTAGGTACATATTTTGCACAAACGATGTAGGACAAGTCATGGGACAGTGTATACAACATCATACACATTGTTATTTTGAAAGGATAAATAATTAAAAATTATTCAATACATGTTGAATATTGATGACAAATTTAATATAATTAAATAAAATGATAGACTTATTAAGACTATTTGAGCAGTTACACTACACTTTTCTGGTACTCTAAAAACTTGGAAACAGAATAGGAGCAGTGATCAAGCAAGTACTCTTTTAGTTTCATTTTAAACTTTTGTAAATTTTGCATCTGTTTCAAATAGGATGGCATGTGATTGTACAGCATTATGCCAGTATGATACACTCCTCTCTTACAAATGTTTGTACTTACTGTATTGACATGCAAGTAATGCTTCTGTCTAGTATCATGAGGGTGGTAATCACAGTTATACTTGAAGATATTTCCATCTTTTAAAATACTTCCTTTTGTGAAATTTAATATTTAATACATATATAAGCAAGGAAGAGACAGTATATTGAGATTTTTAAATATTGGTCTACAGGAGTCGCTGTACTTAGCATTGTTTATTATTCTAACAATCTTTTTCTGTAGCCTAAATATTTTGTTTGTACCTACAGAGTTCCCCTAAAAGATAATTCTGTACATCAGCAGTGACTGAATACTGCCATGGTACATTGTGATCACAGATGCACGGCTTGTATTTTGTGCAAGGATTCTTACTGCATACATCAGTGCGTTTAGCTTTTTATTTACATGGTTAAGATGTGTCTCCCATTTTAGGTTTTGCTGAATATGTATACCTAAAAATTTTGTGTCGCTCACCAATGAGACAGTTTTTCCATCAATTTTAAAAATTGGTCTTGCAGGATGTAGTTTCTGTGAATTGTGGATATTGATTGTCACTGTTTTTTCATTATTTATTATTAGCTTGTTTGTTCTGAACCGTAATAGGCTTTGGTCAAGAATGACGAGTCAGCAGTAGAGACATATACAGGGTGTTTCAAAAATGACCGGTATATTTGAAACGGCAATAAAAACTAAACGAGCAGCAATAGAAATACACCGTTTGTTGCAATATGCTTGGGACAACAGTACATTTTCAGGCGGACAAACTTTCGAAATTACAGTAGTTACAATTTTCAACAACAGATGGCGCTGCAAGTAATGTGAAAGATAAAGAAGACAACACAGTCTGTGGGTGTGCCATTCTGTACGTCGTCTTTCTGCTGTAAGCGTGTGCTGTTCACAACGTGCAAGTGTGCTGTGGACAACATGGTTTATTCCTTAGAACAGAGGATTTTTCTGGTGTTGGAATTCCACCGCCTAGAACACAGTGTTGTTGCAACAATACGAAGTTTTCAACGGAGGTTTAATGTAACTAAAGGACCGAAAAGCGATACAATAAAGGATCTGTTTGAAAAATTTCAACGGACTGGGAACGTGACGGATGAATGTGCTGGAAAGGTAGGGCGACCGCATACGGCAACCACAGAGGGCAAAGTGCAGCTAGTGCAGCAGGTGAGACAACAGCGGCCTCGGGTTTCCATTCGCCGTGTTGCAGCTGCGGTCCAAATGACGCCAACGTCCACGTATCGTCTCATGCGCCAGAGTTTACACCTCTATCAATACAAAATTCAAACGCGGCAACCCCTCAGCGCCGCTACCGTTGCTGCACAAGAGACATTCGCTAACGATATAGTGCACAGGATTGATGACGGCGATATGCATGTGGGCAGCATTTGGTTTACTGACGTAGCTTATTTTACCTGGACAGCTTCGTCAATAAACAGAACTGGCGCATATGGGGAACTGAAAAGCCCCATGTTGCAGTCCCATCGTCCCTGCATCCTCAAAAAGTACTGGTCTGGGCCGCCATTTCTTCCAAAGGAATCATTGGCCCATTTTTCAGATCCGAAATGATTACTGCATCACGGTATCTGGACATTCTTCGTGAATTTGTGGCGGTACAAACTGCCTTAGATGACACTGCAAACACCTCGTGGTTTATGCAAGATGGTGCCTGGCCACATCGCACGGCCAACGTCTTTAATTTCCTGAATGAATATTTCGATGATCGTGTGATTGCTTTGGGTTATCCGAAACATACAGGAGGCGGCGTTGATTGGCCTCCCTATTCGCCAGACATAACCCCTGTGACTTCTTTCTGTGGGGACACTTGAAAGACCAGGTGTACCTCCAGAATCCAGAAACAATTGAACAGCTGAAGCTGTACATCTCATCTGCATGTGAAGCCATTCCGCCAGACACGTTGTCAAAGGTTTCGGGTAATTTGATTCAGAGACTACGCCATATTATTGCTACGCATGGTGGATATGTGGAAAATACCATACTATAGAGTTTCCCAGACCGCAGCGCCATCTGTTGTTGACAATTGTAACTACTGTAATTTCGAAAGCTTGTCTGCCTGAAAATGTACTGTTGTCCCAAGAATATTGCAACAAATGGTGTATTACTATCGCTGCTCATTTAGTTTGTATTGCCGTTTCAAATATACCGTTCATTTTTGAAACACCCTGTACATGTGGACAGAGGGAAGATTAGCTTGGTACTCTTACAAGAAGTAAGAAATTAAATAGAAGATAGGGAACGGTGGAGTTGAAGAGGAAAAGATAACGGACCCCAAAGACAGGAAAACCGAAAGTATAAGAAATTGAATTACAAATGATTAAGTTGAGCATAATTTCTGAAGGACTTTTCTTTTATGATCGGCTACGTAACTGTGTATACGACAATGCTGCTATTCCAAGATAGGTGCTACGTACTTCTTCCTAAAGCTCGACACCTCTCACAAGACAAAAACTTTACGGTGTGACCAAATTCACCGTCCTTATGACTCATTATGGTGGCCTCATCGGGCCCAGCCAATTGCTTAAAACTCCCATCTATCCCTGGGTATATTGCAGTGTCCTAAGACACGTCATGCAGTTAAATGCTACTACTTCAGTAGTCGGTATTCCTTCGGAAAATACTACGGAAAAACAGTGTCAAAGAAGGCTTAAGTTTTGAACAGAGATTTCTGCTTACTGGCAGTGAAGCTGTGGGCTAGAGCTGTTCCCATCTGAGAATGCTTGATCAGCTGTTGTCAGAGAGCATGGAACACTGTTCTCATGAACTCTTCTTCAACATGGAAGATTAAAGTCTAACTGCATTAGTTCACATGGACTGAATAGTTTTGTGTTGGAATACACCCTGATAATAAACTCCAAAAAATGCTGCTCACGTGAAAGTTGATGGATAACAATGGGTAGGACAGATTATGTCACGAAATTAAAAAGTGAAGAAATGAAACAGACGGCTAGAGGTCCATGCGATTGCCAGTCGCGTTACACCAGGTGCGTACCCTTGCAGGATTGGTTCTCTTGTTCATCCCATAGACCAGGTATATGGCCAAAGCTTGCTCATCCTGTGGGCGTGATTCACTCTGTTTACGTTACTTATCGTGGGGATAGGCATGTGGTATATCCCTCCAGATAAACATTCAAATACAAATGAAATAAATCATGGTCACGTCTTAAATTACCGTTCCACAATAGTTTCTTAACTAGAACATTATTAATAATCACTTAACTAATTGGCAATACTCGAGAACTTACTCTGGCATACTTGGAATCCCACAAATTGAATAATTATCCCCATAATTCTAGCTACGAAATAACCCATAGAAGCATTAGGTTCAGGTACCCATATACTAATTTACTAGTGCTGGCAAAACTCTAGCAAGTCTCTGCAATATACTGATAATAACATAAATAAAACATGGACAAAATGAACAATAGTAAAAATAATACATCGACATAAGTAACTGGCAACCCATCATAGTGCCACAAGCAGTGGGAAAATCACAATAGAAGCAAAAGTACAAAATATTATTTCCCTTACACAGAACTCCTTTATTCTCCAGTTACATTTCATAGCAAAATAAGTAAGTATTCTCTGTTATTCCCTTATGCCCTTGTTTATATTTCCATACAGATTGACACGGCTTGGGTATGCCTACCTACAGGAAAGCTGTTGTTGAGCTATGTCAACATTATGAGTAATGCTGTGGAAGAATGCAGTGTTTTGTTAACATTTCCTTTAGAGAGGTTTAATTTAAAGTAGTTTTACGTCTCCTTCAGTTAACAGATCAGTAATTATTAAACATTTTGTATGATATTTCTTGTGTTGATTTGTACACCTTGTCTCATAATTGCAAATATTGGTGCTTATTAGTCTCCCAATCAATTGTTCAAGGGTATCATTGTTGTTCCTTTTGTTAATGCTCTTACCTACCTGCTTCCATATATTCATTATTGACGGCCTGATGAAGCTGATTGCCTCTAGAAGACATCGATATGATGTACCTGTTGGCACTTTTGTTTTTAATAGAATTGGAGTCCATTGCCATATATAGAGTGTATAGGGAGGAACGTAATTTCCTTAGTGTTAACAATGTGTGTAAAGTTATACCAAATATTTGTCACGAGTGGTTAAAAATTCTGTGGAACTTGAGGTGCTAAGGTGCGATCGTGTCACACATGTATGATTGCTGAGTGCTGACAATACAGCTGACAGTATGGCTGCGACTGGTTCTAGCCGGCTCGGCAGCTATAATGGTGTCTGCGCGCACATATGCCGGAGCTACTGTACTTCCCTGAAAGCAGAATTATGCCTTCAGAAAGGCAAATAGAGGTGTAGATGGCTTATCAAGTAGCTCTTTGCAGGTCATTGAACTTTTATCTCTCCCTCCTTTACAACTCCCAATTAATATGTACATAAAGCATTCTCAATCTTGCTATTCCAACAGATTAAACCTTACTTTCAGTAGTAGTAGTAGTAGTAGTGTTAATGAAAGTAAAAAATGAACCCTTATAAAGTGTAGATATTTCAGTTACTTCCTGCTTTTGCTATCATCGTATACTGCACTGGGTGACACGGTCCCAACACCTCAGAAATGCGGAGAGTTTCTTTCTTTTTGCCTGCAGCTGGAGACAATATGGACGGCCAAGCCTGGTCGTGACAAAGGAGGGGGTGGGGGTCGAGGCTGGCATAGAACTGAATAGGCCTTTGTATGTGGGCGGGTGGGTGGTCTTTTTGCTATACGTTGAGTTTAGTTCCTCGGGACGGTCATAAAATTTCCTTCCAGCGTTAGCTTATGTTGTTCACGTCAGTTATTCATGGAGGATGTTTTCAAGGAACTCAGATAACTCAACCGTTAAAATTCGTGAAATTATCATGACTCATTTATTCGCTTAGATACTCTGTTAATCTAAAATGAACATAATTTATGAATTTTTATACTTCTGTATTAATTGTGAAGATAACTTGGCTCTCTTAGAGATCACTTACCTGAAACTAGTGGCTAATAACTTCTGAACTGGACACTAATGTTAGGGTTCTTATTTGGAACTAACATTGACTTGGTTGTTACTTGACTTTACTGTATAGCACATTGGCATTTCAAATTTGATCCTTTGGCTGACGTGTTTCCCACACAGCGGTCACTCACAGAATAAATATCACAGAAAGGGCCAGCTTCCTTGACGCCATATAGACCTGTTAATTAACTGCAAGAAAGGTAATACAACACAGCTGGAGACCGGTCTGAAATTCCAATGTCTCCTACCTTTTGGCGGCGTAGACAGTGTTTACAAGGAAAACATTTTCTTTTCCTGAAAATTCGAATACACATCACGAATAGATTTCCATTATTGGGTAAAACTAGTAAAATCTCAAGGACAATATTATGTGGGTGGATTTACTTTCATAACTATCTTCTTGGATTTACTGGTTATGCTACAACATAAGACCGCAGGTGCGGATGCGCAGCTGGGTGCTTGCTTCAGCATAGCTGAGGCATTTGACCTGCAGGGCAAAGGGCGGGGGGGGGGGGGGGGGGGGAGGTGCAGATACTGCCCATGCCAATGGCAGAGATGGGGCTAGGGAAGGGAAACTGTAATGGCCGCTCGCTTGCTTGCTTGGTGAAGAGGCGGTTGTGGGGGGGAGGGGGGGGGGTGGAGAGAGAAGTAAGGGAGGCTGCGTCAGCAGCTGGCAGGGATGGGCAGGGTTGGCACTTTGTTGTAAACAGACTTTGCTTGATGTTAATTGTGCGACTTCCATGTTGGTATTTAATTATTTACCGAAACATGTCTCTTCAACATCACATTATGAAAACAGTAAAATAGCACTTAAAGAAGACTCCTTTCACTCTTAAAGTAACTTATTTGTTGTTTAACTTGTACGTACATATTATTGTTATTATCAGCATGTAAATATTCAGCATATACGTATGTGTGATGGGGCTTATTTCAAATGGCAGATAGATGGCAGCATGTTGTTACTGATCTACTGGCAGATATGGAGGCATGCTACTATCATCTTTTTATGGTAAAGTTTTAACAGCTGTGTTTGTGCACTATTCACTAAATCAACAGGTGAAGTGTGAATCCCTTTGACATATACCAGATTAGCTGAATCTTAGCTTAGCATGTTCTATTGGCAACGACAACTTTCCCCTTAATTCCATTACCAATAAGTATTTGTGTTTTCAATTCTCATCTGCTGCGACAATATTAGTAGAGACATTAAATAGCACAAGACAAAATGATTACGGAAACTTCAATCACTTCCATTAACATATGACTTCCTAAATTCTGTTACCAATGGTTGCCAATTATTATGTCTACTTTTAACTAATGTGCACAACTGAAATGAATATATAGTATGAAAGGTAGTTTCCGTCAATTAATGCTCTTGCTGCACACAGGACTTTCACAACTGTTTACATGTCATCTCAGACCTAATTCTTGGAACGTAAATCATTGGGATGCTTTGACGTTAGAGCATATTTATGTTGCAGTCTAGGCAGTTGTATTATCTTCTTTCTTGCTTTCTTGGGTGGAATTACTGGCATAATAGGCCTGGTTTCACTATTGGGCGGGGGTGGCTCAGAACATTTGCACAACTTTAACCTGTCGAAATGAATGATCACTGTGAATTCTGCTAACTGAATTTCCACATTTACTGGTGAAAGGTGTAAACTTCTTGGTTCTTCCCTTCTTTACTGCTGGACTGCACAACATAACTAGGTCTCCTACCTTGTACTTGGGCATTTTTGCTTTCTGATTATCCCTCTTATCTGTTGAGCCATGGCTTTTGTGTTATTCCCTCTCACTTTTTTCCAAATGGCTTTTAGATGTCAGGCCAAGCCTTTCATGTCTTTGGATTTAATTCCAGGGGGCAGCCCGTCAATCTCAAAAGACAAAGTCATAGGGCGGCCATATACAGCTTCGTAAGGGGAATATCCTGTAGCTACGGACATGGCTATTATATGCTTATGTGACGTATTGGACATACCTGTCCCAGTCAGTGTGATTTTTATTGACATAGTAAGAAAGCATGCTTGTAACGGTGCGATGGACGCGCTCCAGGTGTCCGTCTGCTTTTGGATTAAACAGTGTCGTTCTCCACTTTCTGATTCACAACAATTGACAGACTTCTGTGAACAATGCGGACATAAAATTTGTACCTTGGTCTGTAAGTACAGCTTCAGGACTTCCATAGGGTAATACCAAATGAGTGATAAATGCACAAGCTACCATTTCTGTGGACATATCTGGTATGGGAACGAGAATTAAGAAACTGGGGAAATCATCTATGATGTAAAATATTTATTTGTTATTCTGTGGACTCAGAGGGAAAGGACCAACAAAATCTGCAGCTACTAAAGCCCAAGGACATAAGGACATGTGGCTTCTGGCACTTTCTGTTAGGGTACCTTTGTTCTGGGTGGTAATGACCTCTTAACGCAGGGCAAGCAATTTTGTATGTACTTTTGTACATCTCCCTGTCTGCCTTCCCAGACATAGCGGGTGGCTATGCAATGATTAGTGGTGCTAAGACCATTATGACATGCTTTTAGGCTATCATGACATTGTGCTATTATCTTGGGACATAGTTCTTTTGAAATTATTGCCCATTTACCCATGGGGTTTTTCGATACAAGATTCCATCTTCAATGGAATATTCAGGCAGAGTTGGATACTTCTGACATTAAACGTCTCTCTGTTGTGTTTCTCTCCATTCTTCAGTAGAAACATAATTGGTAACAATTACCCTAACTTTCCGGCTTAATGCATCAGCATTCTGATGTAACTTACCTGGTTTATGTTTTACTTCATATTTGTTCAATTTTAAAGCCCAACAAATTAGCCTGCTTCTAGGGTCTTTTAAGCTTAGCATCCACTTTAATGCGACATGATCAGTGATGACAGTAAGTTTTCTCCCCTACAAATAACATTGGAAATAGGTTACACCAAATCTGAGCACTAAAAGCTCCTTCTCAGTGGTACTGTAATTTGATTCTGCTTTGTTAAGCTGTCGAGACACATAACCAATTGGTCGTTCTTCTCCATCAATTTCTTGTGACAGGATGGCTTCTACAGCATAATTGGAGGCATCTACCAACAGAATGAATGGCTTTTCAAAGTCTGGATATGCTAGTACAGGGGCTCTTGTTAAAACATGTTGGATTTATTTCATTGCTTCATCAAATTCTGTGGTCCAGATAGAACTAGCTCCTTTTTTTTCAATAATTTAGTCAAGGGCTTCACAATGGTAGCATCATTGTTCACAGAATGTCTATAATAATTTTCAAGGCCTAGAAATGACTGTAATTCTTTGATATTTGTTGGTGTTGGAAATTCCTTTACTGCTGTGGTCAAACATGGATCCCATTTGACATCTTCTTCACTTATTATATGTCCCAAATATTGTACCTGCACTTGACCAAATGTACACTTTTCCAGTTTCACACTCAAGTGAGTTCCCATCAACCATTCAAAAACATCGCTCAGCCTTTCTGCATTTTCTTTGACAGTTTTAGAAAAAATAATAATGTCACCTAAATCATGTAGTGGATTTCAATCCACGCAACAACAAATCTGTAAATCTTTGAAAAGTGGTGGATGCATTCCTCAAACCAAAAGGCATTCTTACGTATTCATATAATTCTGTATTGGAGGGCAGCATGGAGGGTAAAAATCATAGAGGGAGACCAAGAGATGAATGCATGAAACAGATTCAGAAGGTTGTAGGTTGCAGTAGGTGCTGGGTGATGAAGAAGCCTGCACAGGATAGAGTAGCATGCAGAGCTGCATCAAACCAGTCTCTGGACTGAAGACCACAACAACAACAACAACATAATCCTGTAGGCATGACAAAAGCAGTTTTATGGCAGTCCTGAGGTGTAACAGGGATCTGATGATATCCGGAGCATAAGTCAAGGGCCGTGAAATACTTGCAGTTACCTAGATGGTCTAATGTCTCGTCAATGCGCGGTAACGGATACATGTCTGGTGTAGTTACTTGGTTAACTGCCTGCGTATTGACACATAGATAGGCTTTCTCTACATTTATGGTCTTGTTTGGTATGATGACCACAAGGGACGCCCATGAACTTGAGTGGGTTGAATGGTTCCTGCAGCTAACTGTTGCTGAATTGTATCTTCCAGCACAGATTGCGAATGACACAGTATATGATATGGTTTTTGTGCAATTGGCTGTGCTTCACTGGTCAGAATTTTGTGCTGAACCAAATCCATGGCTTGCCTCTCTTCAAACAACCAAGAAAATTCCTCTAACACTGGCTGAAACATCTTCTTCTCCTCAGTGTTTAAATGACTTAATTTCTCTGACAACTGACTCCTTAATGACTACATGACACAGCGCATTTCTCTAACTGAACACTTCTTTCTCTTCCGTCCCTTCTGATCTTTACCTCGCTGCATCTCAGCTCCTCGTACTTCTTCAAAAATCTCCTGTCCACTAGCAACAATAGTACCTTTCGGTACCACAACATCTTTTACACCAAAATTATCTATACTCACTGCTATGGCAAAACCTTTCTGTTTTCTTTCTGGTCGACAAATACTTCTCTTTATATGTACTGATTGATGATCTAATACAGCATTCTGGGTGAGCGGATCCACCAGAATGTCTATCTTTGGCTGCGTATGATTTTTGATGTCTATCCAAACAATCTTTCCGCCTCCACTTCTTATCTTTACAGGGTCAGTGATTTTTATTGCTCACGTCTGCGGTTTTATGGGAGACTGTGAATGGTGCCTTTCACAGTTTCCTTGCAGCTGGTGGGATGGTGCACTGCTGAAATCATGAGCTTCACCAAACTGCACAGTGAGCGTTCGATAATTCACTATCCCCTGAAAATGGTGCAAGAAGTCATTCTCTAATATGATGTCAAAATCACCTTTCTTTAACCTTACTATTTCCATTTCTTGACTGTATTTACCCCTGTCTAATTGCAGATTCACTACACACAAACCTGCAGGGACAATTACTCCCTCTTCAAGGCCACTGATATGAAATCGGGGTGACTGTAACACCCTTTGATCATTTTTTATGTACAAATAATAAATAGTGAGAAGATAGTGGCTTTGTGGGGCAAACATTATTGGTATGGCCTACAGTCTGACAAAAATTGCAGAAAGGTGCGCGACAGCGCATTGCCATGTAGTTGTCTCTCCCACAACGCTGACGAAATACTTCCCTTGCTGAAACCGGTACTGGGTCCAGCGGACGCAGTTCAGCAGCACAGAAGTGCAATGCATCTTTGCGTACTATTGCCAAACATACAGCTTCAAACAGTGAGGTGGGGGACGCTGCTTTAACTTCTCCTCTGATGCGGGGATCAATACCGCAAACAAACACATCACTTGCATGCACTTCTGCTTCTGAGTGCAAAATTCTATTTTCACTAGCATTTTTGCCTAGCTTGTAGGTACAACAAGATACAACTCATATGTGTTCTGCAAAAGCATCAAAATCTTCATTTGGCTTCTGCCTAAGGGTTGACAATTGATCTCTGTAGTATCCGGTACCTCTGGCATAAGTATAACACCTAGTTAGTCAGTGGGCCAAAATTTCAAAGTCACGCGTATCGCGCAGTTCGTCCACTGTTTCTATAAACGTTTGAGCTTCCCCTGTCAACTTTAATCTGGCTACGTTGAGCAGTAGATTATCTGGTCAGGCACAAGTGCGACCCACAGCGCGAATATTGTGTATGAACATAGCCATATTTTCGTGGGACGCCCCGTAAAAGGTGGGAATGGAACCAACTGCAGGAAAATTATTTACAGTTGCCTCATTAGCTGATATTGTGGCAGTCGCATTAGTGACAGAATTAGTATTAGGTGTCACTGATGGCACATTGATTACATGCCTGGAACTAGCCACAGGTACTGAAGGTTGCACACTTGCTTCCAGCATCTATTTTGAGATGTGGTTTTGCTTAAGTAATTCATGATTTTGTGTGAACAATTGGTTCATTTGTGCATTTATGGCTTCGAGCGGGTCTTGCTAGACAGCTGCCTCTTCAGGAGGGTCTCTCCCTTGAGATTTTTCCTTCGGCATGTTTACAAATTTAAGGGACACTAGTGACAAAAAAAAAATAATTGTTACATTAAAGGATGGTTGCAAAGTTTCCTAATCCAGTGGCAGATGACTCATGATGTTACTGTTCGAAGCGGCACCCTGACTTACACAGTAGTAGAGTCGGCGCAACGCATTGGTGGCGGCGGCAGCGTGGTAGAGTGGCGGTGGCGAGTGACGCGCTGGTGGCGGTCATCTGTACGGGTGGTTAATTGGCACATTGTATGCGCAAAATACTTGGCGTTTTGCCAGGAGATTTGGAAATAGCGTCAAAGTCACTACGGGAACGGATCCCACTCCTGACACCAAATGTGCAGGATGGCTGTGGGTGTGAAGGAAGGATTAAAAGAGTAGATGTAATAGGTCTTTTATTGACCACTTTTGCCTTATGAAGGATCACATCATCAGGCCCAGGGAGGCGGGGGTGAGCCAGAGCGTATTGTTTGGTGAAATATAGTTCGTGAACCTAACGAAAGTTGGTGTCTGCCAATCAGGCAAGTTCAAGCGGTCGTTCTGCAAAAACTAAGTTCACAGCATGGCAGCACCAGGAGAAATGGGAGATGTTCACTGCTACAGGGCACGTGTCCAAGAGTGCGGCCCCAGCGATGGGCTGCCAGGTGCATTCAACATGCCATGCGGCTTCCTCCGCCCTGATTGGTCAGGACCGAGAAACCTGTGGGGGTGGCAATGGAACTTTCCCTTTTCCCCCATTGTCAGTTATTTTTAGTGTTAACTACATTTATGTGCAGCCTAAAAATACTCATTTTCTTCCAATGTGGCTGCATTAAGCTAAATACTGGACACCCCTGCTTTACAGGATGTAAAAGAAGTATGTACCTTAATTTGTGCATAAATCAGAGGAGATAAAAAGAAACATTTTTATCGTATCACACAGACATCAAAGGTGCACAATTTCCAAATTAGGGTTTGATGCTGGACTTCGCTTGAGCCCATGTTCACAGCTGTTTTGGCTCCATTGTATGCAACGCATTGACAGTGGAAGCAGATTTGCAATACAATTACATCATGCTGCTAAGAAGCTAAGGTTTTCATTACTGCTGGCAGTCTCCACAGTTCTGGAAAAAGTATTACATTATTATTGTTTATGTTAGGTTGTGTTTACATGAAATTTCTACTTATGTTTACTGGGTCTTGATGGCTGATTACACACTAACCAAGTTAGCTGACATCCATCTCATTTATGGGGAGACATGATGCAACATTTGAGCAATGAGACACCTGTATGCATAACAGTTTCCAGGGAGGAAGTTACCAAATCGTATTACATTTCAGAGACTCGATGACCATCTTTGTGAAACAGGATTCTTTACACCAGATTGATGGAAAACTGGAAAATCTTGCTGTGTGTGAACTACTCAGGTTTACAAGGCTTTGTTGCAGTGAATTTGGGACAATCTCAGCACCAGTACATGATCCATAGTAAAGGAGCTAAATAGGTTCAACACCAATGTGTGAAATGCCCTGCATTTGTCAGAAAGTGCAAGACCTTTCATCTGATACTTCCTCCAGCACATTGAATTTTGCCAATAGTGTTGATGTCAGATTACAAATGTCATTGACTTAGAAACACGTGTTTTGTTTATTGATGTGGCTTTCTTCACAAGGGAAGGAATATTCGCAGGCACAGTAGTCATGTCTGGAAGTTGGGAAATCCTATTACAATTTGTGTGTTCCATCATTAGGAGATTTACCATCTGACTGAGCTGTACCTTCTACCTAACACACATGGTAGAGCAGATTTATGTATCTTTTTCTATGAAGCACTATCAAAAATGTTGCAGAATGTCCCTTTAACAATTGGGCAATGTTTATGGTTCCATCATGCCTTGACTCCACCACACTTTTCTCTTTTATCTCAGGGAAAATGTTTTCCCCAATTGATGGATTGGGAAACGTATGTGCCACACCACCATGGCCTCACTTCTATGGATTTCTTTTTGTGAGTGCAGATTTGCTACATGAGTCACTGATAGCCACTCCAAAAGAGCTGGCTGTCCATGTGACTGAAGCTGTTGCCATTATTCATGACACACCTGGTTGTTTTGAGCATGTTAAGCAATCATTGGCGTGCAGGTGCCACTTGTGCACTAATGTAAGGAGGCAGCATTTTTAACAACAACTCTAAGACAATAGTCATCTCACAGCAGTTTGAACAAAGTCTCTGAAAATCACTTGTGTCAAAACTGTCATGGAACCCCAGTGAGGAAATACTGCACCCGTAAAATTTTATCGCAGTAAGGTATATTTCTTTTTATCTACATTGAACCACTCAGAAAATTTGCGTACAATTTTTTTTATACCCTGTAAGTTAGGGGAAACACAGTTGCTCATAAAAGAGCCACTGCTTCTTTTACTGTGCTGCTTATGTAACACACAGAGTGCTATTAGTTGTCTGCATACAAGGATCTATCTCAGGCTGTTTCGGCACCATCCTGTCGGGCACAGGTGCATGCGAGTACACTTTAGCTCACTCGCTGGCAGGCACAGGTGGTGTGGGCAACTTTAAAGACAGCACGTGTTCTGTGTGTGTGCGACCTGCTTGGCCCCTCACACCCACTCACTGAGTTCAGCCAATGGAGTACAATCACATACACTAGGTCTCAGATGTAATGCTGCCTACACTACATGTAACCATTTGCCCACAGTCACTTGCACTGAGCCCATGTCTGCTTGGCTGCTCTCGGGCAGACACGCAAGCCAGAGCAGTATGATCTATCTATATAAATATTACTTGCAACCTGCTTGGCCACCTCTGGCCCTCTGATTTCAGTCAGTGGAGTAGGATCACTTATGCTGATACTCAGGTGCGAGACTGCCCACACCACACGTAACCATTTGCCCACTCTGTCTGCCCTGAGCCCATGCCCACCTGCCTTCTCTTTGGTGAGCATTCAAAATGCAACAGCCTGACCTCTAGATCTATCTATATAAATATTAGTGTTACTCAGAATTTACATTATAGCCTTGAATTGTTCTGATAATTGTTGGAGGAGGGGCTCATAAGGTATTCTTTTACTTTACTTTTAAGTATTTGTGGATGATGATTTGCTGTCCAGTGTCTACTGACAACCTGTTAGGCTTGTGAATCAGAATATAGAACTTCATTCTGAACCTTAGAGAAGGCCGCACAATCTCGACTCAGTATGCCAAACAAGCAGAATTTCCATGAACATAGGAGTAGTCATTCCACTGATGCACCAAGTTGAAGATACCATTTGGTAAAACACTGTGTTCTCCTGCCTGGAGAAGTCTGTAACTCCATGCTGCATAGTCTCATCTGACAAGATTCATCGATTCTTCAAGGCCTTTTTTTTAATGGGCTGAAGGAATGATAATCGCATGAGGACTATAGGCCGGATGCTTGAGTGTCTCCCACCTCAGTTTGCATGTCTTCTGCATTACAACATTTGCAATAAGGGGATGTGTATTCTCATGAAGCAGTGTTCGTGGATGTTTTGACTTAATTGCACACAATAATTTCTCCAGCATTGACCAGTACTGTTCTGTGATGGAGGCACCATGTTCCTTGTATTCAACACACAATAGGTTCTGGAAATCAAAGAACAAGAAGAGCACTAGCTTTCCAGCAGATGGTTGGTTCTTGAGCTTTGTGCAACACGGGATGACAGATGACAACACTGCATTGTCAACACTTTCAACTCTGGTTCCCAGTGTTGGTGCATCATCAATGACCCATTCCTTGTTGTCTGTAATGAATGAGGGTGGCTTTCCCAATTTACCCATATCTTGTGTTTAATCGCAACCACCACAGAACTTGGCGCACCATCCCACAATGTTTGGTTTGACAGACATATTGACCCATACACATTCATCATTTTCCACTGGATGTCTACTGTCATTTGTCCTTCAGCAGCCAAAAAAAGAATAACAGCGTGCTGGTCCTTTTTGGATGTGTTTGGTAATAATGCCACAGTAATCCCATATGTACATGTTGATGCTCATATAGCTGCATTAGAGTTGTACTATGTTGCTTATATGCTACAGCAATGCTCTCAAACAGAAACTTTTTTATTGTCCCTTACACTTCTAGTTTTGTGATTGTGAATTTCTGAGTTCATCCTAAATCGCAGGGTAGTTCAAAATATGTGGTATTAATAGAGGTATACATGTCAGCCAGCTAGCATAGAGGACCATTAGGAGAATATTCAAGAACTTATTGAGAAAGACAATACAAATGTCTGGGTTATCGTCATGAAGGACTGGAAAGCATTGGGGGGTGAAGGAAGAGATGAAAACACAGTAGAATAATTTGGATTAGGGATGAGAAATGACAGAAGTGAATGGCTAATTAGCTTTTACAAACAAAATTTGCTAGTGGTGTGTTACATATTACTTGAAAATCACGAAAGGAGGCATTATACATGGACTTCAAACTTGAACAGAGAAAGTTATCAGTTGGATACATCCCAGTGGAGAAAACATTTAGGAACTGTCTGAAGAATGCAAAATCTTGGCCAGCTGCAGACATAAGTTCTAACAACAACTTCATAGTGAGAAAAATGCAAGTGAAGTTGAATTAAGTTGTTCAATGAAAACTATGCTGGGAGATCACCTAAATTTGTATCATCTGGTGCAGACTGTATTTTTTCCAACCAGCAGGAGAACAGTAGTAGCACATCTATAGACAACATTTTTGTTCATTCTTCATTACTACAGGGACATTCTGTTAGTGAAAGTTCAGATGGCTTTTCAGACTGCAACACACAAATTTTGACATTAAAAGGAATTTTGCACAGGCCCATGTGTGCGCGCACGCGCACACACACACACACACACACACACACACACACACACACACACAATGTAACTACAAACTATTTAGAAATGTTAATCCAGTGGTAACAGAGAATTTTTAAAACTCTTTAAAGAACAACAGTTTCAGGAGATTTATAGTGCAGACAACATAAACAATGAATGTAATACTTTTTAAAACACTTTAAAGAGCAACAGTTGCAGGAGATTTGTAGTGCAGGTAACATAAACAATGAATATTATGATTTACTCAACAATGTTATGAGAAGGAAAGTAGCTTCTCATCTTATAGTGGAGATGCTGAGTCACAGATAGGCACAACATAAAGACTCTCACTGTTACAGCTTTCGCCCCTTAAGACCTTTCCTTTGTCAACGACACACACACACACACACACACACACACACACACACACACACACACACACACACACACACACAAATGCAACTCGCTTACAGTCTCAGGCAACTGAAACCACAGTGTGTGTGAGTTGCGTTTGCCCCCTCCATGACTGCCATTTCCTCCAGTATTATAATAGAAAGAGCACACATGATTGTAGAGTGAGCCTGAATTGCCCTCATGTATGCACCATCAGAAAGTATATGGGGAACAGAAGCTGCAGCATATACAGTCTCCAAAATTTGAAAGTGTCCACTGCCTCTCATTAAGAATCCTATTGCTCCTAGAAAAGACATTATCAAGTGAAAGCCTCCTAATTGAGTAACTACATTAATGAATAGGTCATTCCCTCCATTAGCCTCCACTGCAACTATATCTTAAGCTTTCATGTAAAGTGGTTGATCAAATGTCACGATACATGTTTGCTGTGTGGTCTTCGTTCTGTGATGGCATAAGTTAAAGCAGTTAAAATAGTACTATAATCTGTCAGCAGGTTGTTGATGAATGGAAGCACTAACACATTCGGTTGCATATAAGGTTCTCTGTTGTGAATTTCTCCATAAAACCTTGCCATGCAGGAATAGAAAGCTGTAAAAACTTTTCCATCATCTAAGTAAAATTGTGATTGGTAAGCACTGTTGCTTTAGTGAGTGATTGTTCTGAGTTGACATTTTGCAGAACAATTTCTTCAATTCCAACTCTATTCTGCCTTTGGAATGTTAGCAGACTACTTTTTCAGGCACATGCTGTTTCAGTAGACCTTGGCATGACAGATAATTTCATTACTTTCTGATCTTCTATTGCCCTCCCAGGAGTCACACAACTGATTCCACCCATAGCATGGGATGTACCTGTGCCCATCATTGTTGCAATACTGAAGTCAGCATTATCAAAAATGAACTGCAAGAACCAATCATTTGAAATATTTGGTTTCCAAAACTGAATGGTAGAAGCCTCAAATATAGCTATAGCGCTATTTTAAGAGCAGAAACCCACATTCGAGACAATTTCAACAACATTTTTTGATACAACTTTGTGAAACAAGTACACTGAAAGACCAAGTTGCATTGGAGAGATGAATGAACGAGGCCTGGTAGCTGACACAAACTCATGGGCTATTGCTGCACATTTTTTTAAAAGGGGACTGTACACTACATTATTTATTTTTTATTTTATTTATTTATTTATTTATTTATTTTTTGGACAAACCCACACCCTTCAAAAATTCCAATAAAGTGTCAGGGACCATAACTTCAGCATTGATATTTGGATAAACGGCAATACTATAAGGAGTCATTCCCATATCTTCATTGATCACACTGCTGCTTCTACTACTATTCTCTTTCTTTAGTCTTTTCATTCATTGTACCATTGATACAAAAATTTGTGGCCACTGCCACAAAAACATTCAGCTGGAGGATTTTTTGGCATTGTGGCAAACAAGACCACATCACTGAAGTACTCAGTCAGTTTGCTTTTCAGTTTTTATAGTCATTGTCTCTCATTCTGGGGGACATTCATTAGCTTTCTACAAGGAAAAAAGCAGTGAAAATTGACCTTCCTCTGAACTATCTATAAATTTGCATAGTTCTTGAAAAGCTGCACCAAAGTTGGTATTTTGCAGGCAGCCTCTTTTTTGAAAAGAGGGGGGGTTCAACACTTAATTTAGCATAGCAATCTCAATGATAATGGGCTTCTCCAGCTACTAAACACAAAATACTTTTGATGCGATTGGCAACCTTTCTACCGACATCATCATCGCATTTCTCTGCTTTCTCAATCAGCGTATGTTTTTCAATTAAAGAGCAAACTTCAAACACACATGGAGTTTGTGGAATGTTTTTTTTTCCCACCTCTATATCACACTTTTCAGCACATATGAAACAGTCTTTTTGAAATCGAATGGATAAGAGAAAGAGGATCTCAAACTTTTATCATCTGCTTGTGCAACATTCTGATTAATTAGTTTCCTTACATTACGTTCCTTATGCACTTCAGTCAGTCCAGCATTCTGTAGAAGATTATGAGCCCCAGCCTTCCGTTTCTTGCTGACATGTATCAGAGTTTTCAAGCCCTTCATCACTATTGGTGTCTTTCCTTCCAAATCAGATTTACCACTAAAAAGGTAGTACAGTCCAGTATTATTGTTTTCTCAGTCCAGACAAAAGAAATGAGACTAAGAAGAAGCACTTCATAACACCACAAACTGATAAATACTGTCACAAAAACAGAACTCTCTGGCACTACTTTGACAGTTCACAATATTAACTCAACTGAACTGGACATTGTGCTGGAAGAAATATCAGTGACAGTAGTGGTGGGGGAGTTCTGAGTGAATGGGAGGGGGAACTTGATGTCTTCATTGTTGGCATGTACTCCTGATTTCAACAATACTGATCACAAAAGGAGTATCATCAAGTAGAATATACAGGCTTCAAAATGTTTCCCTACACTTGATTATGATTTTCACTTAAATTCTTTGCTAAGTAATAAAAACTGCAAACTATTACATTAACAGAATTCTATTCCAGTTCTTATACCTCAAATACCATTCGTATAAATGAAATGATGCACAGGCTCTTTTTTATGTACAATTTTGCACACGAACTCACTCATTCATGAATTCAATACTGTTTCATCATTCAGTAAGTGGTTGCGACAGCACTTCAGCCTTGTTTGGGAAAAGAAATCTGCAAGCTTTCCAACTATTCAACCAGTATCCCCAACTTCCTAATATTCCATGGATATTCAAAAATCCTGCTGCCTCTCCTCATACCATTGCGAAAGCAGGAGAGAAATTTATACTCTCTCTACCTAAAAACAATAAAGAGTCCTGATGATGACAACTTAAATGCCCAATTTAAATGTTTTAATTTACTTGGGGGTCGGGCTGACAATTCTGTCATACACTCTCATTTGCCACCCACTACTGATGCAGGACGCCACCGTTCTTACCGAGTTTACCTACTAGTCCAGCTACAGCTGGGGAATAACTTGGATCCCAGAAACTGGATCTGGAGGGAATAAAACTCATCCCTCTCCCCAATTAACAAGAAGCAACCACCTGCTCCAGAGGAAACACTGCTACTGATTTCATGGGACTGCACTCAGGGCTCCAGAAGAAAGTGCGGGTGTGTGAAGGCTGACCTACGTTGTACAACAATGTGCAAAACCTGTCATAGACAAAGATGCACTAATGTGCCTCACAGTGATTTGACAAAAGATTTGAATGGTGGTTTTATGTAAAAATAAAATATAAAAATAAATAAAAAAACAAAAAAATTACAAGAATTTATTTGTTGGATAGATATTGTGGTATTTTAACTGTCTACATTCTGTACATATGATTATAAATATATTACAACAAAAGTAATTGTTGATTAGTTTTACAGTAATTCTTAATATTCATGAAAAATGATTTTCATTTCAATAATTTAAGTTTCATAAATCTGAATTAAAAGACTATAAAGCAAAATTGCTCCGTATAAATAAAAGTCTGTTTTAAAAGAAATTTCACTATTTTTACCTTCAAATTTTAGCATCCATAAACTAATTACCTTGCTTAAACATGCATTTGACCTTCTCTGAGTAGAATTTCACCATCAATATTTTCTGTCATATAGACAACTTTGTTAAATGAAGCGTTGTTTGTAAAGTTTGAAAATAGGAAAATAAATTACATTAAGGGGTGGGGAAGGGGGAAGCTCCCCTGATAGGGGAAGGTACTTTCCTCTTTTTTACTTCTACATCCCCTACGAGTGTTTTCCCAAAGTTTCAAACCTTTATAAATTTTCCCCCCAATATTCCTAATATGCCTGAACTTTACATTTAACACAAAACATTACAATTAGGGCATTACCATGTAGTAATCCATCAGATAAAAGTACACTGCAACAGTTAACTTAGTTGAGTTATTTTTTAGAGTCACAACATGCAACAATTTTTGGTTCAAATGAAAAAGGCAGTCTAAATTTGCTATCAATCGCAATACAGTTCAGTCCAAGTTTTCATTACCTTGAGTTACACAAATCACTTTAAGTTTTTAAACTTTGACATTACTGAATTTTTGCAGATGCTATACACATATTTTCATGAACCACTTGCACATAACTATTGAATGAGCAAATGCTGGGAGCAAACTTGACATAGATGTTATGTGTTTGTTAGTTTTACTGGGACTGGCTGCAGACTTTGAGTGATGTCAATTATTTACAGTCTGGTGTACAAACAAAGTGCAATTTTGGAAACTATACAATTATTTTAAAAATGTTTAGGTTAAATTTTGCTTCTCAGAATGGATAAAATTTTGGTTTATAAGAAATGTGTTAATCTAAGAATATAGAAAAATTAATGGAATCAGCTTATGCATTCACACTGGAAATATCTTACAAGTGCCATATCAAAAATTATTGTAAGTTATGCAAAAAGCTTAATTAATGAACCAGTCAATTAATGAAGTATGTCATTTGGTGCATAATATTTAGGTTAGTAAAAGTACCATGGCAAAGGTCAGAATCTAACAAGGACTGAGGCAAAATGTGAAATGGATATTGAAGCTACTTCTGAAACTTAACTTTAATGATCTCATAATTTAATGTTTTTCACAAAAACTGGAATATGTTGTTTAAAAGTTGAACTACCAGTCTTTATAACTATTGGTACCACTATGCCCAGAAATACATATTAGTTCACAAGGTTTTTCTTATTTAGTCATGTACTAGAATTTTCAGTTAGGTATAATTTATAATCGCCTGATTTACCAGTAAAACTAAGTGCAGCATTAGACTCAGCACATAAAAAGATTACTTGAATAATGAATCTAAGTAGGAAATAATTTATTTGACATCTTGAATTCTTCCAGCACCTCTCACATGCACAATACTTAGGAAAAAATTAGTTATTAACAAGAACTGAAGTTGTAATAGATTTATTAGTTCCAACTTCCTATGTCACAGACACCAAACAAATATTCCAGAGAAGGCTTCCTAACATTTAAATTTTTATTCAGTGTTGATAAACTTATCTTTTTTAGAAAAGCTTCCTTTGTCCATTTGAGATCCAAGTTTTAAATTCCCATGTAAAATGCTTACTTGCTGCAGTTTTTTCTTGAAAATGGCGGAGTGTGCTCCTGTCAGACTCACCCAGCTGAAATTCCACCAGATTATTTGAACCTTTCTCAATTAGTTTATAGTACACATAACAAAAGCTCCTCTACCACCTTTAGGATGTCATTTCTCATCTGATTAACACTTAGACCATTCCCCATTTATTGTTCTCATAGTAACCACTTCTGCTTGTACCTACACTATGTTCTTCATATATCTAGTTTTTTTATACTCATTGGGAGTATTATTTACTGATTTTATATATTCCTATATCTTTCTCATAGACTAATATATAATATGATACAATTATTAAATGTAAAGCACAGTGACTTATGTAATAACCAACCAGCAGACTAGTTGAGCTTATGTTTTGAAACTAAGAGACATCATGCCTTTGTGTAGATGTAACCTATAAGATACATCCCAGTCAGAAGTCAACTGCAGTGTGGATCAGTTATACATTGATGCCATGGCCTCTCTGAAAATGTCTTTGGAATTTTAACAGGGAATATGTGACCATGGTATAACAACTCATAATATTTTAACAAATAAGATCGACACTTATGCACGTGAAAGTTTCCACAGAATGGAGATCAGGGTTTAATGTTCTCTCAGCAATGAAGCTGTATGACATGGAACACAAGCTCAGATTAGGGAAGAATATTGGCTGTTCTTTTCTAAAGTATGTTGTATAAAGTATATTCCTAAAGTATATTTGCCTTAAGTGATTTAAGAAAACCATGGAAAAACTTAATCAAATAGACCACACAAGGACTGGAACCTCTGTCCTTCTGAACACGGATCCAGTGTCGCAGCTGATATGTCACCTGGCCAGTTTTAAAGTTTGCACCTCACAACAAAAATACAACTGCAATAGAGATATACTGCACGGGATTGTGTACACTGCCTGTGACAGACATGAAGACATCAGTCCACAAACAGAAATAATGTTACAACTTTGAAAAGGTACTTCAGCCTGCAAATTTATATCTATTTTTAATGAAATAATGTGCAAGGAGAAGGCACCAGCTAATAACATATGAAAGGTACATGTGCATTAAGAATAATTTATTGATTAATAATATTTGATAAAGTTAACTATATTAACTTAGGAGTCAAAAGTGTGTACAGAAATGTATCCATATTTTTTTATACAGCTGACAAGGTGTGTCTGAGAACATTTTGTCCCAAGAAATCTATTATGTGAAATGATTGACAGTTACAGCTCTATGTACCTTGAAAGCAGAAATTGCTAGATGAAGCAAAATTTAAAATAAAGGAAATGCAATCACTCTATAGCAGATGGACGCGTGGAGCACAGAATTCATGTAGCTTTGAAGTACTAGCTCTTTTTCTAGCAAAAGTACAAACATTGAAACACAATCTGTGCATTTGAGTGTCTGTATGGTTGTGTGTGTGAATGTGTGTACTTTTTCTACACTGAAGAGCCTAAGAAACTGGTACATATGCCTAATATCATGTAGGGCCCCCGGGAACACGCAGAAGTGCCGCAATACGACACTGGTGTATGGACTCGACTAATGTTTGAAGTAGTGCTGGAGGGAATTGACCCCAGTAATCCTGCAGGGCTGTCCATAAATCCATAAGATTATGAGAGGGTGGAGGTCTCTTATGAATAGCTCGTTGCAAGGCATTCCAGATATGCTCAATAATGTCCATGTCTAGGGAGTATGGTGGCCAGCAGAAGTGTTTAAGCTCAGAAGTGTGTTCTTGGAGACACTCTGTAGCATTTCAGGACATGTGAGGTGTCACAGTGTCCTGCTGGAAGTGCCCAAGTCCATTGGAATGCACAATGGTCACGAATGGATGTAGGTAATTGGACAGGATCATTTGTCAGAGTCATAGCTAGATGTATCAGGGGTCCTATATCACTCCAACTGCACACACCTCACACCATTACAGAGCCTCCATCAGCTTGAACAGTCCACCTGCTGACATGCAGGGTTCATGGATTCATGAGATTGTCTCCACACCCATACACATCATTCTGCTTGACGCAGTTTGAAATGAGACTTGTCTGACCAGACAACATGTTTCCAGTGTGATCAACAGTCCAATGTCAGTGATGATGGGCCCAGGTGAAGCATTAAGCTTTGTGTCATGCAGTCATCAAGAGTAAACAAGTGGGCCAGCCACAGCTGGACCAAAGCTGCTCCCCACCTTCATGATCACAGCACACAACACACTGTTCCCACTGGTGTGGGGCTCAACACAGCACACCATCTTGAGCCTCACCTATCATTCAGAGGCGAGTTTCAGGGCCAGCCAGTAGGCGCAGCACCAAAGATGCTGCTGCAAGTCTGCAACACAAAATGCGTGAGGAGGTGCCCATCTCTAAATCTCCGAACTATGGTTCCTATTAAACAAAAGCTCAGACAGACATGTCATTGTTTGCACTGTTTACCACCATTATACTCAACTGTGCTACAATACTGGAATTGCTACTAACTTAGTTATGATGTAGGTTTGATCTGTGTTACTTGTCTGTTAAGCATGTGAGCATTACTTGTCCTCTTCCAAATATAACCATTTATTGTTGTGCCACATTTCATTGTGTTGACAGTCACAACAGAAGCCAACACAAAAAGCCACCCCCCCCCCCCCTCCATCAGAGGTTTAAGTCCTCCCTTGGGCATGGGTGTGCATGTTGTCCATAGCGTAAGTTAGTTTAAGTTACATTAAGCAGAGTGTAAGCAGTGGGACCGATGACCTAAACAGTTTGCTCCCATAAGATTTTACCATAAATTTACAAAATTTTACACAAATCCAGCCTTCAGTTACTCAAGGTACCCTCACAATGTACCTGCTTCATGAGTCCCATTAGAGGCTCAGCATTTGTTTGCTGGGTACCAGCTTGGTGACCCTGGGGTTCGTAATTATTGGGCTGTGGACTGGTGTCACCAGTTCCCTGTCAGAGTAAGCTCTGGGTGTGCTTCTGTGACCACTGTAGAGCAAGGAATTGAAACATTGAGTGGTACAGAGAGCGGGGTTCTTGGCTTCACCACCTGGATCACGAGGATGGTAAAAATCTCTATAAAAAAAACCTCAGTCTCAAAATGTGGTGTACACTGATGAGATGCATGACTGTTGAGATGGAAAAATCATTAGTGGGCAACCCCTGGGTACCTGCTGCACCGCAGTTGTATAACACTTACTCAGGCATGTGGGGCTCAGTCTGAGTGAACCTTTAATTCCCTAGCTGCTCATGGGACCGAGATGGAACCCTCAGAATCTTCTTCTCCTTTGCTCATTGTAATGTGAGTACTTACATCTCATCCAAATGAATGAAGGAGGCTAGTCATCCTGATAATCAACTTGTCTTTAGTAATGGGGTTCCCGATAATCAACTTGTCTTTAGTAATGGGGTTCCTAATAATCAACTAGTCTTTAGTAATGGGGTTCAAGGAGTCATAAACCAGAATGTTTTTATAGTGATCAAGAGGAAGGAAGGGATTTTTGAAAAAGTGTCCCACTTCTGTATCCATAAAAGATTAGAAGGGGTTGCTGGTACCTTACATTCCATCAAGAACTTGCAAAATGATTCCATGCTGGTTGATACTAACCTGGCAAAGCAGGAGGAACTAGTTAGGAAGTCACAGAAACTGGGTGATTATGACGTCGTCGTTGAGTTGCATAGCATCCTTAACTCCAGCATGGGTGTGCCACCTGCCATGACATTATGGACATCAATACTGCCAAACTCAAACAAGAATAGCGATCATAGGGGATAGCAGATGTGCAGCAAAGATATGTAGACATAATGGAGAAGTTGAGAATACCACCACCTTCATTGTGACCTTTTTCCTTTGACTCAGGGTTAAGCCCTATGTACCTAAGCCCATGCCATGCTTCATACATACATTTGGCCATACAGTGCTGAGTTGTGGAAGTAAAGCGACCTGTGGGAAGTGTGGAAAGGCAGTCATGAAGCTGGGACTGACCATCCACCTCCAGCAGTCTGTATTAACCGCTCTGGAAGCCACACAGTCTGGAGCTGAAACTGACTTGTTTTTGCCGAGGAATGCAAAATTCAAGAAATGTAAGTGACCAAGTGTATCCCCTCTGCAGAGGCCTAAAAGGACTGTATGGCTACAAAACCCTGTCTTTGTCACTTCTTATTCCTCTGTGGTGCAGAAACCTGTTCCCAAGGTTCAACACAAATGATGTCCAGCATACCAAAATCCACCACCAGCCCTCGCTGATTCAACACAGTGGGAAGCAATTGATGCCTCACTGATTCAACAAAGTAGAAAGCAACTGATGACATTCTCTCCAGACAAGTTAGTAAAAATGTAGTGATCCAGGCAGCTATAACAGAAGAGACCAGCAATGCTTTCACGGTGAGTATCACAAAGTCACCCCAAAAGTAGAGTGCCTCTCAATGCCTGCTTTCCTCGAAGAAGACTGCCTCTCAGCCCCCCTCCCCCTTTCCCCCTCACTGCTGCCATAAAAGGGAGCAAGGAAAAGGTCTCAGCATTTGGGTCAGACGCTGTTCCAGGTGTCATCAGATGTCATTTTGGTGTGTCTGACTGATGATGACATCATAGAGTTTGACACCTCATCACCAGACCCAGGCAGGCCCTCCAGCCTCCCTAGTGCAGGACAGGGGTAAATCAAGACCACACTGATGAAATGTCTCCCACACTATAGTGGAACATAATGAGTTCAGGACTGGAGAGAAGGAACTGAAACCCCTGGCACAGGCACAACCTCTATGCTTGTGTTTACAGGAAACAAATTTCAAAGCCACTGATGCACCTGTGTCATGAGGCTTTACCCTCCATCAAAAGAGTGACCTGACGGGAAAAAGCGAAGGAAGGTGTCACTGTGTTTGTCAATAACACACACCACTCCTCTGCTCTCTCTCTGGTTACTGACCTACAGTCAGTAGAAACTGCTGTTCATGTAGGCCAGAAGATCACTTTCAGCTCCAAGTAGATACCTTCACAGGATTCTATAGATTCTCGAAGGCCTTAATGCACAGTTCTCCTGCCCCTTTCTCCTACTGGTTGATTTCAGTGCTCATAATGTATTAAGGGGCTTGAACTATACTTGCCTCAGGATTCGAGTCTTGGAGAACCTCACGATGTTTCAGGAACTGTGCATCCTCAATATGGACAGTCCCACTCATTTCTCAGCTGCTATGGGTCATTCTCAGCCCTGGACCTCTCTTTCTGTTCTCCAGCCCTCGCTGATTCAACACAGTGGGAAGCAACTGATGCCTCGCTGATTCAGCAAAGTAGGAACAAATTGATGACATTCTCTCCAGTGGCCATTTCCCCCTATGGATCCACCCACTGTATAACAGATAGCTTGAACAGAAGCCACCAAAATGGGCGGTCAGCAGAGCTAACTGGACACTGTTCAGCCAGCTGGCTGTGTTTAAACACTGCAGTAGCATCCAGGAATGTGTGGACCACATTACACGATTGATCCGTCGTGCTGCTGACTTACCTATCTGAAAGTCTTTAGTTCATTGTAGGAAGCAACCTGTACCTTGGTGGACTGATGAGTGCTATTCAGCAATCCAGGTCAAGTGTGCACCTCTTATAAGGTTTAAAGGCTGCCTAACATCAGGCAGCCTCACAGTCTTTTGAGTCACAGGAACCAAGGCTTGACACTACAACTACCCTTTATCTAGGTGGGAGCTGGAATCAGCACTGTCTGATGCTCTTGAGACTGCACCTGGTCATGACCAAATCCAGTACTGCATGCTTCGACATTTGCCAGCAGCATCAAAGGAAATGTCCCACAAATGTTTTAATCTTATATGGTACACAGGCAACTTCCCCAAATTGTGGAGAGAGGCAACCCAGATACCTCTACTCAAACCAGGAAAGGACCACGCATGTCCCAATAGTTACTGAAGCATCACCTTTAATGAGCTGTGTATAAATGACCGTGGAGTGAATGGTTAACTGCCATCTGGTCTGGTTGTTAGGGACCAGGCAACTCTAAAGTAACTCTCAATGTGGATTCAGGAGAATTTGGTCCATGGTAGACAACCTGACCCCACTAGAGGTGGCTATTCAGTGGGCTTTCATATGTAGACATCACTGTCTTCATATATTCTCTGATATCGGTAAGGCATATGATACTACATGAAGACACAATACTCTCGTTCATTCCATCAGTTGGGCTTTCATGGCATCTCACCATCTTCATGCAGTCTTTCCTGTTTAAGCACTTTTTTAAGTCCTGGGTTGGTGGCATGCTGTCGGATCATTTTGATCAAGAGAATGGTGTTCCTCAGGGCAGTGTTTTAAGTGTTACCCTCTTTGCCACAGCCATAAAAAGTATCATGCCTATGGTAGGGAGTCCTGTACAGTGCTCCTTATTTGTGGACGATTTTGCTGTTTTCTGTTCCTCCCCAAGTGTTGCAACAGTGACCTATCAGTTGCAACTTACAGTGCAGAGGTTGAAGCCGTGGACTACAAAGATAGGCTTTCAATTTTCTGCAGAAAAGTGTGTGTGTTCATTTCATCATTCTCATTGTATTTTTAATTTACCTGACTTGCATATGTGGATCACCATTCTACATTTTAAAGACTCAATGAGGTTCCTTGTCCTCATTTTCAGCTCTCAATTGTCATAGTTACATCTGAGAGACATGAAAGCCAGAACTTAAAAGGTACTGCATATTATAAAGTGCATTAGCCACAGGTCTTGGGAAGCTGCCACGGTGCATCTGCTCCAGTTTTAGGGGGCTTTTGTGTGTTCATGCACATGGATGCACAGTTTATGGATCAGTCTCATTACTGAGGCCAGGGAACTGCCACTCGCCTGGCAGCTGCTCCTCATGGTCCATCAGGAGTATAAGTTCCCCGCAGCTCTGAATTCATCTGCACACCATACTGTTGCTTGTTCACCTTTGGAATGCCTTGCCTGTAGTCATCCATGAACAACAAGGCCACTTCTGATATGTGTGCAGCATGTGTTGGAGTCACATGGCATGGAGCAAGTACTACCCCAAATCCAAGGCTTTAACTGTCTGTTACACTGGATATTGCAGAGGCCCAGAGTAATTTTAGATTTATTGCAACACAAGAGAGATTGCACTCTTGTGTATATTTATAATACTTTATTTCCTGACATTTTAACTGAGCACAACAATTCTACATTTGTTTTTATAGATGTGTCAAAACAGGGGGACTCCACTGGTTTTTCTGTTGTTTTCCCTGATTGTGTACTCAGTGTCTCACTGCCTCAAGACTTCACTGCCTTTGATGGGGAACTGTACGCTATCTTCCAGACACTGGAGGAGATGAGGCATGCTTTGAGAGCAAATTCCTTTGTTTTTCTTCTTTTTTTAAAGAAAAAGTATATATTTTCTGAGTGCCCTACACTCTCTGTAATGCTTGTACCCAGCAGATAAAGTAGCCAAGAATTTCCAGTGTGCCCTCCTTCAGGTATAATGGCTGGTGAAGGAGGTGTCTTTCTGCTGGGTACCAGGGAACATGGGTATTGTGGGGAATGAAAGGAAGGATGTAGCAGCCAAGAAGGCATGTGTGCTATCCCCATGTGCTATCTCGCCATTAAGCTACAGAATTATGATACAATAGGAAGATGAGTGGCTGGAAGTGACAGATAAGCTGCATATAGTAAAGCCCACTACTACCTTCTTTCAGCCACAATGATGGCATGAAGTCCTTGTTATTCATCTTTGCATAGATGATAAGTCCTCTGATATGTGGCTCTCTGCTCCAATGAGAGGATCCTCCAATATGTGGTGGTTGTATATACAGACAACTGTGTGCCACATTTTGCTACACTGTGTTCTATTTTTGAACCAGAGGGCAGTGACAGATATGCCCTCTACTTTAAGTGACATGTAGAGCAATTGTGTGTATGACTCAGCCCAAACCACTGAGGACAGAAACTTGAAATTTGGAGAGAGTGTTGATCTTCTACTATATGCATTGTTTAGTAAGGGATTGCTTGAAATTCCATCCCTGTGGGGGTGAAGTACAGGATGAAAAGTCTTTTGATAAAGCAGTTTTGAAGCCAAAACTGTGAAAATTGGTATTTGACTTTTAAAGAAATATGTGTTATGGGATGAAAGTTTTTATGGACATATCACCACAAGAACTCAGAGATAAGGTTAACAAATACCAGCTACCAGGATAGCCTATTGGCCAGAAATACACCCAGAAAAGACCATGCTTCTATGGTCTTAATTAGCATGATAAGTTAGGAAGATGTTGCAATTTGTGAAGAACATAATAATCTGATTAAAGGAAAAAAAATCTGTGCAGACCATACAGTCTATGCAGGCAAAGAAATGAGTGCTAAGCTAGTCTGTAACAAATTAAGTACAGTCTTGAAGAAAAAGAAAATACTACAGAGCTGTGCAGTCCTGAATATGCTGTGATTTTAGAAATTATGGGATAGAATGTTTGCAGAAAGTCACAGTCAAATAACATGGATTTGGCCTTTTCTATCATACCATAAGAAGCTTGTTAAATAAGAGAAATAAGATTCTCATCTCACTGCAGGAGACTGAAAAATCTAAAGATACTTCTAAAGATGTGTGTTGCATCTAGAAAGCTCAGAAACTGGAAATATCCACCTAAATGGCTTCATGTCAGTATCATATTACTGTGATACGAAGCCCCAGGAAACAGATGTAGTAGAAAAATATTGCATTGAACAGATTTTTGATTGCAGTACTTCAATAACATTTGTGGAAATATACAATGTAACAGTTTTGACAATATGGAGACCTCTCAACAGCAAATGTTTAACAGTTCATTAAACAATCAGAGAATATTACAGTAAGACAGAGTAAAAAATCAAGAAGGGCATGTACAGTTACTGATTTTTGTTTGATCCCCACAGAAAATTTCCCAACAATGGGACATAATGCATTAACACTTCATAATTTATTTCAAATTCCAATGTTTTCCTGGACATACATGTGAACTCAACTGACCATGGTGGTCAAATGGTAGCAATAAAGTATCCCTATCAATCAAGTTTGGTTATGAAGGGAAAAATATAATTTTTTAGGCAATTTGACTAGAAACATTATTTAATGTTCCAAAGCATTACAGAGTTTTAGCAACTTATGTACTAACCCAATTACATACAAAATTTTTAAGTCCAAAATCAAAGTCCAGCACTCCTGAAAACCATAACAAAGACTGAACAATAAATGTCTTGTGCTTGTTGGTGGGATCCCAGCATGGGTTGACAAACAACCCAACACACTAGCCAAATTTGTATTTTGAAATCATCCACATGGAATTCATCTTCTAAAAAACACCAAAAGGAAATTGGGTACTGATGATCTTTCCTATCGATAGGACGGACAGCTTCTGGTGGCAGAAGCTGAGGGAGTAGATGTTGGCGGCAGATGTTATAGCCCAATACACTGCCAGTTCAGCTTGGCTTTAGGCATGGTCATTCCTTCACCACAGACTGTACTGCTCAACAGCTAGCTGGTGAGTCACACTTCATTACATCCTGCTGTTGTCACCTGTCCATGTGCATATTGTCATAGCCCATCTAGGCATTGATGATGTGAACATTGCCTGCCTGGACCACCATGATGTCCAGCTTCTGGAGCTTGATAGAGACATCGAATCTCTACTGGTACAAAGTGCTGAGGTACATCAAAACTGCTTCTTGGCGCTTGATGTGGGTACTTTTGATCTGGAACCAAAGCCTGGATAACATGGTTGGTTGTCTTGGAGGTATTTCAGCTCTCTCTTCAGTTGGTGCCTGCATCCTGCTCACTAGTCCATCATGCTCTTGTCAGATGTGCATTGATGGGAGCCCAGATACAGTTGATGAAGTCACATCCAGATAGCAAGCAAGCAAAGTGGATGACCCAGTGGCACTGCCTGGATGTTACGGCATATACTGAGAGGGCTGCCCTATCAAAGGCAACATAGAGGAGAGCAATCCACATCTCATTGCTCATGTGATGCTCCAGAGAGGACAACTCTCGCTGCACCTCCCCAAGGTGTGCATTGTCAGTGCCCAGCCTGAGGAGTTGTAGCAAAAGAAGTCATTTGCACCAGACTCAACTACAATTCAGTGATAATTTATGAAGTAAACACTGGGAAGAATTTTATGAATGACACACTGTAGATGAGAAATTTAATTCTTTCCTAAACCTATTATTACATCAATTTCAATCCTGTATCCCTTTATAATGGACCTGGAACAATTGGAAGAAGCTGGGAGAGAGTGTGACTAAAATTTGAGATCACAGTATCTGTGCCAGTAAGAGAGATTTAATTAATGCAGATGCTCTAATGCCGTACTGAAATCAAAAATTTAAAGGGAACTACAAGCAACATTGCAGAATTCTTTATTATACCATTAAAATGCAAATAAAAGTACTGAACCCAAGAAATTCAAGACATGAACCAAGTAAAGCTGGGAAGGCAATTGCTGCTAAACTTCATGACAACAGAAGTGGTGAGAGATACAATCCTGAATTCCAATAACTGACCACTAATTTCAATTAATTTGTCCTAACAGCAACTGCAAACACAGTGAAGAAAAATTTTAGGTCAAAGATTGATCCACTACATTTACTTAGATAGGCATTACATAGTCACATACCAATCAGTTTTCCCATCTCCTGTTTCAGAGATGAGACAAATTTACAGAAAACCTCTAATTCTTCTAAATCTGATGATATTCCAATCTAAGTCCTTAATATTCACCATATAGTGAAGATGCTGAGTCACACATAAGCACAACAGAAAAACTGTCATAAATAAAGCTATTTTAGAGCAGCAGCATCAGTGCACGATGGGAGTAGCAACTCTGTTGGGGTAAGGAGGTGGCTGGGACGGGAAGGGGGAGGTATAGTATGGTGAGCGTAGTGGACTGTGAAATGCTGCAGGTTAGACAGTGGGCAGGGGAGAGGTGGGGAGGGGAGGGGGGGATAGTGGAAAAGGAGAAGAGAAGTAAAAAGATTGAGTGTGATGGTGGAATGACAGTTGTGTTGTGGTGGATGGGATCAGGGAAGAGGCTGGATGGTTGAGGACAGTGACTAATGAAGGTTGAGGTCAGGAGGGTTACGGGAGCATAGGATGTATTGCAGGAAAAGTTCCCACCTGCACAATTCAGAAAAGCTGGTGTTGGTGGGAAGGATGCATAAGGCAAATGCTGTGAAGCGGTCATTGGAATGAAGGATGTCATGTTTGACAGCGTGTTCAGCATCAGGGTGGTCCCCTTGTTTCTTGGCCACAGTTTGTTAGTGGTCATTCATGCAGACAGAGACCTTGTTGCTTGTCATACCCACATAGAATGCAGCACATTGGTTGCTTATTAGCTTGCAGATGGCTTAACTTGTTTCACCCTTTAAGGGGATAGGTGATTTCAATGACCGGACTGGAGTAGGTGGTGGTGGGAGGATGCATGAGACAGGTCTTGATCTCTTTATACCACATGGTGACCTGCTAGTCACTATTGATGCCACCTCCCTTTACACTAACATTCCTAAAGCCCATGGCCTTAACACTACCTTTCCCAATTCTCAATGGATTTCAAACCAACAACCTCCTTCCTAGTAGCCATGACCAACTATATCCTCACCCACAATTACTTCTCATTTGAAGGCATTACCTACAAACAAATCTAGGGTATGGCTATGGGTACCCGCATGGCACTATCTTATGCCAACCTATTCATAGGCCATCTAGAGGAATCCTTCCTAAAAAGCCAGAATCCTAAACCCCTCATCTGGTTCAGATTAAGTGACGACATCTCTGTGCTCTGGATCGAGGATGAGGACGCCCTATCCACATTCCTCCACAACCTCAACAACTTCTCCCCCATTTGCTTCACCTATTCCTACTCAACACAACAAGCCACCTTCCTAGATGCAACACAACAAGCCACCTTCCTATATGTCGACCTCCATCTCAAAGATGGCTACAGCAGTACCTCTGACCATGTCGCTTTGACAGCTGCCACCCATTCCATACCAAGAAGTCCCTTCCATACAGCCTAGCCACCCACGGTTGTCGCATCTTCAGTTACAAAATATACCAAAGGACTCACTGAATCCTTTACAGACATTAATTATCCTCACAACCTTGTACAAAAACAAATCTTCCATGCTGTATCTTTCCAGTCTCCCACCACCCCCCAAAGTCCCACTGTCCAACCACAGAGTAGCATTTCCCTTGTAACTCAGTACCACCCAGGATTGGAGCAACTGAATTGCATTCTCCACCAGGGTTCTGACTACCTCTCATCCTGCCCTGGAATGAGAAATTTCCTTCCCACTATCATTCCCACAACTCCCACAGTGATATTCCACTGTCCACTGAACCTACACCATATAAACTGTGTGATCAAAAGTATTTAGACACCTGGCTGAAAATGACTTACAAGTTCATGGTGCCCTCCATCGGTAATGCTGCAATTTTGATATAGTGTTGGCCTACCCTTAGCCTTGATGACAGCTTCTGCTCTCGCCGGCATTCATTAAATGAGGTGCTGAAAGAATGAGATTTTCACTCTGTAGCGTAGTGTACGCCGATATGAAACTTCCTGGCAGATTAAAACTGTGTGCTGGACCGAGACTCAAACTCAGGACCTTTGCCTTTCGCGGGCAAGTGCTCTACCAACTGAGCTACCCAAGCACAGCTCACGCCCTGTCCTCATAGGTTTACTTCTGCCAGTACGTCTCCTGCGCAGGAGAGCTTCTTTAAAGTTTGGGAGGTAGGAGACAAGGTACTGGCAGAAGTAAAGCTGTGTGGATGGGGCGTGAGCTGTGCTTGGGTAGCTCAGTTGGTAGAGCACTTGCCCGCGAAAGGCAAAGGTCCCGAGTTTGAGTTTCGGTCCGGCACACAGTTTTAATTTACCAGGAAGTTTCAGGTGCTGGAAGGTTTCTTGGGGAGTGGCAGCCCAGTCTTCACAGAGAGCTGCACTGAGGAGAGGTATCAATGTTGGTCAGTGTTCCAAAACATCCCAAAGGAGCTCTATAGGATGTAGGTCAGGAGTCTGTGCAGGCCACTCCATTACAGGGATGTTATTGTCATGTAACTACTCCGCCACAGGCTATGCATTATGAACAGGTGCTCGGTTGTGTTGAAAGATGCAATCGCCATTGCTGAATTGCTCTTCAACAGTGGGAAGCAAGAACATGCTTAAAACATCAATATAGACTGGTGCTGTGATAGTGCCAAGCAAAACAACAGGGAGTGCAAGCCCTCTCCATGAAAAACAAGACCATACCATAGCACCACCTCTTCCAAATTTTACTGTTGGCACTAGACATGCTGCAGATGACGTTCACTTGGCATTTGCCATACCCACACCCTGCCATCAAATCACCACATTGTCTACCATGATTCGTCACTCCACACAACATTTTTCCACTATTCAATTGTCCAATGTTTACACTCGTTACAACAAGCGAAGCATTGTTTGGCATTTACTGGTGTGATGCGTGGCTTATGAGCAGCTGCTTGACCATGAAATCCAAGTTTTCTCATCTCCTGCCCAACTGTAATAGTACTTGCAATGGATCCTGATGCAGTTTGGAATTCCTCTGTGATGGTCTGGTTGGATGTCTGCTTATTAGACATTATGACCCTCTTCAACTGTCGGCAGTCTCTGTCAGTCACAGTCGAGGTTGGTGTGGTATCAATAGTTCTAATGCCACAGCGTAGGTGCATGCTTGTAAGTTGGCACTACGAGAGCGGACAAACTATGTTGACCACAGCACCCTCTGGCAAATGTTGTGGAGCTTAACGAGCACCACTCTGCTTTCGCTCCAGTTGATCAAGAGCAGATGACCAAGCAACTTAGCTTCTATTTCACAGGGGGCTAGCCAATACAGACTTTGCATTTGTTACTTCAATGATAGTTTAACTAATAGTAATTGTTAGCTTTGATTCATGAACAGCTTCACACCTACGTGCTCATCAAGACCAAGTTAAGTAGATGTCATTTACTAATATTCTCTATTAAATGTGCTTTTACTTTAAATGCAGTACCGAAGTGCTTTACCTTTCCTGCTCCTACTCGCTTCCTTCCTTCGGCCTATTTTGCAGATCACAGGAGCAGACCCACACACCGCCTTCCACGCAGGATACAAAAGTCGGCCTGTAGGCTTTTGTGGTGTACGTGTCCCTTCACATTTCCACTTTACTACCACATCAAAAACAGTGGACCTAGGGCTGTTCAGGAGTGTGGAAATCTCGAGTACAGGCGTATGACACAAGTGACACCCAATAATCACCTGACCACTTTCGAGGTCTGTGAGTTCTGCAGAGCATGCCAGTCTGCTCTCTCATGATGTCTAATGACTAATGAGGTCTCTGATGAGGTGTACCTGGCAGTAGGTGGCAGCACAATGCATCTAATATGAAAAATGTATGTTTTTGGGACTGTCTGGATACTTTTGATCACATAGCGTACTTGTCCATCCCTATATAATCCCTGTTCCCAACCCCTTACCTAATGGCTCATATCCCTGTAATAGACCTAGGTGCAAGAGCTGTCCCACACATCCTTCCCCACCACCTACTCCAGTCAGGACTACCTGTGAAACCAGTCGTGTCATTTACAAGCTAAGCTGCAACCACTGTACTGCATTCTATGTGGGTATGACAACCAGCAAGCTGTCTGTCTGCATGAATGGCCACCGACAAATTGTGGCCAAGAAACAAGTGAACCACCCTGTTACTGAACACACTGCCAAACATGACATCCTTCATTTCAATGACTGATTCACAGAGTGTGCAATATAGATCTTTCCCACCAATGCCAGCTTTTCGGAATTGTGCAGGTAGGAACTTTCCCTGCAATACATCCTATGCTCCCATAACCCTCTGAGCCTCAGACTTCATTAGTCACTGTCCTCATCCATCCAGCCCCTTCCCTGTTCTCATTACAGTACATTCCACCATCACACTCTGTCCTTTTACTTCTCTCCTTTGCCACTACTGCACCCCCTCCCCCTCCCCAACTCTCCTCTGCTCTCCGTCTAACCTGCAGCACTCCACTGTCCACCACCTCCACCAGACTATCCCTCCCCCTCCCTGCCCCAGCCTCCTCCTTCCCTCCACCAAGTTGCTACTCACATCATGCACTGGTGCTGCTGCACACAGTATGGTTTCAGTTGCCTGAGACTGCAGTCGTATGTGTGTGTGTGTGTGTGTGTGTGTGTGTGTGTGTGTGTGTGTGTGTGTGTGTGTGTACAGGGTGGTCCATTGATAGTGACTGGGCCAAATATCTCACGAAATAAGTGTCAAATGAAAAAACTACAAAGAACGAAACTTGTCTAGCCTGAAGGGGGAAACCAGATGATGCGATGGTTGGCTCGCTAGATGGTGCTGCCATAGGTCAAATGGATATCAACTGTGTTTTAAAAATAGGAACCCCCCCTTTTTTAGTACATATTTGTGTAGTACGTAAAGAAATATGAATGTTTTAGTTGGACCACTTTTTTCACTTTGTGATAGTTGGCACTGTAATAGTCACAAATATATAAGTACGTGGTATCACGTAACATTCCGCCAGTGCAGACAGTATTTGCTTCGTGATACATTACCAGTGATAAAATGGACTGTTTACCAATTGCGGAAAAGATAGATATCTTGTTGATGTATGGCTATTGTGATCAAAATTCCCAACGAGCGTGTGCTACGTATGCTGCTCTCTATCCTGGACAACATCATCCAAGTGTATGGACTGTTCGCTGGATAGTTACGTTATTTAAGGAAACAGGAAGTGTTCAGCCACATGTGAAATGTCAACCATGACCTGCAACAAATGATGATGTCCAAGTAGGTGTTTTGGCTGCTGTCAGCTAATCCGCACATCAGTAGCAGACAAATTGTGCGAGAATCGACAATCTAGAAAACGTCAGTGTTGAGAATGCTACAACATCGATTGCACCCATACCATACTTCTATCACCAGGGATTGCATGGTGACAACTTTGAACATAGTGTACAGTTCTGCCACTGGGCACAAGAGAAATTATGGGACGATGACAGATTTTTTCCATGCATTCTATTTAGCGACAAAGCGTCATTCACCAACAGTGGTAACGTAAACCGGCATAATATGCACTATCGGGCAATGGAAAATCCACGATGGTTGCGACAAGTGGAACATCAGTGACCTTGGTGGGTTAATGTATGGTGTGGTGTTATGAGTGAAGGATAATTGGCCCCAATTTTATCGATGGCAATCTCAATGGTGCAATGTATGCTGATTTCCTATGTAATGTTCTACCGATGTTACTACAAAAGTTTCACCACATGACAGAATGGCTATGTACTTCCAACATGACGGATGTCCAGCACATAGCTCGTGTGTGGCTGAAGCAGTATTGAATAGCATATTTCATGACAGGTGGATTGGTCGTCGAAAGCACCATACCATGGCCTGTACGTTCACTGGATCTGACATCCCCAGATTTCTCTCTGTGGGGAAATTTGAAGGATATTTGTTATTGTGATCCACTGACAAAGCCTGACAATATGCGTCAGCGCATTGTCAATGCCTGTACGAACATTACGTAAGACGAACTACTCACTGTTGAGAGGAATGTCGTTACACGTATTGCCAAATGCATTGAAGTTGATGGACATCATTTTAGCATGTATTGCATTAATGTGGTATTTACAGGTAATTATGTTGTAACAGCATGCATTCTCATAAATGATAAGTTCACAGAGGCACATGTATCACATCGGAACAACTGAAATAAAATGTTCAAACATACCTATGTTCTGTATTTCAATTTAAAAAAAAAAACTTACCTATTACCAACTGTTCATCTAAAATTGTGACCTATATGTTTGTGACTATTACAGTGCCATCTATCACAATGTGAAAAAGTGGTCCAACTAAAACATTAATATTTCTTTACATACTACACGAATATGTAATAAAAATATGTGGGTTCCTATTTAAAGAAACACAGTTGATATCCCTTTGATCTATGGCAGTGCCATCTAGAGCGCCAACCATAGCGCCATCTGGTTTCCCCCTTCCAGCTAGACAAGTTTCGTTCTTTGTAGTTTTTTCATTTGATGCTTATTTCGTGAGATATTTGGCCCAGTTACGATCAATGGACCATCCTGTATATACAGGGCGTTACAAAAAGGTACAGTCAAACTTTCAGGAAACATTCCTCACACACAAATAAAGAAAAGATGTTACGTGGGCATGTGTCCGGAAACGCTTAATTTCCATGTTAGAGCTCATTTTAGTTTCGTCATTATGTACTGTACTTTCTCGATTCACCACCAGTTGGCCCAATTGAAGGAAGGTAATGTTGACTAGAACATGTCAATTTACAAGTACGACACAACATGTGGTTCATGCATGATGGAAATCCTGCACATTTCAGTAGAAGTGTTCGTACGCTTCTCAACAATAGATTCGGTGATCGATGGATTGGTAGAGGCGGACCAATTCCATGGCCTCCATGCTCTCCTGACCTCAACCCTCTTGACTTTCATTTATGGGGGCATTTGAAAGCTCTTGTCTACGCAACCCCGGTACCAAATGTAGAGACTCTTCGTGCTCGTATTGTGGATGGCTGTGATACAATACGCCATTCTCCAGGGCTGCATCAGCGCATCAGGGATTCCATGCGACGGAGGGTGGATGCATGTATCCTTGCTAACAGAGGACATTTTGAACATTTCCTGTAACAAAGTGTTTGAAGTCACTCTGGTACGTTCTGTTGCTGTGTGTTTCCATTCCATGATTAATGTGATTTGAAGAGAAGTAATAAAATGAGCTCTAACATGGAAAGTAAGCATTTCTGGACACATTTCCACATAACATATTTTCTCACTTTGTGTGTGAGGAATGTTTCCTGAAAGTTTGGCCGTACCTTTTTGTAACACCCTGTATATCAGTCTTTTTGTTGCGCCTAGTGCGACTCAGCATCTGCGCTATTCTGTGCTATATAGTAAGTAACAACTTTCTTTTTCATAATTGTTACATTCCATCCTGAATTTTCCACTGTTTGCTTTAGCATTTTCCATTGTTTGATTTACGTCCTTAATACTCATTTATAAAACTAGAAATAAGGAATTGACTCCTAATTCTGAATCCACCACACTTATCTGTGTTTGCTCTCTATCTAACAATGGAATCTCCAGGTAGGAATATCAGGAATGTAGGGAAAGATAAGTTGTTACTTATTGTAAAGATGACATATGAAGTTGCTGACAGGCCCTGAAATGAGGAACATACTACCTGAGATACTTCCCACCCATCCTAAAGTGGTGTTCTGTTGCCCACCCAACCCCCACAACATCCTAATCCATCCCTACACCACTCCCAATCCCAACACTTTGCCACAAGAATCATATCCCCGTGGAAGACCAACATACAAAACCTGCCTAATGCATCTGCCCAGCACTTTCTATTCCATTCCTGTCACAGGTTTATCCTAACTCATCAGGGGCTGGACCACCTGTGACAGCAACCATGTCATTTACCAGTTCTGCTGCAATCATTGGACAGCTTTTTATATTGGTATGACTACCAACCAGCTGTCCACCTGGGTGAATGGCCACCACCAAACTGTGGCCAAGAGTGGAGTAGACCATCCTGTGGCACAACACACAGCTAAACATAAAACACTTGATTTCAGTGGCTGCTTCACTACCTGAGCCATCTGGATCTTTCCCTCCATCACCAGCCTTTCTGAACACTTGCAACACATTCTCTGCTCACATAATTATCCCAGTGTCAACCTATGGTAACATCTACATCTATATCCATACTCCGCAAGCCACCTGATGGTGTGTGGCGGAGGGTACCCTGAGTACCTCTATCGGTTCTCCCTTCTATTCCAGCGTCGTATTGTACGTGGAAAGAAGGATTGTCGGTATGCTTCTGTGTGGGCTCCAATCTCTCTGATTTTATCCTCATGGTCTCTTCACAAGATGTACGTAGGAGGGAGCAATATACTGCTTGACTGTTCGGTGAAGGTATGTTCTCGAAACTTTAACAAAAGCCCGTACCGAGCTACTGAGAGTCTCTCCTGCAGAGTCTTCCACTGGAGTTTATCTATCATCTCCGTAACGCTTTCGCGATTACTAAATGATCCTGTAACGAAGCGCGCTGCTCTCCGTTGGATCTTCTCTATCTCTTCTATCAATCCTATCTGGTGCGGATCCCACACAGCTGAGCAGTATTCAAGCAGTGGGCGAACAAGCGTACTGTAACCTACTTCCTTTGTTGTCGGATTGCATTTCCTTAGGATTCTTCCAATGAATCTCAGTCTGGCATCTGCTTTACCGACGATCAACTTTATATGATCATTCCATTTTAAATCACTCCTAATGCGTACTCCCAGATAATTTATGGAATTAACTGGTTCCAGTTGCTGAACTGCTATTTTGTAGCTAAATGATAAGGGACCTATCTTTCTATGTATTCGCATCACATTACACTTGTCTACATTGAGATTCAGTTGCCATTCCGTGCACCATGCGTCAATTCGCTGCAGATTCTCCTGCATTTCAGTACAATTTTCCATTGTTGCAACCTCTCGATACACCACAGCATCATCTGCAAAAAGCCTCAGTGAACTTCCGATGTCATCCACCAGGTCATTTATGTATATTGTGAATAGCAACGGTCCTATGACACTCCCCTGCGGCACACCTGAAATCACTCTTACTTCGGAAGACTTCTCTCCATTGAGAATGACACACTGCGTTCTGTTATCTAGGAACTCCTCAATCCAATCACACAATTGATCTGATAGTCCGTATGCTCTTACTTTGTTCATTAAACGACTGTGGGGAACTGTGTCAAACGCCTTGCGGAAGTCAAGAAACACGGCATCTACCTGTGAACCTGTGTTTAGACACCTATCTCGTGGACGAATAGCGCGAGCTGGGTTTCACACGACCGTCTTTTTCAAAACCCATGCTGATTCCTACAGAGTAGATTTCTAGTCTCCAGGAAAGACATTATACTCGAACATAATATGTGTTCCAAAATTCTACAACTGATCGACGTTAGAGATATAGGTCTATAGTTCTGCACATCTGTTCGACGTCCCTTCTTGAAAACATGAATGACCTGTGCCCTTTTCCAATCCTTTGGAACGCTTTGCTCTTCTAGAGACCTACAGTACACTGCTGCAAGAAGGGGGGCAAGTTCCTTCGCGTACTCTGTGTAAAATCGAACTGGTATCCCATCAGGACCAGCGGCCTTTCCTCTTTTGAGCAATTTTAATTGTTTCTCTATCCTTCTGTAGTCTATTTCGATATCTACCATTTTGTCAACTGTGCGACAATCTAGAGAAGGAAGCACAGTGCAGTCTTCCTCTGTGAAACAGCTTTGGAAAAAGACATTTAGTATTTTGGCCTTTAGTCTGTCATCCTCTGTTTCACTACCATTTTGGTCACAGAGTGTCTGGACATTTTGTTTTGATCACCTACTGCTTTGACATAAGAGCAAAATTTCTTAGTATTTTCTGCCAAGTCAGTACATAGAACTTTACTTTCGAATTCATTGAACACCTCTCGCATGGCCCTCCTCACATTACATTTCGCTTCGCGTAGTTTTTGTTTGTCTGCAAGGCGTTGGCTATGTTTATGTTTTTCTGTGAAGATCCCTTTGCTTTTGCAGCAGTTTTCTAATTTGGTTGTTGTACCACAGTGGCTCCTTCCCATCTCTTATGATCTTGCTTGGCGCATGCTCATATAACGCATATTGTACAATGGTTTTAAACTTTGTCCACTAATCCTCAACTCTATATGTACTTAAAACAAAACTTTTGATTTGAGCCATCAGGTACTCTGAAATCTGCTTTTTGCCACTTTTGCTAAGCAGAAAAATCTTCCTACCTTTTTTTAATATTTCTATTTATGGCTGAAATCATCGATGCAGTAACCACTTTATGGTCGCTGATTCCCAGTTCTGCGTTAATTGTTTCAAATAGTTTGGGTCTGTTTGTCATCAGAAGGTCTAAAATGTTATTGCCACGAGTCAGTTCTCTGTTTAACTGCTCAAGGCAGTTTCATGATAAAGCACTGGATTCTTTGTCCCTGCCACCCATTATGAATGTTTGAGTCTCCCAGTCTATATCTGGCAAATTAAAATCTCCACCCAGAACTATTACATGGTGGGGAAATCTACTAGAAATATTATCCAAATTATCCTTCAGGTGCTTAGCCACAATAGCTGCTGAGCCAGGGGGCCTATAGAGACAGCCAATTACCATGTCTGAGCCTGCTTTAACCGTGACCTTCACCCAAATTATTTCACATTTCGGATCTCCGTCAATTTTCTTCGATACTATTGCACTTCTTATCAGTATAAACACGCCTCCCCCTTCACTGTACAGCCTGTCTCTGTGGTATATATTCCAATCTGAGTTTAGGATTTCATTACTGTTTACGTCTGGTTTCAGACAACTTTCTGTCCCTAGTACTATATGGGCATTGTGACCATTTATTAGTGAGAGCAGTTCTGCGACCTTTATATAGACGCTCCTGCAGTTTACTATTAGCACATTAATATTGTTATTCTCTGTTGCATTTTGCTTACTCCTACCTTGCCGCATCTCAGGAGGCATCTTGTCTGGCCTAGGGAGCGAATTCTCTAACCTCAAAAACCCACATGTGCACATGTACTCCACTACCCTTGTAGCCGCTTCCGGCATGTAGTGCATGCCTGACTTATTCAGGGGGACCCTACATTTCTCCACCCGAGGTCGAGAAATTTGCACCCCAGATCTTTGTAGAATCGTCTGAGCCTTTGGTTTAAGCCTTCCAGTTGGCTCCAAACCAGAGGACTGCGATCGGTTCTGGGAATGATACTACAAATAGTTACCCCTTATTCCACCCCGCGAGTGAGGCTTTCCCTCTTCACCAATTCTGCCAACTGCCTGTATGAACTGAGGATGACCTCTGAACCCAGACGGCAGGAGTCATTGATGCTGACATGAGCAACAATTTGCACTCGGGTGCACCCAGTGCTCTCTATTGCCGCCGGCAGAGCCTCCTCCACATCTTGGATGAGACCCCCTGGCAAGCAGACAGAGTGAACACTTGCCTTCTTCCCACCTTTCCTCTATTTCCCTAAGGGGCTCCATCACCCGCCTAATGTTGGAGCTCCCAATAACTAATAAACCCCTCCCGCTGTGTGCCTGCTCAGACCTTGCTGAGGGAGCGGCCACATGTCCACTCACAGGTAGAGCGGGCGATGCCACACGGCCAGCCTCCACATTGACCCTCCACCTCGTGCGCCGTGAACGTCGCTGAATCCACCACTCCCCTTGGGTAGAGGGTGGCCCAACCACGTCCGGTACCAGCGAAGATGTCTCGACAGTAGGGACAGTGGGTGAAGCATGTAACACCTAGGGAGTACCATGCGATGCACCAGACTCCACACTGCCGCTACACTCCGAGGCAGCAGCCTGAAGACGGCTGACCGTAGCCATCAACACGTTCAGCTGTTCACGAACAGTGGCCAGCTCCATATGCCTCCGTACACAGCAGTCACACATCCTATCCATCCTAAGAAATCAGTTTACTGTAGAGAGTTAATCAACTTTTAACTAGACTGCTAATTCGGTAAAAGCAGCTGACTAAACTGTGGTTGCTAGCCTTTTCTTGTAGAAAACAATGAAAATAGCACTACCTGTCTCTGGACTGTATTGAAAACAAACACTAGCACTACTGGCATTATGTTTGACTAAGGGGGCTCTCTCTGACTTTATTCAAAACAAACACGAAATCTATGGAACACTATTATTAGCAATCGACAATTAAATCCGACTGTCTTTAAAAAATTAGGCAATTTGACATTTCTGTTTCTTAAAGAAGTGAAAACATAAACCCATTTTTATAAGCATGTCCTTCCTGCAATATGGCATTTTTAAACATCATAGGAATTAATAAATTCCTCATACAAAGCATCATCACCAACCTTGAACCAAATAAATTCCAAATGTTTCTCAGAGTGCTTAAATTTAAGTTTAGGTACAAGACTCTATTGAAAATGTCTCATCAAATTTGAAATGCTGGTTTATGTGTTCAAGCAAAGTGGAACAGAAATCTTTAAAGGCTGTCTCAATAACTGCCCTGAAACAAGTCTATTCATCTGACATTTTGTTTGAAGCACTATCAAAAAATTTGTCAGATATTGTTTGATTGATTTTAGTACTTTTAGTTTTGAATGTTTCAGAAGACCCCATTTTACTTATGTCAGTACATTCTAGTTACTTTGAATATTCCATTGTTATAAGGGAACATGATGCATGTAGAGGTATACTGAATGAACTGTCCCACAAATATCTACACATAAATAAATATTTGCACAGCAGTCATGCACATGTACACAGCAAGAGACATAAATGAAGACTGCTAGAATAACATGAGGGCTCGAATGTCCGATATCAGTCAAAGATCATGTTGCTCATGGTCGATTTGACCTATCAATGCCACACAGACCGCCCCCCCCCCCCCCCCCCCTTGTAGTAAAGATTACCACAGGTGAGTCTTGGCTGGAGACAGTGTGGGCATTGATACTGTTGGGGGTTGTACGAGATGGTAGATGCATGACCAGGACCTCCACCTCGACCGGGGTGGGGTGTGGAGGCAGAACGACGGGAGGCAGGTCCACCTCGAAGTCGTTGAACCAGCGAGAGCAGACGATGCGGTGGCCAGCCCGTGAGTAGCTGGGCAGAACAGTTGATGCTAACTGAGCTGACTGGTGAGATGAAGGCACGGTTTGTTATTGCGTTGCACTCACAAGGGAGGCTGAGGCTATGCGCATCACTGAAGTTTAGCTGGTCATTGGGTGGTGAGGACACGGTGTCTGTGAATAGAATGAGAACTTGGTCATCAAGAGTTACTACTGAAATGTCATCCACACAGTGTGGGGGGTATGTTGCAGGGCAGGGTGATTATGGGAGAGGGTGTCTCCATAGTCAGTGAGGTAGCAGTGAAACCTGCACACGGGGGTGGCGGTTGACGAATCTGAAAAAATTGGTGTGGTGGCTCAAGGATAAACATTGTCAGACTCCACGGCAGGAGAGAGACTGGTGGGAGAGTCATTAGAAGAATCTGGCTGAGTTAGCAGGGGGTCGTTGGGGTCCACGAATGCTGATTTGAGTTGGTGTAACGAAACAGTTTGGGGATAGCCTTTGACGATGATGTTGAAAGTTGTATCGCGCCACTGGGGGCTTCAAAGGGGCCAAGGTAAGGTGGTTGCAGAGGTTAGTGCACCGAATCATCTTTCGGCATCACATGGGAATAAGTGTTGAGAGCGGTTGGCACATAAGTGTCCAGCGGGGAGTGGCTGGTAGGTGGGTGCAGGTGCGCATGTTTGAAGTGAGTGCACATGCGACTTATGAAATCCGGGTAGGCGGGAAAATCTTCAGGTACCTGAAGCTGAATGAGTTCCTCTGGTAGGATGAGGTTCTCCCCAAAAGCGAATTATGAGTTAGTTCCATGTAAGTAGGGCTTGAAAGTTGAGCGGAGGCTGAGGAGCACCCATGGGAGGGCTTCAGACCAGAGGCAGTTGTGGTATCTGAGGGCTTGTAGGGTGGCCAGGTTGAATAAGTCTGTGATGTTCGAAATAGTATTGACCCGTGGGAAAAATCTGCAGCAATGTTGTCCGTGCCTTTGATGTAGCAAATGTTGGTTGTCAATTGGGAGACTAGATCAAACTGGTGGAAATGCTGATGGGGTGGATCCTTTGGTTGGGGGGGGGGGGGGGGGGGGGTCAGAAAGCATCTGTGAGTGGTTTGTGATCCATGAGGATGAAGAATGAGTGACCCTCGATGTCAGGGTGGAAGTGTTTGACGGCTTCGTAGACCACAAGGAGTTCTCTATCAAAAGCAGAGTATTTCTTCTCACCTGTTGATAGCTTTTTAGAGAAGAAATGAAGAGGGGAAACCGTGTCTGCCTGGTGTTGCTGTAGTACCACTCCCACTGCAATGTCCGCAGTGATGAACAACTCAGTTGAGGGGTCGGGGTGAGCAAGCGTCATGGAGTGAGCTAAAGAAGTCTTTAGTGCATTGAAGGCCTCCAGCATAGGTGCAGTACGGTGAACGGGTTTGAGTCCTGAAGTCTGTTTACCCAAGAGCGAGTCTGTCAGGAGGGCCTGCACGGCGGTGGAAGAGGGCAGGTGACGGCAGTAGTAATTTATTGTGCCCAGGATATGTCGGAGTTCTCTATAAGTAGCAGGGGGTGGCATTGAATTGATGGCCTGCACGTGAGATTTGGGAAGCTCTATTCCATCGGTGTAACCCAAGAAAGTGATGGAAGACTGGCACAATTGGAATTTTTCTTTGTGGACCTCAACGCGGTTAGATTTCAAGGTCTGGAGGACCGTGGATAAATGATTTTTATGTTCCTCAGCCGAATTGCTGAAAATGAGTATGTCATCCAAATATGCAAAGCAAAACTCAAACTGTCATAAGATGGAGTCAATGAATCGCTGCCACCTTTGCGCTGCATTTTTCAGGCTCAATTGCATGAATTTGTATTGGAAAAACTAAGTGGCATGATAATAGATGTTTTAGGGATGTCTTCCAGCGCCATGGGAATCTGGTAGTAGGCACATTTAACAGTCAATAACACTGAAGATTGTAGCGCCCAATAACATATGAGTGAAATCATGCATGTTAGGCACGGGGTAATTGTCCATGATGGTACAAGCGTTTTGATGTCTGTAATCACCACACATTCAGAAAGAACTGTCACGTTTGATGGAGAGGTGAGTTGGTGAACACCAGTTGCTGTCTGATGGTTGCAGGATACCTGCCTCCGAAAGTTCATTAATTTGCTACCGGGCCACGTGCAACTTAATAAGGTTGAGGTGTCTAACCTTGTGCCTAATAGGAGGGCCAGCAGTGGTAACTATCTTGTGCATCGTTCCGTCAGTGACAGCTGAAACTGAGAACTGCACATGAGACTGATCATTGTCCTGATGCAAAGTTTTTGGATGAGTAGGGTGTGATGAGGCATACCAGTTAGTGCAAGTGGGAAAGGGCAGTACAAAAGTTACATGCCTACTGCGTAAGCGTAACACGAACTTGTGTGGAGAGGGTGGCTGCGTGCGCGGAGCAGGTCGGAATGCATGTTGAGTGTCTGCTGTCAACCGTACACTTGATAACTGGCATTGGTGAGAGCGGCATTGGCATCATACATGGAACAGCGATGGCTGCCGAGTCACATGGCTGGTGCGCGAAAGAGGGGATACATTTATCAACACGCGGGGTGGCTGCTTGCTTGGTGTGAGTGGTCGTGTCGTGCACATGACTTTCATTAGAAGCACTGTTTCAAACACAAGGCACTGAACATGGTGAATGCGTCATGGGTGCGGAGTCTACCAGACATGAATCGTCACATGCGATTAATGTGTTTGGACTAACCTGATAAGTGTCTGAGCTGGTGTCAGCTGCAGAAGCTCAATTAGATGGACTGCGGTTTTAGCAGTGAGTTACGAGCCACGACAAGCCCATTGTAGGTGTGTGCGATGCGTTGTTTCAGCTCGTCATTATGCCGGTGGAGTTGTGCCGCTGAGTCATATTCTGACAGTAGATTAGTTACATAGGCCACAATGTTGCCTGTGAGGGTGGAGCATTTGTGTACTAACTCACATGTCATGACGGAAGCAGATTGGGGAACATAAGTGTGGGAGCACACTGTCTGAGTGTTAGTGGGATGGTGTAGCACTGAGCCCTGAACTACATTTGGAGAGAGGTTGTAATGGGACAAAAAATCCATACCGAGAATTGGTTCATCAATGTTGGCAATGTAGAAAGTCCACGGAAAACACAGAGAATGAGATAGGTGCACCGTAACTTTGACAGAGCCTGAGGTTTGTAATGTTGATGCATTGACAGCTCATAGAAGTGACCTCGTTGGTGAAAAGACCGGCGGAGCCATCAATATAGGTATGATAGACACATCAGCACCAGTGTTGACTAGGAAAGTGAGCCATGATGAAATGTCAGTCATGTACAAACAACCGCTCAGCAGGGCGGATGAGTTGACAGAGTGCAATGTATGAGGATGCCGATGAGGTTCTCCTTATGACTCGGCATCTTTTAGGTCCTGCGGTTGCCGTTTGGGTGCTGGAAAGTAATCGACAATTCTTAGCATCCTTGCCAAAAACCTTGTGGTACCATCAGTACAAATGAGCTGGATGTGGTGGTGTTGGCTGCAGCAGTGTAGGAGGCTTGTCTTCGTTGATTTGTTCTGGCATGGATACCGGCACGTATGGTGCATGGATGATCCTGGAGTGCTCGGACGGTGGAGAGAACAAGTGGATTCTGCCAGGGATGTAGAAGGCACAGAGGCAGAGGGAGCCCTGCTTCTACCACCAGATGGCCAGTAAGCGGGAGCAGTTGTGCCAACTACCAGAGAGTGGTGAGCTGGCTGGCGTTGTCGTCGCAAAGAATACAGTTGGTCTGCGATGCGGAGACAAGAGCCAATTGACTCAAAGGAGTGCAGTTGTAGGTGGATCTGTAGGTCAGTAGGCAGCTCGGTAGACCACACCACCCACAGAGTGACTTCTGGTATGGTATGCTCACTTACAAATAGCCGAAAGTAGCACCAGATTTGTGATGGGGTTCAGTCCCCAAGGTGTTTCTCATACAAGATCTTGATTAATAATTTTTGTGGTGAGCTGGCAAGTCGTTCAATGATCATCTTCTTTGCAAACACGTATTTTGGTGGAGGCGGGTGGCGAGAGGAGTAGATCGCAAGTTAAGTCTGAATGATCACGGAGGTGCGTGACGAGACACAGGAATTTAGAGTTGTCATCGGACATGTGATGCAACTCGAAAAGATGCTCGACAAGCACAAACCATGATACTTGGTTGTCCTCGTATGAAGGTGGCAGCTTCGGCAGATGACTTGGAGGTGGCCATGAAGGCGGCTTTGGTGTCTCTCAGAAAATCGTCTGGTTCGTGATGGGAGAGGCTATACAGCAGGCCTGCATGGTAGGCACTGGTGTTTTTCTGGCAAAAACGTCTGTAGCAAATGCGGATTGCATTGTCCTTGATGTGTCGCAAAAACACCTCATGGCTGACACAGTACTGTGGGAATCAGAGGTTGCGCGGTAGGCGTTGGGGTCCCGTAAAATGGGCTGTAGACTACACACACTGATTTGAATTGACCCACCTCAGAAATAATATGGAAGGCTGGCACGGCAGGCACAGGTGGTGCTGTAGGAGAGACGAGCGGCTGAGCGGTTGGAACTGGGGCCCCCTGCGAGTGTAGAGGGGGGGGGGGAGGGGGGAGGCAGGAGGTGGTGGTTTGGTAACTCACACGACAAAAGTCGCGCAATGAACACACGCCGCATGAGGTCAGACTATAAATGACTGGCGGAACTTGTGGAAAGTCACTTTGGTGTGGTAAGACGCCATTGGAAGGTGAAACATTGAATGATGCACATGGGACACCACAGTAATTGTCATTGTGGCCCATTGAGAGTCAAAGTATATGTGTGAATGTAAATTGCTTTGAGCATTATACGATTGATTGGTAGGTACACAGTTCTGAATACTGTTCACTTCAAACTTCACATGTTGGCGAGCACAGTCCAGCGACACGAAATCCGAGTCCATTGTTTGTGTTAGTGGTGTAGCACTCGACCATTGTAGAGTGACAAAGTTTGAGGTTAATGTAGCTGGAAATCATGAATCACTGTAAATTAATGTAGAAACGGTCGTTGGTGAAGGAATGGAGAGGTCCAACAATCGTTGTTCAGCTTCCAAATGTTCGAACAAAGCATTGGGTGAGGTGGCTATGGCAGCGTGCACATAACCTATTGATACTACAACGCCTAGCACAGTAGTCACAGAAGACATGCAAACTTTGGGGTCACCAGCATGGGTACATGATGCATGTAGAGGTATACTGAATAAACTGTCCCACAAATATCTGCACATAAATATAGATTTCCACAGTAGTTGTACACAGGTACACAGCAAGAGACATAAATGCAGACTGCTAGGAAAACATGGTGGCTCGAATGTCTGATATCAGTCAAAGATCATGTTGTTCATGGTAGATATGACCTATAAATGCCACAGTTACATTAACAATATGAGAAAAACAGTAAATAAGACTGTAACATTAATTCCTTTCCTGGGTCATCACAGTCATCGAAATATTTTTCCAATACAATACTACTTTCGAAATAACTACTTTTAAAATAACTTCTTATGGGTTCTCAGTTTTCAATTATCCTTTCAACAGCAGGGGTTAATGTTAACCACCTGGTAGGAAAATGCCTGAGAATTTCACTCAATTCCATTTATACATATTCAAAAAATGATATAAGAGTATCCCTCCTCTTTGCAGAATTGCAAAAATGGCCATGTCGTTTTAAAATGAGATTTTCTATATTAATGTGCACATATGCACATTTTAGTGTTATGTGAAACAGGAATTGAACAATGAGCTTTTAAAATACACTCCTGGAAATGGAAAAAAGAATGCATTGACTCCGGTGTGTCAGACCCACCATACTTGCTCCGGACACTGCGAGACGGCTGTACAAGCAATGATCACACGCACGGCACAGCGGACACACCAGGAACCGTGGTGTTGGCCGTCGAATGGCGCTATCTGCGCAGCATTTGTGCACCGCTGGCGTCAGTGTCAGCCAGTTTGCCGTGGCATACGGAGCTCCATCGCAGTCTTTAACACTGGTAGCATGCCGCGACAGCGTGGACGTGAACCATATGTGCAGTTGACGGACTTTGAGCGAGGGCGTATAGTGGGCATGCGAGAGGCCGGGTGGACGTACCGCCGAATTGCTCAACACGTGGGGCGTGAGGTCTCCACAGTACATCGATGTTGTCGCCAGTGGTCGGCGGAAGGTGCACGTGTCCGTCGACCTGGGACCGGACCGCAGCGATGCACGGATGCACGCCAAGACCTTAGGATCCTACGCAGTGCCATAGGGGACCGCACCGCCACTTCCCAGCAGAGTAGGGACACTGTTGGTCCTGGGGTATCGGCGAGGACCATTCGCAACCGTCTCCATGAAGCTGGGCTACGGTCCCGCACACCGTTAGGCCGTCTTCCGCTCACGCCCCAACATCGTGCAGCCCACCTCCAGTGGTGTCGAGACAGGCGTGAATGGAGGGACGAATGGAGACGAGTCGTCTTCAGCGATGAGAGTCGCTTCTGCCTTGGTGCCAATGATGGTCGTATGCGTGTGTGGCGCCGTGCAGGTGAGCGCCACAATCAGGACTGCATACGACCGAGGCACACAGGGCCAACACCCGGCATCATGGTGTGGGGAGCGATCTCCTACACTGGCCGTAAACCTCTGGTGATCGTCGAGGGGACACTGAATAGTGCACGGTACATCCAAACCGTCATCGAACCCATCGTTCTACCATTCCTAGACCGGCAAGGGAAGTTGCTGTTCCAACAGGACAATGCACGTCCGCATGTATCCCGTGCCACCCAACGTGCTCTAGAAGGTGTAAGTCAACTACCCTGGCCAGCAAGATCTCCGGATCTGTCCCCCATTGAGCATGTTTGGGACTGGATGAAGCGTCGTCTCACGCGGTGTGCACGTCCAGCACGAACGCTGGTCCAACTGAGGCGCCAGGTGGAAACGGCATGGCAAGCCGTTCCACAGAACTACATCCAGCATCTCTACGATCGTCTCCTTGGGAGAATAGCAGCCTGCATTGCTGCGAAAGGTGGATATACACTGTACTAGTGCCGACATTGTGCATGCTCTGTTGCCTGTGTCTATGTGCCTGTGGTTCTGTCAGTGTGATCATGTGGTGTATCTGACCACAGGAATGTGTCAATAAAGTTTCCCCTTCCTTGGACAATGAATTCACGGTGTTCTTATTTCAATTTCCAGGAGCGTATTTCTGTTATGATCATTTAGCAGTTTTGTAACTGCAAGCATTGTGCTTTCTAAAGTTTACATTTTTATTATCCACACAGTACCCACTACAATTGAAAACATCTAAACTGTCTGACACACGGGATGTTTTCACAAGCTGTGAATGCCTATGGCTATTTCATCACTTTGTTCTTATTCCAACATCTGGATCAAAACACTGTAAGACTCCTGGGAATATTTTGTTCTTTTTACGATTAGATGCATCAGTACAAATAAAGAAAAATAAGCTTGACTTACATGGGTCTATCAAAATTTCAGGAAAATCTGATGCACTTTTGGGGGCCAAAACATTTTTTATGAGACTTTCAGCCTTTGTGTGATCTCACTTCATGTGACTTTTTTTTTTTTTTTTACAAACATCAATCACTGAACATTTCCTTAGCTAGTTTCATATTGCAGTCCATGCTGCTATCACAACTGAGGTTATGTTTTACATATGCCAGTTGTCCTGCAGCTACACTGCATAATTATTTTTGTGATGTACCACTCAGGAAGTTGGATATCTTGTTCCCCTGCTTGACTACCCTTTCCCTCTCTTTGTGACCTACCAAGAGCTGAAAATAACTAATCAGTCACTGTTGCATTTCCTAGATTATGAATTGGCTAACATAAAATAAATAATGACTATAAACATACAATTCATACTACTTACCCAATGTTTTTGAATGTTAAAGACAGCTGTGTTGTCATCATGTGCAATACTAAAATCCTTCTTGCAGAAAGAACAATCTGCTTTATGATCATTATTTTTTACATGTACGATCCACAGGTACATTTTCTCCCAATAAGTGTAATACACACACAACTTTTTTCTTTTCTAGCTTAGTGAAATTTTCTCTCTACTATACTCACAAACATCTTTAACTGTTTACAAAAATATTTTAGTGCCTATCTGGAACACAACTACAATTACTGAGTGATAGCGAAAGAGGAATAACTAGTCATGCATCAAGATGTACCAGTCTGACGCATCACTGAATGGAAGTCATAAGGTGAGTCTAAATTCATCAAAAGGAGGAGGGTGGAAAACAGAGAGAAGAAGTGGCAAAGAGCATCAAAGCAATCATCATCTAATTTAACAGAATGAATGGCAGGAATTCTGAAAATACTGGCTAGAAATTGAAAAACAGAGTACCTTGGATTTTCGTCCAAATTAAGTGAAAATACAGGAGTTCCCTGGATATACAGGATAGTTGGTAACCCTAAGAATAAATGAAGATGAAATCTCATGAAGCATAAAGTCATGTAATTTTAAACAATACAATATGGTATAGAGGTATCAGAAGTATAGAGCAATTGGTAGATACTGTATGAGGCTCCATGTGGATAGCACACAGTGGAATACTTATTTTACAAACATGTACAGTCAGGATATTGTGTTATGTTGATAACGGAACATCCTGCAAGACCTAGGCAGGCTTACACTTATGTGCCTACACATATATCTCTAAAACATATGTGGTTGATAACAAGAGTAAATTCAGTTTGAAAGTCACATGGAAGACAGTCAAACAGCTAGTAGGTAATGACCCATCCCCCAAAATGTAAACCTCGAGCTAATCGAAGACAGCAAACAAATTACAAATTCAGGAGAACTATCCAGTGCTATTAACTTATGCTTTTCAAATATTAGTGAACAATTACTCTGTGGTATAAGATCTTCCAATAAAAATTCTACCAGATCAACAGCAGATCTAAATAGAAACCTTACTTCATATTTCTTCCCCCCAACCAACCCTAAAGAAATTATATTAGCAATTAGTAAGATCAAAACTTTGAACAAATATGGATGAGATTCTGGATTATGTCATTAAACACACACGTGACCTCATTGCAGTACCATTAGCCCAGCTTTCCAACAGTTCATTTCAACTGGAATCTTGTGAAACCCAAGCCACTGTTCAAAAATGGTAAGAAAGAAGTAGCTAGTTATAGCCCTAGTGCTTTGCTATCTATATTTTTGAAAATGCTAGGAATTTTTTTTTCGTAAGAGGTTGCTCAATTTTCTAGAAAAGGGCACTGTATTATCCACAGCCCAACATGGTTTCCAGAAATGCCAATCAAGAGAAACAACAATATTTGAATTTTTGAGTGAAGTGTTCCAAAAACATGATACTGGAGAAAAAGTGACACATATTCCTTGACCTGTCTAAAGCGTTTGATGTCATAGACCATATCCATTTCCTGCATAAACGTAATGGTATTGGTATCAGAGGCACACCTAACAACTGGCTTAGATTGTATCTTACTTGCCCCAAACAATTAGTAGAAATACAATTTGAAGAAGGTAATAAATAAACCAGAACTGTTCTGATTTCAAAGAATTAAAGTATGGTGCACTGTAGGGCTCAGTACTGAATTCCATCCTACTTTTGATATATATAAATAACCTAGCATTAACTAAACAGTGATACAATACTACCCAGTTTGCAGATGACACAAGCATTTTAGTCAATGGGAAGACAGTGGAAATGTTACAGACAACAATCTCTGACACATTAAGTAGTAGTCTAAGTTGGTTCAGCCAAAACAAACTAATAATAAATAAAACTTTACATGGGATACTCACACTGACAGCGTATTTAAGATATTTAGTACCATGTGCTTACTAATGAGAATGATTGAACACTTTTGTCATAAGTACTCTTTATTATGCTAACATACATTCTGTTCTGAAGTTGTGATCACTTTCTGTGGTGTCCACAGCTTGTGGTCTAGTGGCTTGTTTCTGCCTCTGGATCACAGGGTCCTGGATTTGATTCCCAGCTGGCTTGGAGATTTTCTCTGCATGGGGAGTGGGTGTTTGTGTTGTCCTCCTCATTTCATCATCATCATCATCATCATCATCATCATTCATGACAGCGGCTAGATTAGACTGTGAAAAAATTTGGACTGTGTACAAGTTGGTACTTTGTATGGGTGCTGATGACTGTGCAGTTGAGTGCCCCATAAACCAAACATCATCATAATTATCATCATCATCATCATCATCATCATAATCATCATCATCACTTTCTGCAGTTACTCACTGTCCTGAATAAAACTCTTCAGGATGAAAAAAAAGTGAGAATCATGGTTGGAATAAAAACCATGGAGATCACTATTTAGAAGGATGGGGCCCTTCCTCTTCCATACTTGAGAGTACAGGGTTTCCTAAGAAATATGCAACAATAAATCCTAATGTCGTCCTCAAAAATGAAAATATGCATCACCACAACACAGGACAAAAAACTGACTTTTACGTGCTCCAAATAAAAACCAATTTGTGCCAAAAATGAAGAAAACACCACAGTAAAATTGTTTACAATAAGTTGCCAAAAGAAATTAAAGTAATAAATGATAAAAATAATTGAAAGCAATATTAAAAAAATATCTGTTAATACATTGCTTCTATAAATTGGAAGAATTCCTCCAAAATCTTTGACAGCCTAAGGAAGTTAATGTTATAATAAGCCACATTCTGTATCATTTACAATAATATTGTGCTAGCTACTTGTAGCAGGTAAAGACTGTAATCATTGATCACACACACACACACACACACACACACACACACACACACACACACACACACACACACACACACACAGTCAGTCACAAGCAGACATTTGTTCAAATTAATGATACTAATATAATAGAGGGAAACATTCTACATGGGAAAAATATATCTAAAAACAAAGATGATGTTACTTACCAAACGAAAGTGCTGGCAGGTTGATAGATACACAAACAAAAGGGTAGCAAGGATGGAGGCATGGTTGTCAGAGGGAAGCCAAAGATATTCTACTGTTAAATACTGTGACAGCTTCAAACCAAAGAGGATGCATATAGAAGTAAAAAGGTATATAGTATTAAGATAAACACAACTATGTAGGATGAAACAATGCGTGAATGGCTAAAGAGGAGAGGGGAAAAAGGAGAAGACTGAAGAGTAAATGGGAGTGAGGTTGGTTAACGTAGGTTCAGTCCAGGGGGATGATGGGATGAAAGAATGTGTTGGAGTGCAAGTTACCATCTCCACAGTTCTGAGGGACTAGTGTTGAGTGGGAGAAGCCAAATGGCACGTACATTGTATCAGGTTCCTAGGTCCCTAGGTCCCTAGAATTATGGTGGACAGCATGCTCTGCTACTGGGTATTGAACATCTCCTAGGTTAACAGTTCGTCTGTGCCCATTCATGCTCAGCCAGTTTAGTTGTCATACCGATGTAAAAGGCTGTGCAGTGCAGGCATGTCAGCTGATAAATAACACGTGTTGTTTCACATGTGGCCCTGCCTTGAATTGTGTGTTTTACCAGTAGCAGGGCTGGAGTAGGTGGTTTTGGGGGGATGCATGGGGCAGGTTTTGCAGCGGGGTCAGTTACAGTGGTAGGAACTGCTGGGAAGAGAAGGTGGTCTGGGAATATTGTAGGGTTTGACAAGGATGTTACGAAGGTTAGGGGGGCGACGAAAGGCAACTCTGGCTGGTGTGGTGAGAATATTGTCAAGGAATGATCTCATTTCAGGGCTTGACTTGAGAAAGTCATATCCCTGGCAGAGTAATTTGTTGATGTATTCGAGGCCAGGATAATACTGGGTGACAAGGGGGATGCTTCTGTGTGGTCTGGGGGTAGGAACATTGTTGTTGGATGGGGAGGAATGTATTGCTCGGGAGATCTGTTTGTGGACAAGGTCTGCAGGATAGTTGTGGGAGAGGAAAGCACTGGTCAGGTTATTGGTGTAATTGTTGAGGGATTCATCACTGGAGCAGATATGTTTGCCATGAATACCTAGACTGCAGGGAAGGGAGCTTTTGGTGTGGAATGGATGGCAGCTATCAAAGTGAAGGTACTGTTGTTTGTTTGAGGGTCTGATGTGGACAGAGGTGTGGATGTGAGCTTCAACAAGATGAAGGTCAACACCCAGGAAGGTGACTTGTGTTTTGCAGAAGGACCAGGTGAAATTCAGATTCGAAAAGGAGTTGAGGTTATGGAGGAAATTAAGGAGTGTCTCTTCACCATGAGGATCCCCCTTGTCACCCAGTATTATCCTGGCCTCGAATACATCAACAAATTACTCTGCCAGGGATATGACTTTCTCAAGTCAAGCCCTGAAATGAGATCATCCCTTGACAATATTCTCCCCACACCAGCCAGAGTTGCCTTTCGTCACCCCCTAACCTTCGTAACATCCTTGTCAAACCCTACAATATTCCCAGACCACCTTCTCTTCCCAGCAGTTCCTACCACTGTAACCGACCCTGCTCCAAAACCTGCCCCATGCATCCCCCCACAACCACCTACTCCAGCCCTGCTACTGGTAAAACATACACAATTCAAGGCAGGGCCACATGTGAAACAACATGTCATTTATCAGCTGACGTGCCTGCACTGCACAGTCTTTTACATTGGTATGATGACAACTAAATTGGCTGAGCGCATGAATGGGCACAGACGAACTGTCCGCCTAGGAGATGTTCAATACCCAGTAGCAGAGCATGCCGTCCACCATAATTCTAGGGACCTAGGAACCTGCTACAATGTATGTGCCATTTGGCTTCTCCCACCCAACACTAGTCCCTCGGAACTGTGGAGATGGGAACTTGCACTCCAACACATCCTTTCATCCCGTCATCCCCCTGGACTGAACCTACGTTAACCAACCTCACTCCCATTTACTCTTCAGTCTTCTCCTTTTTCCCTCTCCTCTTTAGCCATTCACACATAGTTTCATCCTACATAGTTGTGTTTATCTTAATACTATATACCTTTTTACTTCGGTATGCATCCTCTTTGGTTTGAAGCTGGCACAGTACTTAACAGTAGAATATCTTTGGCTTCCCTCTGACAACCGTGCCTCCATCCTTGCTACCCTCCCTGTTTACCTTTTCCTGTTGCTTCATAAACTGGGTTGTAAGTAACTGAATCCACTTTCCCTTCTTCCCTTTTTTCCCATCTCTCCTCCCTGATGAAGGAACAAAGTTCCGAAAGCTAGAAATGTAAATTTTCTGTTTTGTTTTGTGTAAGTATCGGCTGTACTGAGCTGAGGTAAGTACTGGCCAGCCCCTCTATCTCTTTGTTAGTATTTGTTTGAACATGGATGGTCATGTTACTCATACAATGTAGGCTTTCAAGGCCAGTGGTGTCTTTAGTGAAACTTCCGGGCTGAGAGGCTGTGGTCGATGTCTCCCGCAGATTGAGACAAAATGTTAGGTGGAAATTTTATACATTGACCACTGCCTCTCAGCCCGGAAGTTTCAACTGAAGAGTCATGTTACTATTGAGAGTCAAAATAATGTGTAAAATTAAGGAATATTGAGTTCCTCGTATTTGATATGTGCCGTGACTAACACTGATGTAGTTACTGACAGTTTTGTGAAGTCTGGAAGTTTTAGAACCGTATTGTTGGAATGACACTCGCGTGTGAAAATTTGGCCTTCGTAGTATCTGTGTGGCATGTTTCAGTATTCAACCACTGATCATTTTTGGTGAGAATTTCTTTTTTGAAATCCACCAGAAGGACCAAATGTAATAAATCATGTCAGTAGTGGAATTAATGACTGTGGAAACGTTGTTTAATGCGGGTTGGATTTGGACAGATTTCTGGCTGCTGTGCGTGCAGAATGAGTGTATAAATTGAATAGCCAATAGTTTAAATGTGGAATGAATAGTAATGTTTCTTTTGTTATAAGAACAAATAAACATTTTTGTGTGGAAATTTCAGACATTATTTTCCAGAAGCTAATACATTATCTTACAACCCAATAAATTGTTATTGATATTTTTTCTACAGAACTTTATTTCATTGTTGTACGGCCTCAGTAATTATAGATATTAGATGGTGTTTCTTTATCAATACTGCTTTTACATCATCTTGTAAGTACCTATGTTGCCGAGTGAAGGGACATCGACTAGAGGCCGTTCTGAGATAGGTGAATTTCTAATTTGCACGCTGCACACGGCAATACTCAAAAGCCCAGCCACACTGCACTCTGTGTTCACATAGCTCACAGCAGTATTAACCCAAGACTGGTCATGACACAGGAGGACCCTCACAGAACTCACACTTATATGTAAAGTTGCTACTCCTATTCCATCTCTCCTGTAATTTGTGTTTTAAGCCAGACTGTTCCGTGTTCCACCTATGATCATCTGATCCTCTATATCAAAAACTTTACACAAATTTTCTATGTCCTCTAACATCTGGCTTCATAATACTTGTGACTTGGTACCCTATTTCTAATACATCTTGCACCAGTGGCCCTCACTTCTGCCATGGCTACTACCCAGCAGAAAAATTATTTTCTTCCTTATCTCCTATCTCTAATGACCTTTACATTCACAGGGATTTAAACTCTAATCTTCCTTTCTCCCTTCCTCTTTTGCTTGTTACCAGCTTATGCTTAAATTTCTTTGCGAGTGGTTTGCTGATCCCTACTGTGGCATACAGCTGGATGAGGCTCTTCCCCTCCTACTTCAGACAAAAAGCTAAACTTGATAGATAATGTAAGCTCAAATGTAGTTGAAGAAGTTGAGCTCTTATGTTAAACCTTTAAGATTATTTTGAATGAGATTTTTGATGAGAAAATCAGTTTTTGGGAAAAATTGATTTTTAAAATATTTAGAGTGTCCCATTTAAAACTGTGTAGAAAATACTGAGATGACACGAATAGGACTATTTTCAAGCACTTTTTTTAAAAAAATTTATTTTTTAAATTGTGGAACATGATGTTCCACACCATATTTATGAGACATGAAGCATTTCTTGCCAGAGAGATAATAGAGCAAAAGAGAATTATCTTTTCTGTTTGCTACACTGCAAGATAGTTGATAATCAATTTTGCACCATTTGTATTGTTTCTTTCTTGAATAAATTCATGTGCTTATTGTGAAAGTTATATTTGGTGAAGTCATTGAGTTTTCTTCCCTTTAACATGCCAAGACCTAGTCTGCGGATATTTAAAAAGCACATACACTGGCACAAGAAAGAGAAGGGTGCTCAGAATTTGTTTGATTCATAGTGTATATCAGTATTTGACTACAAAGAAACTGGGATATACATGAGCACTTTACCAGACAAAACAGAAACTTACATATGACTCAAATCAGCACAGCACTGTGCAAAAAAGGTACTTTTCACATGGGAGTTAAGCTTTATAACAAACTTCCTGGAAACATAAAAGCTATCACTGAGGTCAATACATTTGGAAAATCTCTAAAGTCATATTTACAGCATCACTGCTTTTACTCCATTGAAGAATATTTAAATTTATGAAATGTGTTATATAAATACTTACTTACGTGTAAAGTGTATTATTGTAAGCTTAAATATGTATGCCTTGAAATTACTTTCAACCTGTATATTTATAACTTGACTTGTCCAATGTCTTATGCATAAGCTGCTATGTAGACAACAGGACCAATAAAATACAATCTACAACAATCTACAATCTTAGTAGCATCTGATCTCTACACTAGTAATGATACATTGAGTGATGCTGCTGGCACTATGTAGGGAGACAGATGTGTGCACCTCACATCAGTTAACAGAGTGCAACATCCCAGGACATACCATGATGATAGTATTTAATAAAGACATTTCTTCATGGTTGGTAAATACCATTTGGTAACTCATCTTCTTTATTCACAGTTCATGGCATTTGTTGTAGAATGTGCCACAGGCTATATTGTGCTTTGCAGTTGCCTTTCTTAATGGGATATTACTATCTATAATTAGGGACATATTTCCTATTTAGTAGTATCTTTTAGTATTGTTTCATTTGGACCTGTGGGAAATTTCCACATACACAAGTGCCAAAAACCTATTTATATGTTCTTCCCATTTTAATTTAGTATATAACAGTTATTATTAGCTAGATATACAGTTCCTGCAAACTAAGCTGACACTCAGCACCAAGAGTGATGGGAGTGACCATAAATGGGAAGTGCCTTTATGGTCACTTCCATTCACCTACTTAGTTTGCCTGGATAGGACATGTATTGCAATATTTGTGTCCCAGTAATTTGTGATCACTCTCATCCCATTAGATTTTTGAGGATGTACCGAAAAAATTACAGCACTTTTCAGATAACTAAAAAGTAATAATAGAAAATAATATAAAAAAAGATCAATGCATATAAACAAATTTCAATTACTTTCAGAAGTATTTAACCCAACAAAAATGAGTGATTGCAGTAACCAAATTTTATCATATGATCACACAATTCGCACAGTGCTCAGTTTGTTCAGCACTGGGGGCTCCTCTGTAAGTATATTCCAGTTGCTACATATATAAGGAAGATCAATTCTTCATATTAGCTGGAAACTAATTTCTTGGCAGAGGTATGTGCAGTGATCAATCTCATCCCATTCCATGGTAATAATTAAGTTATTAAGGTCAGTAACAAATATCTTCTGGATGGAAACAGAAAACCTCAAATTTATATATAATGTGAAATTCAAGGCAACTTTTTTTCTGGTCAGTAGAACAAGGACTACACATCTGGCCTATACTTTATCAGGCAGTCTCAAAATGCACCAAATGAGGTGCACCACAGAGTCCTAACCAAATTGTCCCTCCCCTGTGAGCATTATCCAATAATTCTCCAGAGAGGACTGTTCATACCCATAATTTTCTCCTATCCAAAACCAATGTGGAACTTCAAAAAAGCCAACTTAATTTTCCAGAAGTGAATATAAGGTGGTTAAAACCTATCTCTAACAACTACAATGATTCATTGGAGTATTAAAAAGTGTAGCAAAGTGGTGCATATCAAGATGTTCTTCTAAAGAACATACTTCTGGACTGAACGAAGACAATGAAAGACTTCTCAATAAATTCGAAGTCAGTGTGACCCTGCTATTGCCTCTGATTTTCTAATCACTAAATGAGAGCAGGCAATACAGGTGGAAGGAAATCTTAGATTCCTTGGACCATACTCACTCCAACATGAAGCCCTCCTTAATCAAAAAGCTGGCTACACCAACCATACCATCACCAGACAAAAATGTAACATGAAACTAGATGACATTAGCAATTTAATCTCTACCTTCAAGTCAACTAGAGATAAAACATATCCGAAGAGAAGTCAGGCTTCACTAAAGTCTGAGGTTTTCCATTTTATTCCTATGGGAAGAGACCATAGATCCTACGAAGAACATGAAACCTAGAAAGGCAGCAGGTGTTGATGGTGTGTGCTCTGACTTTCTATTGTACTATGGTCTTATTGCTGTCAAATTGCTGAATATCTCTCTTTCAAACAATTTAGATGCAGTACACCTGCCATCTCACTTCAAGAAAATTAAAAACATTGCTCTACTAAAGCCAAACAAAGGCTCCTCAAAAGTTGACAACTACTGCCCCATTCCTCAACTGTCAAGTTCAAGCTCTTTGAGAGGCTCATTCATAACAGAATCTGCTCAGTCATCAACAAATATGTCCCTACACAGCAAGCTGGCTTTAAACCAGGAAGAGGATGTGAAGAACTGGTGCTAATAAAAGCAACTCATTTCACAAAAGGCTTTGGGAAGTGGAAATAAAACATTGAGGTTTACTTACATCTAACTGCAGCCTATGATATCTTATGGTGTGACAGACTCCTACTCAAATTCATCTGTCTTGGAAACTAACCATTCTAATTGGCAACATGCTGAACAACAGATATTACTAGTAAACTCTAAAAGTAGAGTTCACAAAATAAATGATGCTATCCCATAACAGAACGTCTTGGTGTCACATTCTATTATTATTATTATTATTATTATTTTCGATTATTCCCATTTAAGAGAGTGTTTGAACTTGAATTCCTTTATGATGATTGTTTATGTTTTTTCTGAGCCCAAATTTTCTTCATGTGTTCACTGTGTTGTTTCTTTCACTCCATTGTCCATTTGCATCCTGGTCTCTTCTCTGTTGCGGTGTCAAATTTATGTTTTTTGATGATGTTCTTGAATTCAGTTATATTTTCTGCATCGTTTACTGTTGTGTGTGCTTGTCTGAGGTCCTCTTCAACTTCTTTTATCCATTTTGTTTTTCCCCTGCCTGAGTTGATGACTTTAAGAATTCGCTTTGAAATTCTGTTTTCATTCATCCTGTGGATATGTCCATAGAACTGCATTCTTCTGTATCTGTAATCTTATCTGTGTATTTATATAATTCTGATGTTTTTCTCTTCTTCCAGATTCCTTGCTCTTGTATCGGGCCAAAAATTTTCCTGAGAATTTTTCTTTCTTGTTTCTCTATTTCTTTGATTTTAGTTTGCCCACCTATTTGTGTTGTTTCAGATGTGTACAGTGCCTCCGGAAGTACGACAGTGTTGTAGTGCCTCAATTTTGCGTTAATGGATATGGACTTTTTGTTATAATAGTTCCACGTGAGTTTATATGCTTTCTGTAGTTTTTTTTATTCTTTCCTCATTGGCCTTTAGGTTGATCCCTGATGGCTGGATGATTACTCCCAGATGCTTAAAATGTGGTACTTGTACAATTTTCCCATGGCTTGTCACAATAGGCAATTTGTCTTGTGGCACTCTTTCTATGTACTGGGTTTTCTCATATGAGATTTGCAGGCCAGTTCTTTGTGCAATTTCGTGTAACTTCTCTATGGCGTTAGTGGCTTCTTTTCTATTATTTGTGAGGATTGCAAGGTCATCCGCAAAAGCTAAACACTTCACATTGAATCTATTATCTTTTCTAATGCCAATTTGGATTCCTTTGACTTCTTTTCCCCATGTCCTGATAATTTTTTCAAGAATGATATTAAAGAGTAATGGTGAAAGTCCATCACCCTGTCGCACTCCAGTTTGGATTTCAAATGGTTCCGAGATATCCCCCATAAATTTAACCTTGGAGACTGTGTCAGTTAATGTTTCCTGAATGATTGCTCTTGTCTTTCTGTCAATGCTGAACTCTTCCAGCGTCTTGCAGAATGCTAATCTGTCTATTGAGTTGTAGGCCTATTTAAAATCTACAAAAGTAGCCGCTGTGTTTCGGATGTTTCCCATCTGGAGAATCATTTTCAGATTCCAGATCTGCTCTATGCATGATCGTCCCTTGTGAAAACCAGCCTGGTATTCTCCTATTTGTGGGTCAGCTTGTTCTTCTAATCTATTCATGAGAACTTTTGATAGGATTTTATATGTGACCGGTACGAGTGAGATACCCCTGTAATTATTTGGTGGAGTGGATGGATGAGAGCGCATTTCCATTCAGAAGGGATCTGTTCTGTTTCCCAAATGTTTAATATGATTTTGTGAATTTTTCCTGTTAATCTTTCATCATTTAGTTTCCATGGTTCGCAATAATTCCATCTTCTCCTGAGGCTCTATTGTTTTTGAGTGTCTTGATAATTTCTACTATTTCGTTGTTGGTTGGCAGTTTAGCGTCAGGATTTGGTGTAGACGTCTCGTTGTGAATATCCTCTGTAGGTCTTTCGCAGTTGAGAAGTTTGTTGAAATAGCCTGCGAGGATTTGGCAGTTATTCTTCACGTTAGTTTCTAATGAACCATCCGGTTTCTTGAAACAAAGATTGGGTGGCTGGTATCCTGAAATATGTTCTTTAAACATCTTATAAAAATTCCTGGTGTTGTTGTTCTTAAAGTCTTGTTCTATCTCATCTAGTCACCATTCGCCATAATTTCTTTTTTCCCTCTGAATAGTTTTCGATGTTTGTTTTCGGATTACTAGATATTGTTGCCATTTTTCTGATGTTTTGCGACTATTGAAGTTTTTCCAGGCATTGGTCCTTTCTTCTATTGCTTGGTCACATATTATGTTCCACCACCTTTTTTTTCTCCTTCTTGGGGGTTGACCTAATTTCATTGTGGATTTGAGGATGTCCACAAGTTCTGTCCAGTTTGTGGTGTTTGTCTGACTAATTTCCTGTAAGACGTTTTCCTTGTTGAGTTTTATGTATTCGGGGTCTGGTCTCAGCACTTTGTTTAGTTTTGGCTTTTTTCTATTGGGTTGTAATCTGGTCTTTATCTGTAGAAGATGGTGGTCTGAGTCAAAAAATCCTCTTCTTGTTTTCACATTCAGAATTTCTGCTGTGTTACTCTTGGAGATGGCCACATGGTATATCTGGAATTCACCCAACATTGTGTTGGGCGACTTCCAAGTATACAGTTCCTTAATGGGTTTTTTGAATTGTGTTGACATAATTACGAGGCCGAAATTTTCGCAAAAGTTTATCAATCTTTCCCCATTCTTGTTAGTTCTCTTGTGAGCTGTATGGATTCCGGTGATTTTCCTGTATTTTTTTCTCTTTACCTAATTGTGCATTAAAGTTGCCTAACAAGATTATTACATGGTGTTTGGCAATTTTGTTTGTTGGCTCTTCAAGGTCATTCCAGAAGTCATCCACTTTCTGATGGTTCTTCTTGTTATAGTTATTTGTGGGTGCGTGTGCATTGATCAAGGTATATACTTTGTTGGCCGATTTGATGGAGAGCGTTGATATACGTTCTGAGGCAGACTGGAAGTCAATGACAGAGTCGCCGATAGATTTGTGGACTGCAAATGCTGTGTCAAACTGTTTGAGCCCTTTCTCATTAGTTTTAACTGCTGGTTTTCCTTCATACATCCTGTAGTTGTCTGTATCAAAATGGTTTTCGTCTGTAGATCATGTTTCCTGGATTGCAAGGATTTTGATATGGAATTTTTGCAGCACGTCTGTAAGGTGTTTGATCTTTCCCAGTTTGTAAAGAGTATTAGTATTAAGTGTACCGATGAAGTGTTTTTGTTTTGTGTGTAATAATTTGGACGTCGTCTGGTTCTCAACCTTAGGCGTAACATGATGCTCCTGGTCCCCCGGAATCCGATGACCAGGTAAAGCCAGCCTTGCGACTGGTGCCCGGGGTAGAGGATTCATTCCTTGTGTTATCATCATGTTTGGTTTTCAAGTTGAAAACTAACTTGGTGGTGGTCCTTCCGAGGAAAGATCACGAGGAATATGACTTGATTGTTGAGATCAAGAAGAGTGCTGCAGCCGCACCATCTAGGCGAACCGATGCTGACCCCTAACCGCTGGATACCAGGCAGACGTTAGTGGATTTCGATTGATAGTTTTGGTCCACCCCGGGTATTTTATTTCCCCGGTACCCTCCATATCTGGAGAGAATTCCCCTATCCGCCACCTGGGGAGGCGCTCGATGGGAGACTATCAACTCCACACGGGCACATTCTATTATTATTATTATTATATTATTATTAATTTGTAAATATACAACCTTTCAAACAAAAAGTCCAGCATTTTATTTGAACTGATAATATTGCTCTGATCACTCAGGATCAAAGCTTTAGGGAAGCTGTAGTGCCACCAACATCAACACTGAAGATAAGATAAGATACTTTATTGTCACATAACATGTTTTTATACAATCATTTGATTGAGAACTTTGGTGACTCGTCAGTCTTTAACCTAAGTTGCTACAGTATTTTATATACTACAGGAAATACATCATACATACATTGCTTATTATAATAGAAATACAGCATTATATTTTAAATCTTTTCTTAACTCGTTGAATCATTACTATAGCCTTCACACACCTATATGAAGTATGAATGTACTGTACGGAATACAAACCGCCATATAATTCTATATATAAACATGTTAAAAACAAAGATTCCAAGACTTACCAAGCGGGAAAGCGCCAGCAGAAAGCCACAATGAACAAAACACACACAGAGAATTACTAGCTTTAGCAACCGATGGTTGCTTCTTCAGGAAAGAGGGACGGAGAGGGAAAGACGAAAGGATGTGGGTTTTAAGGGAGAGGGTAAGGAGTCATTCCAATCCCGGGAGCGGAAAGACTTCCCTTAGGAGGAAAAAAGGACAGGTGTACACTCGCACACACACACACACACACACACACACACACACACACATATCCATCCGCACATACACAGACACAAGCAGACATATTTAAAGGCAAAGAGTAAGGGCACAGATGTCAGACAAGGAGGAAGTACAGAGGCAAAGAAGTTGTTGAAAGACAGGTGAGGTATGAGCGGCGGCAACTTGAAATTAGCGGAGGTTGAGGCCTGGCGGATATCGAGAAGAGAGGATATACTGAAGGGCGAGTTCCCATCTCCGGAGTTCGGATAGGTTGGTGTTGGTGGGAAGTATCCAGATAACTCGGATGGTGTAACACTGTGCCAAGATGTGCTGGCCGTGCACCAAGGCATGTTTAGCCACAGTTAGATCCTCATTACCAACAAACACTGTCTGCCTGTGTCCATTCATGCGAATGGACAGTTTGTTGCTGGTCATTCCCACATAGAAAGCGTCACAGTGCAGGCAGGTCAGTTGGTAAATCACGTGGGTGCTTTCACACGTGGCTCTCCCTTTGATCGTGTATACCTTCCGGGTTACAGGACTGGAGTAGGTGGTGGTGGGAGGGTGCATAGGAGAGGTTTTACACCGGGGGCGGTTGCAAGGGTAGGAGCCAGAGGGTAGGGAAGGTGGTTTGGGGATTTCATAGGGATGAACCAAGAGGTTACGAAGGTTAGGTGGATGGCGGAAAGACACTCTTGGTGGAGTGGGGAGGATTTCATGAAGGATGGATCTCATTTCGGGGCAGGATTTTAGGAAGTCGTATCCCTGCTGGAGAGCCACATTCAGAGTCTGATCCAGTCCCAGGAAGTATCCTGTCACAAGTGGGGCACTTTTGGGGTTCTTCTGTGAGAGGTTCTGGGTTTGAGGGGATGAGGAAGTGGCTCTAGTTATCTGCTTCTGTACCAGGTCGGGAGGGTAGTTGTGGGATGCGAAAGCTGTTTTCAGGTTGTTGGTGTAATGGTCAAGGGATTCAGGACTGGAGCAGAATCGTTTGCCACGAAGGCCTAGGCTGTAGGGAAGGGACTGTTTGATATGGAATGGGTGGCAGCTGTCATAATGGAGGTACTGTTGCTTGTTGGTGGGTTTGATGTGGACGGATGTGTGAAGCTGGCCATTGGACAGATGGAGGTCAATGTCAAGGAAAGTGCCATGGGATTTGGAGTAGGACCAGATGAATCTGATGGAACCAAAGGAGTTGAGGTTGGAGAGGAAATTCTCACCTGTCTTTCAACAACTTCTTTGCCTCTGTACTTCCGCCTCGACTGACATCTCTGCCCTTACTCTTTGCCTTTAAATATGTCTGCTTGTGTCTGTGTATGTGCGGATGGATATGTGTGTGTGTGTGCGAGTGTACACCTGTCCTTTTTTCCCCCTAAGGGAAGTCTTTCCGCTCCCGGGATTGGAATGACTCCTTACCCTCTGCCTTAAAACCCACATCTTTTCGTCTTTCCCTCTCCTTCCCTCTTTCCTGAAGAAGCAACCATCTGTTGCGAAAGCTAGTAATTCTGTGTGTGTGTTTGTGTGTTTTGTTCATTGTGCCTGTCTACCGGCGCTTTCCCGCTTGGTAAGTCTTGGAATCTTTGTTTTTAATATATTTTTCCCATGTGGAAGTTTCTTTCTATTTTATTTATATATAAACATGAATATACAGCGAACATGTATACTTTGTATCTATATGGCTTCAAAAGTATACCATTTGTACTTGCATCTTTACTCCCTATTCCTATTTATAAATTCTTCTAAACTATAACTAATTTCATTTAGAAATTCTTCTAGACTATAATAACATTTGCTTTTTAGGTATGTGCCAATGGTCTCCAATGTGGATTCCCCAAATATTGACCTTATCTTATTTCTGATCTTCAGAGCCTTGTAATACGGAGTATTTTCATATACTGTGATTCGGTGACAAGGTAGCATGTATTTCAATTTATGTCTAGTTTCATAGGCATGTGTGAATGTATATCCTTCAAACAGAGTTTTTCTGTTCAAAGAGAAGTATTTCATGTATGAAGATGGAAGGGATTGTCATGAACTCCAGGCTTTTGAATAGTGGTTTGCATGAACGTCTACTATTGGTTCCTGTCATTGCACAGATTTTTTTTATTTATTTATTTATTTATTTTTTTTTTTTTTTTTGTAGTTTCAAGATTCGAAGGAGGTTTGTCTTTTCAGCACCCCAAAATATTATTCCATATCTTATAAGTGTTATGAAATACGTGTGGTATACAGTTTTATTCACAGTTAAATCCGTTACTTTGTGTAGTACCCTCATTGCATAAACTAAACTATTTAATTTCTTCAGTAAACTGACCACATGTTCGGTCACTTGCAAGTTTTTATTTAAAGTTATCCCAAGAAATTTTACAGAATCAACTGTGGTCAATTCTTTACCTGAATATTCTATTTGTGATATACATTCAGTAGTTTGTTTGGTCCTGAAGTGTAAGATTTGGGTTTTTTCAAGATTTAATTTCATAGCATTATCTTTTATCCATTGTTCAAGTTTTTGTAGAGTCTGTTTCGTGGTCCTTACTAATTTGTCAGTGTTTTTGCAGCAGACTACAGCAGTTGAGTTATCTGCGTAAAGTATTGTATCTGTATTTACTTTGCTAGGCATGTCATTTATGTAATATAAGAACAGAAGTGGTCCTAATATTGAGCCCTGGCGCACGCTTGCTTGAATTTCTTCCCAGCTAAAGCAAGTTTTCTTTCCCTTTTGATGTATCACCACCCTTTGGTATCTGTTTTTGAGATAAGATGAAAACCATCTTATAGATTTTCCATGGAAGCCATAGGTACCCAATTTTTGGAGCAGTAGCTTATGGTTTACTGTGTCAAACACCTTTGAGAGGTCACAAAAAATACCAGATACACTTTGTTTGTTGTCAAGGCATTTACTTACTTTGGAGATTAGTTCATTTACAGCTTGTAAAGTGTTTCATCCCTTCCTAAACCCATATTGGTTATTGAGAATAATATTACCTTCCTTATTGTACTTTTCTAATTGATTACATACTATTCGTTCAACTATTTTAGAGAAAACTGCGAGTATAGACACTGGGCAGAAATTTACTAAATCATCTTGTTTTCCCTTTTTGTAGACTGGACAGACTTCAACATATTTCAGTCTGTCTGGAAAGCAGCCCTCATCAGCTGATTGGTTTATTATGTTACAGAGTTGAGGTGCAATGCTGTCACTTCCTGCCTTTATGATATTTGTTGAAATTTCATCCCATCCCACAGATTTAAGATTTTTTAGGGATTGTATGATGTTAGCTACTTCATGACATGATATTGCAGTAAATTTAAACTCTCTTGATTCCTGCAGTACTGCATCAGGTCTTATTTGTGGAAGTAAGAAATTATGAATTTTGTTTGTGGTTATGAAGTACTTATTAAATTCTTCACAGATGTGCCGAGTGTTAGTAACAGTATTCCAACCAATTTCTAGTTTGTAATTAAAATGCTTTGTTTCTTCAGTACCTGTTTCTTTCTTGACAACCTGCCATACTGCTTTTGATTTATTTGAGGCATTAGCTATATATTTACTGTTTGCCAATTATTTTGCTTGTTTAACTACCCGATCAAATATTGTTTTGCATTTGATTTTGTACCTGATAAATTCAGCATCATGGTTAGTTTTTGATTCGTTATGCATTTCCCTCTTTCTAATACTAGAGATCCTGATACCTTCCATAACCCATGTCTTACTTTTATTGTATTTATCATTTGTTGATATGAGGGGAAAGCTTTCACTGAAAATGTTCTTGAATTCAGATATGAAAGTGTTGTAATTATTGTTTACTGAACACTGGTTGCTGAAGGTCCAATGGGTTTCCTTTAATTTCAAGATAAATGTATTTATATTTGGCTGACTGAAATTTCTGACCAATTTCACTGTGGGCCTATATGTTTTGTCTATGTATGGCAATGATATAAAAAGTGCTGAGTCATCAGATATTCCTAAATCTAATACATGTTTTTGTGTATTCCCATAATTTTTGCTGCTCGCTATATTATCAATGCTTGTGGCAGAAGTGGCTGTTACCCTGGTGTACTCAGTAAAATTTGGTGTTAAGCCATTTGTAGCCAACAAATCCTTCAGGGTGGTAACAAATCTGTTTTCATCTCTTATATCTATATTAAAATCAGAACAAATTACAACCTTTTTATATGGTTTCCCTACCTGCAACCTACTTAGCAGAGTTTCAAATTTCTCTAGAAATGCCCTAGTAGCCCAATATTCTGGGACATGATATATGCTTATGATTAGTAAATCGTATTCAGACAGCTCAATGCAACAGCTTTCGAATACCTGTTCCTCATTTAAACAATCGAATGTCGTTTTGGCTTCGAAGATGTTGGATGAATGTTTCAAACATGATTCCCTCTGCCTGAGTCCTCAAAACTTTTCACCTACAGAGTAAACAAGCAAAAGCAACACTCCAAAATATGATCCTAGACGAGTCACCAACATACAGAAGTCATGTATGGATTGTGGCAGCCAAAATCAAAATCTTGAACACTACACTTCAGAAATGAACAGAAACCACCCGGTGTGCCACTACAAAAGATCTCACATGATCAGCTTCTGCTCTTTCATACACATTTGCTTAAACATAGTGTCACAGAACTGAAAAATCTCCTTAGACAGTGCAGTTTACACTCTATCAGTAATAGGCCCATAAGAGATCAAACCTGCCTCAGGAATGTTTCTGTCAATTTTAAGACTACGGAAGAATCATGTGATGTGACAGTGTTTCCATTTTTAGATCATAATTCTGTATGTTTAAATTACAGATGTAGGGCCCCTCTCAATAAGAGTAATAGAAGTAGGCATCTCGCAAAAGTTGTCATCACCACTCTTGTCACAGGTGACACAATGATAAAAGTCTCTGCTTAAAGAAACTGGTTTGGCCAAGTTACCATGACACACATTACACTTCCAATAATGATTTCTCAGTAAAAACAATATTTGATAGGTTCTTTAAAAGAATGTTTGGTATCCATTCCCATGTAGAAATGCAAAGTAAGTGACAAAGGCAGCAAAACCAAGGTTCCAAACAGATAAAATCCATGGTATACTAAACAGATCACTCTGAAAATCATGTTGTTGTACAATATATTTAATAGTCTGAAGACTAATCATGCAAGACTAGAATATATTGCATGCAGGAATGAGTATAAAAAAGCCATCATTGAAGCCAAAAAAGCGCACAATGGCAGCCATACTGATAATTCAGTCAATAACTGCAAAGCTGCAAGCAAACTATGCCACAAATGGGAAGAAACAAATAAATTAATATGTCTCCCCAAAGATTCAACAATTTTTTAAATTAAATCAGATTAAGAAGTAGGAAATGTCATTAAGTTACCAAACCTCATATCAGTTCCTCAAAGTTACTTTCAAAAACTGTTTGCAGATAATCAAGAAACACAAGTATGCTTACCTTCTCTGAGGTCTTGCCTAGTTTTGTTCTAAGAATAGTAAAACAAGCAGGTATATATCACAGTGATATTTTCCTGATGAGCTTAGAGCATCCAGAGTAGTTTCAGTATACAAAAAGGGAGATAAAGGCCCACTTTCAAGTTACAGGCCAATTTCTATAGTCCTAGCTTCTTCTGAAGTATTTGAATGTATTATTTAACAACAGTTATAGGTTTACTTTTAAAATCTATGTATAATTAGTGGATCACAATATGACTTAAGAAAAGTTTGTCAACTGTTAATACCATACACTGTAGTCAAATACCTACTTTGGTGTTTGAGGAAAAAGTCTTTGCTCAAGTTAATTTTTTGTGATCTAAGCAATGGCAGCCATAAACTATTAAAATCTTATCTAAAGAATCATAAGCAAGTTGTCTGTGTTTGCAAAAGAAATAATCAGCATAGAACAAGAATCTGTACTGTGCTCTTTCTTGTTCCTAATAATGTTTAATTACCTGTCCTCATTCATTAAATCCAATACAGACAACACTACTTTTCTTCACAGCTGTAATGATTTTAATCATCTTAAAACTAGTGTTGCTAAGACAATTGCTCAAGCACTCTATTGGTTTAAAGCAAATGGATTCTTGCTAAATGAAGATAAAACTCAGCAGACGGTATTTAGTGTGAATGACAAGCTTCCATCAGATGATCCAACTTATGTTAAGTTTTTGAAAGTATATTTAGATGATAAATTACCTTGGGGTCAAAATATACTATGTTTTAGTGAAAATCAAACAATGGAAACTCCAGGTAGGAATATCAACAACAAAAGGAAAAGACGGATTGTTGCTCACCATAAAGATGGCATGCTGAGTTGCAGATAGACACAACATAGCTTTTGGGCATGGGCAATATTGTTTTGATTTATGTTAACTTCCACTTTTTGGATGCCTTTTTTGTGTTTATGCTCTGTGTATTGTTGTTGTCCACCACACAATGTAAGCTATTACATATTTAAATAAACTTTGTACAGACAGACTTATAATTGAGCTTCATTTACAGTGCCTGAATATTCATTACAGGCCCAGGTGCATATATCTGTTTTCCATGTCATGGCACAGTTTTTCGGAACTATTGTGAGTAACAGCAAATTTGACATTATTGGCATTACGTCATTACGTTGGCGAGGCATGGTGGAACATTTTATGCATAAATGTTTGAGGTTGTTTGGAGGAGACAACTGTGTGGTGTGTAGATTGCAAATGGAACTGATACTCAGAGGAAAAGACTTTTGAGACATTGCCAGTGGCATAGGTAATAAGCCTCTGAAGGAGAAAGAAGATCAGGAAAACACGTAGCTGCAATTGGAGGCAAAAGCACAGGAATTTATTGTAATGTGGATGGAGGTAGCATCATTCACTCATTTACTTTCATGTAAGATGTAAGCTGGTATGTGGTCTAAACTGAAGACTGTGTGCAAGAGTGTGTCTACAGTGAGCATTCAACTACTCCAGCAAAAGTTTTCTCATCTCAATTTGGTGATGATGTGGTGGTTGCAGCTATGTCAAATATAAACGAACTTAACACTAAATTGAAGCAAGCTAGCAAACCACTTTCAGAGAAAATGATTATACCAAGGCCGTTGATGTCATTGCCAGGAAAAAATATATTTTCAGCATGGGAGTCTGTCCCCTTTGAAAAGCAAACGCTTAGTGAGTTAACTTTGGGATTCCTCATCGAGTAAAATAGAAACAATTAGTCCAGTCAGCTAGAGGTAGCTTTGGCTAGTGTAAACAGGCAGCAAAAAATTATCTGTTATGCTTGTGGTAATGAGGGCCACTTTGCAAAGGACTGTAAAAACCAACTGAAAATGAGAATCTGCAATTATTGTAAGAAAAGATACCATTTGAAGTCTATTGTAGGTTGTTGAAGCCCAAGGAATGCAAAAAAAGCTCAAGATGTAAATGTCTTTATGCATATGAGTCAAGGAGTTGACCTAGAAGATTACTGGTTCATGGCTACAGGTGCTATAGAGCATAAGGGCAATATTGGAGAACTGTTTAGCAACTGGACAGTTTGGTAAGCTCAAATGAAAGTTACTGTGAAACTTTGTGCATGGAACATGGTTAAATTTATCAGAACAGTACTTAGTGGAGTGCTTTTTGAGCCTGAAATGAAATTCAATCTGTTTCTGGTACATATTGTGTTGGACAATGATGTGTGTTTAGCGTCAAACAAGGAATGATGTGATTTCTTGAACAGTAAAGTTGAAGATCGTGCATTATCCGAATGTATCAATAACATGTACTCTTTGTTGTTTTCCCCAAATGGAACCCAATTAGAGCTGTTGATCATTACCTTGATGTGTACAGATAAAATGCACTCTATGGTTGAACATAATGACACTAGTGACTTTTCATTGGTCAGTATTGATAGTGGTCTGGTAAATTTGTCTAAACATGTTGCAACTGTTCCATCAGAGCATTACACACCAGAGAGAGCTCTTGTTATGTAAAGGACTGGACTTCATTGACCACTTTGTCACTTTTGAAGAGGGTTTGGCAGGAAACAACATCACCAGTTTTTCCCAGTCAGTTCACCAAGAGCTAATGCCCCACATGAATTGTTTCATGCAAATGTCTACAGATGCATTCGCTTAGAGGAGAGAGACATTTTTTGTTCTTGAAGGATTACTGCTCAGTTATCGCAAAGTATTCTTTATGTAACACAAGGATGAAGTTAGAGGTTGGCTCAGAAATTTTGTAGCAAAAGAAGAGAGCAAAACTGACCTGAAAATTAAAGTTCTAAGGAGTGATAATAGACTATAGTTAATTAACACTGAGTTCGGTACATTTTTTGTGTACACACCACTGCTAATTTGAAGTGCTGAAAGAGAAATGTGCAGCTTGGATGAAGCTGCCCATTCAATGATTTCAGGAGTGCTCAAGCATTTCTGGGGTGAAGCAGCTAACATGGCAGCTTTTGTACTGTACTGGACTGGTCCAAGTCCTGTGAGAGGTAAAACTCCTTTCTAAGCCTTTTATGGCAGAGAATTACCCTTAGAAGATCTGGAAATATTAGGGATTCATGTGTTTATTCTTATACTGAAAGAATGGAGATTGAAACAAGGCCCCAAAAATATGATAGGTTTATTTATGGGTTATGATTATGATGAGAAGTGGTACACAATATTTATACCTTCCACAAACAACTCTGAGGTGAGGTGCATCAGGATGTAGTTTACATGCTGTCAGCATTACCTGAAAGGGAGAAAAAAACTGATGTTTAACATATATAAAATTTCAGAATCCAAGTGGCAGAAAGCAGAAGAAATGAGGATTCAGGTTGCAAAAGAAAACAGAAGTCAGCTTAGAGAGGAACAAGAAATCAGTGAAGAGAGAGAAAAGAGAGATGATTCTTCCGAGGATGAAGAGGAAAATCCTGATAATAAGGCATACAATTGGAGACCCAGGAGAAATATTCAATACCCAAATTACTTACAGGATTACGAGTTGGGCTTGTTGACAGCAGGGAATGATGACAACCACAGAACCTATGCTGAAGCGATGTTTTGTAGTGCAATGCTGAAAAATGAAATATGACATAGCAAGAGAGCTGATTGCCCTAGAAGAAAATAATATGTGGGATTATGTATGCAAGCCAAATAATTGTAACATTTTTGACAGAGTGGGTTTTCAAGTGAAAAAGAGATGAGAAAGGTAATCTTGTTTCTTATTAAGCTCATCTTGCAGCTATTGGTATCCAACAGACACTGACTTATTCAGGTATATGTCGTCCAGTTGCAAAATTGACCTCAGTGACACTTTTTCTTAATTTATGTAGTGGGGATAACTTTCCTATCTATAAAATTTTTTGACTGTGCAGTAGATTTTATTTCACAATCTATATTTTGGCATTAAGCCATAATGAAGTGTTACACACATTATAAACCATTAGACGTTAGTAGAACCCAAGTCATCGTCAAAACATGTATCTTCAGTTATATAAACCAATTCTGTCAAAATAAATTTGAGAATGTTTGCATAATATGTGAATTTACTGGCAATTAACATACTCTGTTGATATGATTGTGGACCAAACCACCGGTCTACACTAAGCAGCCAGTGACATATGTTATATAATGACTGGCTTAGGAATTGTAAGAAGTGATTTGTAGTAGTATTGGTATATACAGATAGAAAATAGCCATAAAACATACTTGTTCACATTGATGATCTACTGATAGCTTCAACTTCCAAAAGTGAAACTGACAATTTAAAGCTAAAAGTTTTAGGTCTGATTAGGAACTAGTTGGGAACAGATGTTTTTCAAAATTTAAGAGAGTATACAATTACTATTTGTCGATGTACCCATCTTGAAAAATCATTGCAAGTTTTTGATATGATTGAATGTAATTCTGCTACAACTCCCATGGAGGAAAATTTTGATCACAGTGTGTTAGAAAAAGAAAAATCTGAAAAAGAAGACAATGATAAAAGATATATACCATGTTAGGTTCTGGACCAGATGTTTGCGTGGCACAGGTACAAATCATGTACAAGTCTGGACTTGTGGAATGCCTTATTGCATGAACCCTAAAACTGAGTCTGTTATGTGCTAGAGATAAAAATTGTACTTATCCTATAATTGGTTATGTTCACTGTGACTGAGTTGGTAATGGAGAAGATAGAAAGTCCACAGGAAGTTATCTTTTCAAAGGTTTGGGTTGTTGTGTTTCAAAGGCATCTAAGAGGCAACTCCCAGTCTCTTATCATCAAAAGAATCAGAATTTTTAACTGAAAGTAGCAAAGCTTGTTGGCTGAGTAATTTTTATTATAGTCTTTCTCACTGTCAAATAGCTGTTTTATTTCATGAAGATAATGCCAGTAACAAGCCTTTATCCATCACAAACTTAAGCACATGGAAGTCAAAATTTTATTTTTTAGGGAGAAAGTGTTTGCTGAGGAAGTTCCGTTAAAGCATATTAACATAAATGAGGAACAAGCTGATGTCCTGACAAAGCCACTAGGTAAAATAAAATTTGAAACATTTAGAGCCTTGCTAGGACTGACTTAAATCTTGCAATTTAGTTTTTACCACAATGATAATTAACATTGAGGGAGGGTGTTAGTGATACAATGTCAATGTTGTTTCAAGGCAGCAACACTTGGTTTTCATTTTGTGTGTGTTAATTTCCATTGTTCAGATTTTTTAAATCCTGTGTGTGTGTGTGTGTGTGTGTGTGTGTGTGTGTGTGTGTGTGTGTGTGTGTGTGTGTCATCATCATCCGCTATTGAGTGTAAGCTATTGCATATTTAAATAAACTCTGCACAAACAGACTTATTATAGAGCTTCATTTACAGCACCTTACTATAAACATCAGTGAACTCACAGGACACGAATTACTTAATAAGCTTCCATAATCTGTACAAGATTTTACCAGAACAATTGCTAAAGCAAACACTGCATGACTGGTTAGATGTGCACCCATTCTATGATATAAAGGAATTCATCAATGGTGACTTAAAAATGTAATGTTAATAACTAGCCTACTGTTTCTTAACTGTCAACTGTATTATATAGTAATGTGTGACATTGTTTATAGCTGTAATGCCTAATGACAATAAAATTATTATTATTCACAGAGTACCTCTGTTCCACCTTCCTACACAGTGCTCCCTCTAAAATAGTGAACACACAAATCAATCAAGCATGTGGCTCATTATAGGGTGTGTTTTCCCCACCATCACACACTCACTAGTTGCTGGTCCCAAGTAATATTTAACCACCACCAACACATGGACAAGAATAACAAAAACGAATCCAGAATGATCAATTCACTAAAAATTTTAATTAGCAGAACCCCAGTGTCTGATTGTACAATGGCTTGGGACAGATATGTGGAGCATTGCTGCATCAATGGGCATGGAAGCCTCTTCCTCAATGTGATTATAGTTAAGAGCAGCAAATGGTGCACCACATGACATTTGAAGTTCCCTCAGAGGATTCAATCAATGGAAGACTTACAGCTTCTGGCAGGATTTAAAACCTGGATTTACAGCTATGATCCCATTATGAACAACTGTATATATCTATTGTAAGTATCATATAGTATCTCCTGCTGTCATCAAACAAAAATAACTTAAGGATGCTTTAAATTTCAGGCTTTATTACAACTGAATCTCAAAACTAAATATAAATTCATGCTTCAGTTTTCTTTGACAGTTCAGCTTCACCAGTGAAGTATTCACAGACTTCACTGGTGAAGTCACTGACCCTGTTTCCTTCAGTGTAAAAGTAGGAGGAAGAAATTTGGAACCCTGTAGATGTAACTATTTAGCAAGTTATTGACAAACATATAGGGAAGCAAGAGAACATTCGAATAGAGAAATAGAAAGCCTGGTCTCAATGTGGCGTAGTTAAATTTGATTACCAAGATCAGATTTTGCTACTGGACCATCTTTATTGTGTAGTCTATACGAATTAGCAAAAAGTCTGTAATTGCAGAAACATGTGTAGCCCGTGTAAGTTGCACAATATTTTCATAATATTGTTGCATTCCACCCTGTATTTTCCATTGTTTGATCCATTAAGTTGCATCTGACAATCTGTGTCTGCCACTGTAATAGTTTTATTTAAACAAATCTCCATAAATATACATATTATTGCACATCATTTAAAGTGTTTTTCTGTACATTTAATGTGTAATATAAATCCTAGTATAATAATTTTAACTGTGGAAATTTTTCACACAAGCACAAAAATGGAAGACATATATTGTTCTCAACACGAGACAATTTCAGATAAGTACACTAAAATATTGGCAATACATATGGTAACTATATTAGTGCTGTGTATAGCTTATTGCCAAACTTCAGTCTTTTCTGAATATTCAATGATCACAGATGGCCTTAATCAACAAGTAAACATAGTGGATGGTATCTGCTGTCACTGCTATTACAAAGTATTTGAATTCTTTACAGTTGATGGCTTTTCACTAATCATATGAATGTAATTCATTACAGAATATGAAAACGCATTATTTTCTCTTTATTGATTTGAAACACGTAACAAAAGCAAGTGTGTTTGCACTTTTATACTGTGTAGCAGGAACTGTCAATCCAGTCTTCGTAATTGCTACCAATAAACACAACGTTTAGCTCTTTCATTGATATTCCCTTCATTTACCGCCAGGTCGAAGCAAGTGAACATCTCACTTATTTTGACTATGTGAAAACTCAGACTCCTGCGACCAGCAGGTTCAGAGGCTGTAAGAAAAATAATGGTTCTTGATTGGTTCTCAACTACTAAACAAGTGCTATAGAAGATTATGAAATAGGACACTTACTTATCATGTTGTAAAAAGTGCAGTACGTTAAGCAGAAAGCTGAAAAATTTTATTGCGTTATGGAACATTCATAACATGATGGTGCTACTCCACAGAAATTGTCCTGTCTTTCACGTCTTTTGACGTGCAACAGTCCTTGATTTACTCTCAAACTGATGTATCACAACCATTCAGCGGCGCTTATCCCATTTTCAAGAAAGCGCGGCTCGTTTATGAGAGCGCCTTATTTTGTCCTTATCTGCATAGCATTTTGTTCGCAAATTTTAATGCTCATCACTCCCGTGTAATGTGCACACTTTGCCTTTTTCGTCTTTGCCACCATGACGCCCAACAACAGTACTTAAGTATAATCCCCGCCGAACATAATGACAGTACCAACAGCGACCTTCCGTTCCGTCTTAAATTATCTGACACTTTTGATTGCGCCAGCGCTGTTTCTGAGTATTTCAAGCTATTATTCAGTCACTTCGCTAATACAGCTGACACGCCAGAGACTATATATGTTTCTGTGTTCCAAAGTCAACATTCACATTTTGCTAATCGATCATGTCGCTAAAGAGCACACACGGGCTGCAGATCCGTACTACGACTTGTTTGAGTACAGTTATTAAATGTGAAGTAGTTGTATGTGTTTGTTTCCTTGTTTTTTTTTTCATGCCCACATAAACATTTTACGATTGAATTTATGGTCATTCTTGGAGCACGAACCATTGTGTAATTATTTTTAGAAGGACTTCAAATAATTATAAAAGTAGCTGAAAATAGCAAAAGTAGTATCCATCTATGAAAAAGACGACCAGCGCCGTATGGGTAACTATAAGATTGTGCCACTGACAGGTTTTTCAACAATTATTGGAAAGTATTTGTTTCGCAACTGCTGCATATTAGTTTCCTGCGATAAAGTAACACTCAATTAAAAACTATTAGATGTTTTTTATTAAACTGAAGGGCGTCAGAGAACAACTGAATAAAAAACACCTGTTTTACTCTTTGATGGTACAGCACTTAACGCAAGTCACACAGAGAATCATTAAAATTGCAATCTTAACACCCCTCCCCAATTTAATGATTTTACATTTAACGTTAACAAAAATTAAAATAAACCCATCAAGCTCCTCAAAGTTATGAATCTAGGAGCTGGTAAGCCTTTGGTAAAAATATCTGCAATCTGATCCTCCGAATGTACATGCTCGGCTGTGATGATCCTGTGGTGGTGAAGTTGACTCACAAAATTATATTTAACATTGACATGTCTCAACCGTTGATGTTCCCATGTTTTCAGTATCCGTATACAGGACTGATTATCCTCAAATATACGAATTGGTAGCTGGAGTGGAATTTGAATATCGTCCAGCAAATATTTCACCCAGAGTAACTCAGCTGCAGCTGTCGCTAGAGCTACATATTCTGCCTCTGCTGAAGACAAAGCAACACTAGTATGTTTCTTTGTTGCCCAACAGACGGTGTTTCCAAAACATTTTAATAGATAACCAGAGGTAGATCTTGGGTCTTCTTTTCTATTGTGGTTTGCATCAGCATAGGCCAGAAGGACTTCTTCATTCCCCTTTTGATAACGTAGTCTCATATTGACAGTTCCTTTGATATACCTCAAAACTGTTTTTAAGCTTTTCCAGAGTTGTTACAATGGACTGTTTTGGTATCTGCTCAAGAAGTTGACCACAACACACAAATCAGATCTTGTTCTGACATTGCGTACATCAAACATCCAGTCAACTTTCTGCAGGGTTTGTCGACCATTTTTCCTTCCTTGATTTCCAGTTTAACTTCCATAGACGTCTTGGCAGGATTACAATCTTGCATGCTGAATCGTTGTAGCAAATTCTTCAAATATGATGCTAGGATCAGATATATTTCTCCATTGTTATTAGAAATCTCTATTCCCAAGTATGATTGCGGTTCTGCCAGTTCCTTTATTTTGAACTTCTGCTTTAATTTAAATTTCACTCTGTCCATTTCCTCTTTATTATTTCCTGCCATCAAAATCTCATCAACATAGAGCACAATATAAATGACAACTTCCTTTAAAATCGTATAGCAAAGGCATTTGTCTGCTTCTGACTGAGTGAATCATATACACATAAGAAAGGTATGAATAGAGTGATTCCATGCTAGGGGAGCTTGGTGCTTGCTTTAAGCTGTATAAAGATTTCTGTAACCTTCAAACCAAACCAATTGTGTCTTTCAGTTCTTCTGGAATACGCACTTCTTCAGGAATAGTCGTGTATATTTCCTCCTTGAGTAATCCGTGAAGAAAAGCGCTGGCGACATCAGATTGTTCCAGAACCAGTCCTAGTTGGTTTGCAATAACTACCATTATTCTAACAGTTGCAAGTCGAGCCACTGCTGCATATGTTTCATCGTTGTCAAATCCCCTTTTCTGTGAACATCCTTTTGCCACAAGTCTTGCCTTGTGTCTTATGATATTGCCATCCCTGTCCTTTTTTAATTTGAACACTCACTTACTGCCAATAGTCTTCCTTCCAGGTGGCAATTTAACAAAGATCCAAGTTTTGTTCTCCTTTATAGAGTCAGTTTCATCCTGTACAGCTTTATACCAGTATCACTTATCTTCACGATTTGTAGTTTCCTTGTAACTTTTCGGTACATTATCCACAAATGAATCAGCATTGAGTGCAAGAACAGCATAGTCTTTCAGATATTTAGGAGGGTTCCTCTTCCTTGTAGAACACCGAACAATTTTCGTTTCTCATAAATTTTCAGCTTCCTCTTCGTCACAGGTCAGTTCAGGTGTGGGAATTCTTTCATGATCACCATCACTTAGTTTGGCATCTTCTTCGACAATGTCTTCTTCATTATCATCCTTCTCGGATGATTCCTGTACAGATTCTGGGATCCAGTCCTCAGCTGGTTTACTTTCAAAGTCAAATCTTCGTTTGTAGAAAACAATGTTCCTTCCTGTGACTATTTTTCCTTCCTCTGGGCGCCAAAGCCTGTAACCATTAGGACAGCAACCAGTGAAATAGCATTTTAAGGACTTGCCTTCAAATTTCCCTGTTCGCAATTCCTTTGGTACCAGTAGATAAGCAATACATCCGAACACTCTCAACTTACTCAAATTAGGTTTCTTGTTATACCACAAAGCTGAAGGCACCTTTCCTTCGAAAGCCGCGGTAGGACTTCTATTAAGCAGGTACACAGCAGTACGGACAGCTTCTGACAAGAACATTTTATCTAATTTACACTGAAGTAGCATACTACGAGCTTTCTCAATAATAATTCGGTTCATTCGCTCTGAAACACCATTTTGCTGAGGAGTATATCTGATTGTAAACTCAAACGATATTCCTTGTTCTTCAAAAAAATGTTTAAATTTATTTGACATGTATTCACGACCACTGTCACAGTGCAGTCTGCTAATCTTCGAGTTGGAATGAGCTGTAGCCATGACACGAAACATCTTCAGATAGCGAGTTACCTCTGACTTCGATTCCAGTGCATAGGCCACTGTGAAATGTGTAAATTCTTCAACGAATGTGAGCATATACTTCTTTCCGTCAGATGATTCAGATGCAACTGGCCCACACAGATCACTGTGGACCAACTGAAGATGTCTGGGTGCAAATTTCCTATTGTGATTGCACGACAGCTGTGACACAATTTTGACACAATTTGAACATTGTTCTGTGAGTATTGTTGACGTGTGACTGGAGGCATTTAATGTTATCATAAGTCAAATGGCCTAATCTGCTATGTTACAGTTTCGCATTAGTTGCAGTTGAAGCAGCTGATAAGGCTTTTCATTGCAAAAAATTTGGAACAGATAACTGAGATTCATTCCTATTTGCAACGGCAACAGTTTCTTTTCCTTTTTTAATTAAACCATGAACCTTTCCAAATGTGATATTAAAACCATTCATTTGGAGTTTTCTAACTGGCAGCAAATTATAATTAAGGTCAGGCACAGATAAAACATCTGTAGTCGTCATCTGGATTCCTTTCCTTTTACCATACTAGTGACTTTAATTTCTACTTTTACTTTAGCCTCAAGAAAAATGCCTGACTGAGCTACTCTAACTTTAATTGGCTGTTCCAGTTTTCTTAAATTAGTGAGAGCTATCTTACTGTTAATCAGATGTTCCATTGCTCCAGAGTCCAAGAAACAATTTATGTTGTTCATTGCCTGATCTTCACTTCATTCCGGAAAAAAAAATCTTTCTCTTTGACATTAGCTACAGCCACAGAGTTGCTGATTCCTGAGTTTTCCTGAGTTGTTGTTTGATACCTTCACTCTACAATTAGCAAAAATGGTTCAAATGGTTCTAAGCACTATGGGACTTAACTTCTGAGGTCATCAGTCCCCTAGAACTTAGAAGTACTTAAACCTAACTAACCTAAGGACATCACAAACATCCATGCCCGAGGCAGGATTCGAACCTGCGACTGTAGCGATCACTCAGCTCCAGACTGCAGTGCCTAGAACCGCTCGGCCGCTCTGGCCGGCCTACAATTAGCCCTTTTGTGTCCAGGCTTCGCGCAACGGTGACAAGTAAAGTTGAAAGAAGATCCTTGTTGACTTCTTGTTTTACTGGTGTCTGACGAATCCTCTTTTAGATACCGTTGAGTCAGAAAAGCTGTAAGAGGCGATGTATCATAATTTTTGTTTTTCTCGACGACTCCCTTCCGCTTCGATTCTTCATCCAGTAGCCTATTTTTTGCTAAGCTCAGTATCAAGTCTTTCATTGTGAGCGTTTCGATTGGAGTGACCACTACGTTGTATACTGTAGGCATCGTGAAAGCAAATGGCACACACTGTCCGTTTCTTCGACAGTAGCTCCAGTCGAACGTAAATCACGAATACGTTTATCAAACTTAACTAGCAAATCATTTGTTGCGTTAAGTTTAATAGTTAACAATAGTTTCTCAAAAGAAGTTGACCAGCAATTCCTTTTCTCTCGAACATATTGCACAGAGAGGTCCTTAAATCAAAAGATGTTACCTTATCTTTCGCGTATTCCAAGTGACTGTCGGCAATGCGTTGAACCAGATCAGACATATATTTACGATCTTGTTTAGCCGTTTCAGCCAATCGTGTTTCCTTTGTGACACATTGCGTGGTCTCCTCTCCATCGACAAATTCCACCTTTGTGAGATAATTCGCTTGCCCAAATGGTAATAGTTCCTCAAGGAGAATCTACATCCTGAATTTCCAGTTATTGAAATTTGTTCTGTCGAATAAAGGAATATGATATTTTTCCGCTTCAGTTGCCATCTCGGCTTAACTATACGTGAGAGTACACTTAGGGCCAGGTATTTATCACAGATTCCGTTTATTTAAAACAAACCTGGGCCCATAACCTGTTGTATTTTAGTTTCTTACGATAAAATAACACATGTAAAGCTAAAAACTATTAGATGATTTTTATTAAAATGAAAGGCATAACAGAGCAACTGAACAAAAAACGCCTGTTTTACTTTTTGATGGTTCAGCACTTAACTCAAGTCATACAGAGAATCATTAAAATAGCAATCTTAACAGAAAAATAGCGTATGATACTGTTCCAAGAAAATTACTTCGGAGAGCACTACATATGGCAAACATAAGCCCTTCCTTGATTAAAATAATACAAGAGATGTATAAAGATAACATTTGCCAAGTGAAAGTTGGTAATAAACTTTCACAAAAATTTAGAACAAGCAAAGGTATTTTACAGGGCTGTCCCATGTCACCATCATTGTTTAAAATCTATATAGATATTAGCCTTAGAACATTGTCTCGTGAATGTAATAGTATAGGATTAGAAAGAAGAGAGGGAGTGAAGCATACATGCATAAAATCATATTACCTATAGTAAGTGTGGGAGTCATTGACTCTATCTAATACGTGTCATCCAATTAATTATCATTTGATATTTTATACAAAAGTATTAGATGTCTACTGTAGGGTTTTATCTTAACTCTTTTAATTTAAAAAATCACATACTTGACACAGGCAACAGAAACATACAGTATACCACTTGAAAAATATGTATAACACTGACACCTAAGTATAAAATGTGGCATCAGGCCATACAGAATGTAAATATATCACGCTCAGAACTAGTGACATGCGCTGATTGATTGAAGAGCAGAGGCACTTGCCATAACCCACCTCTAATACTGGTGCTCCTGCACATTACATATATATATATATATATATATATATATATATATATATATATATATATATTGCTGCAATGAGCAGTATGTGTGATTTCACTATTGTTCAATTCTTTTATCTTTGCGGTTCGCGCATGCCCGGTCAGACGTGGGAGAGTGCTGCTTTGCCAGCTGTACGCGCCAAGAGAAGCAGCGCCATAGTATAGTTCGCAAACTTACGTTTAGGGAGGAGCGCGCAGTTTATGAACAATAGCCACCACGGCCGCATTAACCCTTTCGCTGCTACAGAGACGTGGTCCCCGCATTCCGCGATGTACGCGATTTTGTCATCATTGCACTGCTCGCCTCTGCAGATACATGGTGTTTCGACTGCTTTGACACATTTTATCATTAGATTTCACAAAAACTATTTGGCCCAAAAATTTGATTTTTACACATCTTCTTGACTGATACCTTCCCCCCATAAATGACTTAATTTTGTTTCGATGTTCAACGCAGTTATGTACAGCATTAGATGTAGTAAACCGTTGCACGAAATTCTGAAGAGTTTCCAGAGGTAAAAGTCCATAGCGTATATTTTCCATATCGTCGATTTTAGTTGCCGCTAGAAATTTCAAAAAATTACATCCAAACGAATAAAATTCATGAAGTAAGACACTTCGATATTGTTTTTAAATAAAGAAAATATTAAGCACCGATCAAGGTTTGAACTCAGAACCTATCGATTGGCAGAAATTCATTTTAATCAGTACGCTAACGCAGCTCGTCATTCAATACATCACCCAGGGGATTTTAAAATATAACGCAAAATACAGACATACGCTGTTCGTATGTTTATGAATTACTCACATTTCGTCGAAGTACAATAGGAAATAAACAATTACTGCCGTTCTTTATTACGAAAAAGCGGTTAGTGAGAATGATACAAACACCTTTCCTTGCTGTCGCCTGAATTAGGAGGCTTGTTGCTTGTTTGGTATAATTAATTAATAGAATATGAAGCAATTGGTATAAAGAATGCTTTTTCCAAACTTTCTATAAAAGAAAGTCTGCTATCAAGACATTGCTTTTGTTCAATTACTTTATTTAAGACCGAACATTAGTAAAACTGAAGACACTCGTCCGTGGTCTGCACTGCAATCGAGCTCTGGCAACGTCGTTCTCTGTTCATTGGCTGACTGTGTTTTGCAACGTCAGATGTGCAGAACGAACCTAAACTCGGCCGCTGTCATAAATGACGCGCACTTTAGTACATGTTATTAGCAGAATTAAAATATTAATTAAATAGTTGAAAAAAGGTAGGGGTGAAGGGGGTAAAAGAAGAGTGTCATTGAAGTCATATGGCTTATAAAGGACCTAAAATCTAAGGTGAACAGAGCAGACATTTTACAAAATATGTAAACCGAACAAGCAGCACTTGTGCATAAGTAGACAACTATAACTAGCATGAGTATCAAAGCAGAACTACTGCAAAGGACATTATCACTGTACAAGAGTCTCATCACTAGACATAGCCAACTGATGACTGTCATGCTGGGCTACTGTAAAAGAACACAATGAGACAAAGAAAAGGCATATATTGGAAGACAAATGCAACTTATGAACAGAGGGAAGTAACTGGGTATATCATCACTGGTAAAGCGTCATGCTAAAGGGGAGTGCTCATACCGTTAAAGCATGTTATATGAACAAAAAGTGGCTGTTGCAAAATAACTAATGAAATAGTAAATGAAGCCTCACTAACCAGTGTGTATGTCTAAAATCACAGTTTGTAGGTAGAATAAAAACGCACTGAAAAATGAAAATGAGGGGGGGGGGGGGGGGAGGAGTGAGGGACGAAATAGGTCCAAAGTGGTACTTTACTAAATTGCTCACTACCATCCAACTGTGGATTATAAAGTAGATTGTAAAATGAAATATATTCTTACTGAACACAGAATTATGAGGAAAACCCACACTATGTGGGAACCAACACCAGGTGGTGAGCTTGATTACTCGGCTAGAAGCAGATGCTTTAAGTCTGCCAGGAAATGTCTACTTACAAGCTGAAGCTGATCATTTAAAATGTACCATTGTTTCTAAGTGTTTGAAAATTTCAAGCTCTTCCCACAAATGTAATCTATTCACTTTTACTCCTTTACGTAAGATTATGGTACCTTCTAAATCCTTTGGAGGAATTATGCACATGACTACTTTTCTTTCACAACAGATGTGTGTAATATTTCACCTTGATTACTCTACCAGTTTGTCCCATGTAGTTACTTGGACAATTACTGAAGATCATTTTATAAATACCAGAATCTGAGAACGGATCATTAGCATTTTTGATAGTATTCACAAGATGTTTCTTTAGGTTATTATTCGTAGAAAAAGTTACCTTCCTTCACTAATTGCGTTTAATGCTATAGGACACATTGCCTTAAAACGGGATGGAAATGAATTTTTTACTGTCTTATTTACTGTAAGTGGATGTGTTACCTTGTAGAATCAAATTTTTTGGGTAGTTCTGTTACTGAGTAAATGATTTAGGAGTCATAATCAGAATAGACATCATGATCATGTGACTAATTTATAAGTTCAAAGCGACCTAGAGTTCAGTCCAGTGTTACACATTTTAACACAGAAATTAAGAAAAAAAAAACGCTCAGAATCTGCGACATGTGTGTTGGATTAGTAAGCATCTGTCTGCTTCACAGTACAGTCCAATAGCCGTTCAGATACATGTTTACACAAACCCTGGACTGGTTTCCCATGGGAAAATGAGAGGGAAATTTTTCTTAGGGAACTTATGCTACATCTACATTGCATGATAATTATAATGAGTTAAACTACATCTATTATTCCTACATGGTATGTGCCTCAAGCTAATGAGCTAATCCCATAACGTGATAATACTTTACATAACACACCACGAAAAACGCGTTTGAGAATGTGAATTATTTCCCAAAATGTGTTGTGCAAGCTGATGGATCCACCCTGAACAATATTCCGGATGTAATGTTGGTGGATTCACTTTCCTTGCGTTTGGGATAGATAGATCCACCAATGTTTAGTCTGGGGTAGTGTCAAGAAGTGGATCCATCTGTGATATGTCTGGAGGGGTAGGGAGTGCAAACCCCCAGGAGAAAGCGACACATAACTGAGCTATGTGTGCTTGTAACAGGAGAAAGCCAACGTTACAAAATAATGGTTCAAATGGCTCTGAGTACTATGGGACTTATCAGGTCATCAGTCCCCTAGAACTTAGAACTACACTACTGGCCATTAAAATTGTTACAGGAAGAAGAAATGCAGATGATAAATGGGTATTCATTGCACAAATATGTTATACTAGAACTGACATGTGATTACATTTTCACACAATTTGGGTGCAAGATCCTGAGAAATCAGTACCCAGGAAAACCACCTCCGGCCGTAATAACGGCCTTGGTACGCCTGGGCATTGAGTCAAACAGAGCTTGGATGGCGTGTACAGGTACAGCTGCCCATGAAGTTTCAACATGATACCACAGTTCATCAAGAGTAGTGACTGGCATATTGTGATGAGCCAGTTGCTGGGCCACCCTTGGCCAGACGTTTCCAAATGGTGAGAAATCTGGAGAATGTGCTGGACAGGGCAGCAGTCGAACATTTTCTGTATCCAAAACGGCTCGTACAGGATCTTTAACATGCGGTCGTGCATTATCCTTCTGAAATGTATGATTTCGCAGGGATAGATTGTATGGTAGAGCCACGGGTCGTAACACATCTGAAATGTAACGTCCACTGTTCAAAGTGCCGTCAATGCGAATTAGAGGTGACCGAGACATGTAACCAATGGCACCCCATACCATCTCGCCAGGCGATATGCCAGTGTGGCGATGGCGAATATACGCTTCTAATGAGCGTTCACCGCGATGTCGCCAAACACGGATGCGACCATCATCATGCTGTAAACTGAACCTGGATTCATCCGAAAAAATGACGTTATTGCATTCGTGCACCCAGGTTCGTCGTTGAGTACACCATCGCAGGCGCTCCTGTCTGTGATGCAGCATCAAGGGTAACCGCAGCCATGATCTCAGTGCTGATAGTCCATGCTACTGCAAACGTTGTCGGACTGTTCTTGCAGATGGTTGTTGTCTTGCAAACGTCCCCATCTGTTGACTCAGTGATCGAGACGTGTTTTCACGATCCGTTACAGCCATGCGGATAAGATGCCTGTCATCTCGACTGCTAGTGGTATGAGGCCTTTGCGATCCAGCACGGCTTTCTGTATTACCCTCCTGAACCCTCCGATTCCATATTCTGCTAAACAGTCATGGGATCTCGACCAACGCGAGGAGCAATGTCGCGATACGATAAACCGCAATCGCGATCGGCTACAATCCGACCTTTATCAAAGTCGGAAACGTGATGGTACGCATTTCTCCTCCTTACACGAGGCATCACAACAACGTTTCACCAGGCAACGCCGGACAACTGCTCTTTGTGTATGAGAAATGGGTCGGAAACTTTCCTCATGTCAGCAGGTTGTAGGTGTCGCCACCGGCGCCAACCTTGTGTGAATGCTCTGAAAAGCTAATCATTTTCATATCACAACATCTTCTTCCTGTCGGTTAAATTTCGCGTATGTAGCACGTCATCTTCGTGGTGTAGCAATTTTAATGGCCAGTAGTGTACTTCAACCTAACTAAGGACATCACACACATCCATGCCCGAGGCAGGATTCGAACCTGTGACCGTAGCGGTCGCTCGGATCCAGACTGGAGCGCCAACATTACAGCTCCATGCATTATGAAAAATCATCCCCTAGCTTTAAATGTCTATGTGCTTTGTGATTTTTGATATTTATTAATGAATGTCGTTGTGGTTTGTTACAGACTCCCTGAGAATACCATGACTGTCCGTGGCATCGTCTTACAGCGAACTATGAGAAGGTAGGAAAGCTGACTTCACAAGAACGTGCCTAGGTCGCTACATTGTTTGAAGCCTGGCGATCTGTAGCCATTGTTCAGCAGGGGTGGCGGGATGTTTACGGCCGTCATGCTACACATCATGCTAAAACCATCAGGAATAGTCACATCAAGCTAATGACAGCTGGGTCAGTTATGGATAGAACACGAGAAGAACGAACTTCGGTAGTGTGATTTCTGGAAAATGTAGCAGCAGTGAGGGACATCTTCACTCACAGTCCTGGAAAGTCAACACGCCAGGCATCTCATGAGAGTGGAATCAACAAGCACATGGCACATATAGTGTTAAAGAAGGAAATCCTGGAAACCCCAGTCTGTTCAAGATTTATCATTGAAGGACTATGACAGGCGGATGGAATATGGAGAAATTATGCTCTCGTGACGTAACGCGTGGCTGGAGTTGTTCAACAACATCATTTGGTCGAACAGGCGATGTTTCAAGTTGGGGGATTCATCGATCGACCCAACTACCGTTACTGGGCAGTGAAAAGTCTAGAAATGACAACTGAAAAATCACAAAGTCAACCAAAATCGACAGTCTAGTGCAGTCTGACTGCAGATCGTTTCATCTGTCCATCAATTATGCAAGACAAATTGAAAAATGACCAGTATTGCCAGCTCAGCTCCACTGACTCCCTGTAAAAGAATCTTAATACTAACTAAATTTAGTGGAAGGGGTCCAAGGCTTTCCTATTTTTAGTTAGCTGGTAAAATAACGTCGAAAAAGCAGTTAAGTTGACCATTGTAAATTTTATTCTACTCACAAAACGTTGTTTATAAATTGCACTATTGATAAAAGGAAGTGTTTTAATACAGGATGGTAAAAACCAACTGCGTTCAACAAAAATGTGAACGAATATTCCCTGAATGGGTTTCCAAGCTCTACAATGGATTGAAGGATGACCTATGCCATATCACATCTATAGTCTAGGTTTAAATGAAGTTTCACAAAAGAGAAAACTATCAAAATGGTCTACAGTGACCCTCAATCATCTTTAATGACTTATCTAACTTGTCGTAAATTACAGTGGCTGATGTGGCTTCTCAATAACTATATAACAGAAAAATCATCGCGTTTCAGATTTTTGCTTCAAGTGGTAAATGTGAACACCATGAGCTTTAATTTACGATCGACACTAGTATTATGCAAAAAGGGGGTGTAACAGACGAGACTTATGCAGTTCTGAGTGAAGCTTTATGCGCTGTTATGCGGCATCGCGTGCGTTCATTACCTTGTCGGTGTTTAAGCAGCGTCAGGGCGGCAGCGGCCGGCGCAGCAGCCATCCAGCTCGCCGTCTCGGAACTAACTCTCTAACTTCTCCTTACTACAATTTACCGAAGTTAGTTAAAAAAAACTATCTGGCTATGTTTTCATCTGACCAATCAGGGTCTCAATGTTAACCTTAAGCTCCGCCTACAAAAATTCTGTCTATCCAATGAGAAACGTTATACTTTTCGTGGTGGGGCAATGTTTTTAAAGTTTGCAACGTAACAGAGATGCGCAAAAGTCTCACACTAAAACCTGCAGCTGGTGCGGTCCTTTTAGCGTTATTGTAAGATCTATACTGTTCTTTTGGAGTGCTCTAGCTTTCAACATGGGCTGGGGGTGGTCCTTGATGTAACAGAGACGCGAAATGTCTCACACTAAAAAGTGTGGGTGATGTGGTCTTAGCGGTAGGCTGGCGACGTGGGTGTCAGGTCTGTCCCTTATCGTAGGACCTTCTAGCTTAACACAGTTCTGCTCTCGGTTTCTGTTCTCGTTTCTCCCCTCGGAACTGCTTCTGTCTCATGGTGGGAAGGTATGACAAGCATTTAGGCATTCTTGTGTTAGTCAGTGGTATTCCATTTGATCACTCGTTACTCGTATTACTTTGGTTAATTTAATGTCACGATTTATTCGGAACTATGCGACATACTACTGGATTTGCTTATCATGGCAGGGTTTTCATGGAAGGTGTTGTATTTGCCTGACACCTTACATATCACCACCCTTCGAACTTAATTTTTGCACTGAAGTTAGGCAATGATTGAATTGTTGTCTAAGTCAGTCAAAAATTATTCTGGCATCTAAATTTTGTTGCCTACTGTTCAGCCACGTTATTCTGTTCTATGCTAGTTTGTATTACTAATTTATATTTTTATATTCTTCCACATTATAATTAAAAATGACAAGAGAAGAATATTTAAGAATATTTTTATGCTATTATTAATTCTTAATTATATTCTTTCTTCTTTAAGTGTGAAGTTTGTTTTTTAAGAAGTTTGTTATCGAAAGTGAGGAGTCTTTCACATCGATTTTCTTAGAAATATTGTTTTTATGAATATAGTAATTAAGTAAAATCTATTTCTAATACATTTTCTAAATATCATGTACAAGTAAAATGCTTTTGTTTCTAGGCACTCATTTCAACATTGTTACACTAACAATTAAGAATTATTTCCAAGAATTGCTTTGACAAAGAAATGTACATACACAAGTATTGAGATATTATCATAACAAATGGTACAAATGTTAAAGAAAGGGAAAACATCCAACAAGATAATTTTTATTCTTTGTTTTTATAAGGAGAAAATGAGTAAAATATAGTTATTCTTTTATTTTTATGAGGAGAAAATAAGTGGTATATAGTTTCATTATATACTGTCCATTTCAGAACTAATGACTTATTTTTATCGATAGTCTATTTTTTACTTAAGTCCATAGTCAATGACTGTTATTTTGTAGTTTATTAGCTGTCTGGTGTGCTTAACTTATTTAGTTTTTCACACGTTTATTTTGCACAATTCCTACATCACATAATTTGATTTCACACATTCACACAATCATATGAATGTTTAAGCATGAGGTTGGCGAATGTTTTTGCACGAAGGTGATGGACTTGAGCGAGATGGATGTGGGCAAGTATTTGATGTACAGCTTCGTTTGTCGTTCCTTGTCGGCTTTGCAAGTGTTAGTTGCTGTTGTGGAGGTCCCATACTGGAATGGAGCTGTGAGTGCTGAATCTCGTGGTTTACTGGCTTTGTATGCATGAAAGTCATCATTATGTGTCGCTGAAAGATGTCGTTTTTCTTTGTAATACTTCACAGACGACTAGTTAACAATAGGATAGGGATTTGGGAAGGTATGTCGTCTATTCTTCACCCATCTTCTTTCTTGGTCTCAATCTTGCGAATCTTCAGCTTCTGTTCTTCCTGCTTTTTCTCTGCTTCTCACTTGCTTCTTGGTTCTTCTCTGGGCAGGATATGGAAATATTTATTGATAACTAGTCGCTTTGAAGTTCTCCTCCTAGTAACAGTTTGATAAATTGTTTGGGAATATCATTTTTACTTTGTTTAAGTTTTCTTCAGTTTCGTGCATCAGCATGCTGTTTAATAGCAGTAGTGTGACATTTAAACATATTTTTTTGCCAGCGGTAGCTTGCCCAAGCGGTCTTCTCGTTGGGCCGTTTTTTGGTCGCTCTGCTGAATGGGGCGCTCCGGGGTTTACGAGCGGCGAAAGTCAGGTGTCTGCTTGTCTGTTTGTGCACCAGTCCATTCTGACATTCGGCGTCCTGTCGCGTTTCTGCAGGGCACCGGCACTCTGTGGTTCCGCTTGGCAGATATACAACAGCCCATTTCAGCTACAAGGGCCTTCTCTTGGTGTCGCTGTCCTTTCCCTTCTCTCGACGCTTCATAGGAATCGTGTCTTGCTAATTACGTCCTTTTCTTTCTTGACACTTCTCGCATTGCAACTTGTGGGTCTTTGCATCTCTTCCTTGCTGGAGTTTTTACAATGGTTCTAACAAAAAGTTTTACTTATTATCATCTAACATATGTCTAGTATCTACTTGTTTTATGCCTTCTTAAAAAGCTTTACAAATTTTTGCACCCTTTCCATGTTACAATTCTGAGATATTTTGAGTCTTAATGTGTACTCAAGAATCCTCAAATTCGTTTTTTATTTTTGTGTAGTGTCGTGATGTATAGCATTTTAGTATTTCGGGCTGTTAGACTATCTACGCTTTATCCCTTCACCTTAATCTATGGTACTATTGGTGTTATTATTGAAACTACTTTCTTTTTACCACCTACCTCTCTCTTCATTATTCTTTCTCCTGACGATTTTACCTGCAACATAATCTTGAAATATTGTGCTGATTATTTACCAGTAATAAAATTAATCTTCAAACTTGTACTGAAAGTGTTTAATACTGCCAGTCTTAGGTAAAAATACCTCTGCTTTATCTCGTAAAGTACCCTCTAATTCTCTTTTACTGTGTTCCGAAACACTGTGAACTTCTTGCAGTTTTTCGTCGATTTCTTATAGACTTCTAACATGAGTTGAGGCGATTCCCCCTTTTGTGCATACCATTCTAATTTTTCATCCTCTTTATCTCGCATCATTCTTAATTGTTTGTTTATTACTGGTATTTCTTATAATTTTAGCTTTTGCTCAAAGAGAAGTGTGACATTCCCGAATGTTACGCTACCTTTCCCGATATCTATTATCGCTCGTCTCTCATTTAAAAAATCTGCACCTATAATCAAATCTGCAGTGAGTTTAGGAATAATCACGAAGTTGGCTTCGATCTTTTGACCTTGGCACGAAAGAGTTAACCTTGTTTGTCTCGTAACTTCCGCAGCATTGTTTCTAATAGGACTTCTTACATGTTGGGTTGTGTGCCCAATCGTAACTTATTTCCAACTTCTGTTTACTGCGCATTATCCTCATTGAATTCACTTTCCCTGGTTTCCATCTCAAATAGCTCTGCAATACTCATTACTTCGTCCATTCCTCCTACATTCGTTGTGCATGCCTCTGGTAATTCATCTTCCTCATCAGTATTCTCCCAATTAATTTCGTCCCAACACGATATTGTTATTTTCTTGTCTTCGTTTTCAACTGGTCCTGCGGATTTGTTTCTTCCTTCTTCTCTTGTCGTGATAAGAATTTTACTTCTCTGTTCAAGGTGCTGCAGTTGTCCTGGGTCATGCGTCATTCTCTTTTGCATGGGCACTTAGCTGTCAATTCGCACGTTTATGTGGGTTTGGTAGTCTTACCTCCATCGCTTCTATCTGTATTCTCTTTTCTTGTTCAGCTTGTTGATAGTGGTTTCTTTGTTGATAATTTGTCGGTCTATTGGTTCTCCAGTATCCGTTCCAGTTGTCATTATTCCCTCTGTAATAGTTGTTGCCGTTCCTGGGTGAATTATAGTTATTGCCATATTCTCTTCTAAATCCATAACCGGTTCTTTGTTGAAATCTATTCTGGTTTCTTGGTGCAAAGTTATCACGTGGTTCGTAATTAATGTTTCTTCATACTGTGTCTTGTGGATTCCACTGCTTTTTGTTTTCGTTTTCACGCGCGCTTCGTCTTTTTCTTGCATCTTCCTAAAATATGAACCCTAATTGCCTTAGAATACCTTTAAATGCTTCGACGTCATTGCCTCCGCGACCTACTAATAATTGCTGGTAGTTCAATGGTAGCTTCATCGCGCATAATTTAATCAACTCTCTGTGTGGTACATCTAAGCATTGATGTTTCTTTGCCATTAATTTGAAAAATTTCACGGGCCTCTTCTCTCCTGAATTTTCAAAATATAGGTTCTGTAATAATTCGTACTTCACTCTGTTCTGTGCTTCGCTGGACCAATATCGTGAGAGAAACTTCTCTCTGAAATCTTCGTACGATCGGCATGTCGCTGCAACATTCTGCATGGTTTCTGCGACTGTTCCTGACATGTGTGCACATATAAAGTCTAATTTGTGTGCTAGCGTTCAGTGTTCTGGTAATCCTACTCGGAATTGATCAATAAAAGTTCGTGGATGGAATGAGTTTCCTCCTTGAAAGTGTTGAAATTTTCTGACTCTGAGGAAATGATCGTTGTCGTACTTCGTCATAGTTCCATATGAAATTCGCGATTCTTCGACACTTTTGTTTCTGATCATTTCTCCCGTCGTTCTTTCCGGTTGTGGTAGATCCATTGAATATTGTTCACTGTAACTTTCGCCTACCCTTGCGTAGTATCGTCGGAGTGGTACGCAATAATTTTCTTCCATCGGTTGTGAACGTGTAGCTGAATGCATTGCACACTACTCTTCGCGACGTGGCTTTCCATTGTCACGTATTGGTTGGGTATCTTGTCTGGCTAACCTTGCTGCTTCATTGCACGATCCATACTGTCTTGAAACATACATTTGTGGTTCCGCATGACGTTTGTTCATCAAAAATTTCGAAACGTGTTTGTCACTGTGCAGGCTGCCTGATTTCACATGTGTTACTTACCGCCTGTGATTGGAATCGCAAATGCGTAATATCTTCGTTAATTGCTTCTTTTTCCGGTGCTGTTACAGATACGGATGTGGTTGCAGACTCTGTGCTTGTTCGATCCTGTTCACTACGCTCTTCAATGGTTTGCAACAACTCTGTTCGCAATTTCTGAAATTGTTGCTTCGTTTGCGCTTCTATTTTGACTACGCGGTTATCATATGTTTTCAGCGCTGCTTTTGTGATACGTTTGTGTAATACACTGTTTTCAACAAATTCACGCGCTGTACCTGCTGCTTGTCTAGTAATTACGTTTATCTGTTTCTCTAATTTCTTGACTTCTCCGTGGGTGTTGTTACGTAATGTTTTGATCTCGTCCTGAATGTCATTACGCAATCTTTGTACGTCCACTTGTATCTTGTCAACGTCTGTTCTCAATTGATTGTAGCCTGTTATTAAGTTTCCTATTACTTCTCGAGATTCTTTTGCCTCGTCTTCAATATGACTTAGGTGTAACTCAATTTTTTTGTTTTGTTCTTTAATCTCACACATTTGTCTCGTGGTTTCTGCAATTTGTTTCGTCATTTCTGCATTCTGAATTTTAATTTGGTTCGCAATTTCTTTATTTTGTCTTGTCATGGTTTCCGTCATTAATTGTAATAATTCTGCGAGATTGGTGGGTCCTATTGCGTTTTCTTTCGACGTCCTACGCTCCGTGTTTTCGCCCAAGTGTTGGTTTGCAACCGATTGCATTGAACTGTGCTGTGACACGTTTCTGCTCGCATTCCTTGTACTCTGTGGCGAGCGAGCTCTGATTACTTGGACTATGGGTTCTACGTATTTAAGACGCAAGTTAGAATCCTCATCGATTGTCTCTCTACTTTCCTGCTCCTCTGTCGTATGCTGACCTAGGTGTTCTGTGCCTTGGCGTACATTATCCTCGTTATGGTGCGTTATCTTTCCTATTTCTCGCGATACTGCATCGTCTGTTGTACTGTCCTCTATTCTCTGTCCATTTTCATGCTGGGTCTCTACCTCAATTCGGTCAAGGTCTCGATCTGCCATTGCTAATCTTTCCGAATCCCTTATTTTCTTCACGCGCCCTACTTCGAGTCAACATACGCTCATACGATTTCACACGTTTCATAAACTTTTTGTTCACACGACTTGAGAAACCATTCACTTACTTGTTGGGTCAGAACCAACTTGTCAACGATGTATACGCCACCTGCGCCCTTACATTGGAGAGAAAACTTAATTCTAACAATATTAAAATTCATGAATAAATTATGCTATTGCCTGTGCTACAATGTCTCACTATTTGTTGAATACTTTCTTACTATCTATCACTGCAGCTATTGTTTTCGACTATGTATAACTTAACAAAAAAAATTTTTACTACGAAAATTTTTCAGCAGGTATTTTTCTGACCTATTTAGGCATGTGGTCGACCTTCAATCATGGTTGTAAGGTGTCAGGCAAATCCAACACCTTCTATGAAAACCCTGACATAATAAGCAAATCCAGTAGTATGTCACATAGCTCCGAATAAATCGTGACATTAAATTAACCAAAGTAATACGAGTAACGAGTGAGCAAATGGAATACCACAGACTAACACAAGAATACCTAAATGCATGTCGTACCTTCCCACCGTGAGGCAGACGCAGTCCCGAGGGGAGAAACGAGAACAGAAGCCGAGAGCAGAATCGTGTTAAGCTAGAAGGTTCTACGATAAGAGACGGACTGGACACCCACGTCGCCAGCCTACCTGTACGACTACACAAACCCGCACGTTTTAGCGTGAGGCTTTTTAGCGTCTCTGTTACGTTGCAAACTTTAAAAACATTGCCCCACCACGAAAAGTATAACGTTTCTCATTGGATAGACAGAAATTTTGTAGGCTGAGCTTAAGGTTAACATTGAGACCCTGATTGGTCAGATGAAAACATAGCCAGATAGTTTTTTTAACTAACTTCGGTAAATTGTAGTAAGGAGAAGTTAGAGAGTTAGTTCCGAGACGGCGAGCTGGATGGCTGCTGCGCCGGCCGCTGCCGCCCTGACGCTGCTTAAACACCGACAAGGTAATGAACGCACGCGATGCCGCATTTTTGAGCGCATAAGGCTTCACTCAGAACTGCAGAAGTCTCATCTGTTACACCCCCTTTTTGCGTAATACCAGCGTCGATCGTTAATTAAAACTCATGGTGTTCACATTTGCCACTTGAAGAAAAGATTTGAAACGCAATGATTTTTCTTTTATATAGTTATTGAGAAGCCACATCAGCCACTGTAATTTACGACAAGTTAGATAATTTATTAAAGATAATTGAGGGTCACTGTAGACCATCTTGATAGTTTTCTCTTTTGTGAAACTTAAATTAAACCTAGATTATAGATGCTATATGGCATAGGTCATCCTTCGATCCATTGTAGAACTTGGAAACCCACTCCGGGAATATTCGTTCACATTTTTGTTGAACGCAGTTGGTTTTTACCATCCTGTATTAAAAAATTTCCTTTTATCAATAGTGCAATTTATAAACGATGTTTTGTGAGTAGAATAAAATTTCCAGTGGTAAACTTAACTGCTTTTTCGACGTTATTTTACCAGATAACTAAAAGTAGGAAAGCCTTGAACCCTTTCCACTAAATTTAATCAGGTTTAAGATTCTTTTACAGGGAGTGCAGTGGAGCTGACGCTGAGATCATTAAGTATTTGGTTATATCATCGATAGTCTCACTGATCTCTTCTGAATTCTACATGTCATGTGTGGTCTGGCGTCTCCTTACCAGCAACAGGTCCCAGGTTCAAACTAGTTAATTCCCTAAAAAACACGCTCAGAGCGTTGTTGCGCGAAAGTGGTAGGGAGACACGATATAGAACAAACAGACACCACCATGAATGTTTAGAAGGTATTTTACCATCCTGGCAGGGTCGCCATTTTATAAACATTCATGGTGGTGTCTGTTCGTTCTATATCGTGTCTCGTTACCACTTTCGCAAAACGACACTCTGAGTGTGTTTTTTAGGGAATTGAACCTGGGACCTGTTGCTGGTAAGGAGACGCCAGACCACATATGACATGGAGAATTCAGAAGAGTTCAGTGAGACTAGCGATGATATAACCAAATACTAAATGATCTCAGCGTCAGCTCCACTGCACTCCCTGTAAAAGACTCTTCATACTAACTAAATTTAGTGGAAGGGGTTCAAGGCTTTCCTATTTTTAGTTAACTGGTAAAATAACGTCGAAAAAGCAGTCAAGTTTACCATTGGAAATTTTATTCTACTCACAAAACATTGTTTATAAATTGCACTATTGATAAAAGGAAGTGTTTTAATACAGGATGGTAAAAACTAACTGCGTTCGACAACAATGTGAACGAATATTCCTTTAATGGGTTTCCAAGTTCTACAATGGATTGAAGGATGACCTATGCCATATCACATCTATAGTCTAGGTTTAAATGAAGTTTCACAAAAGAGAAAACCATCAAAATGGTCGACAGTGACCCTCAATCATCTTTAATGACTTATCTAACTTGTCGTAAATTACAGTGGCTGACGTGTCTTTTCAATAACTATATAACAGAAAAATCATCGCGTTTCAGATTTTTGCTTCAAGTGGCAAATGTGAACACCATGATCTTTAATTTACGATCGACACTAGTATTATGCAAAAAGGGGGTGTATCAGATGAGACTTATGCAGTTCTGAGTGAAGCTTTATGCGCTGTTATGCGGCATCGCGTGCGTTCATTATCTTGTCGGTGTTCGTCAGGGCGGCAGCGGACGGCGCAGCAGCCATCCAGCTTGCCGTCTCGGAACTAACGCTTCTCCTAACTTCTCCTTACTACAATTTACCGAAGTTGGTTAGAAAAAACTATCTGGCTGTGTTTTCATCTGATCAAGCAGGGTCTCAATGTTAACCTTAAGCTCCGCCTACAAAAATTCTGTCTATCCAATGAGAAACGTTATACTTTTCGTGGTGGGGCGATGTTTTTAAAGTTTGCAACGTAACAGTGACGCGAAAAAGTCTCACACTAAAACTTTCGGGTGATGTGGCCCTTTTTGTGTTATCGTAAGATCTATAGTGGTTTATGGAGGGCTCTAGCTTTTAACATGGGCTGGGGGATAGTCTTTGACGTAACAGAGACGCAAAAATGTGTCACGCTAAAACATGCGGGTGGTGTGGTCTTAGCGGTAGGCTGGCGACGTGGGTGTCCAGTCCGTCTCTTATCGTAGAACCTTCTAGCTTAACACGGTTCTGCTGTCGGCTTCCGTTCTCGTTTCTCCCCTCGGAACTGCGTCCGTCTCATGGTGGTAAGGTATGACAAGTATTTAGGCATTCTTGTGTTAGTCAGTGGTATTCCATTTGATCACTCGTTACTCGTATTACTTTGGTTAATTTAATGTCACGATTTATTCGGAACTATGCGACATACTACTGTGTTTTCATGGAAGGTGTTGGATTTGCCTGACACCTTACATCGTAGCCTCCCAACAGAAAAATTCTGTAAAAAATTTTGTAACTTACCAGTAATACAATGCGACTAATCTCTCAATAAAATTTTGGCTCACTTATAACCTTTTAATAATTGAATGTGAATTGAAACGTAAATTTTGGACGTCAGTGCTACGTCATCGTCCTGAAAATTAATTCTGAGTAAACTGAAAATTCTTACCTCTATAAGGTCGCCGGATAACGCATATTTATCTGCTCCTATTAGAAATTTATCTGTCACAGCCCAGTGCAATGCTGGCCGATAGATTTGTCATGTATAAAAAGAAACTACTGATTTGTCTTTACAATAATCAGGATGAGCATGGATTGGAGACATTAGAAAATTCTTTAAACTGAGAAGAATAAACTGAGAAGAATAATTGTCAAAAGTTAATTTTTATAAGAAAGAATATTATTAAGAGATTTTCTTAAAACATTTACATGGGAATTGATAACAATAGTACACATGTGCGAGGCTGCTTTTATCTTATACTACAATGCTCAAGCACCGCTATCGCTCCACACGACCGGCCAAGCCAACACGATACACCAGACTGATAGCAACTATTTACTCCCACTGCTTACAACACTGCTCTCTGGTCTGGGATTATCTAACAGCTTACATATCGCAGGCAGTGGGTGAGCATTCCGTCGAAATTACATCTGCAGAACTGTGCTAGCAACAAATTCCTTAGTCCTGGACCTCTTACAAAATCCTCCACTGGGGGGGGGGGGGGGGGCAAAAATTTGGCAGCGGTGGTGAGTCAATGGGACTTGCCACGAGCAACAAATTTTTCTATAATCTATTTAGTTAACTAAGTCTACAGTCACAGAGTGTATACATTATTGATAAGTGCGAAACATGTTAAGAAATGAAATAGAGTGCACACACACTGAGTTCAGAACATATTAAGAAATGACAAAATGTATACGCAACGACAACAAAATATATTAACAAATGATATAAAGTGCACATGCACTGTAAAACTCTTTAGCATTTTTACATGAATTAAACATATGAAGGAGTGAAAGAAAGTGCACATGCACTGTAGAAGTCTTTAGCATATTTACATGATCTGAATACATTAAGAAATGAAATAAAGTGCACACGCACTCTATAAGTCTTTACCATTATACAAGAATTTAAACATATTGAGAAATGAAATAAAATGCAAACGCACTGTATAAGTCTTTACCATTTTACAAGAATTTAAACATATTGTGAAATGAAATAAAGTGGACACACACCACATAAGTCTTTACCATTTTACAAGAATTTAAACATATTGAGAAATAAAATGAAGTACACAAGCACTGCAAAAGTCTTTACCATTTTACAAGAACTAGGAAAGAAATGGGAAGGATAGCATCATGGTTGTAGCACAGTGTGTGCTGGAAGTCCATATCTTTCTACAAAAGTACAACACCAAGTGAGACAATCTGAAGTTCTCTTTCTGAAGTATTTATCATTTTAGCAATCTGCACTGAAATGTTGCATTAATATTGTATGTTATCATTTTGGTAATACATCAGGTACAGCAAACAGTAGGACCATAATAACATCTCCATTGTTCAAGGTGGTGGACAACTTGATATGTCAACACCACATTCTTGTAGAATCCATACTCTTACATCAGCGTAGAATTAGTTCTAAAATCAACTATAGTGCTCCATGATCATGAGGATGGACAGAACATACAGATATTGCAGTAATTGGTGGTAATTATGTCATAATGTGAAGGACATTAAGTCTTATGCTAGTCATCATTCAGAATTACATTAGTGTATCAACCGATTTGAATAATTTTTGGCTCTCATTGGCTAGTTACTAAACATTTATGTATATGTATGGAGTATTACAGATCATTAATCATAAGTCATCTTATTACAGTAATTATTGGCAGAGCATGTATACATAAGTCATCTCATTACAGTAATTTTTTGCATCATAAGTCTTCTCATTAGAGTAATTGTTGGCATAGCATGTATGCACAAGTCATCTCATTACAGTAATTATTGGCATAGCATTTATGCATAAGCCATCTCATTACAGTAATCATTGCAGAACATTATTCATAAGTCATCTAATTACAGTAATTATTGGCATCATAAGTCATCTTATTACAGCAACCATTGGCATAGTATTTATGTATTATTATAAAAGACCATTCAGTATTAATCAGAAGTCATCATTCAAAACAAGAGTTATTGTGTGTAGCATCAAGCTGTTAGTGTTTATATATGATATCATGCAAGTGACATAAGACATATTTAAAATGTAACACATTGTAACTATTACTCAAGGTCTGTAGTCCAATAATACATAGACATAATAGATTCAATACATCAGATAAATTTGCATTATATGTAGGAATACAAATATATCTTAAACTGGTAGCATTATTTAGTTGTATACTGATAATAGTTGGGACTGGTAATAAAAAATTTTTGTGTTAGCAGTGCATTGCGTAGGAATCGATAATTAATTGCTTGGGCATGAAAATATTTGTTTTTGACTTATTGCTGGAAATAAAAACTATTAACGTCATTCATCATGAGTCAACTGTAGCAAGGTTATGAAACAAGTACAGTATATGTGATCACATTCATAAATGATAGACACAACTGTTAAAAAATGCAACTATTAGAACAGGTTTCATAACTAAGAGCTTATAGCATATTAATATCATGAAAAGCTTCTCCTGGAAAAATACAATATGGGTTATTGACTTGAAAGAAAAATGTATATTATGCTGAAAAGTAGTAAACTTCCAATTAACAGTTAATGAAATGTGTACTCAATATGTATGTACTCTAGCTGTCTTTCCCAAAACATTCAGTCATTATACTATGCGACATAAGACATACTGTCAAAAGGAACTGCAACAAATACTTAAATAACTACATAGCATCTCTTAACTAACAGAAAACACATAAACAGAAAATAACAGAAAATATGTAAACTTCTTCATTCTTATCATCTGCAAAGAAACACTTCATTATTTGTATTACCATAACTTCATCACTATCATCATATGCAAACACAAAACTTCATGATTCATATTACCACATTCTTCTTATAACTATTCATCATCATTTATTATCAACTACAAAAAAATAGACACTTCATTACTCATATTCATATTACCATTCTTCTCATACAACTATTCATTATCATTCATTACTTTATATATTATAGAATTTCTTACTTCTAGCATACTTCATTACTAAAATTAACATGTGTAGTTCTGTCTGACAGCCTGCAATAATCGTCTCGTATTCTGAAAGAAAAATCATTAGTCAAGACTGCTATTATACAGTGTGTGTTGTATATTTTTGTTAATGCTTGTTAATTCTGATTCATTTACTCTTCATGACAAGGTATTACATTTTCTTTCTTTCATTCTGATCGTAAAATTTCCATTTCATAGTAGACCACTATGGTTGTATAATTTGTTTCTTTTACATGATTTTGCTTTCTGAAAATGATGAATATGGATTAATATCTTGCATTTAAATCATATACCCATTAAATAAAAACTTCTTTCTAGTGATATGACTAAGCATACAGCATATCATGACAGAAAACGTATTAGGTCAAAAACATAGACAGTTTTCAAGTGCAAAAAATGTGCACACAGTATCATAATGTAGTATTAAAAAAATGTATTATAGTCAAGATATTGAGATATCATAAGGAAAAATGTCAAAGTCAACTGGTATTTTTTATATTTTAAAGACTTCATGGTGCATACAGACAAAAATTCTACTTTCGATAAGAAAACAATCATACATACACAAAAAATGGCAAATGTGCATGGTCTGATATATAACGACAAGAAAAGCGACCTGCTAACCTTGCCTTGCCAAGAAAAAAATATAATCATCATCAGTAAGTGGTTACATAAATATTTGGGAATGGCATTACAGTATTTTAACTCATAAAGTATTCAAAAAAGGGTTTAATATTGGAAATCTGGTGATTGCCCTTGCTTTTTCTGTCTCAAAGTTTTGACATGTACTACTTTGGGGTGAGGAATGCTTCGTATTCTATGTGGACCTGCATATAGAAGCTCAAATTTACGACATCTACTCTTTCCTCTGTTGGATAAATAGTGTGTGCGTACTAATATCTTCTGTCCAATGTGAAAGTCGCGGCGTATACAAAACTGTTTTTGCTGTCTTCTCCGACGCTCTGTGACACGTTTGATGTTGTTGAGCGCAATGCCAATTATTTCATGGTGGCGTAGTCGGCGAGATGTAGGAAAAGATACCAATTCTTTAATTTTGTTATTTGGTTCAACATTTTTCAATATAACAGTCGGTGGGAGCATAGTAGATTCATTTGATATGGAGTCAATTAAATCCTGGAATGAAAGTATGTGTGTATCCTGATAAATATGTTTTTATGACAGTACATTCTACATAGTTTACCAATTTCTTTCATTAGTCGTTCAGAAGTGTTCGAAGAAACGTGATACTTGGATATATAAATTGGAGAAATGTTTCTAGCTCGTAACATACGTTTCCATATTGCAGATCGAAATTGTGGACCATTCTCGGAAATTACTTTCAATACAAGCCCTATATGAAATAAAAAATGTTTTACAAATGCATTCGAAATAGATTTCGCAGTGGCTTTGCGTAACGGAGTGAAGGTAACAAATTTCGAAGTGAGTTCAACAGCGACAAAGATGTAGCAAAATCCTCTATTAGTTCTGTGAATCGAACCAAAAATGTCTACAGCGACCATGTGTCTCAATTTAATCGGTACTATTGGATGTAACGGAAGAATATGTGAAGTCGTGTCTGCTTTCTGGCAGACTTTACATGACGCTAAAACTCGTCGAATACGTTTCTCCATGTTGGCAAAATAACAGTTCTGTCTAAAGGCCCGTCCACACCCAACGATCTTTCTGCGCAAATATCTGCGCACATCACATCTGCGCAGACAGATCGTTGCGTGTGGACAGAAGATTTGCACCAACCTGGGGAGTGTGCAAACTCGGAAGTTGGATTTGGAGGTTTGAGCGAAACCTCTCATATCTGTGGTTTCAAACCACATCTGCGCAGACAAGTTGGAGCGTGTGGAGAGAAGATCGTCGCAAATGTGGCGCGAAACAGCTGTTTGTTCAGTCTAGTGTTTGTATTTGTGCGCAGAGGGCATTAAAATGGCTGATACTCGTTAGTGTTCTCGAGAGTTTGTAAGTGAATTCATTGAAATATATAGAAACCACCCATGTTTGTGGAAGATTAAAGTAAAGAATATAGTGACTAAGACAAAAAGACAGCAGCATACAATGCTCTAACTGAAAAATTGTGGGTATTATTTCACTCAACTCTTGTCTCGATATTGCAGTTGAAAATTCCAAATCCATATAGCTCCTTCCTGTTGCTAGGAATCTTAATGTTACCGCCAGCCGTTCATGAGGAGAAATTGCTCTTCTCTATACAAGTATTATTTTCTCATAATATGAGGGGTTACAAGCTTTAAGCGATAATTATAAGATTCGACATCCATCCGCAAATAATTTCGCCAGTCGTTAGATTCGCCCTGCAACTCTCGCAGTAAATTTACGTCAGAAAACTGCTTTCCCTTTAGCAGCCACTGTCTACACCATTTTGACCGCTTTCTCTGTTTCCTGCGGTTGGTCTGAATGTTTTCTGCAACACAAGTTGCGAATACAAACCACAACAGAACTTCCTTCATTTTTGTATTTCAAAATAACTGAATTAAATTTTTGACGTTTACGGGGAGCGTAGTCGCTTGCTACTGATTTCTTTTCTACATCGACAGATGCCAAGCGAGTAGTAGATTGGGGTTTTTTGTCGTGTGAACACACCACATTTGCAGCGATCTTTTGCCTGTATCTTTTGCGCTGATGTCTGTGCAGACAGATTATTGCGTGTGGACCGGGCGTAAGTATAAGAAAACATTTTCTGGCTCCATAATGTACGTAACTAAAATAAGTATACGAAATTAATTTGTTAACAAGTCCGTCAGGTATACATAATAACCATTTGTTGCTGTCAGAGCGAGAGCGGCGAAACAGTATGTTATTGCGTACAGTGTAATGGGTTCTAATGTTAGCGTTATTCCTATCTTGCCAAAGGTGTTTAATTTCTTTCCACACGTTATCTTTGCTCTGCTCTTTTGCTTATGTCTCGTAATGACGACGAAGTTGTCAGAAACTGGAGCTTGCTGTAAAAGAATATTGCGTAGTTGAGTACTTTCGTCATCTGTATTTGCGCTGATCTGTTTTATTTATCAGAAATCATTTGCATAACGTCATAGTCGGCTTCGTCTGGTGTGTTGTAGTTGTGTACGTACGTATCTGTGAACAATGTGGGATAACAGTTTGTGTTACGCTATGTACGAATGACCTCTGTTCGATTAATTGCCAATTCATCTGCAGTAAAGTGTGCTGAAATTCTAATGCCAGTTGTACTTTTTCATCCTTTAACACTGAATAGGAATTGAAAGTCAATAATGCGTCATGTTGTACCAAAAAATCCGTACGTGTGTTGTCAATAAGAGAACAATCCAAACATTTGAGTGGAACATATGACCTGCAATACAAAATGATAAGTGTGTCTGTAATTTTACATCTACTGCTTTACCAGATACTGCTCCTTTTACTTTAGTTTTGCCAAATGATGACGTAGGATAAGTATTCTCTTTGTTACATTCGTTGAATGTTTCTTCATTTATAACTGACATTGGTGAACCAGAATCGATTACTGCTGAAAATGTGGATGATCCAATCTTTACTTCAGTGACAGGGTGTGAAAAGGGTATTTGTATAACTGGTTTTTCATGTAAAAGTGTGTCTCGGATGTCGTCAAAAGTAATAACATTTTCGTGAACAAGAGTCTGTGTGTCGAAAGTATTGCTTACGTTGCTGGAAGATGCAACCTGTATTGTATCTAGTCAGATTCTTTCTGACGTGCTGTTATTTGCTGGAGGATGTTGTGGCATTTCGACTATTTGTACTGTACAGTTATTGCGTCCTGATGTATTAGGTTCGGGATAATCGACTGTCTGGTACATTCATAATAATCTGTTGCGGTTGACTCTGCTGCTGATAAGACCGACTGTTAGCTGAAAACTGTGCTCATTACTTCTACGTCTGTCATTATAGGCTAATCATTGCTAAATGGCACATTGCGATAGGAGTTGAAATGGTGTGTTTTCTGTACGTAGTCATTTCCTTGTTGCTGTGCGTTACTTATGGTGAGACCAACGCTATACGTGTAGACTGCGAAACATTAAAGCTTCGTTGACCTTGCACATTACATTGTTGGTTAGGTATGCTACCTGGCTGGTTTTATTGCTGTTGTGGGGAAAAGCCTCCATTGTTAACAAAATGTGTCTGCGATTACTGATAATTTTGACGATACTGATGATTAAACTTTTGTCTGGTATTAAAGTTCTGGTGGTTGTCATTCCTGGACCATCACCTTTGCTATTAAAATAGCGTGGCTGATCGCAATTGCCGTATGCTTGTTGGCCTTGGTTATGATGTGAACAATTTTTGTTTATGAAGGAATAGTCTGATGCCTGAACTTTCAAAAGCTAAATGCCGAAATATTTTCTTTTTGCTGTCCTGTTAAAAGAGATACTCTTAACGATCGTGGTAATTTAGAAATACATAATTGGATAAGTGCTGTTTCACTGTGTGGCTCACTTAAGTGTTAGTTTTGTTGGACCATGTGTTCTAAAAATTGCGTGACAGTGGGAAAATTTGAGTTCTCATAATTCGGTAAGCTAATTAATTGATCCTTGATTACGCGCTGTGTCGTCTTCGACCAATACGCTGACAGAGAAGCATTCTGAAATTCTTCTACCGAGTAGCATTGTCTCGCGATCGGTCCCATACGAGTTGCCGGTTCACCTTCCAAAAAACTACAAATAAATTCAAGTTTGTGTGTTACGGGCCAAGTTGGTGGAAAAGCAAAGCTAACTTGTTGTATCCAATCCCTTAGTTGAATCTGTGTTCTGTCATTTTTAAATACCTTAAATTTCCTAACGCATAGAAAGTGCTTGTAATCAAAATTATGGTCTCTGAATGTCTGAGCAGATTCAGGATTGTATGATAATCTGTTTGTCTGTGACTGTTCGGAATCTAAGTCACGTACTCTCTGTAAATAATCTAAATTATACTGGCTGTCTGAGTGTGAGACATGTTCGGAATGTGCCGTACGCTGTGTCGTGTTAGAGGCTGAAACATTTCTCATCTCCGTCACTTCGTGTTGTAAAGATGACAATTTTCTACGTAATGTATTACTGGACGAACCTATCTCACTGATTGTATGCTGTAAGTTTTGGAATTCGGGTGTTTGATTGAACGAAATTGGTGACGTATCGTCTGATTTAGTGTCAATGTTATTTTCGATAACGTCAATACGACTGGCCAATTCATCATATTTTTCAGTCAGTGCTTTTACCTGATCTTCATTTTTAGTGTCACAAGCATTAATTTATTTTTGAATTTTACGTGTAGTTTTGTTTAATTTCTTAACATCAGGATCCTGTATTAATTCCAACTGCTTAGACTTGACCACTGTTTTTGTTTCGATACAGTGTATCGATACGTGGAACTGTTTCAGTGTTTCGGAACGGCTATGGTTCACTGTTTAGAAACAGTGGTGTTTCATTCCGCCCCTATCTCGGATAACCGGACCAGATTCGATCTCGAGCCAGACACACAAACTGTATCGTTGTTTCAAAATAAGGCTGTTTCAGTCCACCTGTGCTTGGAACGGACTGATTGTATCGAAACAGTGATGTTTCATTCCGCTCTGTGTTGGACGAGATTCGGGCTCGGCACAGGTACTGAAACACTTTCAAGAGTGCCGAAATCTTTTTGACAAGCAATAGCATGAAGCTTAAGATATCCGAAAATAAACCTTCGTTTCTTGCTGACTGTCCTATTCTGAAATGGGGTAACATCTGCTTTATAAACACTAACCAAACAATAAAACAATGCATACTATTCACATTCAAAAAAATAAATATGTGATTTCATTCATTTCAATTACACTTTTTTTTACAACATACGCTTCTCCGTTCATGTACAGTAATCATGTTAAGAAAAGCAAGTAAGCCTACAACATTTTGAATAACAAAAGGAGTAGAGTGACAGTTATTAGACATATACATGTAGATATAATTGCAAGCAAGCTGTTTGACATATCACTGATAGTGTAATGGTGAACGGGAAGGGCTGGGAAGCATGGTGAATTTATTGTAACGGTTCGAAACACTTCAAGAGTGTTGCGAATTGCTAGTCAGTTACTGTTTGACAGTCCAATCAGTAGGTCGTGTGAGTGGGTGATAGGATTTACCAATGCAGAAGAAGCTGACATTCTCATGGTGTATGGAGATTGTAGGAAGAATGCAGTTTGTTCTTGTACAGTATATGCATAAAGATATCACAATAGATGTCAGCCATCTGAGCAGTTATTTATTAATCTCTTCAACTAGTTCTTTGAAAGTGGTAGTGTAAAACCTAGACAATGCAACACAAGGAAAGAAATGACTACAGAAGAGGGGGAAATTAATGTACCTACTGCTGTAGCTATTGATCTTTACATTAGCTCACATGCAATCACACTAGGATGAGGCATGGGTTAGGCAAATGTTGTGCTGGCGTAAGCTGTGGCTGTACACCAATTGGCAAAGATTTAGCACGAAGATCGATAATAGTACACGCTGGAACAAGTGTGCCCATCAGGAGAGAGGCCAGAGACACACTGACAAGCAACACACTGCCAACACCCTCTCGACAGCAAGCATTTAGCTGCCGCCACTGACCAGAGGGGCTGACTGACTCACTCATCCTAGTTGGAGTCTGTCAGTATATACGCAGAGCTGACTCAGTTCAAGTCACAGGCTGTGACAGTACATATTGACCAGGTTAGTGACTATAGCAGGTCTAGCAGTGAGACTAAAGTTTGTAGAAGCAAGATTACCAATATCCAAGAGGGCTATTACTGATGAGCTAGTACCACAAATATAGACTTTATCCCAGTTAAGCAAATGTTCATATAAAGAACCATATTAATCCACGTGTCCATTTGTGTTGTATAAAGAGAATACCAGGCATCCATGACAACGTCCTCTCTTTTGCTTCTTTGCGGTGCAGCATTATACAGTGGCGACGAGGATACTACAGTGGTAAACGAGGATAATTCAGTGGCAATCGAAGATAATCAACTTGGTCGAAGATTTTGCTTGCTTAACTTGTTTTTTAGCTTGCAGGGGTGCTTGTGGTCAAGTGTTTCTATTTGCCAATCTGTTGTCGTGTTCTTGCATGTATTCAAGGAGTGGAGCCGCAGACTAATCAAATTTCTCTTTTCAGAGGCTTTGCTTGCTTTTTGATATAACATATTTGTGTAAACGATTGCTACCCCACCTCTCCTCCCCCTGCCACAGCGCCTCAGCCGCAAATGGCCAATGTGATGGATTTAACACAAGCTTTTCAGTTCCAGAATCAACAAACTGCTACCATACTGACGACAGTACAACATTTACTTGCTGCACAAGCTGCTTTGGCTGCACAACCACAACGAACAAACCAACCAGCCGAACAAGAGCCGCCGAGCAGTATCCCAACGTTCCTGCAATTGAAGCAAACAGAGGAGAAATGGATTGAATATTTGACTTAATTCCAAGCACATTGCCAAGTTCATAATGTTCAAGATACTGTAAAGTTACAATACTTCCTTTCCATTGTGGGGTCCTGCATATTCAGGTTAAGACACAAACTGTTCCGAACTGCATCTCCCGATGAACTCAGCTATGGGCAAGTAATCGCTGCATTAACTCAATACTATGACCGGTAAGCCCAAGTAGCTGCAGCTAGGTATCATTTCTTTCGCTTGCAGGAAAAGCCAGAACAGACGTACCGCCAGTGGTACACAGAATTAACGGGCATGAATCGGAGGTGTAAATTTGAGTCTATTTGTGACAACTTTTACAGTCATTTAATGATCTACAATGCAATAATATTCCTTGTCTCAGATAGTAGAATTAGGGAAGAGATCCTAAAGTACTCCATATGTAGAAATTGAGTAACAGTAGATTTGAGATCCCTTTAGTGGTAAAAGAATAAAAGTAGCTGCAGAAATGTTAAATATAAAATTAGACCTACTAATGCACTTAGATAGTGGGTTAATATGTATAATTACAATAATTTGAATAAAGAAAAAAAAATCTTAGAGTAATATGGTTCGGGTGCCTTAGCGGCCGATAAGTTTGATCGGGCCCCGATTTCTTGGGTCGAGCCGCCCCTTGTTCGCGACAGCTCCAAACAGCCACAACAACGAGTGCGTACAGAGCCGCACAGATAGCCATGTAGACATGTAAACAGGCCTGTGAATTTAGTGAAGTCTTGTCCTAGATGTTTATTCGCCATAAAAGACAGGACTGCCTATCACGTAACGCAACGTGTTACACGTGTGGAAAAAAATGGCAAGTCCAATCATCTTGTATGCAACGACACAAAAGCGCCAATTTTGCCCGCTCCCAGAAAAAAATGGCCCTAAGCACTATGGGACTTAACATTCGAGGTCATCAGTCCCCTAGACTTAGAACTACTTAAACCTAACCTAAGGACATCACACACATCCATGCCCTAGGCAGGATTCGAACCTGCCACCGTAGCAACTGCGCGGTTCCCGACTGAAGCACGTAGAACCGCTGGGCTATAGCGGCCGGCCCGCTACCAGAAAATACAAGCTTATTCACATGCAGTGATCGCTGTGTTCTCATAACCTACAACAGGTTCTGATAAAAGTAATATAAAGGTTTGCCGCCTTCTCGTTCTAGTGCTGTGAAACGATGTCCTAATTGTCTCATTACAAATTGCGGGCCGTCAAGTGAACTTTCAGTTAGACGCAGGTGCCTCAGTAACTTTGCTCAATTGTGTCACGTACAAACAGTTTCGCTCACCAAGTCTTTCTAAAACCAGCAAGCACCTCACTGCTTACAACAGTCAGAAAATTCTAGTGCTTGGACAGTGTATTTTGCCAGCTACTTACAAATCTCACACTACGACAGTAAATTTTACTGTGTTGAAATCAAGAGACAGTGAGAACATATTCGGTTTAATTACATTTGATTTGTTTGGACTTAGCATCTAAGACAATGTACTTGCAGTGACTGCTTTTAATCAAAAGGCAGTGTAGCTAGTTTTCTTAAAGGATTTCCTGAACTATTTTCAGAAGGCATGGGAAAAGTTAATAACTTTGTAGCGCATGTTAGACTGAAAGACAATGTACTGCCTAATTTTTTTCGGTCACGCCCCGTTCCAATTGCTTTAAGAGACAAATCAGCCAGTGAATTGAAAGAATTGCCAGATAATGGTGTAATTGCTCCCATTCAAGATAGTCAATGGGCAAGTCGTCTCGTTTTGTTGCCTAAGCCTTCTGGCCGCATTCAAATTTGTGTTGACTTCAAGTGTACAATCAACCCAGAGACAGTAGTTGACACTTATCCATTACCTCCCTGTGAGGAACCATTGGAGAGGCTTGGTGCAGAGCGTTATTTTTCTAAGATAGATTACGTGTTGCCTAATTGCAAATTCCATTGGATGAAGGTTCACGGAAAGTGTTTGCAGTAAATACTCACTTAGGACTGTTCAAGTATTTGCGTCTGCCTTTCGGCAGTGCCTCTGTACCCGCTATTTTTTTCGACGTTACTTAGAACAGTACCTTGACGATATTGTCTCTCAGGTCGTACGCCAGAGGGACACATTGTCAATTTGCGTACTCTTTTTCGAGTGTTGTCGGAAGCAGGAATCAAGTGTCGTCTCGAAAAGTGTGACTTTTTTCAAACTGAACTACAGTACTTAGGTCATATGATACACAATCAGGCCGGCCGTTGTGGCCGAGCGGTTCTTGGCGATTTAGTATGGAACCGCGCGACAGCTACGGTCGCAGGTTTGAATCCTGCTTCGGGCATGGATGTGTGTGATGTTCTTAGGTTAGTTAGATTTAAGTAGTTCTAAGTTCTAGGGGGCTGATGACCTCAGAAGTTAAGTCCCATAGTGCTCAGAGCCATTTTTGATGCACAGTCAGGGTGTGTACGCCCTCCAATCTCATTTGCTTGCAACCCGTGACCTGCCTGTTCCTCAAAATGTGTTTACACTGCAGTCAGTACTAGGCAAGGTGACATACTACATTCGAGTCATACCTAATGCCGCTCAGATCGCGGCTCCATTGCACCCTTGCGTCGCAAAAACGTACTTTTTTGTGTGGACTTTCAAGATAACGTTTCAGAAGCTCAAAATGTTTTTCTTAGTGACAGATGTTTAGTGCATTTCACCTATCCAAGCCAGTAGTCCTGCAAGTCGACGCTTCTTCCTACCGAATCGACGCTGTGCTTTCGCAGAGAATTTGTGCGCAAGACAGACATATTGCTTTTACCTCAAAATTGTTAACTCAGACTCAGTGCAATTACTCTCAAATAGAAAAAGAAGCTCTCGCTGTTGTGTATGGTGTGACCAAATTCCATCGCCATTTGTATGGTCGCAGGTTCTGTTTAGTGACAGATCAAAAACCTTTTGCAGTCCATGTTTCATCCGTCAAAGCCAGTTCCTTCATGTACTGCCCAAAAATTAAAACGCTGGGCTTTGTTGCTTTTGAAGTACCTTGTATGTAATTGTGTACAGACCTACGGTAAGGCACGGCAATGTTAACGCCCTGTCTCGCCTTCAGATTGGCTCCGACTCTTATTTTGTTGCATTTACCGGATTCTGTTGCAAAATCGATGCACAGGACTCTGAAAAAAAAAAAAAAATGGTTCAAATGGCTCTGAGCACTATGGGACTCAAATGCTGTGGTCATTAGTCCCCTAGAACTTAGAACTACTTAAACCTAACTAACCTAAGGACATCACACACATCCATGCCCGAGGCAGGATTCGAACCTGCGACCGTATCAGTCACACGGTTCCGGACTGCGCGCCTAGAACCGCGAGACCACCGCGGCCGGCACAGGACTGTGAATTGGAGGAATCAGACAAATTGCACCGGCCACGGAAGCAAATTCAAATCTCATGATTTTGTTGCATTACATTCGCACATCTTGGCTTCGTTCATTGAACAGTACCCAGAACGCAGTAGTGAGCCGCTATTTCGCACGTTAGCATAACCTTTGAGTTCAACAGTGTGTGATTCTAGTTCAAAATGGCAGTGGACAATCACGTGTGCTTGTTCCCAAAGTGTTACAAAAAGATGTGTTGCGAATGATCCATCGAGCACATTGGGGTATTGTTCACAATAAGCAGCTAGCATGCCAGCACTGTTCTTGGCAGGGTATGGACGCCCATATTGAACAGATGACGTCACAGTGTCGCACATGCGCGGTCAAACAATCAGCTCCGCCACAGACATTTGCAGCTTGGTGTAAGAATCAATCTCCATGGTAACGAGTGCACATTGACTTTGCAGTACCATTTTGGAACACTCATTGACTCGTAGTGATAGGCTCTTTTAGCAAGTTCCCATATACGTTATGTCTATGGCTTCTACCACATGCTTGCCTTGCATGCCAGATGGTGAGGTACAATCAGGAGTATGCCATATTCCACAGTCACGGGTCCCAGTTAATCTCTACATTCAGTGTCCTGCCTTCCTCCCCATTGTCATTCGCATCTTCCTCACATGATAACGGTGTGGCATTTCAGGGGAAGGAATGTGCTGGCGTAAGCTGTCACCAGCACACAGGTCGGCAAAGATGTAGCGCGAAGATCAATAGTAGGTGCTGGATCAAGATCGCCCATCAGGAGAGAGGCCAGAGGCACACCAACAAGGAACACGCCACCAACGGACCTCTCCACAGCGAGTATTTAGCCGCCACCGCTGACTGGAGGGCCTGACTGTCACTCGGCCAGTTGGCATCTGTCACTACATTCACTGAGCAGGCTCAGTTCATGTCACACGCCACGACAGTACGTAGCGACCAGATAGTGACTGTAGCGAGAGTAGCACTGAGACTAAGGTTTGTAATAGCGAGATTACCGATATTGCCTGCAAGAGCAGTATTACTGATGATCTTGTACCACAAACATGGACTCTATTCCAGATAAGTAAATGTCCATGTAAATAAAGAAGTTTATTAAGCCATATGCGCATTTGTTTGTAGAAATGATACCTGCCACCCATAACAACTTTCTCCCCATTGCTTCCCTGCGGTACAAGACTCTACAGATGTTCTATGCATTCTCCATCGACTTAGGTTTCATCCCCATCACATCCCTCTCCATCAAGAGCTGCATTGAAACTATTATGAGAAACGTGTTGACTTCTGTACAAGGGCATTAAGACAGGATACTCCAGATTTAGCATGTATCCTGTTTCGTGGTGAAGCCACGTTTACCATTCATGGCCAGGCAAACCGCCGAAATATGCACTATTGGTCTGTTGACAATCCAGATTGGCTTCGTCAGGTACATAATCAGCGTCCAGGGAATGTAAATGTGTGGCGTCAGGTAGTGAACTATCAGCTCATAGGTCCATGTCTCATAGACAGAACGCGCACAAGTATCACAGCCTCATCATAGACGATCTTCCATGGATACTAGAAGACGTTCCTCTGCAGACCAGGAGGAACATACGGTAACAGCATGAAGGCTGTCCAGCTTGTAGTGCGCGAAGTACAACAGCAAGTCAATTCTGGAGTTATCCAGAGAATGCCTACTGATCATGCAGTGCTAGTTTGAGGCGGTTTTAAGCTTCCTAGTGTAGAGTGGGCTGTCTATGGATTCATTGCAGGGGCTACAGACAGACAGTCGTACGAAGTAAAATTGCACACGTTTTATAAAGACTGTCTTGAGCAGCTAGCTTGGCAACCCACACGCGATAGATATATCTTACACATCTTGCAGCTACAAATAGGTTGGATTTATCGACAATGTCAGTATAGAAATGAGGATTAGCGATCATGATGTCATTATAGCAACTATTGTTACGAAAGTTAATTACGCAATCAAGAAGGCTACGAGAGTGTTTCTGTTAGACAGAGCAGATAAGCAGTTGTTACCATCTCATTTAGAGAGTGAATTGACGTGACTTAGATCCAATAAGATTGATGTACAGGAATCATGGGCAAAGTTCAGGCAGATTATAACTCGTTGTATGGAGAGATATGTGCCTATTAAGCGGATAAAGGATGGAAAAGACTATCATGGTTTAATTAGGAATTTCGAAACTTGCTGGGGAAGCAGAGGCTGCTGCGCCCTCAATTCAAAAGAGAACACACAAGTCACGACAAGCGAAGGTAGTAGAAGATCTATGCGCGAAGCATACAGCAACTATCTCCGTCATATCTAACCAAAAGGTCTGGCAGAGAATCCGAAAAATTCTGGTCCTATGTAAAATCGCTAAGCGGGTCAAAGGCTTCCAGCCAGTCACTCATTGCTCAGTCTGGTGTGACAGTTACAGGTAGCAAACCGAAAGCTGACCTTTTAAATTTCGCACTCAAGAAATCGTTCACGCAGGGGAATAGTACAAACGTACTGTCGTTTGACCATTGGACAGATTACTGTGAGGACGACATGGTAATAAGCGTCCCCGGCGTAGAGAAACAACTAAAAGATTTGAAAGTAAATAAGTCACCAGGTAATGACTAAATTATAGTTCGGTATATCAGTGTACACTACAGCACTGGCCCCTTGCTTAGTTTGCATTTATCGCAAATATCTCGCCCAGCGCAAAGTTCCATGCGATTGGAAAGAAGCGGAAGTGATTTATGTGTTTAAGAAGGGTAAAAGAACTGACCCGCAAAATTAAAAACCAATATTCCTAGCTTCGGTTTGCTGCACAATCCTTGAACATATTCTCAGTTGGAATGTAATAAATTTTCTTCAGAATAAGAAGCTTATGTCAACGAATCAGCATAGTTTTAGAAAGCATCGCTCGTGCGAAACTCAGCTTGCCCTTTTTTCACATGCTATAGAGCGAACTATGGATGAAAGGCAACAGGCAGATTCCATATTTCCAGATTTGTGGAAAGCATTTGTTATGGTAGCCCATTGCAGGCTGTTAAAGAAGGAAGAAGCATTGGTATAAATTCACAGATATATGAGTGGCTCGAAGACTTATAAAGTAATGAACCCAGTATGTTGTCTTCGACGGCGAATGTTCATAAGAGACAATGGTAGCGTTAGGAGTGCCCCAGAGAAGTGTGATAGGGTCACTACTATTCTCTATACAGGGTGTTACAAAAAGGTACGGCTAAACTTTCAGGAAACATTCCTCACACACAAATAAAGAAAAGATATTATGTGGACATGTGTCCGGAAACGCTTAGTTTCTATGTTAGAGCTCATTTTAGTTTCGTCATTATGTACTGTACTTCCTCGATTCACCGCCAGTTAGTCCAATTGAAGGAAGGTAATGTTGACTTCCGTGTTTGTGTTGACATGCGACTCATTGCTCTACAGTACTAGCATCAAGCAAATCAGTACGTAGCATCAAAAGGTTAGTGTTCATGACGAACGTGGTTTTGCAGTCAGTGCAATGTTTACAAATGCGGAGTTGGCAGAAGCGCATTTGATCTATGGATTAGCACGGGGCAATAGCCGTGGCGCGGTACTTTTGTATCGAGACAGATTTCCAGAAAGAAGGTGTCCCGACAGGAAGACGTTCGAAGCAATTGATCGGCGTATTAGGGAGCACGGAACATTCCAGCCTATGACTCGCGACTGGGGAAGGCCTAGAACGTCGAGGACACCTGCAATGGACGAGGCAATTCTTCGTGCAGTTGACGATAACCCTAATGTCATGGTCAGAGAAGTTGCTACTGTACAAGGTAACGTTGACTACGTCACTGCATGGAGAGAGCTACGGGAGAAGCAGTTGTTTCCGTACCATGTACAGCGTGTGCAGGCACTGTCAGCAGCTGATTGGAGCCCACAGGTACACTTCTGCGAATGGTTCATCCAACAATGTGTCAATCCTCATTTCAGTGCAAATGTTCTCTTTACGGATGAGTCTTCATTCCAACGTGATCAAATTGTAAATATTCACAATCAACATGTGTGGGCTGACGAGAATCCGCACGCAATTGTGCAATCACGTCATCAACACAGATTTTCTGTGAATGTTTGGGCAGGCATTGTTGGTGATGTCTTGATTGGGCCCCATGTTCTTCCACCTAGCTCAATGGAGCACGTTATCATGATTTCATACGGGGTACTCTACCTGTGCTGCTAGAACATGCGCCTTTACAAGTACGACACATGTGGTTCATGCAAGATGGAGCTCCTGGACATTTCAGTCGAAGTGTTCGTACGCTTCTCAACAACAGATTCGGTGACTGATGGATTGCTAGAGGCGGACTAATTCCATGGCCTCCATGCTCTCCTGACCTCAACCCACTTGACTTTGATTTATGGGGGCATTGGAAAGCTCTTGTCTACGCAACTCCGGTACCAAATATAGAGACTTTTCCTGCTCGTATTGTGGACGGCTGTGATACAATACGCCATTCTCCAGGAATGCATCAGCGCATCAGGGATTCCATGCGACGGAGGGTGGATGCATGTATCCTCGCTAACAGAGGACATTTAGAACATTTCCTGTAACAAAGTGTTCGAAGTCACGCTGGTACGTTCTGTTGCTGTGTTTCCATTCCATGATTAATATGATTTGAAGAGAAGTAATAAAATGAGCTCTAACATGGAAAGTATGCGTTTCCGGACACTTGTCCACATAACATATTTTCTTTCTTTGTGTGTGAGGAATGTTTCCTGAAAGTTTGGCCGTACCTTTTTGTAACACCCTGTATACACAAGCAGTTTAGCGGACGGGGTGCGCAACATTCTGCGGTTGTTTGCTGATGATGCTGTGTTGTACATCAAGGTGTCGAGCTCAGTCACTGAAGAAGGATACGAGATTATTTGGACACAATTTCTACTTGGTGCGATGAGTAGCAGCTAGCTCCGAATATAGAAAAATGTAAGTTATTTGGATGAACAATTCTGTAACGTTCTGGTACTTTATTACTAGTGCCCTGCTTGACACAGTCAAGTCATTTAAATATCTGAGCGTAACGTTGCAAAGCGATATGAAATTGAACGAGTATGTGAGGATTGGGGTACGAAGGGTTTATTGGGAGAATTTTAGGAAAGTGTGGTTCATCTGTAACGGAGACCGCTTATAGGAAACTGGTGCGACCTATTCTTGAGTACTGCTCAAGTAGTTGGGATCTGTACGAGACTGGACTGAAGGAGGACATTGAAGCAATTCAGAGACAGGCTGCTAGATTTGTCTCCTCCCTTACTTACAGTGTTCTTTATTGCCTTTCTTTCCCACTACCACTGTCTGCACCGTACCTCGGCCAGCTCAGAAATTCTAGGGGGCTCAACTTATGTTTTTCCCTATAAACAAATGTTGCGCAAAAAAACTCCTAGTTCACCAGGGTGTGGGGGTTCTGTGATGAGCTGGTTACTCATTTACACACAAAAAAAACCTTCACTTCATAAGGTGGATAGTTCTCAAAGAGGAAGAAAGGCCATGAGATAGACCTTGTAAGAAAGGGACGAATGGGTGATAGAGATCGGAACAGTTGATTGTAACACCTAATCGTTGGAAGGCAATGATGATGATCGTCATCATCATCATGATGACGACCAACATGTTTAAAATTTCGATCCAAAATGCGGCCTCCCCTATACCTATATATGATATTTCACCTGCTCAATGTATAGTTTCCATTCATGTGCACTTTTAATTTACGCTGTGTCCTCTCTCATTTGGTGTCATTGCTTCTATCTCCACCCATCTCTCTTTCTCTTTCACTGCCACTGCCTCTCGTTGACCATCAATGTCTTCCCTCTCCTTGTCTCCCACTGTTGTTGTCTTTCACTGCCACTTTCTCCCTCCCACCATCAGTGGGCTCTCTCCTTCTCTCCCACTGGTACCATCTCTTCTCTCTTCTAACGTCATTTTCTCTCTGCTGCTCTACTCGTGAATATGTTTGTGGGGAAGGTGGAATGAGGACTGAGGCATGTGGGTCCCCGCTTTTCTGTCAGAGACTTATAAAAAGGGAACGTATTCGCCTTTTTTGTGCTCGGACAGGGGCATTTTTCCAGTTTTGCATAATTTTTGACAGTTGTTTCAAGTTCTTTTCAGGCATCTCATGACCCTTATTAGCTCATTTCTTTGTCACTGCCATACCATTTGGAGTATATTTGTATAGGAGTGAAGTGAGTCGCGAATTTTTATCGCTATAAAAATGGTGACTAAAAACATAGTTTCGTAACCTCAGAACCCTTGCGATGACCCTAGAGCCCTTGCCACGAGTTCGATACGTCAGTTAAAACTAAATTTACACCTCAGACCGCATATTACGTGCGTATTTTACGTGAGTATTTTTACTTGCGTAAGTACGATAACTTTGAACCACTGGATTTCGGTAACGGATAACGAATCAACAACAGTTTCAAGGTCCCCCAAGGACATCATCTTAAGAACGTATGGTAAAAATTTCGACGATTTGGCACGTATATAGGTAACAGAAGCGGGCATCCCCACAACTGATGTTTTTTCGGGGTTTTCTCAGGAACAACCGATGAACAAATGGTACTTTCACAAGTCGCCCGAGTTCCATCTTAGACAATACCTAATGCAAAAGAACCACCTGATTCGCTCAATATCCCTGGGGTGGAGTAAGTGTGCAGTATTTAAATTTTGATCCTACACTGTAGGGCAGCTACAGTTTTTCCGTTCCTTTTTTAGGAAAACAAATGGTCGTTAGTTCAAGGAGTATTCAAGCACTTGACTCCTTTTTTTCTGCTATCAGTAGAACCCATGATACGTCCCCTTGAAAAATCGCATTTTGGTCCGCGGCTTTTTGAAACATATTGGTACAGTGCAATGTTATGCACGGACTGACTGCTCGTCACTCTAGAACCGTTACTAAGCAGGATCGATTATTACGCAAACTAACTCAAACAAACATTCCCTAAAAAAATTTCCCCGCACATTTTCGCAAGATCTATATTGTTACTCTTCCGCGGAAGCCTATGTTACTGCAGATACTGGAAATCACTCCATGGTTTACAGATGCACGTGTCTGAACAACTATCAGAGTGCATCGTGAATCAGACAGATGTTCTCTACTCCCACACAGGTGTCGCAGATTCTTCAAGATTTTTAATGTCTCGGTTAATATATGTAATACTGGTCTGAACTCTAGATCGCAGTAAGCTTGTAAGTTGCTCACATTATTAAGGCATCTTTTCTGATTACAACTCATAAACTTTTAGAACGAACATGCTCAGCAAACGATCGTATGGCGCCTGGTGGAGGGCATGTTGTGACGTTGAATATCATTAGTCGAACTGCCTCATGTGCAACATGATATCCCTCTTTTCAGTGGATTAAACCAGATATAGCCGGTACAGAGCTCGTATGATCACTACTTATCTACTCTGATGAAATGCAATTCATGAACTCTTTAATACACTCTAAGGTTTCTAGTTTATTTGGTATTCAAGGAAAGTGAAGTGTTCTGTTACTATAGGTTATCTGTCTTGAGCTGACTGCAGTCTAATTAAAAAGAATTACATCACACATGTTTAGCTTTTATTTACAAAGAATCTTCCGTGGTAATTGGTGTTTCTTTACTTAATCTGCTCCTTCCCTTCTTGCTAGCAGTGGTTGGTGTCGACAAGCTTCATTTTACATCTGCACTTGGCCGTTTTTGGCATTCTGCAGTCTTTCCTGCGCTGCGCTGTTTACAGTTGATTTTGTTAACTGTTTTTCATTCTGCATTGCCACAGTGGCAACTGATTTAGAAATGACGGTTTTTGGTTCATATGGCGGCCAGTCAATTGTAAATAGTGCAGCGCAGGAAATACTGCAGAATAGTAGTTCTAAGTCTAGGGGACTGATGACCTCAGGTGTTAAGTCCCATAATGCTCAGAGCCATTTGAAGCATTTGAACAAACGTATTAAAGTGAAATGAGTTTTATATTTTCGTTGAGTGTGCCATGTTTCACATTTGTACGCAATTTTTTTTGAAAGAGCAGTTTTCGGTAGTCGATATGTTACGCTACAGGGATTCTGAGTGCAAGTAATGTGATCTCTGGTTACCAGTGGTACTGTCGTTGCAGTAAGCAGTCTAAGCTGAGCTAGCGTGAGGGTCGCGTGTTGGCTACTCTACTGAGTGCTCCTGAAATAGCTTGCAGAGCAAAGAGAGAAAATTACAGGGGGTGATGATTTGTGAAATACGACTTCGTTACGATTAATTGGACAAGTGAAGATTTTTCAAGGTAAAGTGTTGTTGTATTGTGATTACATAGATTTTTACGGCGTAATGCTTGTTGGTGCTTTTCATGGGTATGCTGCCGGATTTAACCGTCCTGACGGCACGATATTTCGACGGTCCAACGGGCCGCCATCTTCACGTGAGATTGCAGGTGCATAATCACAGCGGTTCGTTTACACCCCGGGAACAGGTTGATGGGAGTGCGCCAGTAGCGCTGGGACTGCCCTCTGCGAAGCGAAGAATCACAGCGCCGCCGGTGGTGGAAACTAACAAAAGCGATCAATCGCATATTAAGATGTAGCCGGTGGAAAACCAGACATTTGTTCTTTTATATCCGAGCCGGCCGCGGTGGTCTCGCGGTTCTAGGCGCGCAGTCCGGAACCGTGCGACTGCTACGGTCGCAGGTTCGAATCCTGCCTCGGGCATGGATGTGTGTGATGTCGTTAGGTTAGTTAGGTTTAAGTAGCTCTAAGTTCTAGGGGACTAATGACCACAGCAGTTGAGTCCCATAGTGCTGAGAGCCATTTGAACCATTTTTTTATATCTGATAAAATAGGATGCCACATCTCGCTTAAAGGAAAACCGTTGTCTCTATTAAAAATGTCATCAGGTAATCTTATTTCGATTGATTCCTTAAATTCCAGTAACGAGAAGCCGGAGCAATAATTTGTGTGTCTTTAAATGGCATATTATGCCGCTCATTGAGGCAATAATCGGCGACCGCCGATTTTTCAGGCTGGAGCAAACGTGTGTGACGTCGATGTTCCACACATCGGTCACGAACTGTACGATTAGTCTGCCCAGTAGCAGCCTTTTCGGAATGACAGGGAATTTTATATACCCCAGGCTTCCTCAGTCCCAGATCATCTTTAACAGCTCCAAAAAGGGCTCTAGTTTTGGCCAAAGGCAAAAAGACACTATTAATATCTTATTTTCTGAGTATTCTTGAAAATTTCAAAGAAATACTCCCCACAAAGGGAAAAAACAACTAATTTATAAGTGTCGATTGTTGGTTCACATGGCGGTCCAAATTGAAAAGCACAAGCAGTTTGATCATCAGTGTATTTATTTTTGAGGTGATGTGTTGCTACATTGATTGCTTACGAGCAGTTGTGACGTGTTTGGAAAACGGAAACCTTTAGTGGAACTTTTTCCTTATTGATTTGGTTAGTTTTTTTAATTGTTCGCAAGAGAGTAAGTAGAGTTTCCTATTCACATGGCTTGCACTCAGAGGTTATATATTTTACCACTGCTTTATCGTTTGCAGTACTCACGTGCAGGCACGGTGTGGACAGAGTTCAGCTTTTGTCGCCTTGTGGTACTCACTGCGCTGGCCGTTAGTTCCACTGCTGCTTGGACTCGGTACCGTTATGAAGTGAGACGATTTTGTCGTATTGTTTGTGTACTGTCTTATTTAATGGCGTAGCTTTTGCGTGATAGATTAAATAGGCTGTAAGCAAATGGATTGCTGTTTAGGCTGGGTAAAAGTAAAAGCAAGATGTTTTCCTTAAATTATTAAAGCATATTGGTTTTGATTAAATGTTCCAATTCAAAAGCAACTTGGATTTTCTTAAAGTGAAAATCGCAAGTCATGGAGACGTTTCTCATGATTGCTGTGCTACTAATGCTGTTCGGCGTCATTCTTATAAAAGCAGTTTGCTCGTGCTACTTATAAGGATCAATACGCATACACCGACACACCCCAGCACCTCCATTTCACACGGAGACTATTCTTGTGTCATTACTAAGGGATTAATTGTTGTTGTAAAAGGACTTTGCTCACTGACAGTGGCCAGTGAGGCGATATTATTATCATAAACAAAAAAGTTCGTAATTATTTGTGTGTTTGTGTGTGTACGTGTGCAGGGGCGGGATAAGGGGAGGGGAGAGTGTGTTGTCAGTCAGCTTATAGATTCGATGTCGCCACCATGACTTCCTCTCCTATGCGAAACTCTACATCTAAGAGTAGCACTTGCACCAAAGTGCTCCATAATTCGTTGCATACGTAGGTCGCAACTTAAATACTGGCAACTATTTATTCACATCTGATACAAAAGAGTTACATGTTCACACCTGCCACTGTCCTTAAAAGTCGTCACCAGTGTTGTGTAGAACCCGTTGCCAGCGATGTGGAAGGCGTAGTATGCCGTTAGCAGAGCCTATTCTGCTGATGGTGTGAATGGAGCGGTCTACTACCTGTCGAATCTCTGGAATAGTTCGGAATCAAACCAAAGTCACAAGTCACAAGCTGGTGTAGGAGTATGGTGGATGGTACAGTACTTCCCAGTCCCATTGACCGAAGAGAGCAGCCACAGGTTGCGCTATATGCGCTCTCGCATTGTCGTGCAAAATGATGGATGGGTTGCGCAGAAGGTGTCGTCGCTTCTAGCTGGTCGCAGGTGATGCTCCAAAAACGACCAGCTTGTGACTTGTGACTTTGATTTGATTCCGAACTGTTCCAGAGATTCGAAAGGTAGTAGACCGCTCCATTCACACCATCAACAGAACAGGCTCTGATAATGGTATACTACGCCTTCCACATCGCTGGCAACGGGTTCTACACAACGCTGCTGACTACTTTGAAGGACAGTGACAGGTGCAAACACGTAACTCTTTTGTATCGGTTGTGAATAAATAGTTGCCACTATCTAAGTTCCAACCCTCGTATGTTCCAAGCCCTTTCTTCTTCTGCACTTTGCCCTCATGAACCACGGACCTTGCCGAGATGTGGTTACTCGTTGTGTGCTTCAGTGATACAGATAGCCATACTGTAGGTGCAACCAAAATGGAAAGGTACTTGTGGAGAAGCCAGACAAACATGTGGTTCTTGAAGGGGGGGCAGCAGCCTTCCCAGTTGTGATAGGGCAACAGCCTGGATGGTTGACTGGTCCGGCCTTGTAAGGTTAACCAACACGGCCTTGCTGTGGTTCTGTGAACGGCTGAAAGCAAGGGGAAACTACAGCCGTTATTTTTACCGTGGACATACAGGTCTGTTGTACTTTTAGCCTGGGCGAGAATTCTGTCTGCATGCCGTATCTAAGGGCATGGACTACTCAGAAGGATGGTCTCATCAGGAAAAAGAAAACTGGCACCATGCGTATCAGAGTGTGAATTATTAGATTAGTTTTGCTGGTTAGGCGGTAAAATAAGTGAAGATGGCCGAAGTAGAGAGGATATAAACTGTCTACTGGCTATGGCAAGCAAAGCGTTTCTGAAGACGAAAATGTAGGCATCAAATATAAGAGGACGTGGTGAAAAATAATGCCTCCGAATTTTTTATGTGTAAACTCTGGCAGCTTTTTAATAAAACAAACGTTTTAACATTATACATCTTTATGTTTCATGTCTACAAATTTGCAGTCCTCTGTCGCTGGAGACCTCTGAATTTTAACGTGTAACACGTCAGCGTCTAACGCTACTTAGTCGGTGCGTGAGAAACAGAATGCTGTAGTCGAGTTTAGAATTCAAAGAGTTCGTCCACACACATGAATCAGCATGAGAATGCCAGACCACACATGAGCACTGCGACGTCTTGGCTTCACTATCATCGATCATCCTCTTAACAGTCTCGACCGTACTCATCCGATTTCCAGCTGTTTCAAAACTTGAAGAACACCTTCGAGGACTTCACTTTCTCAGAGATGAAGCGGTGCAAGCAGATGTGGGGTTGTGGCTCCATCAACAAACTGAAACATTCTACAGAGACAGTATCAACAAACTGGTTTCCAGTTTGGAGAAGAACGTCCATTGCCTCGTTAATAACATTTGTTTTATTTAAAAAGCTTTAAAACTTTTCACAAAAAATTCGGAGGTATCAGTTTTCAGCTCGCCCTCGTAAGCTTAAGTGTTAGTAAGTCTTTTCTGAAGATTTTTGCCTGAAGTGTAGCCTTGCATGGAAATTGAATTTGGACTATAAGTAGTTTAGACAAGAACAGAACAGAAGCTTTAGAATTGTGGTGCTACAGAAGAATGCTGAAGATTTAGCAGGTAGACCGCGTGACTAATGAGGAAGTTTTGAAAAAATGAGGGAGGAAAGAAATTTGTGCCACAACTTGACTAAAAGAAGTAATCGGTTGATAGTATACTTTCTGAAACGTCAAGGGATCTTCAGGTTAGTATTGGAGGGAAGTGTGGGGAGAAAAAACAGGAGAATAAGGCCAAGAGATGAATGCAGTAAGCAGATTCTAAGGGATATGTGTTACAGTAATTATTCTGAGGTGGAGATCAGTGAAGGGAGGCTTGCACAGGGCAGAGTAACGTGGAGAACTGCATGAAGCCAGTTCTCAGACTGAAGCTGTCAACAATAACAGCTTCTCTGAGAAACCTGAAAGTCATTTGTTGATGTCTTAACACATCTTCTATCATATTGTACTTACTTATGGTCAAGTTTTTCGGCATGTTCCTCTTCTCACCATTTCTGGGGAGAATCTTCCCATTTCTTATCTCATCAGTCCACATAATTCTGAACATCCTTCTATAACACCACATCACAAACGGTTCGATTGTTTCCTTTTACGATTTTACCATAGCATATCATTCAGTACTATACTACACTATGCTACAAACATACATTCTCAGAAATTTCTTCCTCAAGGCTGATGTTTGATACCATTAGATTTCTTTCTTACAAATGCCCTCTTCGCCTGTCTCATCTGTCATTTGTCAAGTGCAGATTTCCTTCGTTTCGTCTATTTGTGGTTTCCAGTTTTCATACATTTATTGTTAACCTCGCTTCTGTTACTGCTCATTACGTTTATCATTGTTCGGTTTACTCTCAGACTGTATTGTGTGGTCGTTGGAGTGCTCGTTTCATTCAGCAGAGCCTGCCATTCTTTGTCACTCTCACTGAGGGTAGCAAAGTTATCAATCTCTCTCGCGATAGATAGTCTTTCACCATGGATTTCCGTCCCACTCATGAACCTTTCTTTTATTTCTGTCGTTTCTTCTTCGATATGTTGATTCAACAGTAAACGAAAGCCTACCTCTATTTCTTATACTTTTTCTAATGCTAGCACTTTGTTTTTAGTCTTCCATTATAATTTTTTCCTCTGTGTTTATGTTACATATAACGTATTATAGATTGTACCTTTTGTCTGAGAATTTCGAACATCTTGTACCATTTTAGATTGTCGAACTCTTTTTCTATGTCGATAAATCCTATAAACGTGAAGCTATACCAATAGCAATTAAATCAGTATAGAAGAAAGATATGATATTTGTTGTTACAGTGTTCTTGAGGAACTTTTCTACTGCGTTCTCTGCTTCTGAAATGAAATTAACAGTGTGGATTAATAGCAAGTGCTTCTTAATTGCGATGAAAATAATTGTTTTCAATCTGACTGTGGTAACATCTAATGAGGGAATCCGTTGCACCGAGTTTAATAAGGATGAGTCGAACGGTTCTATATTGTCTTCTCTGGAGACATGACATGTATTGTTTTGAAAAAGGTTACTTATAAATGTACGCAATACAATTTTATTCGTACAGTATTTATTTCTGACAATGAAGTGAAGTGTCGGTTCACTATCTAACAACAATAGTACAGTATTTTATTCACCCTTATGCAACTGGTTGCTTATTATTTCGTTACATACAGCAGTACAAATACGCGACCTGAGGAATGATGTCTAGTTGTGTGTTAAGGCAACGCCCTGTAGCTTCGAAGCTATCATAGATACAGTCATCACAACACTCTAAGATATGCGTATTCTCGAAGTCGTTTCCTATTTATGCTATAAATAAACTATAGTGAGGCAGTCTTTCTCAGAGGAAGGAATGGAATTGGGTTTTAAGGTTTCATCGATGACAGGTGAGCAGCTGATGAGCACAACCTCTGACTTGACTAAGATAGGGCGACGGGGGGAGGGGGGCGGGAAAGGAAACTAGTCATGTGCTATGTGCTCTGCTCTGATAATGAAACATTTTGATGTTTGCGTTATTCGATGTGGGGAAAAGACATTCTGGAATACTCTTAAGAATACAGAACTACAGGTGAATTAAACAATGTCTACATTACGTACACATTTATGTTTGATTTACTTATTCTGTTAGGTATGTATCTATTCTGCGCTACACTACCGTGAAGTCTATATAATACGTGTGATAGGATGACTCGGTGACTAAGTGCACCACCAAATGTGAAGCTCTAAGTTGCAACTGAAAGGTGGAGGGTCAGCTGGCCTTCTGCTTGGATGCCCCCGTGGAGGCCCTCGGCAGGAGGGAGGCGGCCTTCCGCAGGAGCAGCCAGAGCAGGCCGAGCGCGGCGGCCGCCGCCCCCACCACGGAGGCGGCGACGTCGAGCAGCAGGAGCTGGTGCCAGGGCAGGTCCAGGGAGGCGGGGCGCAGGTGCGGCGCCCCCCGGTGCCTCAGCACGTACTCCAGCCAGTAGACCGCCTCCTCCAGCGGCGGCCGCGGCCGGTCCCGGAACAGCACCGCCAGCTGTCGAGCACGCTCCCTGTACCTGCAGCACAGTATTTGCGTCGGTACCAGGATTAGTAGCACTAGTTGGGAGCTCCGACGTTAGGCGCGTAATGAGGCCCCATTGGAACATGGCTGCCGAGGAGGGGAAGGAAGCCAGTGTGCACTCCGTGTGCATTCCGGGGGGAGGCATTGCGGATGTGGAAAGGGGGGGGGGGGGGGTTCCAGATGCGACGAGGAATACAGGGTGCAGCCAACTGCAGGTGGTGGCTCGGGACGTGTGTTACTTTGGATCGGAGCAGATTCTATCTGGTTTCGGGCGGATAGCGGAAATGGTAAAGACCATCTTGCTTGCGAGAGTAAGGCGGACCTCACCGTCTGCAGCATCGTCGATAGAACCGACTGTGGTACTTTGGTGCAGAACCGAGTGGAGGGTCTGAATCAGAGGCTCAGGCAGTTCTGTGACCGTATAGGCTACAGGTTCCTTGACTTGTGCCATCGGGTGGTGGGTTGTGGGTTCCGTTTGATAGGTCAGGAGCTCAATGCACACAAGAAGCGGCTACACGGGGAACGGGGGCTATGTGGAAGGGACTGAGCGGTTTTTTAGGTTAGAGAGTCTCAGGAAACCACAGACAGGGCGTCCGTCTAAAAGGGGGCAGGTAAAACACAGTAAGGTAGTTGTAGAAACAGTCGGTATTGTAGTTGTAAATTGTCGTAGCTGTGTTGGGAAAGATCCAGAGCTCCAAGCCCTAATAGAAAACAGTGAAGCTGGAATGGGTACGGAAAGCTGACTAAAGCTGGAAATTTTTTCAAACGACATAAAAATGTTCAGAAGGGATAGATTAAATACTGATGGTGATGGAGTATTTATTGCTGTCAGAAGTAATTTACCTTGTAGTGAAGTTCAAGTAGATAGTTCATGCTAAATAGTATGGGTAGAGGTTATACCTGACAATCGGACTAAATTATTAACGAACGCACCGCAGTCGTTTCTCCAGTTCCCCGAGGGCAGCACAGTTCGCTTCAGAGTTGATCGCTGCACCGTGAGGGAGGACACCAGGCAGAGTGACCTCTCCAGAGTCTCAGGAGGCCGTCGCAGTGGTTTCGCCTCCTGTCAGGCGCCGAGGACCCCAGTGCACACACATCTTTGTGCACCCACACTGTGTCGGCACTACCGACAGAGACGTCCAGTTGAGGAGCGAGGTGATCCGTCCATCACATCGAATGGCGGCGTCTTCACGCTCCAACACTGCAGGAGTCATAGCCGCGTACGGCCGGCCGCCACGCGAGAGATCGGATAGATTTGCGCGATCTTATTACAATAATGACAGACTACTCGCCCGACGACTCACATGCTTTTGTTCACTGCCAGTTCTCCGTAGACATTCTGCATGCGCCTATGAATATCTGGGTGCTCTGACATTTTGTCAAAAGAAAAAAAACTCGACGACAGCTGTGTGTCTGGAATGCGACATTTTGAAGGCTATTTGGTGTGCCGTGACCTATCCGAACTTCGTGGAACTATATAGGCTGAGGCGGCAACACTCCACGATGTACCACAAAAAATTCCACATCTTTTCAACCGACACTGGCCGAGAAAAATACGTGTTGCGTTACTTACTGAACGCCCCTCATACACCAGAATCTTGCCCCCTGTGTTAGTTCACTTCCCACCCATTCATCCATTCATCTACACCTGTTTCGAGCAGTCGCTTATTTACCAGAAGGAAACATATTCACCAACAACGTTTTATACATTGCAGGACGTCTGTTTTAACCTGTATTTTAAAGTAGTCTTGTAGGTTGTAAAAATTCTTAAACGCTGAAGTGCACTGTAATGGGCTCAGTTCTATGTTGAGGAATGCAATTGCTTGTGTCTTCAAATATTTACACAAAACAACAACCGTAGACAAACAAACAAGAAAGGTGCACAATACTATTACTGATCATGGCTTTATTACTTACTACCACCTGAAAAGATGCCGTTAGCCCTTTTTTGCAAGGCTTTTTCACATTAGTATTTTTACAAGCTCGTCTACTATTGTGATTTCTACCAGGAACTATGCTCACTTTAATTAACGTAAGGTGTCAAATGCCATTTGAAAAGTTTCCTTACAGCCTCACTACTCTGTTATCCACCTGCAACAAGCGTCACCAATCTATCCCCGCCATCTGAATATAAAAACACCTTCAATGGGACTTGTTCTTTCTTGAAACCCATCGCAGCTACCGTCGAAGATATTCCGTCCATGATAAACTCCCGATAACAAATCACCTCCTGCTCTAGCATCTGAATAAACTCCACTCCCCACCCTTTTCCTAGAAATATTTTAACCGCATGTAGCCTTTTGTTCTCCTATTTACACACTTCCAATCAATAAGGACGAACTACTTCTTCCTTTGTAGCTTACAGCAACATTCGCTATACCAACTCTTCTACTGGTCAGCAGGTATGTCCTTATGATATGTTCTACCTAAACTACTATATTCTCTTTGCGTGATTGCTACGGTTAAGCCACCAAGACAAGCAGACTCGCTACAGTAAGACAAATTGCTTTAATGGTCCTCCATCCAGCTCTTCAATGTTCACAAATACCCACAGCTACTCTTCTTTAACAATTTCACATTACAGTGTATATCTGGCTACAATGAAACGCACGAAATCTGGGACAACAACCAACGGATAAACTAGTCACCACTACAGTATCTGTAATTTTGGACTGCACTCTGACAGGAAAGCAACATCGCTACTTATCCAACGGAAGCATACGATAGGTCAAAAATGCTAAAAGGCCGGAACTCGAGATTAAATCCTCTGCCCAACATGAATGTCTACAAAAGCGATATCCAACATAGCCTTAAATTTTCTAACTTCGCTTGAATTTCGATTCCTTCCAAATTTTATCACTTTTGCAAGTCTGACAATTATGCTCTGTGTGTCGCCTTTCGCATTCGCCTGCCGTGTCTCGTATACATTACTGGTTGTTGATTAAATTCCGTTTCCTCTTTAGTTTCCCAGCTTATATTTATAAATAGTAAACATATTAAACTTGATAGTAGATGATCATTCGAAACAAAAAAGTTAAGCAAACAAGTTCTCTAAGAGGCATACCTTAAGAACTATGAGCAATTCTTGATGTTCGATACTGTGAAACAAATGTCTTCTACTGCAAGCTCTTTGCTTTTCATGTTTTGGGAAGTGGTAGTATTGACAAAACAAGAAAAATCCAGTAAATATGTGGCCTAAAATGCATGCCTTAGAAGTTATTAACATTTGTTCATTCAAAGTAGCGAAGATGAACAAGTGCTCATAGGTGTTAAGGTATGCGTTTTTCTTGTTTTGGTCCATGCTACCATTCCCCAAAATATGGAAGGCAAAGAGCTTGCAGCAGGAGAGATTTGTGTCACAGTATCGAAGATCAAGGGCTGCTCACAGGTCTTAACGAATGCGTTTTAGAGCCTGTGTTGACTTGACTTATTTGTTTCGAATGGACATTGCTGTTATATCGCAGAATTGTGACCATCACTTCTGAAATACCCTATTTATGTCTTTCTCTTCACCTTTCCACTGTCTACATTTTGTATCAAGACAACTGATTCCTGATACAAAAATTCGCTGAGAGATCTATCGTTCCACCCATCTACAGTCGCTTAGTACCCTGTCCATTCCCTAAATACAGAAGCAGCTATCCAAAGTCACCTACTGGTTTGTTAAATGAAACCCCCACGTACCACTCATATAACTCTCCCAACCGAGCAACATCGAGCTCGTAATATCGATATTATTTTCCTTGCCTCACAACCATCCATTTACTCAATTCGTTCAACTAGGAGAAAACTTATCAATCACCGGCACCACTCAGCCCATTTGTCTGAACAGGGGACAGAACCATCGTCCACATTCAACATATTTTATTTCTTTTAACCCCTCATTTTTATAGCTTTACAAATAAAACAAAACTATTGGCACTATTTCACTCATTATTTTGTGTGTGTTGGTCATTCAGCTCTCCCACATAGGGCAGAACTAAATGACTAAAACACACACACACACACACACACACACACACGCACACACACGAACCAATTGAAAAGTGACAGTGTAGATCATCTGCTGAAGAAAGACCAATTTATTTTTCCACTTTATTTGTTTGTATCTGTTGATGTTTGTTTCACACACTATCGACTTAAAAGTTAAATGGTTTCAGCTTCAGGCTACTGGACAAATATGAATTAATCAAGACCCACATACTTGTACTATCTCCCATAAGCCTCTAGCGTACACTTCTGACATGCAGATACCAACTTTATTGGGAAACAGCCAGAACATTGTGATCAGCGACGCGATGTCGATATAGACCGGTGGAGACGATAGCAGCGTCACGAGGAGAGGAATGACTGCCAGCCAGCCAGACGGAGTATCAGTGAACGTGCTGGCCGTGTGCAGACGGCGGGCGATCTATCTGAGCAGATTGTGGAGGCCCGGAGGCTCAGCACGAGCATTTCGGGAACTGCGCGACTTGTCGGCTGTTGGAGGACGTTGGCGCAGTGGCAGAGCGTCGCACGGCCTGACGAATCCCGATACCTTCTGTACCGTACCGATGGGAGGGCGCTGATCCGTCGTCTTGCAGGGCAACAGCTCCTCGACATATGTACTGGGGACGGAGACTAACTGGCGGCGGCTCCATTACGCTCTTGGAAAGTCATGTGGGCAACCACAGGTGAAGTGGAGGCACCGTGGCGGCCAAGGAGTATCGGAAACTGGTTGCAGATCACATACGCGATCATGTTTCCCGACGGCAGTGGCACTGTTCAACAAGATAGTGAACCATGTCACTAGGCCAGGAGTGGTTCGAAGAACACAGTGGCTAATTCCAACTGATGTGCTGGCCTCCCACTTCGCCAGATATGAACCCAATCGAACACATCTGGGATATGATCGTATGAGGCACGAGAGCTCATCGTCCAGCTCCCCGGAATTTGGGGCAATCAGGTGACTGATGTGCGCAGATGTGATGCCAGCTCCCTCAAGCGACCTGCCAAGCGAGGCCCCGTAGCCTCCAATCCACTACGCGTCGCCACTGTTATCCGTGCCAAAGGTTGACATGTCAGCTATTACGCAGGTGGTCACAATGTTGTGGCCCATCAGTGCACAAAACTACACTGTTGGCCCTTCAGCATGAAGTGGCAGGAACGACAGTACATGACGATGTTATGTTACTGTGTGCCATGTTAGACATTCGCCTTTCTTACTCGAGGCATAAAGCAATCTTCTCACAAAAAGACAACATTCGTGTGCGATTTACGAATGAGAAACCTTATACAGTATAAACAACATAGATGATCTTACTGCTAACTAAGTTGTGCGGCTGCGATGAGATGCTGATAATTAGCATATCCAAGCATGTAATACACAACACGTCTTATAACGTTCATTATATTAAGCCGCGTTTTTACTAGCCCCAGCAGTGTATGATGTTTTGACAAGTGATCTGTACTGGATCGATGCAAGGGTAAAATAGCAGAACAGATCAAGAGGACAGCGTTTACTGGCAGTGAATAGATGACATTAGAAAACGCACAGAAAATATAAGTGCGTATGACTGAAGATTCTAATGTAAAGAGAAGTTAAGAGGAAGAGTACATCTAGCAGTGCATTACTTCTGCAGCTATTTTAAATTTCTAGTGAGAAATAGCCTCTGCAAGGTCAATGGCAGATTCTTGCAAGTTCGCGTCTCGGGAATTAGTTCTTATAGTTAGAGACTGCTAAGTAGGCGCGAACTGGCTGCCCTTGCCGAAGTGTAGCGCTGTAGCAGTTAGGGGGCTTCTCCAACTAAATGCTCAAAATAGTTTTTCGGAGAAAACATTTAGAACAATTTCGGGCGGTGTTTTATGCCTACCATTGGCTTTAAACAAGCTTTGTTTGAACCTTTCAGCAACTGCATCATCGGGAAGGGGGGTTGAGGGAGGAGGCGGTCGGTAAACGGAACCAATTATTAAATTATTCTAGTTGTCAAATAAAACCTCTACCCATACTAACTGAAAGAAATTATTTGTTTCTTTTGCAGTACGGGATAAACTACTTCTACGAGCAGCAAACTCACCACCACCAACTGCATTTAGTGTATCCTTTCTGCATACAGTTAGGTCCTTTGTAAAAAGTTGGGCTTGATTTATCTCCGCTTTTAGACAGCTTTCAGTGCCTACAACGATTTGAGTTTTAGTGATTTCTGTTAGCGCTTAGAGCTGTCCTTTGTCTGGATTGCAGCCTCTGGGACTGAAGCCCTTTTTCTACTTTCCCAGTACCCTCTGACGTCGAAAACCAGTACGTCCAGCCACACAGCCCCAGTACCCGTGTAGCCACCTGATATGTGTGATATGCCCCAGACCTATTAAACAGCTAAGCTAAAATGGAGGCAAAACATGAGCAAACTGATCAAGAACCTCAGTTCAGAATGCTATCCCCTTTCAGCCATCTCATACGCTGTTGATCTAACGAGGTGTGTCAGAAATGCAATGAAACTGATTTTTTATCAACAACATTTTAAATTTTTTTGAAGCAAAGTATTGTCCCCTTCAAAGTAGTTCCTTTCGGCAGTTATACAACGGAGGAGTCGTTGCTCCCAATCTTGATAGCAGCACTGAAAGGCTTCAACTGATAGGTTGTGCCAGTGTACATTTGTGCTCTTGATACGGAGTGCTGCCCATAGGCCTGCTTCAACTTTTAAAAGACCACACTCACAGATTCCCCATGTTTAACAGAAAACCTGTTGGCATAGCGTTGTTCTAAATTACGCTGTTCCATTTTCGTAACAGACAACGAAAGCATAACTTCAGTGATGGCTCTCTCAGAAGTCACGTGATGGTTGTACTGAACTGAAACTCGGACTGAGTGTCTGGAAGGGATGAAAACACTGGCCTACACAAGTGGAACAACACAGCATTTCCAGATCGCTAGCATTGCTGTCTGTCTCATTACTGTTCTCACATACATCGTAAAGACAAGAGTTTTGGCTTATGTTAGTTCTCTTGACTCTCCGTTGTCTTGTGCGAATATCAGGCCGGCGGCTGTGGCCGAGCGGTTCTAGGCGCTTCAGAACAGAAACGCGCGACCGCTACGGTCGCAGGATCGAATCCTGCCTTGGGCATGGATGTGTGTGATGTCCTTAGATTAGTTAGGTTTAAGTAGTTCTAAGTTCTAGGGGACTGATGACCTCAGACTTTATGTCCCATAGTGCTCAGAGACATTTTGTGCGAATATCCTGTAGGGCAGTGCACCTGTAGTAAATGCAGTGAGTTTTCAACAGAAAAAATATTGTGTAAAGTAGATCACCATACATGTTCTAGAAGACTTTTTAAGAATCTTGGAACTCTTACAATAGAATTCACAATACATTTACTGGTTAATGGTTCATAACAAAACTGTTTCAGCTTAACTGTGATGTACAAAGTCACAATACAAGATCAAAACTTTTAATTTTCGAGCAGGCTTTGCCTCACTGTGCGGAGTCCAAGAAGACGTTATGAACTGTAACGTATCAACGAAGCACGTTTTGGGTCTTGTTGCGAAATTACAGATGCAAAGCGTCTTTTGAATAATCCAGTATACTTTGATTAAAGTAACGCAACCGATGCACTTGATACAATGTCTCCAGGGGGCGCTAGTGGTCGTAAATGTTATGGCCGCAGCAGCGCAAGAGCTAAGGATCAATTTTATGTCTTCAAGAATCTAAAATTTTTATGTTTCGCTTGTAAACCGTATAATGTTGTTATATATTTGAACATTTTATTCTGTAAGAGAAAACAATTGTAAGAACATGTATTGTGAGAGTGAGATGGATTGAAAAGATTTATTTTATACAGAGTCATAGTTTTAAAGTATGCATTTTGATGTAAAGACATGAGGTGTCAGTCATGTTACTGTGGTTTGGCTGAAGAACTTGCAGTTTAATGGCAGCAGCCTGATTAAATTTCGAAATTATAATTACAAGTGCTTACATCAGTAATTTCAAAGTCATAATCGTAAGCAGATGTTTATCTGGTAGCTATGTAATTTCCTCGCAAGCTCGAAACATGTATATTATCCATAAGCTGTAAACAGTGAAACTAACTACAGGTCAATATAGTTTTACTTCCTCAGGAACTTTCTTATCGGAATTGTAATAATGCCATTTGTGAAGAAGAATTTTGTTCTATTCTTATCTTGTCATTCACATAGAACTTTTACAGCGTATCGAGGAAAATTTGAGTATGTCATGTTTTTGAAGGTAATATAAAAGTTGTTTAGGGTTGTTTTGAGAAGAAATGTGGTGAGTTGCCGTAATATAAGAGGAAGGACGACATATCACGACTGAGAAAACAAGTACTGGGAAGAGCAGGTACTGTTATTGTGTCTAAACCATTATTATTTTGACATCTCTAAAATAACGGTTAAATGTGGATGACTTCAACATTTTCTGAAGTGAATCGGAAGGAAAGTGTAACTAAATTTTCAAATCTATCGCTTTGATTTCAAAACAATTTTGTTTTTTCATTGTTCATGAGAGAGTAGTTTTATGGATGGGACATTAAGTACACTGAGTTTATAAAGTGTTATACTTGCTGATATAGCTGAGTGTTTGCATTCAGTGCTAGAACAGGTAGATTAGACAAGGCAGCCGTTTAGTCTTCAAATAACTCTTCAATGTACTTTTAGTGATCAGGTACTGTGTTGCATCCAAGTCATACTTGTGCTAATAATAAATGTTAATGGTTATGTGGAAAACGACCGTTTTTCTTTTTGAAATTTAGGATGTAAGTTGAGTTGAGGTTATATTCTTAAAACTGATTTTAGTCAAAGGTAGCATTACAATAATTACTCTGGTTCTGTGAGTGGCCACGAGGTGTTATTAATGCCACACACTCCAGTTAACTGTTTATGCTATGAACTATGACTGAACTAAATTTTCTAACTCATTAACTTAGTGTGTGGCAAAGTAATATCATCTACAATTATTTTCCTGCCCTTGTTTGTACATAAGTCATGTTCATTTTAATAATTATAATAGTGATGAAATAACATATAATTATTTATAATCTTCTGTAATACACTACATGTTTACGATTTGGTGCTATTGCAGTACTCTGACAATAAAATATCCAGTAAGCTTCCATTCAACATAAAAGCACAAAATTGGGAGTCACTGTCAGTGCAGAAGAAAATTAAAATCATGCTACATTATGTACTCTTTCGACAAATTTTCTGAAAATCTAGATATGCGGCCACTAGGTAGTATGTAGTTTTCAGCCATATATCATTATACCCTTATGGAAAGTAACTGTGAAATTCAAAAAGCTTCACAAGAGTGTATTTTTTGGTCAATAACTAAAATACTTGCAGACACACTAATATTTTGAGAAGTTCTTAAATTTAATTTACATTGGTGAGGTTGGCTATGAGCTAAGTAAAGTTTGCCGCTTTTCCTAGGGGCAAAAGCAAGAGGACATCAGGGGTGCTGGTGCAGTTTGTTAGTGCAGGTTTCCTATGTCAGGGGCAGGTATGCACTCAGGGGCAAACCTATTTTCTCATTTGATTGACAGGTACTTAACCTATTATTCTCCTTTGATTGATAGGTACTTAACCTATTGTTCTCCTTTGATTGACAGGTACTTAAGCTATTGTCCCGCTAAAAGGAAGCTTCCTTTTGATTGACAGGTCCTTAATCTATTGTTCTGCTAAAAGGATCCTTCCTTTTGACTGACAGGCACTTAACCTATTGTTCCCCCACCCATTCCCCCACCCCACCCCCTCCCCCTCACTGATACAGGTACACTTTCAGGTCTGAGGTATTGGAATAGCCTCCCTCACTCATATCAGTTTGGTTGACTACTTAATTAAATTAATAAATTAATTAACATCTCCACTTCTGGTAAACCTCCCTCCCCTCCCACCCTCCCTCCCAGTAATTGGTGGGAAAAAGACTTAGTTGGTCGATCATTTGGAGGGAATTCGATTGTAGTGTATGGAATACTGTTTAAACAATTTAGACATGGTGTGCAATATTGTTTATTTAAACAATTTAGGGGATTCAAGGCAGTGTATGGAATATATGGAAATTGGTGGAGTGGAAGGATCTCATAACAGGAAATTCAAGGGTATATTGTTTATTTATAAAAAATTCAATTTCTCTTGCTCATCATTCTCTGCTGTTTGGAAACATGTAGGTCTTGTTGGAAGTAATTACATTGGGCAAACATGTTGCATAACCTAGTGTATGGCACTGTACTCTGGGCATCTTAACCTAATGTGGGGACCTTTGTCGGCACTTAACCTATTGTTCTGGTAAGTGATTTTCCATGTCACCTTTATTTCCTTAAACTATTGTAATGCCTTTGATACCAAATTAAAAAAGTCCTCATTTTCTGGTATGGTTTTCGAATTTCAAATGATTTTGAACGCCCTTTCATACTGGACACCTGAGAAATTCCTGTTGAAGTATGTGTTCACTTAGGCACCATTGTTGGCACGATGACACATGGCTGCAGTGTGGGTCCAGCACCGAGAGATAATCCATTGCTTACCAGCACAGGGTGTATTGCTCCTAGCGATCCTAATAGGACAGCCCGTTCATCACTGAATTTACCTGTCAAACTGCTGTTGCTGCCGGTGTGAAAGCACTGTTCACCATGTATTTCTGCAGACGAGACTTTCAGTGCCAAAATTATTTTGCACAGATCGCTACATTGACAGTTAAACCCTGCAAAAGTTGTCTATGGATCATCGAATACATATTAGACTCTCAAGTATATTGGGAGCCAGTAACACAGTTACCAGAGTAACTGCAATTAAAGATTATGATTGCTACTACAGTTTAACACCAGTCGAGGTACAGGTAATGTCTTCTCTTGACGGCTGTGGCCCTGGAATGAACTTCAGTACCTATAGCACACATAATTTCCCATGTAAAAATCTCTCCCATACCTTGTGGTGAACCTATACATCTCTCACAATAGGAGACACACTCATCTTCTCTGATTATGCCACAACATAAGGCACAGTAACTTTACACTGCAACATAGCGCATTTCAGACAAACAGTGCAGTTATCTTTTATATTTATACAGTGTGTGAAAAAATTATGGTACGCCTACACTCACACCGGCTACATGTCTCGATTCTCGTCAGTCCTAGGAAATTATCTGACAAAGTCTTTGAATCAGCGCTTGTGGAAGATGCTACACCCTGCCAAGATTCTCTCAAACAAATGTTATGAAGGATAGGCATCCGGCACTATGTGCGATAATGAATAACGCACCTGAGGACATAATGCTTGGAAAGACATCACTGATGTGGGTTGATGTACTGTAATACACATCACTATAGATAGAACAACTAGGAAAATGCGAAAGTATGCTTAGGGGTGCCGATGAGGGGAAGTATTGTTAGAGCTGTACTGCCCATCCTGTTGAAGACGCACGTTGCCATATTACAAAATGAATCTGTCACCATATATGTTCTTATATACTCCTCAATGCGTTGAAATCACAATTCACCATGTCCAATCTCTTCTTCCATTATGACTAGACATACATAATTCTTTTTTGTTTTTATGTAAATAGTAGGTTGATTACTTGTCACAAACGTATGTTGGAATGTAAGCCACAGTACATTTACCTTCAAGCAGCAGCATGTGCACCGGCAATTAAACCTTGTAAAGTGGCCTACACATTGTCAAATGCGGAAAGACTCTTACTCAATTACACTGCTCTGCCACTGAGGACATGAACTTGAATATTAGAGCGTGAAACCCATCTCCAATCCAGCAATATATCACGATGTACTGTGTCGATGTAGTAAACATACAATTCGTATCCTGCACCATACAAAAATTGCCCCTGTTACATCATTCTTATAGCTATCGACCACCAGACACTCGTACATATACTGCAAAGACTGACAGCACCGTATATACTCCTCGCAGCAGTAGATATTTTTCCAGTAGCCAATGGTTGCATGTCATCCACTCCCTCAGCACAAACGCGTTACTGTTTCTGGTCTGGATCTGCTTGCTTCCTTGCTTGCTTTTCTACACCCATCTCTAGACTCTGGGATTTTACTTCTCGACATCAAGCACACAGCAGTATCCTACCGATAGCTCGTGCAACATATTTCCGAAGATTGTAAATTATTCTTCTACAAACCCCAAACTTTAGCGAGGTGGAGAATGCTGTAAACAACTAACAATAAAATTATCTCATCTACGAAAACCTATATTTGATAACTCGAAAAAAATAGAGTAAACTGATATTTCCATTCGCTAATACTGATGTCGGTGATGTAACAGATTCCACATCATCTCCACAATTTACAAAGTCAAATAACGTGTTTCTCATGTCTAGGGAACCAGCATACATGTCTTCCACCTGCTAGATGCTCACACCACAATTGATGTTCTCTCAACTAAATAAAGACGCGAAATGTGAAGAAGCAGTCGACAGAACAATTTACATAGGAATAATGGCCAAGCGCAAACACACGTCCATATTGAATCTTTTCAAATTTCTATGCGATCACGAAAGCTGTCCAACACATACTAAGTATCAGTTCGCTATTCAGACGCCTAGAGGACTACATGGTTAATTCAGCTACATTCCTACACTCTAACAGGCCTTTCCATTCGGACAGCTCCTGCCATTAATGGGAAACGTAAATCATTCTCGTCACCAGCGCAGCATGCTAAGCACACATAGCATCCTAGAAACCCAGTGACATATATGTTTTATCATTGTACTTACAATTAAATGTTATGATTGCAGTCTCAATTGAACGACATTCGACAATGAGTGAAGTATCTCAAATACACTCTGCTACGATTGTGGCTCTGGAAACAGAAATATCTGAACCATTCGTATGACCTGATATACTCTTCCCTTTGCTGTCACACTATTCCACGTCAAATCCATACCTTCCTTTGCACATGTCTGAACACAAAGACATACTTTATAAGCCTGATGCCCAACGCAAACCTATGACACATCCCCTAATACTAAGTATAACATTACGTCAATCACTGATTGCCGGCAATACGAAATAATACTGACCGAAATTACAAGCTGTCAGATGTTAAAAAATATAACCATATTACCATCACAAGAGGTCTTGGTTCTACAGATGCACACAAGTATCCATGTTAAAAGGTATACTGTCTCTATAAAACGAGGTATGACATTACCTTGGAATGAATTGGCTTTTCCAGACAAATACCGAGATGGTGATCATAGGAGTGTATATTATCAGATCAGCAATCCGGTTACACGTAGCCCATGATGCAACTTCGTGATAAAATCGCTGAATGTTGAAAGTGATTCGGCTAAGGGACATGGCATGAAACCGGTATTTGCAACTCCCTCACGCCGCTATATATTTCTCCAGTATCTGTCATTTATTCTGTCTTGATACCATGTCAGAGGTTCAGTGACATATGCACTGAGTTATAGGCGATGACTGATTGAGAAGGATCACAAACAGTAGATGTTGTGCTGATTGAAATCGTAAGAAATATACACTAGCTTTTCAGATCTCTAGTGTATCTTTATCCACTAGAAATGATGTCTATGGTTTGGAATCAAGTACCTCCATTCAAGCACATACCTGCGTTGGATCCTATGGAGATGTCCTTTGATGACTACAGCCACTAGTGAATCATATTTCTGACACTCTCATATCTCGAAATGAGCCACCTTTCTCGAACCTATCTCCTACAGGAAAATTCCAACATGGTTTTAGGTAGCTCCTATGCATCTTGAAGCTACCCTTCAGACTCTGTGCTACCATCCATGCAGCTTTGCGCATGTGATTGATCCAATGTAAGTCGGAACTGAGAAGAAATCGGAGAAAGCTGTATCTACCAACATCTGCAACCCGTTTAGAAACAGGCGAAGCTGAGTTACTGCGACAGAACTGTGTTTTGACCATTCGATGGAAATGAAGCCTGCTCCTGCAACACGAGGCAGTATAAAAGACAGTGTGGGAACTGTGGGAAGGATGTGGATTTTGCTACTGCATTGTGGTGCTTCTCCAAATTACAAGCAGGTACTACAGATCCACATCCCTCAGGGCCCATTCACGTCTATCACCCCAACATTCTATCATTGTTATTCTTTTACATCCACCAGAGGAAAAATTACGAACTACAAAAGCTCCACTAACTTCATCCGATAGAGAACTCGATAAGACTTTTACTGTATCTCTCTCCTCCCATTATCGAAAACAAAACCACATGCATGCCAGCTTCGAGCATATGTGACAATCCTATTAAATATACAGGTATTGATCCACTGCACAGACTAGTTTAAAGTTTCATCACCTATACTGTAGGAAGATGACCATATCCCACAGACTATACTGTAAGTCGCAAGATATCCTGTGTCATTGCTTGAAACATTGTTTTTTTTTTTCCTGCTGTAACACGCTTTGTACACTGCCATACATTTTGTTTTTCCGTCACGACTTTGAGGTCTGTCTCAGGTTCTAAACTGGCATTAACACGTTCTGATCCATTGCCTCTCGTAGAAATCTAGACGTTGCATGGTGTAAATCATGCTGTTTCTGCGCCTACCCTAAAACTCCGCACACACTGGATGATTTTAAACAAAAGACAGTAACAACATAAGAAAACTGGAAGAATTTGGCAGATGGCATTGTAGAGAGTCTCCAAATTGCTCTCCGGATGTGACTGACGACCTCTACATTTAAACTCATCTGTCACAGTGACGGAACAGCTGATGGCTCCACATTTCATTTTGACTGATTCCTCATATTGCAGTCTTGTACGCGATCACTGTTTCGGTGCTATCCGTCCCCAGAAGGTGTTGCCCCTCCACCAAAACTCTTTCTCCAACTCAAACAAGCGATGTCAGTCAATCATTATGTGATAACCAACAGTGTACCAGCGGATGGATGGGATGGAAAAGACACCCCCAATGTACTGAAATAATAAGCATTACAAGTGATAGTGTGACAAAGAAGAATGCGCCAGAAATGGCATTCAAAAGCATGTGAAATAACTAATTACTTGATTTGGTACTTTAAGGAAATGAGGGTGACATGTAAAACCAGTTAACAGAAGAATAGGCTAAGTGCCGACAAAGGCCCAAACATTAGGTTAAGACATCCAGAATACAGTGCCGAACATTAGGTTATGCAACATGTTTGCCCCCATGTAATTACGTCTTACAAGACCTACATGTTTCCACACAGCACAGAATGATGAGCAATAGGAAACCAACCTCCACAAACAGATTTTTTTTATAAATAAACAATGTACCCATGAATTTCCTGTTACGAATCCTTCCTACCCATCAACTTCCATACATTTCATACACTGCCGTGAATCCCCTAAATTGTTTAAATAAAAATATTGCACATAATGTCTAAATTGTTTATACAGTATTCCATACACTACAATCGAATTCCCTCCAAATGATCGATGAGCTAAGTCTTTTTCCCTCCAATTTCTGGGAGGGAGCGTGGGAGGGGAGGAGGGTTTACCAGAAGGGGAGAGGTTAATTAATTGATCAGTTTAATAAAGTAGTCAACCAAACTGAGAAGAGGGAGAGAGGCTATTCCAATAACTCAGACCTGAAAGTGTACCTGCATCAGCGAGGGGGAGGGGGTTGGGGAACTATAAGTTAAGTGCCTGCCAATCAAAAGGAAGTATCCTTTTAACAGAACAACAGGTTAAGTACCTGTCAATCAAAGGAGAACAATAGGTTAAGTGCGTGTCAAACAATTTGCACCTGAGTGCATACATGTCCCTGATGTAGGCAACCTGCACTAACAAACTGCACCAGCATCCCTGTTTCCCTCCTACTGGCAGAGAGGTAAGGAACATGGTCACTGTGGGGTTAACAGAAGTGAGAGTGGGGAATGTTTTATCATATGTCTTCCAATGCTGACAACTCATGAGCGTGCACATCTAGGACTTGTCACCTGCTGTATTATGAATATCAAATGGATGTATCATGGATTCATGAATGCGAATTATAGAGACAGTCATCTCCAAATGTGTTGCATCTTTGTAGCAAGTAATATGAAATAAAATTTCGGCTGTTTTAATATGATGCAGTGAGTAAAGGAAAAACGACATTGACAACATTTACTAGACGTTACATTGATTGCGTCGCCAATGACCGTGCTTCAGTGGTACCACTGGTTCTCATCAGATCACTAAAGTTAAGAGCTGTCTGGTTGGGCTAGCACTTGGATAGGTAATCATCTGGTATGCCAAATGCTTTTGGCAAGTGGGGTGCACTCAGCCCTTGTGAGGCAAACTGAGGAGCCACTTGACTGAGAAGTAGCGACTCCAGTCTCAGAAACTGACATATGGCCAGGAGAGTGGTGTGCTGACCACATGCCCCTTCACATCTGCATCCAGTGACGCCTATTGGCTGAGGATGACACGGCGACCATTTGGTTTGAGAGGAGGTACTTTGATTGCATCTCATATTGAAGTTACCATAGTTAGTTAACAAAGGACACTAATTTATGCAGATTGCCAATTAATATTGAGATCGGTAGAAGAAGGTGTGGTAGAGTGGCCACAGTGAGAAAGGTGGCCGTTGCAAGCTTCCTGCCCTGAACAGTGTTGCTGCCTGCCGTGGAGTGGTCAGGGTAATTCTGATACATGTTGCCATCACTGTCAGTGAGACTGAGGTAGGAAGCTTGTTCTGTTATTTAAACATATTTGTATTTGTGGGCAACGGCCTTGCCGCATTGGATACACTGGTTCCCATGAGATCACCGAAGTTAACTGCTGTTGGGCATAGTTAGCACTTGGATGGGCGACCATCCAACTGCCATGCGCTGTTGCCATTTTTCAGGCTGCACTCAGCCTCGTGATGCCAATTGAGGAGCTACTCAACCGACTAGTAGCGACGTCGGTCAAGAATACTATCATAACGACTGGGAGAGCGGTGTGCTGACCCCACGCCCCTCCCAACTGCATCCTCCCTTGAGGATGACACGGCGGTCGGATGGTCCCGGTAGGCCAATCATGGCCTGAAGACGGAGTATTAAAAGTTTGTTTTTCAGTCGTCTGATGTGAGATGAACCGTTCAGTGTAGCCGTGCAGTCTAAGGTGCCTTGCCACGGTTCACCCGGCTGCACTATCGTAGGTTTGAGTCCCCCCTCAGGCGTGTGTGTGTGTGGGGGGGGATCCTTGGCGTAAGTTAGATTAAGTAGTGTGCGTAAGCCTAGGGACTGATCACCTCAGCAGTTTGGGCCCATAGGAACTTACCACAAATTTTCAAAACTTCGAAATGTAAGATAAGTTATTTATATCATTCTTGTTACTTCACTTGTATGGAAAGCAATAACGTGTTACAATCATTGTTTAAACAACGTCTTATGGCCTAGAAATGTAGTTCCTTGTTATTTATTTGAGTCTGATAGTTTGTTTTGTGGATCACTAATGACGACCTGACACCCAGTTGGGAAAAGTAACCACACTACTTGTCGGGAAAAGTAGCCAAGATGTTGACCCTAATAAGTGTAAGTTACTTCCAAAACACATGCAGAACACAACAGATAAAACTGACTTCCAAAACCCTTTGCAACAGTGTCTGCTTAGATACTGTCACTGTGTAAACCTTCTCAAAAATGTAAGCATTTTCAACATATTATTTTCTTTTTCGGTTTAAGATGCTTGGTGTGTCACCTTATAATCGTGGATTCATATTGTGTAAGTGCTTCCTTCGCCTAACTATGCCGCCTGAGGTGGCTCTCAAGCGAAGAACTCTGACGACCACTGATCTAGATTCACCAGCTGAAATGTTCTGTTAGCTACATGGTAGCTAGTAATGTTTGCTATAAAGTTTTTCGACAAGAAATACGACCCAGTATATCCAGAGGTATGACACAAATTATGATTCGGAGCGAAAAGGTCTAGTAAACATGGGCTGCAAAACGTATACCTCAAGAGCTGTGAGCACTCCATCTTCGATCCTGTGAAACAAATCTCTTCTACTGCAACTTCTTTGCTTTTCATATTTTGGGAGGTGGTGGGACGGATCACAAGAAGAAAAAAAGAGTGCAGTAAACATGTGCTCTAAAATGCATAATTTAAGAGTTATGAGCATTTTTTCAGCAGAACAGATGTGTTTCACAGTAGAAAAGAAAAACCACAGCTCACACATGGTAAGATATGCGCTTCAGATCCCATGATTCCTAGAAATTTTTTCTTGCAGCCTCTCAAAATAGAGAAAGCAAAGAAGAATTTGGAGAAGAAGAAATATGTTCACCAGTACCTAAGATAAAGAATTGCTCCATAGCACTTGAGATATGCATTTTACTGTAGTACTGGTTGTCACGCATGCCTATATAGAAAATCGCCCCTCTGGTGAATGCAGAGATTGTAGAAGGGTCGTGTAGAAGGGTCCTCGTTCGGATCCTGTGGTGCGTGTGAAACGTTTCCAGGTTCAAATATAGAAATCCTGGACTTGACGTTCTAGTATAGGCGGACATTTCCCATAAAATCCTGACTACCTAGTTTAAAAAGAAATAGAGTCAGTTGGGTATTTTCAGTATGTTACTGATAATGAATTCAAGTAGGTAAAACGACGAGGGCTAGTAGAAATCCTTGGGTGACAGAAGAAATATTGAATTTAATTGACGAAAGGAGAAAATATAAAAACGCAGTAAATGAAGCAGGCAAAAAGGAATACAAACGTCTCAAAAATGAGATCGACAGGAAGTGTCAAATGGCTAAGCAGGCATGGCTAGACGACAAATGTAAGGATGTAGAGACTTATCTCACTAGGGGTAAGATAGATACTGCCTATAGGAAAATTAAAGATACCTTTGGAGAAAAGAGAACCACTTGTATGAATATCAAGAGCTCAGATGGAAACCCAGTTCTAAGCAAAAAGGGAAAGCAGAAAGGTGGGAGGAGTATATAGAGGGTCTATACAAGGGCGATGTACTTGAGGGCAATGTTATAGAAATGGAAGAGGCTGTAGATGAAGATGAAATGGGAGATACGATACTGCGTGAAAAGTTTGATAGAGCACTGAAAGACCTAAGTCGAAACAAGACCCCAGGAGTACACAACATTCCATTAGAACTACTTTCAACCTTGGGAGAGCCAGTCCTGACAAAACTCTACCATTTGGTGAGCAAGATGTATGAGACAGGCGAAACACATTCAGACTTCAAGAAGAATATTATAATTCCAATCCCAAAGAAAGCAGGCTTTGACAGATGTGAAAATTACTGAACTCTCAGTTTAATAAGTCACGGCTGCAAAATACTAATGCGAATTCTTTACAGACGAATGGAAAAACTGGTAGATGCCGACCTCTGGGAAGATCAGTTTGGATTCCGGAGAAATATGGGAATACGTGAAGCAATACAGGCCCTGCGACGTATTTTAGAAGCTAGATGAAGAAAAGGCACACCTACGTTTCTAGCATTTGTAGACTTACAGAAAGCTTTTGACAATGTTGACTGGAATACTCTCTTTCAAATTGTGAAGGTGGCAGGTGTAAAATACAGGGAGCGAATGGCTATTTACAATTTGTACAGAAACCAGATGGCAGTTATAAGAGTCGAGGGACATGAAAGGGAAGCAGTGGTTGGGAAGGGAGTGAGACAGGGTTGTAGCCTCTCCCTGATGTTGTTCAATCTGTATATGGAGCAAGCAATAAAGGAAACAAAAGAAAAGTTCGGAGTAGGTATTAGAGGCCATGAAGAAGAAGTAAAAACTTTGAGGTTCGCCGTTGACATTGTAATTCTGTCAGAGAAAGCAAAGGACTTGGAAGAGCAGTTGAATGGAATGGACAGTGTCTTGAAGGGAGGTTATAAGATGAACATCGACAAAAGTAAAACGAGAATAATGGAATATAGTCGAAGTAAGTCGGGCGATGCTGGGGGAGTTGGATTGGGAAATGAGACACTTGAAGTATTAAAGGAGGTTTGCTATATGAGGAGCAAAATAACTGATGATGGTCGAAGTAGAGAGGATATAAAATGTAGACTGGCAATGGCAAGGAAAGCGTTTTTGAAGAAGAGACATTTGTTAACATAAAGTATAGATTTAAGTGTCAGGAAGTCATTTCTGAAAGTATTTGTATGGAGTGTAGCCATGTATGGAAGTGAAACATGGACGATAAATAGTTTGGAGAAGAAGAGAATAGAAGCTTTCGAAATGTGATGCTACAGAAGAATGCTGAAGATTTGATGGATAGATCACATAACTAATGAAGAGGTACTGAATAGAATTGGGGAGGAGTTTGTGGCAAAAGTTGACTAGAAGAAGGGATCGGTTGGTAGGACATGTTCTGAGGCATCAGGGGATCACCAATTTAGTATTGGACGGCACAGTGGAGGGTAAAAATCGTAGAGGGAGACCAAGGGATAAATACACTAAGCAGTTTCAGAAGGATGTAGGCTGCAGTACGTACTGTGAGATGAAGAAGCTTGCACAGGATATAGTAGCATGGAGAGCTGCATCAAACCAGTCTCAGGTCTGAAGACCACAACAACAACAACAACAGTGAACATGTTTTTTGAGAGATCGACCTTAAATATACATAAACTATAGATAGGAAATTACGATAGCAAATAAGTGCTCAGATGTCTGCGTTGCTCAGTCTTCTTTCTAAGATAATCTTCTTTCGAAATAACTGGAAGAAATATCTAGTCTTCTGGGACGGTAAACGTAAAGATATTCAATAATTTCTTTATTTCAATTACACATATAATGTAGCATGGAGAGCTGCATCAAACGAGTCTCAGGTCTGAAGACCACAACAACAACAACAACAAAAGTGAACATGTTTTTTGAGAGATCGACCTTAAATATACTTAAACTATAGATAGGAAATTACGATAGCAAATAAGTGCTCAGATGTCTGCATTGCTCAGTCTTCTTTCTAAGATAATCTTCTTTCGAAATAACTGGAAGAAATATCTAGTCTTCTGGGACGGTAAACGAAAAGATATTCAATAATTTCTTTATTTCAATTACACATATAATGAAATAAGAAAAATCTGAATTTAGGTATTAATATTTTTCATTTTTCGTGGAAATCATTTCATGGAACTCTTGAGAGGATAGTTTGAAATTACACAACAACATCATCTTTGTGACTGTGTCGGCGTACAATTTATTGCTTTCCTCTCTCCGCTGGGCATTTACGAAAGAGAACACTTATTCAACGTTGGCATAATGAATGACGTGGAATGTCAAAGTAATATTCCGACAATTTCAATAAATTAGCATAAAAATTGTTTATTACACAGTGATTTGAAATAAATTGTCTATTTCTACAACCTTTTAATTCGAATCTGTTTCGTGAAATTTTATCTCTAATCAGCGAATTTATTGGCTTCCAAGTTGACATTTATAGTCTCTGCTGTTTGTTTCCAGATTGGGACATCAGCTAATGGAATCCATTGAAAAAGCTTTAATTTGCTGCTAAATTCAGATGCCCAGCCCTAAAAGTAAGCCCATGCAGTGTCGACGCCGCGGCTGCAGGACGCAAAATACGTTAGTTTTACCATGGAAGTTATGTTTACTTCAGCGTCGACAACTCGTTACTGGTCTTGTATTTGAGAAGCGATAATTCTGAAATCGTGTGTCGTGTCTCGAGAAAAACAACCACCCACCTCATGGTGGTTATGGTAGGGGACAAGTAACGTAGACTGGGTTAAGTCTGTGTAGCATTCTAAGTGAAAGAGAGACACACAATCGGTCTGACTATATGTCACGAGCGAAGATACTTTTCTTTTGGCTATCGTTCCGCTATTTCATTAAATAGTTGCATATGCCCGTTACAACCACTGGTACCAGAGTAATATTTATTGCAAGAACTTTGTCTGCCTCTTAACTTGTGACAGCGTATCTCAAGAGTCAATATTTCATTACGTCGATCGTACGATAATACAAGCGTTGGAACTTTAACAGTGGCAACTGTTTGTTTACAGCTCATAAACGTGTTCAAAGTTTTACTAGCCTCCGAGTAGTCACCAGCATTGTGCATAAACCGTTGCCAGCGATGTGGAAGTCGTAGGATACTCTTAGCAGTGCCACTTATGTTGACAGTTCGAGTGGCGCGGTCTATTGTCCGACGAATTTGTAGCAGTTCTGAAACGAATGCTGTGAAGTGTTTCCTTGAGTTTAGAAATCGAGTTGAACTCACGAGGTGTTAAGTCAGGGGAGTGCAGTAGGTGGTATAGCACTTAGCAGCTCCAAATCAGTAACAGCTTGCCCTGTATGTGCTTGAGCATTGTCCTGCAAAATGATGGTCAGGTCCTGCAGAAGGTGTCATCACTTCTGTCTCTGTGCTGTTAATTTTTGGGACTCAACCTATGACCAGCTATTTCGTACAAGCTATAAATAAATAGTTGCCACTATTAAAGATCCAACCCTCATATCATTTGTGAACGGCACAGCCCAAATTCCTGATGGGACCTACGCAACATAATGAATATGTGACACATGTTCTGCTCACGATGGCAGCCCCTTCCCCATTGTCAGAGCCTTAAGAGAGGAACAGCACACAGCTGAGCTGGCAACACTGTAGTGCCGTGCGACAGGCGCCTCGTAAACAAGCAGTGGCAGTGCTGAGGTGTGGCACGGCGCAGTGTGGCGCGGTACCCTTACCTGCTGTCGTCGAGCAGCTGGTGCAGCGCGTCGCTCAGCGACTCGCGGCTGAGGTCCTGGTAGAGCAGCTTGAGGCCGTGGCCCGCAGCGACCACGCGGTCCGCGTTGAGGAACTGGTCGGCGAACATGGGCATGCACAGCATAGGCACCCCTGCCGCCACCGCCTCCTGTGTGCCCATCAGCCCCGAGTGCGTGATGAACACGCGCACGTTCGGATGGTCTGCAACCGAGAAGATTCATTCACCGGGTGTTATTTACAATCATCGCTCCTGTATCTCTATCAATCTCTTGTTTCAAACCAGGTAACTAAATTATGTGTAAATTTATAGCACAAAAGAAATTTTTAAACTTTCCTGAGAAATTAAAAGTTCGTCCCAGAACAGGACTCGAACCTCGGACATTTTCCTTTTTCCAGGTAATACTGTTACCAGCTGAGCTATTCAGGCTCGACTAATGGCTGCAGTCATGTCAGTACCTGCATCCTCTTCACAAACTTGACAGAAGGTGTGCTGCATAAAGCGTTGGACTAGTACTCCTGACAGATAGGATGTCACAAAGAATTGCCTCAGCTGCAGAGTCGGCGTCTTTCCCAGAATGAGTCTTTAAGCGCAGTGCGCCCTGTCCTGAAGTTCGCTGGTTACAGTGAAGCTGTGTGGTGGACCACGTCTCAGATCCGCGATGTTGCCTTTCGTGGGCAATGCTGCCAGCAACTGAGACACCCAGGTGCGGCCAGGGACCTACCCTTACATAATTAATTCCAGCAGGTCATCTTTTGTACATATCTAGGAGCGTTAGGAAGGAGATTGATGAGGAAATTGTGAGGTTGAGTCGTTAGTCTTCTCTAGGTCTCCAGTCAGGCAGGTCACTGCCCGCAAAAACGGAGGATCGAGGTAGAGTTTTGGTCCAGCACGGAGTTTTAATTCATTGGGAAATTTCAGAACAGCATACACTCTGCTGCAGAATCAAAGTGTCATTTTCACCAGTTTCAGCTAAATTATGTAATCATTGGTAATGTAACACATGGTAAAGACACCGTTTTCCTAATACAGAAGACAACAAAATTCTTGAGGATTTTGTGTATGGAAATGTAGTGATGTCTTAAAACAGAATGTCATCTATAAACTGTCGGAAGACAGATTATACAGGATGGCCAAAATGAAACTAGCCTATGAAAGTGGAACCAGACAGCATGATGAGTATTGTGCGGTGGTTCTTCTCTGTAATAGTGGCCTGCTGCTCTAGTGTACCAGATCGACTCAGTGGTTGCATCGGATGGTCACATCGTCTTTACTTGTGTGCAGCGTAGCCAATGTTTACAAGGTACCTGGTATTTGTGCCATCTCGCTTGGTGTCTATTAAACAGCTTTATTACACTTTCATAAGTGTGTGAAATAGCATAAACAACAATGGAAATCTATACCTGGTAGACTGGTAAAACAATGTGAAGCTGGAATTCCCCAAAGGCAATGATCAGCCAACAGCTCTTGTAATTCAGAAATGGGTAACTATCTGTACGAAACTAACAAGAGACCAGATAGGCATTGTGCAACTTAATACTGACGAGTCGATGTACTTCTTCAAATTTTAACATAATGTACAAACGTGCAATCCGCGGGTGTACTGGTAACTTTGAGTTAACTGCAGCAGCAGGCTCTGTCTCTAAGATTACCATTAGTACAGTTGAAGGCAATTTGACAAGTGGCCGCGAGACTATCGCGATTCGACCATCGATCATGGAAACGTGTCGGCTCTTAGTGGGAATCACATTTTTGCTATACAAGATCGATGGTAATGTCCTAAGGCACCGTCGCCGAGATGAACGGTGGCTCGAAACGTACGGCGTGCCGTAGATACAGGCTGGTGGGAGCAGTGTTTTGCTTTGGGAGATATTCTCCTCTGCGCTTGCACGGAACCTGTGGTAGTAATCGAAGACATGCTGACAGCTGCGAACCACTCGCATCCCTTCATGCTTAATGTCTTGCTGGACGGCGATTCCATCTTTCATCAGTACAATCGTCCATGTCTCGGGGCTAGGACTGTGCTACAGTGCACTATAGTGAACCCACGTTGATGTTGCGGCGACCAAATTCGCCTGATGTAAATACTACGTAACCCATCTCGGTCGTCGGTCGCCATCACCGCATAGGCAAATCTATGGCCCGTTATTTACGCGCAACATAAGTGCACAAACAGACCATCAAACTGTAGGACCCTTGATAGGCAGTATCAGTGATTGAATTCGTTCCAAGAGCGGACAAACAAGCTATTAAGCAGGTAGACATAGGGTTTTGGCTCGTCAGTGTATGAAGAAGAAGTGCGCATGGGACAATTGAGTGAGACTGTGTTGGGTGAGACTGCTACAGTGGATATATTGTACTACTATTTTTGTTATAGAGAAGTAATAGCTGTTGTAAGATGCAGCCAGAAAGGAAGGAGCAAGTCCGGAGGTCTAAGGTTGGATGGATAAGGCTACCATTGTAGAAAGATACCAGTGTTTGGATACAACTTAGTGTGATGACTTTTGTGTGGAAGCAAGCCTGTTCCTGAGATGGTGGGAAAGAACGAGAGAAAGCAGAAAACTTAGGAGGGGCCGTTTGGGGATGTCCGAGATAGACCAAGCCTGGCCTGAAAAATACGGTGTGAAACTTGAAAATATAGTCGACACTCGATGGCCGCTACCCTCTCAGAGAACAGAGAGGGCAGCGCAGTCCCTTAGTATATTAAGGTTACAGCACCTCTGATTTCATGTAGGCTACTAACGCAATATAAACATGAACACCTGTGGTCATGACCTATTAACTCTAAATTTGCATGGACCACTAACAGAGTGTTGAGAAGACAATTGAGCCGTGGGCGACTTGTGTTCATGCCGTTTATTGTCTGTCATCTTCTGTTATGGTACTGCCGCCTTGTTTTCTTATTCCACTTACTGGCGTCACTAACTCCCTGCGTTACTTGCCGTGAGTGGCAGCAGCAGCGCTTATCGACACGTGCACTGTCGCACCATATCTGGAGAGACCGATAGTGTTTCTGGGTCGTCGTGTCTGGAAGTCAGTTGGACCAGCAGTGCAGTTGGGGCACGGGGGACAGCAGCCGGGGAGGAAGCAGTGTCGGGCACGGAACGCCAGTGTGGTGTGGACTGCCAATACTTGCCGACTGCTCGTGACACACATTTTCTGTCCAACTGAAGAAGACTGGAGCGGCAACGACCGTGGGTTGGTCGTTCGGTCGGTCACCTCATCAGCCGACGTGTATTGATCTTTTGACCATTACCAGGTCTTGGGCAGCTGGTCAGTTGGGGACAGAGCAGCAAGGAAGTCTCGGTGGCGCGTAGTCAGGCCGGAGCCACTGGCGGTGTGCACGCACGGTTGGAGTTGCGAGGCGCCTCTTGTGAGGCTTCGAAGTTCGTCGCCCACCGATCCTGGACACTAGAGTTGAGTGCTCAGTTAACCAACTTTCAAACCTCAACTGCTGTCACATCTTTGCGTTTGATCCTGGTTGTCGCTCTCTGCAAGATTCCTGCAAGCAACAATGTGTGTGCATTGAAGTTGGCTAGAATTGCAGCCGACCTGCCTATGCGGAGTTTAACTTACTTAATTCATTCCTTAACTAATGACGTGTACCATCAGTATCTTCTGACTTGTTGCTGTTGACGTTTTATTTAGCTGCCCTGGTTGTTGACGTATTTTTCGGAGGTGTATTTTCCTTGTCGTGTTGATGCTGTCCAGCACGGCGTGTAGTTCGACAGCTGAGGTGTTGTTGCTAGTTTTGGGTGTTTATTCCGACTTGATTTGCATTGAGCACCAATATTCAGAACATTGTGCTATTGATATCTTGTTGTCGTTTTCTGGTCGAGTGAAGCGGAACTGATCATGTTGGTTGATTCGTCAGTTGACGGTCGGTTTGGTTGCCTTCCAATTAAGAGGTTGTCGGTCTGGCTGCCTGTCTCACCTAAACGTGCGTATGTGTTACCTTCCCAGGTCAATCCTTGGAACCTTCTGAGCACCGCTCCTTGTGTTTTACATAGCGATTTCCTTTTTAGTCTTAAGTACTCTGTGTGGCCTTCAGCGGAGTTTAAGGTTATTAAAATTGCAAGGCTTTTCTTATTAGGCCTTAAGCCATAAAAAAATTGTTTCTTGTATGGTATGTGGCCTTCAGCAAAGTTTCAGCATTTCAAAATTAAAATTGAAAATTTCTTGTGCCTAGACCTTAAGCCGTAAATTTGTTTAAAATTGGTATGTGGCCTTCATCCGAGTTTTCAGCCTTTTTGAAGTCAAAAGTTGAAAAATTTTGTCTAAGTCTTAAGCCGTAAGAAATAATTTCTAGTTTGTACGTGGCCTTCAGCCGAGTTTTCCCACTGAAATTAAAAGTTGGAACTTTCTTTGTCTGGGCTTTAACTGTGAGATTGTTTGGGTTGTGTATGTGGCTTTCAGCTGAGATTTATGTGAAGCAGTTAAGGCCCTTTAGGCCTTAAGCTGTAATATTGTTTTCTGCGTGCTGTGTGGGCTTCAGCCGAGTTTTAATCTCTCTTAAATTAAAAAGTCTTAATCCTTCTCTTGCCCTTAAGTCATAAGATTGTTATTCTTTAGTATGAGGCCTTCAGCCGAGTTTTACACGAAATATTTTGAGATAAGGCATTCAGCCTTTTTAAATTGAAAGCTCTTCTTCCTAGGTCTTAAGCTGTTAAATTGTTTTGTTGATATGCGGCCTTCAGCCGAGTTTTCAGCCTATTTAGATCAAAAATTGAAAATCTTTGTCTCTACCTTAAGCCGTAACACTGTTTTTGTTTAATGTGAGGCCTTCAGTCGAGTTCTGTGGGAAAAATTTGAGCTAAGGCTTTCAGCCTATTTATATTGAAAATAAAAAAAATTCTAAAGAAGTGAAGCCTCCAGAAGAACTCCTGTACCTCAATTCCTTGATTAGGCCTTGTGCCTTGGATTTTCTATGTGGACTTCAGCCGACCCAAATTAAATCAAAGGAGGTCTTTCGTCAAAACCTTGAGAGTTTTGATTCTTCCTTGTGTAATTGTTTTAAGAAATAAAGTTTATAAGTGACTGCAGCTGACAGAAACTTAGTTTGGCCCCTTTCCACAAGTAGAACGTCATCCGCTCTGTCCTGCTAGCCCAGGGATTTCAAATGTTTCGTGGACAGAGTATCAGAGACGTGCTGACGGCAAAACCCACGAGATTATGTGACTTACTGAATGAGTATTGTGTTATTATGAGTATTGAGGTCGGATAATGAACAAAGTAAATCTGCTAGGATGGTGTCAGTTGAGATAATTTGCGGCAGAGTCGTACAGGGAGGCCGTATAGTCCTTCCAAGCAGTAGAACGTGTTGAACGTTTGGTGGGAGCGCTTGGAGGCGGTGGTGGTGGCGATGATACGCGGTGTTAGGCGTAGGGCCCTTCTGTCACGCCACGTCGTCGTACATGTTGTAATGGAAGGCTCAAATGGCGGGAAGAATGACCTAAGGTAGGTCATTTGTACCGTATAGTTTGTAGGCACGACCTTCCTCATCCCAGATACTCTGTGTGTTTGCAACTACCGTAAATCTTTGGTGTAGGAACACTGGAGAGTGCAGTGCTCTGTTTCTGTTTTATGTAAGTAGCAGAATGGTGCAATGGTTGAGGCACTGGACATTCATTCTCGAGCAGAGGATGTGAGGTATCACGTGTAGCCGTGAACAGAGTTCAGCTGATTCGCGTAACAGGATTGTTCCAGGCATCACAGCAATCCCCAGCCCGTGACCACTGCTGGAAGTGGTCATGATTTGTTTCCTGCGTGCTTGGCGAGATGGGCGCTCTCTATCTGACAGCTCCCATCTCCCCTCGCTCACCTCGCACACACAGTTCGATTAAATACTGCAGAGAAGCTACATCGGCATCTATGTAGGAGGCTACACGCTGCATAACGCTGTGTTATGTTTCAGGTCGCAATGGAGAAAAACAGGACTCTCTCATCTACCAAACACTAGGGGATGGCAGCAGTGGTTCGTCCATTTCATTGCATAGCAGCTAGTTAACTAAATACGTTAGATAATATCGGGTGGGAGAAGAGTGTCCCCCCAACCAGTTCTAAGCCCCTTCATGAATTCCACAGAGGAATAATTTAGGATTCATTAAGGATCAGTGGTTTATTCTGAATGACCTGGCGCATGAAAACATCCCAGATGTGTCCCACTGGGTTCATATCAGGAAAAGTTGGTGGAAAAGACTAGGGAGGTTTTGTATCAAGCTCTTCAAACCACTGTATCACAATCCTGGCACTTTGAGGTCGGATAGTTATGCTGCTGGAAAATGCCTTTGCTGTCGGGAAAATCATGAAGCATGAATAGGTGCACGTGATCTGCAATAATATTCACGTAGTACACAGCTGACACAGCTGTTATGGTACCTTCGTTTAGCATCGCACATCCCATGGCAGCCTAAGTAAATGTTCCCCAGGAAATGTCAGTGGTGTGCCACATGTTTCGAGCACCCAATTGCCTGGACACTGGCGTATACACATACGACCTCCGACTTCTCCATTGATCTACAGTCCAATATCAATGATTACATGCCCACTGCAATCGTTACTGACGACGCTGTTAGGTCAACACGGAAACATGTAAGTGTCGTCTGCTGTGGAGCCCCCAATGCATGCTGGATGGTGTGCTCCAAAACAAGTACACCAGCACTGTATTGTGTAGCCAGATCTGCCACAGGTCGACGCCCATTCTGCTTTATGAAGGGGCAAACCTCCGAACCCTATGTGATGGGGTGTGGATGTCCAACACCTCGTCCTCTACTCACAGTTTTAACGTCTTTCAACTACTTTCCATAGGTGTCCACTACAGCTGGACACGAATGCCCACCAACTCTTGAGAAGTTTTGTCCAAAGCACCAGGTCATAACAATCTTCCGTTTGTCAAAGACGGTTATGTCAGTGGATTTCCTCTTTTACATCCCATAGCGTCGCTAGAATGATTCTCCACACATCTCGGTTACTTCTCTCCATGTTTCTAGCCTACTTAGTGGGTGGTGAACGATTTCACCGTGCAATACTGCCTGTTTTTCTATTATAGTGACGTACTGACTTCCATTCGTCTCTTCTCCATTTATGCACGTTTCTTCTCACGTCACATGCCCACAAGGCCAGCAGATGGCACAGAATCTCGCAGCGGGTGGTGGTCGTAGTGTTTGGCTGAAGGGTGTAGTGTTACCTCGCACTGCAGAAAGACGACAAGTAGCGGAGCAGAGAGACAGCTTCTAAGCCAGTCGAAGCAATCACACTCACTGAGCACGTCGTTCTGCGGCAGCCAGCGGCGCGCCAACACGTTTGGCGGCAGCTCGGGCAGTCTGTCGGGGTCGGCTCTCCACAGGACGCGCTGCCGCAGCCGCGAGAAGACGTCCAGCACGGCCCGCAGCTTCTGCGGAGAGAACGTGTCCGGCCGCACCATCGTGCCCAGGCTGAAATACACCACGCCCTTGGGGCTGCCGTCCAGCCATGCTTCCAGCTCCTGGAAATACGCCAACGTGTACTAAATATCAACACTGTTTGGTTTATAGCAATCTAGCCCCAACAGGAGCAGTGATACCTGAAAAAAAAAAACGAGTTTTCCCAGCGTCTGGCGTAAAGGCTTCCCTGCACAACAGGAATGTTTCATGGAAATAGTATTGGCCCACCAAATCAACCTCCTTTGCAGGGCAGCCTATATGTCAGGGGCAAGAAACAGTTTTCCAGGCTCTAGTTTGGACAGAGGAGGGGACAGAAATGTGAAGGAAAATGGACAGAGTCAGGGGAGGAGGGAGACATACTTGAGGTAGGAGGAAGGTCTAGGAGGACAGCGGACAAGTGGAAATGGAAGATAGGCAGCGGTGGTGGAGAGGGGGAGGAGGATATGGTCAGAGGGAGGGAAAGGAAAGTATGGATAGAAAGGGACAGGCAGGATAAAATGGACAAACAGTGAGTAAGGAGGTGAAGAGACAGTAAGAGTGGGGAGGAGGCAACAGATAGGGGTGGGAGAATGAGGTGGACAGATAGAGGAACAAAGAGATGGACACACAGAGAATGGCAGGTGGAGGTGTGTTCAATACCTGTGCTGATCGCATATGCAGGTGAACCCATGAGGAAAGTCCAATTATTAAGAACTGCAGTTGGGGTTGCATCCTTCTGTGGAAATATTGTACCCAACATACCACTTCTATACAGGCTCTTACGAGAACAGTTTTGTGAATATAAGAAGTATCTGTAAAGTAACCTCCATATTCTTGTTGGCTGGAAAGTAGTACCAGAACAACCGCTACAGTGAATCACACAGCAGCTCAGAGTCCTCAGAGTTGCGATAACTACAAGCTACACTGCCGCATCATCACCAAGTGATTGAAACAATTACTCACTACAACGCTCTGAAGCATCCATGTGTGCTGTCACACTGTGCGGCAGCATCTGTATCGAGTGCTTCAGTTATTAACAGAAGAAGTCAACTATATAATCCACTGCTTAAAATACCCAATACCGTAAAGAAAATCATTACATGTGTGTGAGATATAATAATTATGTTACAGATTTTTATCAGCAGGAATGAAAGATCCTGGTTCAGCTTCTTATTTATTTGCCAACTATTCCTATCTAAGCTCCAAGTAAGCGGTACAATTCCTAATGTCGTTGCAGTTTTAGAGAATAATCATTTTTGTGATAAGATGGCTGAAGTATTATGTAAATCTGTTTACGAGAAATCTTCCTCTATTATCACTAAATAAGGTGTTATATTGACTAATCAGTCTATAATGCAAGTGTAGCTGTGTAAAATTCCACAAAGGCTATTCTTTTCACTTCAGTTTTGATGATTCTTAGTTTACTTAAGTGAGTTTCTTAGTATATTAAGGTTACAGCACCACTGAAATTAATCCTGGTTTTGAAATTAGTACCATCAGTGGTAAGACGGAAATTCATTTTTGAGGCTTAAAATTTACCAATCACGAATTTGCTATATACGCTGCAAAGAGAGCCCACAATATAATCTATATAAATTACTACACTGTATCGATTCTTAATGAAAGTATAATTGTTATTAGGTGATGATACAAGTAAAAACACTGTGAATTAGAGTTATCTTCCTTGCTGAGTAAATTAGATTTATGAACATTAAAATTATTTGTGGACGTATATACCGCCTTCGTAACTAAATGAAAGGCATTATTTTGCCATATGTAGTTCGTTTCTGTCTTTGATGAAGCATCTTCAGTGGCCTGTAAATACGTGTTTGTTTATTTACACACTGGTGAGCCAAAACATTACGACCATTGCCCATCGTGAGAGTGTATGCTGGCTGGTGGGACTGAGGGCACGCGACGCACTCTAGCGACGGTAAGTGGCACAAATGCGGAAATTCGGCGACTTAAGAGACTTTGAAAAAGGCCAGCCTGTTGTGGCCTAGTGTTTAGGAACGAGCATCTCGGAAACGGCGAAGCTGGTCGGCTGTTCCCGTGCTACTGTCAAGAGCATCTGTGGAAAGTGACTGAAGAATGCTGAAGCACGAGTAGGCGACAAGAAGTTGGACGTCCATACCTCATCACAGAACATAGGGATCGGAGCCTGCCCTTTCTCTAAAGCAAGATAGGTGGCGATCTGTGGCAGATCTGACGACAGAGTGCAGTGCTGGCGCGGGCAAAAGTGTTTCAGAGCACACCGTTCAGCACACGGTGTCGAACACGGTCTTTCGCAGCAGAGGACCCCTAAGTGTTCTGATGTTGAACCAACAACGTCGTCAATTATGACTACAGTTGGCACGAAATCATCGAGATTGGGCGGCGGATCATTGAAACCGTGTCGACTGGTCGGATGAATCCTGCTTGTCGGTAAACCAGGTCGAGGGTCGTTTCCAGATACGCCAGTGTCCAGGCGAACGGCTGCAGCGCGCCACGGACGCAGGCCGGTAGGAGCAGCGTTATGTTGTGGGGGACATTCACTTGGACTTACATTGGACCTGCGGTAGTAGTTGAAGGCACCATGACAAGCTGTGCTTGATGTTTTGCTCAACAGTGATGGCATCTTCCAGCAAGGTAACTGTCGGTGCCACAAGTTCAGAATAGTGCTGCAATGGTTTGAGGAGCATGATAATGAATTCACGTTGATGTCTTGGCCATCAAATTCGGTTTATGGAGTCCAATTAAACCCAACTGGGACGCTATCGGATGCCAGCTGCGCGCCCACAAACCAACCGCCCGTAAATTACGGCAACTGTGTGTGACCTGTGCGTAGGCATCTGTTGCCAAAAAGAACTGGAAACCTATAAAGTGCTTGTCGAATCCACGCCACACAGAATCACTTTTGAATTGCTTTCCAGAACTGGACCAACACGCTTTTAAGTAGATGCTCAAAATATTTTGGCTCATCAGCATGTATAGTAAATGCATCATGTAGTAGTTACATGTTAATATGTTACGTTTTCTCATGTTACTCCCTTGCTTTTCAGATGAGAAAGTTATCGTCTGGTTTTAAGATTTTCAATGTTGGTAGTTCATGTGTGTCATCCTGGAGATGTGTTTATTCGGTATCCATCTGCAGGACGGTACACATGAACTAACAATATTAGAAATCATAACACTAAACTAGAATTTAATCTCATGAAACTAGTGGTGCAAACGTTTTGTATATTTGTAACAGCTAAACAAATAAATTCATTACCTTCTTCCTTTTTCCTTTTCCATCGTTCCTTAGTTACTTCAACATTCATGGAGATATGATCCACCTTTGCAATTAGATGAAAGGCAGTTGTTGTTTGTCACACACAATTCGCCTCTTTTATTTATAAGCATTTTGAGTGGCCTGTAATATACGTTTGCGTGGCAAAAAACTAACTGCCTTTCATCTAGTTGCAAAGATGGATCATATCTGCACCAACTTTGAAGTGACTAAGGAAAAATGGCAAAAGAAAAAGACGATATATTTATTTGTTTAGCTGTTATAACTTTAATTAGTCATATTAGAGAATAAATGAAAAATCTAGCTCTCACACACTCTGCATCAAATTAATGACCAAACTCATAAATGTCTAGTTGAACAGTATGCCAAATGTTATTGTATTGACTTTTGATAAAAATCTCTTAAATTACTAAGAACTATTCTCAGAAAAGTAATTGTAGATTCCATAGAATGACAGCATATCGAGTGCTATATCTGAGATGTTGTTACATAAATCAATTAGTTCATTTTCTTGACAGCATAACTTCTGGAAATCAAGTTTGGAATTTTGCAGTCCCAGTTTTCAGTAATGGTCCAGGTCCGATTGTTAGTCAGCCCCACTCTCCTGGACATTTTCACTTGAGTTAATAAAATTAAAATAAAATGATAGTGATGTTATTGTTTGAATAATACAATATTTTAGTGATGATTCATTTATAACAATGATTTGATTATTTGCTGCCAGGTGATAATGACAGCTAGTTGATTTCTCGTTCTATTTAAACTTACAGTCAGGAATTTGATTAGATAAACAAGATCACTCCTGTCATCAGTGTTTCTAGGAAGAAAGGGTATCCAGATGTTTTTAAACATTAAAAAGCAGATGAATGATACCTTTATAAATAAAGAATGAAACTATTACCTCAATTAGCCGGCCTTATTTAAATTATATCAAGTTGTATGATGTACTTTCTTGTTTCATAACACATTCTCTGTCTAATTCTCTCTCATTTAAAATTAATTAACATAATTTAATTTAATTTATGCAAGTCGCTTCCGCAGCTGTAAGCGTAAACTAAGCTGCTAGTAAATTAATTGGTTGCTCGAAAATCACCTGACAATTAATTCAAATCGCTGTATTGTATAATTCTATAATTGAGTTTAAGAAAACTTGCACACAATAGAAAGGAAAGGTGACTAAATAAATAAAATTGAAACATTTCAAATAATAAATTACTTAAAAACTAAAATATATATTACTAAACTTATAAAATGACAAAATAACTAACAAAAGTAAAGGAAATGATTGCAACTATAATAAAAAGATAATCTGTCGCAGAAGAACAAATCAGTTTTCTTAATTACCCTCAGATCAGACGACATTAAACAAGTAAAGTGTGCCTCATACAGGCCAAACGACTGAATGTGATGGCTGAAAGTGTTGTTTGTCAATGGTGTCGCTACTTTAAAAGTGGAAGGACCAATTCTGAAAATTAGTGATGTTGTCAGAAATGACTGTATAGCTGTAGTCAACAACGAACTGGTGCTGAAAATTGACTGAATGGTTCGTGAAAACTGGCGCTTTACGTTATATCATCTATTATAAACCTTCTTGAAATTTCTTGGGGCGGCACCCAAAGTTCGTTGGTTTCCATAAATACTTTCTCAGAACTACAAACTCAATGTTTGACTGCTTTTCTCAGCTTCCTTCTTCGTTTTGATGGTGAAGAAAGAGGCGTACTAGTAAGTACGCGTTCCCTATGCTACTGCAGAGAATATTCAGTAGTCAACACTATGGGATCATCCTAACTCGTTCACAAAAACGAAGAAAATGACACTAAACATTGTCAGACAGAAAGGTCATGATCACTCTTTCGTTTTTTAGATGCTAAAGTAATCATGTTTTTGGGTTTTATTGAAAGAGAACGGAAAATAAATTCTAGGATGTTTATGACGCGATAAGAACATTGTGAAGAGGCTTTTGAAAGAATCTGAACACTCTCTTCTTAACCAGTGTTGAGCTTTTGCACATCATATCGGACACATTCTGTGCGACAGACAGAAAATTGATTAGGTCATTTAAATTGTGACTTTTCGAACATGAGTTACAGTGCAGGATCAGTTCCAAGTGATTTTCATCTCTTCGTGCGCGTAAAAACATGCCTTAGTTCCTAATACTTAATCACTGCCAAAGAAATACAAGAAACTGTCACAGTCCGGCTGAAATCTATGGCAGAACAATTATAGTGTGGAGGAATTTGTCAACTCGATAAGAGCTATGATAAATGTGAATGGCGCTTATGCAGACAGACGTCATAAATGTGTGGCGTAGTTGTGACGGTCTGTAATAAATTTCCTTTAAGTGCTTTCCTGATAAGTCTTGGACATCACAACAAGCTCTCTTTAGTCTCCTTGCGGTGTCTCAGGCCGGGGCGTTAAGATCTCTCGTTGAAACGTCTTCCAGTCCTTTGCCTCTTTGCCCACACACGAATATCTGCCCATTGATTTATAGCAGTGCAGCATGGTTATGTTATGTGAGTAGTGTAATCTCCGGTTTATCCCCCATTGCTTCACGTTGTCTTACGTCTAATATTAGCCTACTGCATTGCATTCTGTAAGAACACTATGTACAGTGCATACACTATGACTGTTTGCTGCATGCTAGTATGCCCGATTTCAGATTTGCCATCACGCAAGTAAAACTGCTATAACGGCCAGAATCACCGTGGAGAAATCTTGTTGCCATCTTTGGTCACACTTAAGATCTAAAATCAGACACGACCAGTATGGATTCCATACAGAACTGAAGTACTGCAGATGAGACCTCCCCGAGAACAGTGTGCTACTTACTTTCCTTTCCTTGATCTACCCTTTAAACGTTTAAGTACCTGGAGGAGCACATCATTTGCCTTGTAGGTTACACTCCTCACATTTATACTCAAATGTAGCTTCCTAGGAAACATAACGCCAATGTCTAGGGAAGTAGCTGACTCTACAAGGAATTCTTCTCCTACATTAGAGGCGAATTTTGGTTTGAATCTTCAGGAGCAGAAGAATACCAACTGGCTACTCAAAACACTGATGCTCTTTCCATTCTGATTGACTCATTTCTCTACTGTAACAGAGTTCAGTAATCACCTAATTACCTTATTCTACGATCTACCAACAAATAATTTGCAAGCACTTTCATATTTGAGACGTGCGTATGTCGTTAACGTAGAATAAATGCACTAGTGGTCTCAGCACACTATTGTGCGACGCCTATGACAGTACTTCCAGTTTCTCCGGTACCTCTTCCCCTACCTGTAATCTCTGTGTGCTACCCTTCGAGACCTTCAACCTGTCCTCAATTCCAACATCTTTTACTGTAATTTCCGTATATGAAGCTCCAGACGAAATTTATCAAAGACCTTTGCCAGGTCCAGGGTGATGAAAACTAGTTGCCCCTTGGCCGACATTTATGTACCTCTCGTATATTGTGCGTAGCGTGTAGGTCTGGTTTCACGTGCGTGTTGTTCCCTGAATCCACACTGTACCTTCTTAAGCCAATGTGACTGGTAGGTATATTTGATTACTAGCATTTTGACAATTACTCGTGGGAAACGCACAGCAAGCAAACGAAAGGAAACTGACGTTCTACTAAACTTTGTTGACTAGTCGCCCAGAGACGAGCTGCCACTTAACAGGCAAAATGTTGCACGCTGCCCAATAACACGCACACTGCGGGCCACCTCAGAACAATAGCTGCACTGGAACTGGTTTCAACGAGACTTCACTATTACCAGTTGAAGTTTCTTCCCCAGACTTGATGATATGTAGTGAAATCAGCTCAGTTTTATCGCTTCTGTAACTTATATTAACTGTACATTGAAGTACTTAAGTAACTTCTCCCTTTCCTTCCACTGCTTACCAGCAAACGTGTTAGACGGTGAACGCCGCGCAGCGCACCACTCGCAGAGGCAGGCGTCACCGTGGCCCCAGCTTACTACCGGTATTGGTCAGCATGTTACTGAGATTCTCAATCACCGACTCTTTACATCTATCTCGCACAACTCTTGACGGATTGCATCAAACACTTGCAAACATTCACTGTTTCACTAGTTTTCAGGAACGACTAACATCAAGAAATAGCCGCAAGGGCTCCATTACCATCTTCGAACTACAAAATGAGGCTTGTGCTATTTTGTGTCTGCGTCATCAGCAATCAGACATAAAATGGGCTGACCGTAATTATGCCATAGGTGATGATTTTTCAGTGTGAGGATTGCATCAGACAATTGAGAGTTCACAAGGAAACAACTGCGTTGTTCAGTGAGTGAACTCTTGTGGAAACTCCTTTTACTTTGTTTGAGAACACTGCACCTCTGTGTGCATTGCACGAACACAGAAAGAATTACTAGTTGACGACGGTTAGTAATATACGTGCTGTATAGTTTACTGCCTGTTCAAAATTTCTGAAATTCCCGGTGTCCGTTTTATTCAGTATTTATTACACAAGCCGTCTGTTTGCGCTATTGGCCTCATTCCATTTCTAAGATCTAAGAACTCGAAGAAAAAGTACGCAAATTCAAGGATCGTGATGATCAGTACAGGAAAGCGAGTATCATATTAGCTCTAAGCTATTTCTTTACCTGCTATTATCAAATAGTCAACATTACTTGAGTCCTTGCAGATGTCATGTTTGTGTCACCCTCTCATTTACATATTTTCTACAGCTTACAGAATTCTGAAGTTATAGGCTCCAAAGGCAATACACACATTGGAATTATACCACGTGGCTCTCGCTGTCTGATGTTACGATAGTATTGTGTTGATCAGCCTAAACAAAAGGGAGGAGAATAGAAAACTATAGGTTCCTACGAAGGTCGATTTCACAGGGAATGAGGATGAATGCTAAACTCAGGTAGTAGCGCTAGGTCGAGGACACTCGTATGGGCTCCAGCTGGAAGATTAGAAACAGTACACCACTATAACAACTGTAGCTGCATTTAGGTAAATTAGGAACTAAGCTGTGGGACTGTGATGTAGGCACTTTAAGCATCTCAGCTAAGGCTTGCATTTCCAGAATAGCGCAATAGGGTGTAAATCCTTTGTACATCAACATTCGCTGCTAGATTTGGCGTCCAACAACGTAAGGGGTTATGAGTTACCTCTGGATCTCCACAGGTAGAAGAATACGTACTGTGACACAACGTGTCTCCATAAGCTAGGAAAGACATACAGGCAGCCCGTTAAGGAAGATTACGGTTTTAAATCTCGTTGATGACGGGTCATTAGGAACAGGGCACAAGCTAGGACTGCGGAAGGATGGAGAAGGAAATCGGCGCATCCTTTTTAAGTAAACGGCTCCAGTACTGATTTAAGGAAAACTACAGAAAACCTAACGCCATACGGCATTTCGACCACCGTCCTAAAAATGGGAGTTCAGTGTCTGCGTTAGACAGTTGAGAAACTGTAAATCAAGAATAGCACCTGTGACCCCTTGCAGTAAGGTCGTATCTGCAGATACCGTGAGATACGAGTCCACCTGCGAGAGGGGTCAACCCTGGAGGAGCCTTGGGGCTGTGAGGTGGCTGATGACGACCGTGAGCCACAGAGCGTTCCGGCTGCGTTAGGTACCTGTGGCAGCGGCGCGGGCTGGCCGACGTGGAGGCCGCCCACCTCGATAAGGCCGGGAACCCGGGGGAAGGGCCCGCCGCTGCTCCAGTGGCTGTTGACCAGCATGAGGCTGGTGTTGCGCACCAGCTCGCTGGTCGGCGGGAAGCCCTCGCCGAACAGCTCGCTGCCCAGAGGGTCCACCACGCGCTCCGATATCCACCAGTTGCCGAAGCGCATGAACACGTACCAGCACGTGTTCTGCAGCCTCTGCCAGAAGGTGAAGGGCGCGGAGCTGGCGAAGTTGATGGAGTCCATGTAGGCCGGGTTGTCCGGGTTCCCCATCTGCATCAAAGAAGTTTTCTGGCAGTTAGAGCAGAGTGACTGTTTTGGTAATTGGAGAAGGATGGTGGGAAGTGGATGCCTTGTAGGAAGACATACGAACGAAAATTAATAGTGAGAGCGTTCACATTATTTCTGAATTATCTGATGTCATTAGACATACAATAAATAGTTTTTGGAACTAAAGCGATAGTCATGCCACTTTTCTCAGCCTAAAACACTACGCTGAATATGCTAATAGTTAGTCGACTGTTCCGCTAACTGTGACCGCAAAGAATGGTATGTACTGGAAGCTGCATAACAAGATTGCAGTTATTTAAAAAAAATAATGTTTGCCAAAATTTGGCTCGAGAATGATATATAAGACTGAAAGAAATTACTATATACGGGACGATCAAAAAGTTTCCGTTTGTGTGAGTTGCTGCACCGTATATGAAAGCAAGAGCGACATTGATGCGAGTATACAGGGTGAGTCACCTAACGTTACCGCTGGATATATTTCGTAAACCACATCAAATACTGACGAACCGATTCCACAGACCGAACGTGAGGAGAGGGGCTAGTGTAATTGTTTAATACAAACCATACAAAAATGCACGGAAGTATGTTTTTAACACAAACCGTTTTTTGAAATGGAACCCCGTTAGTTTTGTTAGTACATCTTAACATATAAACAAATACGTAATCAGTGCCGTTTGTTGCATTGTAAAATGTTAATTACATCCGGAGATATTGTAACCTAAAGTTGACGCTTGAGTACCACTCCTCCGCTGTTCGATCCTGTGTATCGGAGAGCACCGAATTACGCAGGGATCCAAAGGGAACGGTGATGGACCTTAGGTACAGAAGAGACTGGAACAGCACATTACGTCCACATGCTAACACCTTTTTATTGGTCCTTTTCACTGACGCACATGTACATTACCATGAGGGGTGAGGTACACGTACACATGTAGTTTCCGTTTTCAATTACGGAGTGGAATAGAGAGAATTGTTTACTTTCTGTGCCAGGCTTGTTTGTCTATGTGATATACTGACACGAAGAATGTTAATCAAGGTCGCTAGCTGTGTGAACGACATTATGCCTCCTTTATTTCGCGGAATGTTTATGGTGGACATCATGTCTCTTACAAGTCAGGCTCCGAAAATTGAGAACACAGGTCAAGCGACAGTCCTGAGCGCCCTCGCTTAAAGGCGAACACTGTTTTGACCGGTGACTGGTACGACTGTGTGTTTCTTTCCAGTGTAGTAGCTGATCCATTGCCAGCGCAGGCTGACTGATGGCGACACGTTTAACCATCGTCACGGTATATGCTGGGACACGAATACCACAAACACGTTTTTCGATTTTACTGTGGTGACCTTAACAGTTCGGTGTCATGTATTTGTAACTCCACTGTGAACGAACGCCAAGTTTTACATTGCCGGTAAGCAACTGTGTGTGACACACAAATCAGCCTGGTGCGCACTCAGGTGAGTACGGTGTCCAGAGGCAGGTGGCGGCGCCGGCGCTACCACCTGTGCTCGAGAGGGACGCGGCCGAGCCAAAGATACGTGGCGATGGTGAGCAGAGAGGAGAGAGCCATTGCTGCCACACTATACTCACACCCAGAGCGTCGCTTTTCACAGAACATCTCTGGGACACGCTCTGACGGCAACTTGCTAGTCCTGCGCCTCCAGCTTATTGGTGTTGCATTGTTGGTTGCTGTTGTTGTCTTCAGTCCAGAGACTGGTTTGATGCATATCTCCATGGCACTCTATCCTGTGCAAACCTCTCCATCTCCGAGTAACTACGGTAACATACATCCTTCTGACTATGCTTACGGTATTCACCTATTTGTCTCCTGCTATGATTTTTACCTCCACAATAGCCTCCAGTACGAAATTGGGGATCCCTCGATGTCTTATAATGTGTGCTACCAACCGATCCCTTCTTCTAGTCAGATTGTGCCACAAATTTCTTTTCTCCACATTTATATTCAGTGCCTTTTCATTTGTTAAGTGATTAATCATCTAATCTTTGGCATTCTTCTGTAGCATCACATTTCAAAAGCTTCTATTCTCTTCTTGTCTGAAATTTTTACTGTCCATGTTTCATTTCCATAAACTGCTACTCTTCATACAAGCACTTTCATAAAAACCGGGTTATTTTGGAAATCAGCCCTGTGGAAACAATTAGTTTATTTTTATATTTACCCAGACATGTTTCGACACCAATCTGTCATCTTCAGTAGGTAAACTTTTTTATTTCTGTAAAGAACGGTATCACATTTGTAATAATTTAGGTGCTGTAGGCCTAATTGGAGATATTTTATATCTCAAATTTGCTTCGTTTTGTTTGGACACTCATCTTAAAATTACATCGCTAACTGAACTGTATCATTATACATCGATTTTAAAGGTTTTTTTTTTTTTTTTTTTTTTTTTTTTTACAGCAGGTGATTTGCAAACTAGCCATGAAGAAAATTATTGTGTATTTGTGGAGAGCTGTTTTGAGGATAGAGGTTTCTGTACTTACATTTTCCGTCCTGTTTCGTGTTCCTGGTTGGTGTCTCAATCAGTTGGTGTTTAGTGCATTGCTTTCACTCAGTTTTTCACAAATTTCCGCCCAATGCACTTACACAAAATGTGGTGAAATGTGATCCGCGCAGACACTTCTGACAACACACTGAGTTGTAGGTGTGATAAAAGGCTCTCTTGACACTTAAATCACTGCTCGGCGTTAACAGATTAATCTTCTTCAGAAACGGTTTTCTTGCAATTGACAATCTACATTTTATGTCGTCTCTACTTCGGCCATCATCAGTTATTTTGCTGCCCAAATAGCAAAACTCATTTACTAATTTAACTATCTCGTTTCCTAATCTAATTCCCTCAGCACCACCTGATTTAATTTGATTTCATTTCCGTTATCCTTGTTCTACGTTTGTTAATGCTCATCTTACATTTCCAAGACATCTTACATTTCCAAGATACTGTCCATTACGTTCAACTGCTCTTCCAAGTCCTTTGCTGCCTCTGCAGAATTACAATGTCATCGACAAACCTCAAAGTTTTTACTTCTTCTTCCTGGATTTTAATTCCTGCTCCAAATTTTTCTTTTGTTTCCTTTCCTGGTTGCTGCTAAAGTTACGTTTAAATGATACAGATCGTACATTGTCCAGATCTGAGCATTTTGAAATGAAGAACCAATCGTCGCAAAAGGATATTTTGAGGCGACACATTATAGTGATTCAGCACTGTATGTGAGTCACGTGTTTACAGACTGCCTATGTCTCGTAAGAAACACCTGTCTGCTGCATAGACGCTGTTGTAACTGCCATAAAAGAAATTACATAGTCGGCTGTAACGTGTCCGTGAGCGACTTTACCAATGCTTAAAGGTCGTGAATGTTTGCGCTGCTGGCGCATTAGTCGCTCCAGGACCTTGGGAACAGGTATTTAATGTATGACAAGCGTTTCGCAACTGTTGTCATCCGAAGCAGAAGGAATTAATCGCTGTGGATAGAAATTTAGAAACAACTGAGTCGGAGAAGCGACGGAGAGTAGGCAAAATTTGTTGATAAAGGCTTGTTTAAATACCAGAATCTGAAGACACCGTTTTGGAGCAGATAGAGGAACTTTCGTCGATGAGCAGTCATTAACTTCCCCACGAAACTTCCGCTTGGAAGGACACATACTGTCAGTTACATACCCGTAATGTTGGTAGTCAGTGGACTATCAGTACAACTGTTTGCATTTTTCACAGAAGAGGTCTCAGAAGCGCAGATGCTGTTTCCAGCTGGCGAAATAATCATTTTTGAAGTGAAGAAGCTGCACTGGTATCTCTTGTCACAAATCAGCAGCAACCCTTCCCCGTCAGCAAGTGGACGGGAAGTGTACGTCACCTGACAGGAAGGGCCTCATCCCGCGTGAAGGGCGCGCCCTCTGAGGGACGTGCCTGGCGCCTGGTCCTTGGCGACACGCAGTTTGCGACGCGTGACGTGAGTTGCGTGATGGACTGCTACGCAAACTGACTCATAACCGTTACTGGCCGACCCATGTTAATTCCCTGCGTTATTGCAAACACGAAATGGGTCTAAATCACAGTTCTCAAGCCTGGGCCGGCCTGAGTAGCCGAGCGGTTCTAGGCACTACAGTCGGGAACTGCGCGACAGCTACGGTCGCAGGTACGAATCGTACCTCGGGCATTGATGTGTGTCATGTCCTTAGATTACTTAGGTTTAAGTAGTTCTAAGTTCTAGGGGAGTGATGGCCACAGCAGTTATGTCCCATAGTGCTCAGAACCATTTGAACCAGCCTCGTTTTGACCCGCGAGACAGAATTAAAATTTTAAAAATGCATTTTAACCATCAGCTGTTTATTTTACCATTAGTCATCCATCGATTTTGGTTATTAACCATCATCCAGGATGTAGGGTACAACAGATTAGTTAAAAACATAAAAATTATCCAAAATTTTACAACATATTTGTCTTGGAATACAGATGGTCATATTTTGTCAAGCATACAGAAATTACTTTCTGATACAAATTGGTTGTACAAGTGTGGATAATTTCGAATTGGTTCAGCTTCAGAATAATATGGGATTTTTTAACTAATTTGTTGTACCCTACATCCTGAATGATGGCTAATAACCGAAACCGGTAGATGACTAATGAGACAGTAAACAGTAGATGGTTAAAATGCTCTTTATAAAATACTTGACGGCTGTTGAACCTCACCTTATGGAAACATTACAAAGAGTTGAAATTGTTGCACCTTATACACGATGGGTGCGGCGCTTAAATCGGGGCAAATTTCAATATGAATTTCTCGCCATATCGTAGTTCCGCCGGAGGTCGCGACTGGCGCTCTTGAGAACCATAGGCATCTAGTAAACAGTCAAAATGGCCGAGATGTAACGGAAAAGTGCTGAGTACAACCAAAGAGTCGTGATTGTGGAAATTCTTCGTGCTAGGCGATCGCCCACTGAAATAGATTTTTCGGGTATCCGAGATCAAGTGTTTACCATATTGTGGCCAAGTATAATGCTTCGGAGAAGTCTGGGGAAGGTTCCGCAAACCTGGCGAGGGTACCTCATTCGAGGAAACGAGTGTCACGAACTGACGCAGTCACCGAAAAGGCTCAGACTCTGATTTCGGAGGACGCGGAGTAATCGCTGAGGAAATTCGGGTCTGTGTTGAATGTCAGCGAGCGAACAATGCGTCGGATGGCAGAGGAGGACCTTGTACGAGCCATTTAGTCCAAACCCTGCTCTCGGATAACGTAGACACGTTCTGGTAAAAGGTGTTCTGGCCCACCAATAGCCCGGATTTGAACCCCCTCGACTACGTCGACGTAACAGTTATCAGTGAGACGAGACACCGCAACATCGGATCTCTACGCACCGCTATCGAAGCAGCATTCGCGAATACGGACAACGCTGTTTGCGTGCGATCGCTTCAGGACGAGACTGGAGCAGTTGTTGCGGCTAAGAGGGTTACATCGAGTAATGTTACTATTGAAAGATGCAACAGCTTATATGTAAAAGAATTTTTATTTTCGTTTGTATTTTTTTTTTAAATTTAAAAAAGAATTCATTTCTCCGGATTGAAGCGCCGGCCCTGTACTAGTCACTGGCTAATGGCAATGGAACTGCTTTCAAAAGACTCTGAGGTCCGAGTACTGGATTCGAAAACGTGTATCGCAAAGAATCAGTACAGCATCTCAACCATTTCCTAGAATCTACTCCATAAACAAAAGAGGATAAAAGTGTAAAGCTAAAAAGGAGAAGGGCGCTCACAAAAACACCTCAGATTTCCACTGCAACAGATATCATTTACTGTCTTCTATAATTGCCTGACAGTGCCACCTGGTTTTTATCAAACTTTGTCTGCAAGTAGCTGTTGTCTCGACATTGTGATAGACATAACTGTTCTCGCAACAAATGGTTTCCGAAAGAGTTTTAGGAGACGCCGGCCATCCGGTGGGAACCACTCGCCTTTGAGAACAGCCGGGTCGGCCCAGACCAGCACCCGTTTTCGGGTTAAGGGAAGACCGCTGCATCATCTCCAGGCTCGGCAGTAGCCCCAGTCCTCTGGAAAATCGGTGCTGGCCGGCGAGTGTTCTGAGAAAATGTGTTGCGAACGGTGTTCACTCGGAGGCTGTTGCTTCAGCCACTGGAGTCTCGCAACCCACGGGACTTTGTTGTCTCAGCACGACTGTGAACCATTTGACGTAGTATTGAAGTCTGTCAACAGCAGGAGACCAGCTGCCCGCAGCGTTGCATTGGAAAGGAAGCTTGACCTCACGTCCACGAATTTTTTCCCTGTGGTGTTGATGTACAAAAGACCAGTTGATGCTGAAGACGAACTGATAGGTAAGTTACAAATGATAGAGCATAGCAGAGAGTCGTCCTTTTTTGCAAGTTTTATTCCACAAATCAAGGTTTCGGCTCATGCCTAGCCATTTTAAATGTACTGTTTCGTAATATCAACGCATGTTAGTCCCCTGTTGGTTGGGCATCTGTCACAGTTCTTTCAAGACCTGCAAGAACTGTGACAGACGTCTGAACAACAGGGAACTTAGATGCATTGATACTATCAAACAGTGCATTGATAACGGCAAGGCACTAGCCGAAATCTAGATTTATGCAATAAAACTTGCAAAAAGAACGACTGATTGCTATTCTCTATAATTTGTAAATAATATCACAGTCGCTGAGTGCGCCCACATTCCTAATGGAGGGTAATCTGATGGGTAAGATCCTAGGTGGATGACACATGGTGCGATGATCAACTGGGAAATTTTAGACGAATCAACAAAATTTGATGCGCTTGCACGTGCGGGAGTGGAGGTACTCGCTCTGAGCAATTGCTATGAGCTTCAGCTGTTGTTATAAGGAGTAAGTTGTCTACATCACTAAGTAATGACTAAATATTTATTTCGACCGTCAGTCGATTACGTGATGTCGTTTTCCACAGACACTGCGCTGGGTGTAGTTGGTAGGCTGGCACCTGACACTGCAAGCCAGCATCACCGCGAGACGCGGCCACACCGCAGCACGGACCCGCCCTCCCCAGCCGCCGCAGGCATCGCCCCCGTCCAGGTGTATAAGAACGGGCCGCCACCAGCTGTCGCCTGCCCCCTCCAGTGGAATGTCTCCTACCCCCACGAGTACTCAGCCTCTCTCCCTGTTCCACTGTGTGTTACGGCCTTGGATTATTGTGGATCTGCCTGCACTTGTGATCCACTGCAATGCATTGGTATTAAGTAAACGGTTTCTACCTCACTGTAGTTATGTCTTTCATTCTGTGCTTTCTGCCTTAGTACCCACGCGTCACTACAGGTTATGTGTCGTTCTGGAACCCCTACCAGCCCCGTTTATTCGAACGAGCAGGTTTACGTCTAGCTACGTACACTGCGAGTAGCGAGACTTCGGAGCTACGCCTCTGGGTCACTCTGCCGCTCCCCTCCCAGTGACGAGCAGTGGTCGGAGCTGTACGCACCCTGTCGTGGGCCCAGGGCATGGCCATGCTGGAGATGATGCCGACCAGCGGCGCGCCGAACTTGTGGGCCAGCGCGGCCAGGCAGTCAGCGTAGAAGACCTCGGCGATGACCAGGTCGTAGTGGTCTCGGGAGTGGGCCAGCCGCCGCACCTCGGGGTGCCGGTGGGCGTCGCGGCACATGGCCGGCACCTGCTGCCAGTCGCTCCATAAACCCGTCATGCCCTGGATGTCCAGCACCAGCTCCATGGTGACCTGCACACAGCAAACCGCTGGGCTGAGAACCAGGTCGTAACGTGACCGTATCCTCAGAGACCTCAGATGTCACCCGACATTTAATTAATGTACGAGGGGCGTTTGAAAAGTGCGTGCAAAGACCGAGAGATGGCACCATCCTCACGTATCGAGGTCATGTTTAGTTAGTAGCATCTTTGGAAAGAAAGCACACCAAGTTTCAGCCATATTGGTGTATATCTTTGTCTTTGGCATTTGTATGAATCAGGGAAGTCGAGTGACTCAAAAAATGGACGAAGAAGAATTTCTTGTGGTGATTAAACATTCCTTTATGAAAGGCAAAACGCCTCAGGAGCCTAAAGAGAAGTTTGATAAACGTTATGATAACTTTGCACCTTAGGTAGGAACAGTTTATAAGTGGTTTCAAAATTTTCGGTGTGGCCATATGGGCACAAGTGATGCTGAATGTTGTGGACGCCCTGTGTAGGTTACGACTCCAGATATCATTGATAAAATCGACGTTATGGTGATGGATGACAGAAGATTTAAGGTGCGTGAGATTGCTAGTGCTGTAATCATCTCGAATGAACGGGTACATAATATTTTGCATAAACATTTCGACATCATAAAGCTATCCGCAATATGTGTTCCGCGATTGCTCACGTTTGACCAAAGACGGAATCGTGTGAAGTGTTGCAAGGATGGTTTGCAGCTGTTCAGGCAGAGTCCGCAAGACTTTAAGCGTCGTTTTGTCACTGTGGATGAAACATGGATACATTACTATACTCCTGAGACGAAACAATCTAATCAATGGTTTACCAAGGGAGAATCTGCACCAAAAAAGGCGAAGACCAGTCCTTCGGCCAGAAAGGTTATGGCGACTGTCTTTTGGGATTCGCAAGGGATAATCCTCATCGTCTGTCTGGAAAAGGGTAAACCTATTACAGATGCATATTATTTATTGTTATTGGACCGTTTGAAAACCGAGCTGAAGGAAAAACGCCGGCGATTGAACCGCAAAAATAGTCATTTTCCTTCATGACAATGCTCCAGCACACACCTCAGCAGCTGTGGTTGTAAAATTAATGGAAATAGTATTCCAACTCGTTTTACATTCTCCCTATTCTTCAGACTTGGCTCCCTCGGACTACTATTTGTTCCCAAATTTGAATAAATGGCTGGTGGGACAAAGATTTTATTCAGACGAGGAGGTGATTGCAGCAACTAATAGCTATTTTGCAGACTTGGACAATTCCTATTATTCGGAAGGGATCAACAAATTAGAACAGCGTTGGACGAAGTGTATAAGTCGAAAAATAAAAAAGGTTTACCCAAAACACGTAAGTAGTTTTTATTTTTGCACGGACTTTTCAAACGCCCCTCGTATGGTGATGATGAGGTCCCATACTCCGAGGAGCGTAGGAGACGACGCGGGAGACCCGCACCGCCGTACTAGGCAAGGACCTAGCGGAGGTGGATTGCGATTGCCTTCCTCCGACCATAATGTGGATGAATCATGATGGTGATGAAGACGACACAACAACACCCAGTAATATCGAGACAGGAAAAATCCCTGGCCCCGCCGGGAATCGAACCCGCGACGAGATGATGACAATTAATGTATACACTATTAGACTTATTATGCCGAAATGAACATATACACTATCTGATCTGAAGTACCCAGACGTCTCTATACAATACAGAGCTGACCACTAGATATCACAAGAGGCAGACCCGCCAGTATGAAAAGAGGTGGCGAGCGCTGTGTTCTCAGTAGAAAACCAGCAGAACAGCAGACTGCGTGGATCAGGAGAGGTCCGTGACTTAGGATCTAGACTTTTCATTTGATATCAACAGAGTAACAAATCTGTCTCGGATATTTCAACCTTTGTATAGCTGCGCAGGTCGACTGTTGGTTATGAGATTGTAAAATGGAAATGGTAAGCAACGGGAGCAGCTGAACCAAGACCGGGAGGGAGTCTTGTAGTAATGGACACGGGCCATCGAGCATTGCGTAGTGTGGCTGGCTGTAAAAGTCGCGTGAAGTCAGTAGAAGGAATCACTTGTGCTACCAGCAGTCCAGGTAGCACAGAGACTGTTCACAGGTAATTAAAAACACTAGCATATAATGGTCGAGCAGCTCTTCGTAAGTTACTCATTTCTGTAGTCATTGTTAAGCGACGCCGGAGGTCTGTAAAGAGCGACGGCGTTGGACAGGTAATAAGTCATTCGAACGGATGAATCACGCCATACCCTTTGAAAACGGGATGGAAGGACACGGATTTGGCGAATTCCTGGAAAATATTAAATGCCACCATGTCCCTGCTCTATAGTACAAAGGAAGTGGTGTTACGATAGTCAGGGTTTTTCATGGTCAGGATCTGATACCCATATTTTTCTTAAGAAAAAGATAAATCCGGAAGAATTACATATTATATAATTAGGTACTGCGTGCAGTAGAGGAACGGTTTGGAGAAGATTATTTTTGTTTATCATCGTAATAATGCACCCTGTAATTAAAGCAGCTCCTGAGAGATGATGATTTGTGTGGATCGTAAACTTCCTGCGATGTACTGCACTGCCAGACTGCCGACCGGAACCCAGTGGAACACGTTTCGCATGAGTAAGGAAGTCTACACCGCTCCAGACCTCCCTGTCCATTACTACGTCCTCTGGTTTCGGCTCTTGACAAGTAATGGGCTGCAACTTCACACAGACATTGAGGCACCTCACTGAAAGTGTTTCATAGCAGACTCCAGCCGTTATAAAGACGACGTGTGGGCATACCCCACATTAATGTCCATTACTTGCTGTGTGGATTCTTTTGGTCAGATAGTGTAGACTATACCAAATGCCAAGAAATGCTGAACATATGTTTGGAAAAAGGCACTGAGAAGTCAGTCCGACAAGGCGCTTGAGCAGCCACATTGCTTAAAGCAATCGTTACAGAAAAGCGGAAGGCCGGGAAAGATCCTCGTGTCTGTAAAAGAGTTCTGTATAGTCATATTGTAATCATACTGACTTATTCAATGCTGCAACATACTATCGTAAATACACAATTGTATTTCTTGTTGGCTCGCAGTCTCACAAAATTTTTTAAAAGACTTCATATTCGCAGTTGACAGTGCATTTTGCTATTGTAATAAAATATTTACAGTCAATGGCGAATATGAAATTTTTAAGGAAAGTTCCCGTAAATGCTGAAGAGAACCATAGTTTTTGGTCACATTTATTCATACCAGGACCAGCACTCTAGCAAACCTGAAAAGTTTATTCACCTTCCCTTTTGGAAACGCAATTAAAGTTAGGAGTCAACGGCCTTGCCGCAATGGTAACTCCGGTTGCTGTCAGATCAGCAAAGTTAACCGCTGCCGGGCTGGGATGGGTTACCACCCGCTCTGCCGAGCGCTGATGAAAGCGTGATGCACTCAGCCCTTGTGAAGCAAAACTGAGGAGCTACTTGATTCAGAAGTAGCAGCTCTCGGAAACTGACATACGACTGTGAGAGCGGTGTGCTGACCACATGTCCCTCCATATCCGCATCCAGGGACGCCTATGGGATTAGGATGACACGGCGGCCGGTCGGTACCATTCCGTCGTGATGGCATGTTCGGGAGGACTTTACCTTAGTTTAATTAAAGTTAGGAAAGAAGAAATAAAAAAGTTTGACATGTGCCTGTGACACTGCAATTCAGTAAGATACGGCAAAGGACTCGGGAGGTCAACTGAACTGAATGGATAGAGTGTTGGAAATGGTTATACGGTGACTGCCAACAAAAGTAATACAATCATAATGGAGGAATGAAATACAGTAGAAGACGAATGGGTAGCTCTGAGGGATGAAGTAGTGAAAGCAGCAGAGGCTCAAGTAGGTAAAAAGACAAGGGCTAGTAGAAATCCTTGGGTAACAGAAGAAATATTGAATTTAATTGATGAAAGGAGAAAATATAAAAATGCAGTAAATGAAGCAGGCAAAAAGCAATACAAACGTCTCAAAAATGAAATCGACAGCAAGTGCAAAATGGCTAAGCAGGCAGGGCTAGAGGACAAATGTAAGGATGTGGAGGCTTATTTCACTAGGGGTAGGATAGGTACAGCCTACAGGAAAATTAAAGAGAGCTTTGGAGAAAAGAGAGCCACTTGTATGAATATCAAGAGCTCAGATGGAAACCCAGTTCTAAGCAAAGAGGGGAAAGCAGAAAGGTGGAAGGAGTATATAGAGGGTCTATACAAGGGCGATGTACTTGAGGACAATATTATGGAAATGGAAGAGGATGTAGATGAAGATGAAATGGGAGATACGATACTGCGTGAAGAGTTTGACAGAGCACTGAAAGACCTGAGTCGAAATAAGGCCCCGGGAGAAGACAACATTCCATTAGAACTACTGACGGCATTGTGAGAGCCAGTCCTGACAAAACTCTACCATCTGCTAAGCAAGATGTACGAGACAGGTGAAATACCCTCAGACTTCAAGAAGAATATAATAATTCCAACCCCAAAGAAAGCAGGTGTTGACAGATGTGAAAATTACCGAACTATCAGTTTAATAAGTCACAGCTGCAAACTACTAACACAAATTATGTACAGACGAATGGAAAAACTGGTAGTAGCCGACCTCGGGGAAGATCAGTTTGGATTCCGTAGAAATGTTGGAACACGAGAGGCAATACTGACCTTACGACTTGTCTTAGAAGAAAGATTAAGGAAAGGCAAACCTGCGTTTCTAGTATTAGAGAAAGCTTTTGACAATGTTGATTGGAATACTCTCTTTCAAATTCTAAAGGTGGCAGGGGTAAAATACAGGGAGCGAAAGGCTATTTACAATTTGTACAGAAACCAGATGGCAGTTATAAGAGTCGAGGGACATGAAAGGGGAGCAGTTGTTGGGAAGGGAGTGAGACAGTGTTGTAGCCTCTCCCCGATGTTATTCAATCTGTATATTGAGCAAGCAGTAAAGGAAACAAAAGAAAAATTCGGAGTAGGTATTAAAATCCATGGAGAAGAAATAAAAACTTTGAGGTTCGTCGATGATATTGTAATTCTGTCAGAGACAGCAAAGGACTTGGAAGAGCAGTTGAATGGAATGGATAGCGTCTTGAAAGGAGGATATAAGATGAACATCAACAAAAGCAAAACGAGGATAATGGAATGTAGTCGAATTAAGTCGGGTGATGCTGAGGGAATTAGATTAGGAAATGACACACTTAAAGTAGTAAAGGAGTTTTCTATTTGGGGAGCAAAATAACTGATGATGGTCGACGTAGAGAGGATATAAAATGAAGACTGGCAATGGCAAGGAAAGCTTTTCTGAAGAAGAGAAATTTGTTAACGTCGAGTATAGATTTAAGTGTCAGGAAGTCATTTCTGAAAATACTTGTATGGAGTGTAGCCATGTATGGAAGTGAAACATGGACGATAAATAGTTTGGACAAGAAGAGAATAGAAGCTTTCGAAATGTGGTGCTACAGAAGAATGCTGAAGATTAGATGGGTAGATCACATAACTAATGAGGAAGTATTGAATAGGATTGGGGAGAAGAGAAGTTTGTGGCGCAAGTTGACCAGAAGAAGGGATCGGTTGGTAGGACATGTTCTGAGGCATCAAGGGATCACCAGTTTAGCATTGGAGGGTATCATGAAGGGTAAAAATCGTAGAGGGAGGCCAAGAGATGAATACACTAAGCAGATTCAGGATTATGTAGGTTGCAGTAGGTACTGGGAGATGAAGAAGTTTGCACTGGATAGAGTAGCATGGAGAGCTGCATCAAACCAGTTTCAGGACTGAAGACAACAACAACAACAACAACAACGGAAATAACGGCTGGCCAGGAATCACACACCTGTGAAGTAATTTTGTAAGAATGTATCGTGTTAATTTGGGGGCAGTAAACTCATGCCAGCAGTAACACAAAATGTAGAAAATCTCGAACCTTTTCAAAAAATGTGCTTAATAATTTGTGGCGTTATTGTGAGGAGAAACACTCACTGTCTTTGATCTCGTACATAGTACGGAAAGCTATGAAGCATTGTAAAAAGTGTGAAATATATTTTTTAGAGATTTTATCCTTTATGCTTTTTGCTTTATTCGAGTATTATTGATGATCTGTAATAGAAAATAGTTGACTATCTTCTCAAATTATACCATATCCTTAATGCTTCGTAGTCTTTCGCCATTGACTTGGAAACATTTTCTACAAGTATTACGCATATCAGTTTTATACAGGAAAATTGTACGATGGAATATTTCAGACACATGTATGGCGAATTAAGCATTTCATGAAGGCACATTTGTAATGGATACAGGTATGTACAATAAAAACCAGGTCAGATATTTCTCAGTGGTATGTAAATAAAAGTATAGATTTACTTACATTACGGCCTATTAGTATTTGTGCATACTAATGAACATATTTTAACAATATATGATTTTTAATTTCAAAGAGGCCAAGTCAGTTCATTTGCTATTGTTTTAGGTACCACTGAAAATATAGTAGGGGTCAGTGAAGTGAAATCGAAAGAAAACAAGGATTTCTGGTCAGATGAGTGGATTTCTGGACAGATGAGTATAGAATAATATCAATAGCAACAGAAAATGGTATAACGGGAATAGAATTCGTTATCAATAGAAAGGGAAAACAAAGAGTGTGTTACAGTGAACAGTTCAGTGATAGGGTTGTTCGTATGAGAATCGATAGCAAACCAACACCGACAGCGTTTGTTCAGATGTACATGCCGACATCGCAAACTGAAGATGAAGAAATAGAGAAAGTATATGAAGATACTGAAAGGGTAATACACTACATAAAGGGAGATGAAAATCTAATAGTCGTGGGAGACTGGAATGAAGTTGTAGGAAGGAATGAAGGAATGAAGTAGGGGAAAACTAATTGAGTTCTGTAATAAATTTCAGCTAGTTATAGCGAACACTCTGTTCAAGAATCACAAGAAAAGGCGGTATACTTGGAAAAGACCGGGTGATACAGGAAGATTTCAGCTAGATTACATCATGACCAGACAGAGATTCCGAAATCAGATACTGGATTGTAAGGCGTACCCAAGAGCAGATATAGACTCAGATCACAATACAGTAATGATTAAGAGTAGGCTGAAGTCCAAGAAGTGGGATACGGAAATACTAAGGGATGACTAGACACGCTTCAAGTTCTCTAAGGTTATAGATACAGCAATAAGGGATAGCTCAGTAGGCAATACAGTCAGAGGAATGGACATCTCTAAAAAGGGCAATCACAGAAGTTGGAAAGTAAAACATAGGTGCAAAGAAGGTAACTGCGGAGAAGCCATGGATAAAAGAAGAAATACTTCAGTTGATCGTTGAAAGAAGGAAGTACAAAAATATTCCGGGAAATTCAGGAATATGGAAGTACAAGTCGCTGAGGAATGAAGTAAATAGGAAGTGCAGGGAACCTAGGACTAAATGCCTGCATTAAAAATGTGAAGAAATCGAAAATGAAATGATTGTCGGAAGCACTGACTCAGCATATAAGAAAGTCAAAACAACCTTCGGTGACATTAAAAGCAAGGGTGGTAGCATAAAGAGTGCAACTGGACTTCGACTGTTAAATGCAGAGGGAGCGGATAGGTGGAGAGAGGGCATTGAAGGCCTTTATTAGGGGAATGATTTGTCTGGTGTGATAGAAAAAGAAAAGGAGTCGATTTAGAAGTGATAGGAAATCCGTATTATAATCAGAATTTAAGAGAGCTTTGGAGGACTTACGATCAAATAAGGGAGCAGGGGTAGATAATATTCCATTAGATTTTCTAAAATCATGGGGGGAAGTGGCAACAAAACGACTCTTCACGTTGGTGTGTAGAATGTACGAGTCTGGCGACATACCATCTGACTTTCGGAAAAATATCATCCACACAATTACGTGGACTGCAAGAGCTGACAGTGCGAGAATTATCACACAATCAACTTAACAGCTCATCCCTCCAAATTGCTAACAAGGATAATACACAGAAGAATGGAAAATAAAATTGAGAGTGTGCTAAATGATGATCTACCTGACTTTAGAAAGAGTAAAGGCTAAATGATGATCTACCTGGCTTTGGAAAGAGTAGAGGCACTCGAGAGACAATTCTGACGTTGCGGTTGATAATGGAAATAAGACTAAAAAGAAATCAAGACACAGTTAGTGGATTTGTCGACCTGGAAAAAGCTTTCGATAATGTAAAATGGTGCCAAATGTTCGAAATTCTGAGAAAAATAGGGTAAGCTATAGGGAGAGGCAGGTAATATACTATAGATACAAGAGCCAAGACGGAATAATAAGAGAGGTAGAGCAAGAACGACAGGCTCGGGTTAAAAAGGGTGTAAGACAGGGATGTAGTCTTTCGGCTGTACTGTTCAATCTGCACACCGAGGAAGCAATGATGGAAATAAACGAAAGGTTCAGGAGTGGAATTAAAATTCGAAGTGAAAGGATATCAATGGTACGACTGCTGCTGACATTGCTATCCTGATTGAAAGTGAAGGAGAATTACAGGATCTCCTGAATGGAATGAACAGTCTAATGGGCATAGAATATGGATTGAGAGTAAATCGAAGAAATACGAAAGTAATGAGAAGTAACAGAAATGAGAACAATTAGAAACTTAACATCAGATCTGATGATAAGGAAGTAGATGAAGTTAACGAATTCTGCTACATATAAGGCAAAATAACCGATGACGGACAGATCAAGGACATCAAAAGCAGACTAGCACTGGTAAGAAGGGCATTCCTGGCCAAGAGAACTCTACTAGTATCAAAGATAGACCTTAATTTGAGGAAGAAATAGCTGCGAATGTACGTTGAGAGCACAGCAGTCTACGGTAGTGAAATATGGACTGTGGGAAAACCAGAACAGAAAAGAATATCATGGTGAGGTATGATGCTACAGACGAACCCTGAAAATTAAGTGGACTAATAAGGTAACGAGGTTCTGTGCAGAATCGAAGAGGATAGGAATATGTGGTAAGCACTGACAAGGAGAAGGGACAGGATGATAGTGCATCTGCTAAGACATGAGGGAATCACTTCCACGATACTTGAGGAAACTGTAGAGGGCAAAAACTGTAGAGGAAGACAGATATTGGAATACATCCAGCAGGTAGAGGACTCATTACCTTGTTGTGGTTTTGTCACGTACAAAAAACTTAGCCCTACATTTTGAATAGTCATCTGCCTCATTAATGAATAACCTGTTATATATTTAGACAGTTAACTATCATAATATTAAATCGTAAAAAGAAAGAAAAAATTGAAAACAGACAGGCGACATTGATGGATGAAGTATACTGGAAACGGTGCATTTATTGCCTCATATACTTGACAGTATGTGTACACTGCCACCACATTTAAGTTTTAAAAAAGGCAAAACATGGAATTGACAGGTCATGTATTCCTCAGGACAGGAAATTTCATCATTGAGAAATTTCTGAAAACTTACTGCTAATTGGTATTCCCCACGTCAGTACTATTAATTCTGAATCTCACAATCCAGATACCCAAATAAAAAATAGGTCAACAGAGTAAAAAGGTATAGTAGTGACGTATGAGGCATTTAAATATGTTACTTATACGAGGTTAACATAACTTACCGGCCACAAAAATTCTGCACACAATAAGGCCAAACGTAAGAGACAGACATCAAGCTGAAGACTTGGACAAATGTAGTTAGCTATTCTCCCAAAAATTAAGACCCTTCCAGTAGTTGAAGAAATCGAGGAGCTTTCCAGCTGAAGCTTCCTAGCAGATTAAAACTGCGCCGGACCGAGACTCGAACTCGGGACCTTCGCCTTTCGCGGGCAGGTGCTCTACCATCTTTTTTTTTTTTTTTCATTTTGTTCGTTACGGTTCGCTGTATTTCGTTATAGCGGACGTAACATGTCATCCGTTCAAGCTCGTTGTTCATCTTTTCACTCAGGTTTTTTTTTATTATAGAGGGCAGCCAGCTCTCTGACCGAGCACGCTGAGCTACCGTGCCACCATCTGAGCTACCCAAGCACGACTCACGCCTCGCCCTCACAGCCTAACTTCTTCCAGTACCTCGTCTCCTACCTTCCAAACTTTACAGTAGCTCTCCTGCTGTAGAGTGAAAATCTCATTCTGGAGTTTTCCAGCTGTCACATAAAAGTTCCCTCAAATGGATTATCTAGTAGAGGAGTAAACAAATCTTATCACGCTCCGTATATTTTAGTGTTTTATTACAAGGCCCTACACTTATTCTATTAGGGGAACAGCAGCAGAAATTAAACTTCGAATTTTACTTACAGTATTCAGCTTACACATTAGTTCATTCTTGAAAAATCCCGATTTTAACATCTCACTTTTGAAACCGTGTAGCAAAGTTCCGTTTACTTCCTGTTGCAGCTGCGTGGATAACGTGGATAATATTTCTAATAGCGACCGATATATATCCGTTGAAACATCAACTGAACTGGACGGTTAATATGACAAGGTTGTGGCACGATTCATGCGGTATTTCTGCCAGCTCGCACTACTCGCATTTACTGACAAGACAAACTGATGGCTTCCACCTGGTTATTCAGCTATTTTATTGGCCCATCTCTTTGCTGCGTCCTTCCCGATTATGGCAGTAGCTTCCCGCCCTTCTTGGGCTAGCTGCTCCCCACCCAGCCCCCCCCCCCCCCCATTTCCCCACTGACGGCTTCCTCCCTGCAGCTGTATGGGACATGGCTCACTACGTCGACCAGCAGTCACTCGCTACAGCAGGCGAGGCTCGTGATCCAAAACTTGTTCCGTAGCTGCCGACATCGGCGGTACCCAGTCCGCTCTAATTTGACCTCCCTGAAGTAAACGACCGAAGCTGTCATCCTCTCGTTAAATATATTCTGAAGCTGAAAGCGGAATTTAAAGATATGTAATCTGGGAATTTTTCTGTAGCTAACAACGGACTTAAAGATACTATCACGACCACTTAATTTTTTGCCGTGCTCACTGCAGGGCCACACATACACTGCAGAACAGATTTTACAGACATGCCAGAATTAATTGCTGACCAGGCTAAAGCACTGCAGTTAACCATCAGATACACAAACATATCATCATTACCAAAGAATTCGACATTTTATGTTGCTGGGTACATACGCAATCAATAGAGACCCTCTCAGATGTGATTCTCACCATTTCATAAACAGCGCTGAGTCGCATAGTACATAGGGGTTGGTAGCCCTGCACAAGGCCGCACATACGGAGACAGAGCTCTCGTGAAAGATAAGTAATTGAGATTGTAATTAATTGTAGTTGAAAACTTTTAACTAATTAAATACGTTATTTAGTGTACTTGTCAAGCTCACCATTAAAAGGTTTTCTTTTATTTGCATAGTGTTCTAGTAATAGCGAAAAGTTCGTTTGTTTACTTACTGCTGCTTAGGCCAAATTTTTCGATCGTGCATAGTTAGCGTTATACCGCAGTTGTAAGTGGATTTTCTGTAGTTTAACTGATTAAAGACGTTCATTAGGGTGCTTTTCAAGCTCACCATTTAAGGTTTTTCTTTTATTTGCGAAGGTTCGAGTCCTCCCTCGGGCATGGGTGTGAGTGTGTTTGTCATTAAGATAATTTAGGTTAAGTAGTGTGTAAGTTTAGGGACTGATGCCCTTAGCAGTTTAAGTCCCATGGATGGAAAAGGTAAATATCAGTGGGTATAAACTAACTGCACGTAACAGTAGAGAGAATAAGGTGAGAGGAGGAGTTGCCATGTATGTCAAAAGTTATCACTGTGTAGAAAGCTTAGATACACAAAAGTTTTGTCTAGAGCAACATATAGAAGCATGTACTTGTCAACTTAAACTCAAGGAGGGCTCTTTTATAATTGTAACAGTATATAGGTCCCCTTCAGGAAACTTTCATTTATTCCTGGAAAACTTGGATGCCTTGTTGTGCTATCTGTCAGATAGGGGAAAGCAAATTATTATTTGTGGGAACTTCAATGTTGATTCACTCAAAGAGTGTAATAGGAAGAATGACCTGGATATCTTGCTTGATTCTTTCAATTTGAAATATATCATTAATTGTCTTACTGGATAGTAATGGACAGCAACAAATTGATAGATAATATTTTTATAGACCAAGATAGTTTAAAAAAAATTCTTGTCCTGTTGATAATGGCGTTTCTGATCATGGTGCTCAGCTAGTTACAGTATATGACATACCTCCATTCAGTAATTCAAAACTACCCTCCATAGTTGTGTGTTCAATTAATGACTCAACAATTAGAAATTTCAGAGAAAATCTTCAGCAGTTAGACTGGGATGAGGTGTACAAGGAACCCGATGCTTATTTAAAATATAACCTATTTCATGATACACTTGTAAGAGAATTTGAAAACTGTTTCCCCAAGAAAGTATTTAAATCAGATTATAAGCAACCATGCAAAAAACCTTGGCTTACTAAAGGAATAAAACTATCTTGTAAACACAAAAGGGAACTGTCTCTAACAACAAGAAAGAGTAATGACCCAGAAACATCCAAACATTATAAAAACTACTGCACTTCATTAAGAAAGGTTATTAAAAAGTCCAGAAGCCTGTGCATCATGTCTGAGATTAATACCTCTGATAGCAAAATCAAAACAATTTGGAATATTATTACAAGGGAGACAGGGCAACCAAGAGTACAGCATGATAGCATCACCATGAAAGTGAATGGAAACTTGATAAACAACAAGCCGGAAGTCGAAAACATTTTGAATAATCATTTTTTTAAATGTTGTAGAGAAAATAGGATCTGAATGTTCATTAGAAGAAGCATGGCTGTTAATGGAAGAGGCCTTACCCACACCATTTAATACAATTGAAATTTCACCCACCTCTCCTTCTGAAATTAGGAAGATAATAAACTCTCTCAAGAATAAAAGCTCACATGGAATTGATGGCGTTTCCAGCAGGATAATAAAAGCCTGTTCCCAAGAAATAAGTGTGATTCTTAGCCACATATGTAATAGCTCTCTGAAGCAGGGTATTTTCCCAGATAGACTGAAGTATGCCATTGTTAAACCACTGCATAAAAAAGGAGATACGTCTGATGTCAACAACTCCCGCCCAATATCTCTTCTGACTGCTTTATCCAAAATTCTTGAAAAAGTACTCTATTGTAGAGTAGCTTCACACCTTTGTAAAAATAAAGTTTTAACAAAATGGCAGTTTGGTTTCCAGAAGGGTGTTTCAACGGAAAATGCTATGTATACTTTCTCTAATGAAATATTAAATGTTCTGAGTAACTGGAAGTCACCCATTGGGATTTTTTGTGATCTATCAAAGGCTTTTGATTGTTTAAATCATGGAATACTTCTAGATAAGCTCAAGTACTGTGGTATGAATGGAACAGTACTCAAATGGTTTATATCATACCTAACTGGAAGAGTGCAGAAAGTTGAAATAAGCAGTTCACATAATATGCAAAAAACTGGTGATTTCTCAAACTGGGGACCAATCAAGAATGGGGTGCCACAAGGTTCAGTCTTGGGTCCTCTGCTGTTCTTAAAATATATTAATGACTTGCCATTCTATATTCACGAAGATGCAAAGCTGGTACTTTTTGCCGATGATACAACTATAGCTATCACACCTGACAGACAAGAATTAACTGGTGAAATTGTAAACGATGTTTTTCTGAAAATCACTTAGTGGTTCTCTGCAAAAGGGCTCTCATTAAACTTCCACAAAACACATTATATACAGTTCCACACAGTAAATGGAATGAAACCATTAATAAATGTAGATTTCGATGAGAAATCGGTAGCTAAGGTAGAATATTCAAAATTTCTAGGTGTATGCATTGATGAGGGGTTGAACTGGAAAAAAACACATTCAGGATCTGCTGAAACGTTTGAGTTCAGCTACTTATGCAATTAGGGTCATTGCAAATTTTGGCGATATACATCTCAGTAAATTAGTTTACCATGCCTATTTTCATTCTTTGCTTTCGTATGGCATCATATTCTGTTTCACAGAGGAAAACTGCACTGTAGTTCCTTCTCTAGATTGTCGCACAGATGACAAAATGGTAGATATCGAAATAGACGACAGAGGGATAGAGAAACAATTAAAATAGCTCAAAAGAGGAAAGGCCGCTGGACCTGATGGGATACCAGTTCGATTTTACACAGAGTACGCGAAGGAACTTGCCCCCCTTCTTGCAGCGGTGTACCGTAGGTCTCTAGAAGAGCGAAGCGTTCCAAAGGATTGGAAAAGGACACAGGTCATCCCCGTTTTCAAGAAGGGACGTCAAACAGATGTGCATAACTATAGACCTGTATCTCTAACGTTGATCAGTTGTAGAATTTTGAAACACGTATTATGTTCGAATATAATGACGTTTCTAGGGACTAGAAATCTAGTCTGTAGGAATCAGCATGGGTTTCGAAAAAGACGGTCGTGTGAAACCCAGCTCGCGCTATTCGTCCACGAGACTCAGAGGGGCATAGAAACGGGTTCACAGGTAGATGCCGTGTTTCTTGACTTCCGCAAGGCGTTTGACACAGTTCCCCACAGTCGTTTAATGAACAAAGTAAGAGCATACGGACTATCAGACCTATTGTGTGATTGGATTGAAGAGTTCCTAGATAACAGAACGCAGCATGTATTCTCAATGGAGAGAAGTCTTCCGAAGTAAGAGTGATTTCAGGTGTGCCGCAGGGGAGTGTCATAGGACCGTTGCTATTCACAATATACATAAATGACCATATTGTACAAAAGCGTGTAATCAGAATAATTGCTGGAGCTCATCCAAGGTCATCCTGCAGACACTTATTTAAAGAGCTAGAGATCTTCACTGTAGCATCACAATATATATATATATATATATATATATATATATATATATATATATATATATATATATATTCACTTATGAAGTTTGTTTTAACAATCCGAAGGAATTCAAAAGTAATAGCTGTGTACAACACTACAACACTAGAAAAAAGGATGATCTTCACTACTCAAGGTTAAACCTAACTTTGGCTCAGAAGCGGTAAATTACGCTGCCGCAAAAGTCTTTGGTCACCTGATAGCATCAAAAGCCTGACAGATAGCCATATATAATTTAAAAGGAAATTTAAAACATTTTTTAATGGCAACTCCTTTTACTCATTAGATGAATTTTTGGACTAGTAAGTGGGTAATTTCTCCGACCCTCACAAAAAGATGTTAAAAATATTAAGTACTATATTTTGTGTAATGTAATATCTTGTATAGACTCTTTTATTAACCTGACACGATCCACATCATTACAAAGTGTCGTATTTATGATCTATGGAACAAGTACTAATCTAATCTAAACCTGAATGCAAGTTACACCATGAATGGGCGTTTATCAAGGATATTATTTGTAGAACCACTGTTTGAAGTCTGGTACATTTGAGACAGTGGAGCTATGCAGCAGTAGAGGCCTTTACACCAACCATACTTATGAACATGTAGTGAAAAGTGGAGTACCATTTCGATATTTGTTGAGCAACAATCGGTGTTCACATTGAATTAACAACATGCATAAAAATGACCTCTAGCCTGGTCATCTTGTTCATGCGAGATCACAAGTTCTATATACACTAACATATCGCAAGTAAGTGATAACGGCAGGCACCTACCAAAAGGGAAGATACACCACAGCTAAGATAAATATATGCACCTGTGCTCTCTCCCAGTGTCAAAGAGGGGATATCAAGGTGGCGATACAATATGTCATCAACCCTCCTGTGCCAAGATCAAAAGATTGTGAAATAGTTGGAACTGTGACACGATAGATGGCCAGGGCTGTCGCCATTGATAGAGATTGTGTGCAGCTGTACAGCCACCCTTCCTTCACACCACCTCGTCGACGAACGTACAAGGTGGGACTTGACAAGCGGGACCGCGTCAGTATTCAGCTGTACCTACCGTGCAGTGTACGTATTGAGTGCTCTGCAGATGATCATGAGGACTACACACGTTCTAGCATTTCGAGTAAGCATCTAATTTTTTTTGTATGCGTTTGTGCATGGTTGTGTATAGGCATATTCTAATGGATTTCTTATAACATTACAGTCACCGACCATGACATATATGCCCTCACTTATGGGCTACGAAACGTTAGACTTTTTAATGGAGCAAATACTGCCTCTAAAGGCCAGACGCTCGGTGGGTGTTACAGAACTGGCATCACTATTCAACGACGGCTGTGTACGTGTCCTTATACGAGGATTGTTCGGAAAGTAAGGAACGATCGGTCGCGAAATGGAAACCACTGTCAAAATCAAAACTGTTTTCTTTGAACATTTAGCTACATCTTCCAGGTACTTCTCTACATAGTCGCCTCTCCCAATTATATATTTGCCGGAATGTTATACCAAATTTCCAAAACCATTGTCATAGAACTGTTTCTGCAGAGTGCAGCTGACAATTGCCATGAAGAAGGAAGTGAGTGGCAGTTGGGTTAGGTGGGCTGCATTCATTAAGGCGAAGCCTCTCAGCGGGCCCTCCTGCTTGTTCTAGGCACCTTTACCGGTTCACAGTGCACTCACAACTGAAAAGAGCGTCTTGATGCGATCGACAGGCATACTAGAGACACTGTGCGAAACGTCTGTGAAAAGCCTCGTCGGATTTTCACAGCAGTTTCCATTTCGCGACCGATCGTTCCTCACTTTCCTAATAACCCTCTTATATGTGTCAAAAAGAAGAAAAAGCTACAGTTGCATAGAACGTTTATCTAATGATACTTCCAGGATTTTTGAATCATGTCTCGACCAAAGCCAGTCTGCAGGATGCAGCTAACCCAAATGATGTCAGTCCACTGGATGTATCTGCTATGTGCTCCCAGGATGAAAGTGCATGGACTGCAGATGGATATGATGATGATGTGAGTAAGCAACACGTCTATAGATATACGAGTATATGAATATGGGTGCCTATGTGAGGGTGAGAGTGTGAGCTGTTGTATTTATGCTTGTTCTTCTTGGAAATATCAAGTTAATTCTCAAGCATACAGGGCATGTGGTTTTATATGGGCTGGTGCATTAAGGCTAAAGTTCCGTCCTCATCTGATGCTGTTGATGATAATAACAACAGTAACAATAATAATAATTTCGTGTGGCTCACTTTCCTTGAGTCAGTTCTTCAATTTGAGGCCACTTCGGTGACTTCCATGTCCCTAACCTGTTCCATACCCAACTGGGGAGAGGGAACGCACAGCTTAAGGTGGAATCCGAACCAGTGTCGTTTCTGATGGCTTCTCCCGTCGTCGAGAAGTGGAGGCTGGATTAAAATGCTGAACGAAAAATCCACGGTCCGACAGAGATTCGATCTCGCAACGTTTCCAGTCAAGTGCTTCGCCGCCCCCCCCCCCCCCACTCCCTCAAAATCAGGGTAATAGGAACGAAACATCCGAAAAGAAGAGGGAGTCTGATCATCATCCAACTCCTTGACGATTAAATACTAGGTACAGCATATCTGCAAAAAGTGCACAATAATTTGAAAGGGGTTCAGGTCATACCCACTCCCCATCACGTAATGAAGAGATAATGGCTGACAAGCAACATGAATATATTGTTCTTCACGTTGGGAAAGAAGGCTGAATCGGGACGTAGCGGAATGTCACCGGAGACTGCCGCTTCCGTCGTCCTGGCAAGAAAGGCCAATTGACGGTGGAGTCAGTTCCAATATGTGTGTGGCAGGTGACCAACTGACGACGTAACGTATCCGTGTCAAGGCAATGACTGCATCGGTCTGTCTCACTAAGGCCAATGCGAAAAGGACAAGGCTATGAACGACTGCGTACTATGAGGACGCCACTTCCATCGGAAAAATGGGTAGGCTGACAAGAACCAAACAACAAGCTTCCAATCTGTCTCCACACAGGAAACGAGATTTGTAAACACCCAGCGACATAACAGCAGTTTTACAGAGAGATGCCACTGGAAAAGAACAACCCCAAAATAATTGATATCAATAAAAGATTCTCGAATATGCCTTCATTTGCTGTTTATCTTACATCTGCTCGAGAGGTTAACCTCGTAGTTCGGAGAGAAGCAAAAAGGAAAGCGGTAAGTGACTGGTGGACGCGAATACACGTTGAAAATAGTGCGTCGAAGAAATAAAGCGGGTGTCTTGGCTCGAACTTCAGGGGTCCAAACGTCCCTTCAATCAGGGAGTCGTCATTACCTCATAGCGCACCTGAAAAACAGAGTCTCTACAGATAAATTTGCTCTGTAATCGTTGTAACTTTCAGGAAATCGTCGCAGGAAGGGGGAAAATGTATGCAAAAAGTAAACTTAGCTCAGTACATGAGTTGCCAACGTTTAACGTGATGAAGTAACGAGAAGGAGCGACGCTCGTGGTCAAGATTCGCTCCTTGGATCCTATCCGTGACTGACTTTCAGTTTTACGCAGCCATATTTGCGGTGTCGTAAGCACATCACGCTCCACTAGGCAGCACCACAGCCGTCGATAGGCCGACAACCCAATCCAGAGGCGGCGGGTGGCCCACTGATGTCCACACTACAGAGTGGCAGCGGCGGCGTCGCCAACAGAGCGGCCAGTTCGATGTCAGCTCGGCTACCAGGAAGACCGCCCGCTACCTGTCTACTTCGCACCGCATCGTGTGCTTCTAGCGAGTCCACACGAGCCTGTTTCAGTGGGAGAAGTACTGTTTGGTGTGCAGCCTTAGCTTAAGGAATAATAGCTGAACTTCAGGATCTGCAGCCTGAGCTGATTTTAACAAAGTTGAATATTCATCAGTACTGTGTATTTGTTTGTCACTAATCATTATCAGTGTTCCAGTGTTCTCCTCGTTCTTCTCCTAAAGTGTTTGTCTCTGCGCACTATAAATATTTGAGGGTGGCGACGAGTAAAGTGTCCTTCTGTAGTGCGATACCACAATCGTCATCTGACAACGACCAACAGTAACACGCAACTATCAACGGCGGGTGATCGGCACAGCCCACGGGATCTCAACCGCGTCGGATCACCGCAAACTGAGTAGCCAATATTTACGGATCACCGCAAACTGAGTAGCCAACATTTCCGGTCGTTAGCCCCTGCTCCCGTAAAACGACAAAATGCATCCAAAACATCCTTGAGAGCCCATATATGTCGTCATGAGTACGAAGTACCATAACGGCACCGGCATACGATAACCTTTCTCCCAATAACGACCAGCTACTCACTCTAGCAGCTATGGACATCAATAAGGGTTCCAGAAATACCACGAATAACGACATAGATACGGGGCAAAACAAACAGTCGTCAATACAACAGAAAATCGTGAGTAACTCGATTAAGTGGATGATTAAAATCAATAAAAAGTAAAGCTCCTGGCACGGGAACAGTGGAAGTAATCGAGATGAGATCACGACATTCAGCAATGGGAGTCAGCAGAGTACCACTGGGAGACAACTTTGATAACGCGCGACAGTGTCAACAAGCGAGACCGACAGACGGGAATTTATCACCCACGCTACGATTTTATAATCAAATCTCAGTAACATTACTGTCCGGACCTGATCCACAGAGAGACATCCCGTCGTTTAGGGAATTAAAACAATCTTTCCGACCTTAAAGCAGGGCGGGATGTGTGCCTGCACTACTCCATTCACCATACATGTTATCGTGTCTCGTATCAGAGGCCAAAACCGAACATAAAATTCTTTGGGAAGGCCATCCAAACCTGGTGATCTGTGGGAAGGAGAGCGAACTACAATGCCGGACACCTCATCACGGTCAAAAGCTGCCAAAACTCCTGGTGGAGAGCCAGGTGAAAAACCACTATCAACGGTATATCGTATGTTTGGTCTCACATGTGGAAGGTGTTCGGGTTAGAGGTATAAAGAAGCATTAACAGCATAACAAAATTTCCGAGTTCTCTTCATTCGAGCCGGTTAACCAGTCCTAAAATACTACACTGCATTGCGAAGCCGATGTCTGGCAGTGCCAAGCCACCTTTTATAACACAGCGAAGATTGTCTTGGGAACGGCTTTCCCGCCCCCACACGGCAGCGATGATATCATCTAGAGTGGGGTCCACCAGATGTAAGATACTTAGCCTGCAAACAGAGCGAGAAAGATGCACTCACTGCCGGATGTGATTAAGAGTAATTGAAACTGGCAGGAATACCATCACTTGACAAAAGCTGGGCACATAGGGAAGCCAAGAAATAAAAACGGCCCAGTCGACTACTAGAAGTAGCTGTAAAATACGTAAACCGCATTGATGTGCAGCAGCTGCAGATCCAAGCATCCTGCATCCTCAACGACACCACCATATCAGTAAGTTGACGACAGTAGCTATAATCTGGAGTCCGATCTGCAGAATGACTCTCCCCCCCCCCCCTCCGTGCATCAAAATTTTCTACGGATTTTGACGAAATAAATAAATGGCTACGGCCTTGGCGCAGTGGTCAGTGTGAAACCGGTTCCCGTCAGATCACTGGCAGGACGTACTAGGAGTTTATAGCAAAAGTTATGGAGCTTTAATATAAGTATCAGAGATAAGAAGGATATGACTTCACATATTTTAATAAATATACAACGCTAGAAATCTCTTTGATATTCTGTAGAATTTTGAATAGAACTCGATAGCATTAAACTATTAAGATGTCAGAATTTTTGATGAAAATAAGACTTCTAATCATATCGCACTTGAAATTAGCGTCTTTACACCGAAAGCAATAAATTCTGCATAAAAATAAATTCGTATAACAAATTTTTATAAGATTTCTGATTGTGTTCTTGGTAACATATAAGCAGGTAAAACCGCGACAACTTACTCCACACATCGCTATGTTACACCAAAACACTTGTAAGCTACTCTGCTCGCAGGAAAAATTCTGGTTCGAGCATCCTAGAGTTATGTGGTGGAATACTAGACCCATATTTATGTGGAAACCACATTCATATCACCTAATTCTTACTGAAACCAGTAATTCGACATTATGTCAAAACACAACTGTCTATATTATTATTTATCAAAATGTATAATATTTCAAGTACAAACAAATGTGGCACTGCTGCCATAACTCGTTTGTTGTACAGCAGTAAGGAAGTGTGCATGGATCACTTATTGGCACTACTGACAAAATCGCGTTACACGACTGATTGGTTGCGACAAACCCATGAAGCAGTCGCAATTGTAGTTAAAGATGGGTACCACTCAGATGCATAGGCAACTAGTTTCTATGAAAAAGTGTGAGTGGCCAACAACTGGAGTGGGGATGTGTAACGAAGGATTTTTAGGTGAAGTTTGTTTACAATATAACCCATACAGTCTCTGTCAATAGGACTTCGGCGCAAGTTCGTAATAATGCACGGCAGACCAGAACGAGTCGTAACATGTCAAGAAAACTGTTGTTTCAGTTGGTAATACGTAAAGTAAGATAAAATGAGGGTCAATAAACTCTTCAGGTATCCGAGAATAGTGTTGCCATTACGAAAAAATCCTGCACACAAGAAAAAAAAAAGAAGAGGAAATGAGCGTATGGCATGGTTGGCCGGGAGGCCCCATTCGGGTAAGTTCGGCCACCAAGCGCAGGTCGTATTCCATTCGACGCCACATTGGGCGACTTGCGCGCCGGTGATGAGGACGAAATGATGATAAGGACAACACAACACCCAGTCCACGACCTGAGAAAAGCTCCAACCCGGCCGGGAATCGAACCCGAGCCCGCTTGCATGTGAGGCAAGCACGTTACCATCCATCTGAGCAGGCGGACCCTGCACACATATTCCTAAGGGACAGTATTATTGTCTTTAATTCAAAACTGCTAAGTTTCCGCGTCTGCGGGTTGGTCTCTCGCTAGCCTTTAAATAATCATTTCACCTACCTCGGTCTCAGGTTGTCTGCTCCTTTACTCTACGGTAGTATTTGCTCATTTAACCGACAAAAGCAGCGTTGATGAAAGTTCGACTAAATACCTAACACACAAAGAGCACATAACTCCACTCAACGGGCAATATCTGAAAGTTAGTTGAACTATCTAGCGTCCCATTCTTGCATGACTCATTTGAATAAATGTATAAAATTTCCTTTAACTTCGTTTATTGTCTTTAAAACACGGAAAATGGCTATCAAGTCCGTATTTAATATCCCGGCGTCAGTTATGCAATGTTAGTGACTGTCTCTGCTACAAGCGCACACCCGAAATCAGCCAGAAGATATTTAGTTCGACCCGATATTTTGAAAGTCCTAAACAGTCACTCACCCACGACTACTTGGGGCTTAAACATTCAAGTTGTTCAGTAGGCTTCTTGTAAAGAACCGTTCGCCAAAATGTCTCGTAATCTGCACGACACACGCCATGTGGAGTTTCTGGACGACATGAAATGTTAACACGCGAATATCTCCTAAAATAAACCACTCACAAAGCTCAAACTTTCACAAAATGCTCAATACTCTACTCGCTTTTTTTCAACTACACGAGAACAGATCAAACGGGCTAATTTCTTAATTTTGGTTTAAATCTGATTAGCGTGGTTAGTTTAAACCAGCGTGTTTACCAGAAGACGGCTCCCGAGCGACTCCATCAACTCATAGACTAAAAAAACATTAATGAAAACAAAATACGATTCCTTTCAACAAAATTAATTGCTAATAAATTTAATACTCAACGCCCCTTTTGGCTTTTTTTTATAAAACCAAGCTCAGTACAACATAAGTCACAAATTTCTGTATTGCACATAGACTTTTTCATGCATGCATTTATATAGTTTTAATAAAATATCACATTCTCATTTTACGTATGTCTTCCATTCAGCCGGCCGGGGTGGCCGAGCGGTCCTAGGCGCAACAGTCTGGAACCGCGCGACCGCTTTGGTGGCAGGTTCGAATCCTGCCTCGGGCATGGATGTGTGTGATGTCCTTAGGTTAGTTAGGTTTAAGTAGTTCGAAGTTCTAGGGGACTGATGACCTCAGAAGTTAAGTCCCATAGTGCTCCGAGCCATTTTTCCCTCCATTCAGTCTCTCAATCTCTCCAAAACACTCGCACAACCAAATGGCTCTTTTTCTTGAGTTATCAGTCTTCTGACTGGTTTGATACCACAAATTCTTCTCCTGTGCTGATATTTTCATCTCAGAGTAGCACATTCTACCTACGTCCTCAATTATTTGCTTGATGTATTCCAGTCTCTGACTTTCGTCTGTAGCACCACATCTTAAGTGCTTCGATTCTCTTGGTTTCCGTTTTCCCACAGTGCATGTTTCGCTACATCTACATCTACATTTACATCCATACTCCGCAAGCCACCTGACGGTGTGTGGCGGAGGGTACCCTGAGTACCTCTATCGGTTCTCCCTTCTATTCCAGTCTCGTATTGTTCGTGGAAAGAACGATGGTCGGTATGCCTCTGTGTGGGCTCTAATCTCTCTGATTTTATCCTCATGGTCTCTTCACGACATATACGTAGGAGGGAGCAATATACTGCTTGACCCCTCGGTGAAGGTATGTTCTCGAAACTAAAACAAAAGCCCGTACCGAGCTACTGAGCGTCTCTCCTGCAGAGTCTTCCACTGGAGTTTATCTATCATCTCCGTATCGCTTTTGCGATTACAAAATTATCCTGTAACGAATCGCGCTGCTCTCCGTTGGATCTTCTCTATCTCTTCTATCAACCTTATCTGGTACGGATCCCACACTGGTGAGCAATATTCAAGCAGTGGGCGAAGACGTGTACTGTAACCTACTTCCTTTGTTTTCGGATTGCATTTCCTTAGGATTCTTCCAATGAATCTCAGTTTGGCATCTGCTTTACCGACGATGAACTTCCTATGATCATTCCATTTTAAATCACTCCTAATGGCTACTCCCAGATAATTTATTGAATTAACTGCTTCCAGTTGCTGACCTATATTGCAACTAAATGATAAAGGATCTTTCTTTCTAAGTAGTCGAAGCACGTTACACTTGTCTACATTGAGATTCAATTGTGCCGGCCGCGGTGGTCTAGCGGTTCTAGGCGCTTAGTCCGGAACCGCCCGACTGCTACGGTCGCAGGTTCGAATCCTGCATCGGGCATGGGTGTGTGTGATGTCCTTAGGTTAGTTAGGTTTAAGTAGTTCTAAGTCCTAGGGGACTTATGACCTAAGATGTTGAGTCCCATAGCGCTCAGAGCCATTTTTTTCTCATCAGCGAATCATATCATTAATATTCATTCACCTTGAATTTTAATTCCACGCCTTAATCTTTCTTTTATATCCGTCTTTGCTTCTTCGATGTTCATATTGAACAGTAAGGGCGAAAGACTACATCCGTGTCTTACCCCCTTTTAATCGGAGCACTTCTTTCTTGGTCGTCCACTCCAGCAAAGCACTATGAAATAATAATTTTCGAAAGTACTTTTAATTATGTCAGAAATCTGTGGTAATGAAACTAAGGAAATTTTTAGAAAATTAGCTTATAGGAACCTATCCTCTTGGTTGTAGTTTCAATTAATACGATAGATGATTACAGTCCCCAACTCAGTTTCACAATGCCAGTGCGGTTATAATGTGTTTTAGGTGAAAATATATATTTCCGAATGTATGAAGTTATTGGTTTGAAATGTCAACAGTACTGTTGTGTTATCCATAGAATTTGGTATACTGACTATGAAAAAGATCGATTAATATTTAATAGTACTTCTTTAGATTCATAGAGTATGTGTAACGTACTGGACGCAGCGTTAAGCAAGTACAACAGCTCGCTCGCCCCAGTAGCCAGCGTCGAGCAAAACCACCAGCTTGCAACCTGAAGAAATTAGAGGTACAAGCCATTAAGAATCTCAACGCCGACAAGAGTATATTGGTAGTGCCTGCCGATAAGGGGAATGCGACCGTCGTAATGAAGACCGAAGATTATGAGCAAAAGAGCCGAGACCTATTAGGTCCGACGACGTACCGAAAACTAAGCGCAGATCCGACGCAGCGTATCACACGGAATACGAATCGATTAATCAAGGTGTCTACTCTGCCGGCGGACATACAGAGAAACCTGCGCAGCACAGAAGCCCTACCACCTCGGCTGTATGGATTACCCAAGACCCATAACAACAACGTTCCACTGAGACCGATCGTATAAACTGGCTAAACACTTGGCCTCTCTGCTCCAGCCACACGTGGGGAAGACCGACACATACATTAAGGACTCAGGACATTTCATTGAGAAGCTGAAGAAACTGAAACTTGCACCAAACGACATCCTGGTCAGCTTTGCTGTTGTTTCGTTATTTACGAAAGTGCCACTCAGTGACGCTCTGGAGCACATCGGTTCCATTTTCCCACAAGACATCAGAAAGCTCTTCCATGCATATCTCACCACGAGCTATTTCACGTGGAATAGCGATTTCTACGAACAGCTGAAAGGTGTCGCAATGGGTAGTCCTCTCAGTCCAGTGGTGGCTAACTTCTTCATGGAACAATTCGAAGCACAGGCACTGGACTCGGCGACGTGCAAACCTAAGGTGTGGTACAGGTACGTCGATGATACTTTGTGGAGCCATGGTGAAGAACAGCTCGGTGACTTCCTAAGGCACTTGAACAGCCTCCTTGCCAACATAACATTCACCATGGAAGTAGAAAAGGACAAGAAACTGCCATTTCTAGATGTGCAGGTCACAAGGAACCTGGGACACAGCGTGTATCGAAAACCGACACACACGGACCGATACCTGCACAAAGTGTCAAACCACCACCCGAGCCAGAAAAGAGGCATGGTTATTACGCTCGTAACGAGAGCAGGACGAATATGAGAGTCGCAACACCTCAAACGAGAAATGCAACACCTGGAAACTGTCCTGAGGAGCAATGGGTACTCCACAAATTATATTAGAAGTGTAACAGAGCCAAAAACTCGGCGAAGTAAGGAACCAGAAAAAGAAATGTCGGGTACGGCTTTTCTGCCATACATTCCCAGAGTGATGGACAGAGTCGGCCGTATATTGCGCAAACATGGCGTAAAGACGATTTTCAAACCGACAAGGAAGATCAAAGACTGTCTTAGATCGGCGAAGGAGAAAAGAGACCCACTTCCAATGTCGGTAATATACCGAATACCATGCACATGCGGAAAAGTTTATGTCGGAATGACTGGACGATCCATTAACACCAGGATCAAAGAGCATAAGCGACATTGCAGGTTGGGGCATGTGGAGAAATCGGCCGTGGCAGAGCACGCACTGAATGAGACCGACCACGTAATAAAATTCGCCGACACGAAGTTCTAGCTGTAGAGAAGCACTATCACACGCGCTTGTTCAGAGAAGCTGTAGAAATATAAAAACACGCGAACAGTTTGAACAAGAAAGAGGAAAGCCTTAAGGTAAACGGATCCTGGCTTCCCGTACTGCACCGAACGACCGTCGCAGGTAGCAAGAGGAGAACCGCGCCGGAAATGACCGTGGAGAAGCCCTCGGACGTTGGCGCGCCAGGTACATATAGTGTGCGGCCGCGAGCTCGGCTCCAGTTCACCACCGGCAATGGAGGGTGAAGCTTTCACAATGCCAGCCACTCGTGCTGGCGAAACGTCAGAAAAATCATTAGACGAACGTCGGCCGAAGAACCCGAGACAGAAGCCAATAGGCAGTTTGTCAGTGTACGATACTCCTTGGCCATCATGGCGCCTTACACGAGCTCGACTGCACACATGGAAGCCCACGTGAATGTTCCCCGCCGCCATCTTGTCTCCGTCGTTCAGTGCAGGTGTCAAGGAGCTGTTCCTCTGGAAGAGGACGGATTCGCGCTCTCCCATCGATATGATGAACAACATGCTGGGATTCATCAGAACACGCAATGCTCAGTCATTGTGCGACGTCCTGTGCCTGAGTCGTGTACCCATTTCAGTAGTGGTTACCGATGAAGTGACGTTAACATTGCCACGTACATCGGTCGTCCTCTGCAGGCGCCCATCGTTAGGGGAGCTCGGTACACTGTTTTCAGATACACTTGCACTCTATCCAGAATATTAGCTTGATGTTAGTTTGGCCACTGTTTGCTGCCTGTCTTGTTTTACCTGTCTGCCCAACAGTAGCGGGGCAACCTTCACGCAGGTGCATTTTCTTAGTGTGGGTTGCCTACTTCCAGGGCAGGTATGCACTCAGGGGCAAACCTATGGTACTCCTTTGACTGACAGGTATGTAACATTTTGTTCTCCTTTGATTGACAAGTCCTTAGCCTATTGTTCTGTTAAGTGGTTTTCCATGTCATCGCACTTAACCTATTGTTCCCCCACCTCATCCCACCCCCCTACCCCCTCAGTAGGGGGTGCTGGTGCAGTATGTTAGTGTGAGTTGCCTACATCAGGGGCAGGCATGCACTCAGAGGCAAACCTATTGTTCTCCTTTGCTTGACAGGCACTTAACATATTGTTCTGTTAAGTGGTTTTCCATGTCACTGCACTTAACCTATTGTCCCCCCACCGCCTCCCACTCCCCTCCCCCCCTCAGGAAGCAGTCCACCCCTCGCTGCCTGCTACAGGTACACTTTCAAGTCTGAGTAGCTGGCCGCTGTGGCTGAGTGGTACTAGGTGCTTGAGTCCAGAACCACACAACTGCTATGGTCACAGGATCGAATCCTGCCTCAGGCATGCATGTGTGTGATGTCCTTAGGTTTAAGTAGTTCTAAATCTATGGTACTGATGACTTAACATCTGTTAGGTCACATAATGCTCGGAGCCATTTACCATTTTTCAAGTTTGAGTTAGTGCTTTTCCAAGTCACCTCCATTTCCTTTTGATTGACAGGCACTTAACCTATTGTTCCCCCACAACCTCCCCCTCCCCAAACCCCCTCCCCCCTCACTGCTACAGGTACACTTTCAGGTCTGAGTTCTTGGAATAGGACCACATCTCATTCTTTCCAATTTGATTCACTACTTAATTAAATTGATCAATTAATTAATCTCTCTTGTGAGAAAGTGCCACACCCCCAGCCACACCGTCGTCCCCCCCCCCCCCCCGGCAGGAAGCTCAAATGAAATTCCATCAGGACAATGCAACCTCTACGAACCTAAGAAAATCGTGGGAAGATAGGTCACTTGGGCTACCTCGACTAAGCTAAGTCATCTGACCGCCACCTCTTCCTAGGGATTGGCACAAAGTGTCAAGTTTGGAGGGAAGATAAGTCAAATCAACTATCTCTACTAACCTAAGAAAATGGCGGGAAAGAAAGGGCACTTGGGCTGCCTCCACTAACATGTCACCTGACCGCCACCTCTTCCTAGGGACTGGTGGGGAAGGACGCGACTGTGCTGGACATGAGATTTTATTTTGCATGCACTGATCTTTATTTAAGCAATTAGAGGCAGTACCACCATCCAGTGTCTTCGCCATGAGCTCCAGTCTCCAAGTGACCTAGTACACAGTACTGCCCCCAGAGGGTGCTGTTGTCCATTCCGTGATGAAATCCAAGTTGGTGGGGGAAAATGGTGGGAAGCAATGTGGTCATCATGGGCTCCAGAGTCCAACTAACCTAGTACACAAGGGCGCTGTCGTCCCTTCCATGATGTAACACAAGGTGGCGGTCTAGTGGTAGAGCAGGAAGGGTCTCATAACAGGAAATTCAAGGGTATGTTGTTTATTTACAAAAAAATCGGTTTGGGGGATTGGATTTATCTTGCTCATCACTCTTCGCTGTTTGGAAACCTCTAGGTCTTGTAAGAAGTTATAACAGGGAGCAAACATGTTTCATAACCTAATGTTCAGGACTGTACTCTGGGTGTCTTAACCTAATGTTTGGCCCTTTGTCAGCACTTAACCTATTGTTCTGTTAAGTGGTTTTCCATGTCATCCCCATTTCCTTAAATTATTCTGACACCTTTGATACCAAATTATGTAATTAGTTATGTCATCCTACTATTTTATGGTACACTTTTCGAATTTCATATGCTTTTGAACCCCATTTCTGGAGCAGTCTTCTTTGTCACCCACCCCCTTAAACTTTTGTATTGCGATCTACATAAAAATTATGCAAATTAACCTAGTGTTCTGCACTGAACCTGCTGTTCTGCTCTATGTCAGCCACTCACGCACACCTTCCCCTCAACTATTGTAACGCTAACACCACGCTGATGTAAAAATTTATGCAAATTAATTAAATCACTATTTTTCACATATACTGGGTAGTTTTTTTAAAATTCCTATTGGTTGGTGAAATCGATGAAACACAGTTTAACCAAAAGATCGCAAATAAAAAGCACGCCCGCCGCCCCCCACTGCAGCCGCCGCCCCCGCTGCTGCTGCCCCACCCCAGTTGCAGCCGCCACAGCATCACTCTAGCGTCCACGAGCCGCCCTCCCTCAGGCTAGTGGGTTAGGGCTGCTCTAAAGCAGCACGCTGCTTTCTCCCTTGCAATCCTAACGGGACATACGAGCTGCACCCAGCCATGCGTACCAGCCTAGTGTGACTGACATCTCGCCACAAAACGTCTTCGTGGCGACTCACCGTCTGAAAGGCTCTCAAGTCACATCACTGTGTAATAATAAGAACCAACTCGAACTCGCGGAAGCTCTATAGTGTCTCACAAATACGTAACGTTTGGTTTCTTGATGTCTCCATAGAAATTCTCGCCCTAACATGATGTGTTTACGAAAATAGCACGGAATAACGCTGACTGCATTCGTCCTCGCCGTCCTAACGTAGCGCCCCGTCCATCACGTGCTACCCTTCCTGCTCTCAACGTAAGCAAACGTTCTCACCGCTAAAAGTCTGTGCACGCTCGTGAAAACATTGTTAATCATAAAAGCATTCTTGTTGTTTGGAAAGAGAGCACTCTCTAAGCACAGATGGGGGCGATTCAGAACAATTACGCAAATAGAATTCGAAGCACTGTCATGCAGAAGAGAAAAAAATGGCTGGTATTTTCGGTATCCTACAGCAACAGGTCTCGAGATATCCTAATGCCACAGTGGCGGATGAGTGGCGACATCTCTGCCAGAGATGGATGGTCTGCTTCACACTGTCTTTGAACATTTGCTGTCTCAGAACTTTCGGCACATACTTTGCGCCCCCAGCTTGTTCAAATAAGTTTGTACACGCTCCTACGTCCATGTACAAAGGATGTCTTGTGAATAAATAGAGCGTTATGATTGTATTTTGTACATATCACCATATTGCACTGGGAATTAAATCCTACAACGTGCCCTACATGTAGTCAAATAAGGAAAGACTCTCACTCAATTACACTGCTGTCCTACTGAGGCCAGGAGCTTGAATATTAGAGCGTGAGACCAATCTCCATCCCAGCAATATACAACCACATACCGCCTTGATGTAGTAAACATACAAAATTACCCCTTTTACGTCGTTCGTAAATATACCACGAAGACAGACAGCACTTTATACACTACTCGCAGCACTAGATATCCCCCTGAGAGGTACATACACACCCGGTGGGTGACGAGAGCGCCCTTAGCAGACTGAAGTCACTCTCAGAAGTGTTCTATAAATTCAGGCTCGTTCCTTCCCTGGCACAAACATATTACTGTTTCTGATCCGGACATGCTTCACTGCTTGCTTGCTTGCTTTCTTTTCTACACCCAGCTCCATACTCAGGGATTACAAGAACAAATATATTTTCGCATGGTTTGCACACAGCAGTATCCTACCAATCGCTCGTGCAACATAATTCTGAAGATATAGACTGGGAATTATTTCTCTACGAACCCGAAACTTTAGCTATATGGAGCATGCTCTACATTACTGAGTAACTAGAAACTTATCCCGTGTGCGAGCACCTTTACGTAGGAATTCGAAACAAACAGAGGAACATGATATTTCCACTCTCAAGTACCAATGCCGGTTATGTAACAGATTCCAAACCATCCCTATAATTTACAAACACAACTAAGGTGTTTCTGATGTCTAGAGAACCAGCAAACGTGTCTTCCACCTGCTAGATGCACACACCACAACCGATGTTCTCTCAACTAAATAAAGGTGAGAAATGTGTGGAAGCAGTCAACCAAACAATTTACATGGGAGGGAATAACAGGCCAGCGCAACACACCTCCATATTCAATCTTCTTAGATTTCCATGCGATCACCTAAAGTATCCAACATACTATTAGTTTGCCATTCGATCGTCTAGAGGATAACACAGTTAAGTCATCTACATTCGCACGGCTCCTACCGTTAGTGGGAAACGTGAATCATTCACAGACGTCACCTACGCTGCACACATAGGCAGAATCATCATACTATGAAACGACACTGATATATATTTTATGCCTGTACTTACAAGTAAACGTTAGGATTGCGGTCTCAATTGAATGACATTCAACAATGAGCAAAGTATAGGAAATACACCCTGCAGAGGGTAGTGGCTCTGGAAATAGAAATATCTGTACCATCGTCATCACTTTAGATACTCTTCCCCCTGCTACCACAGTACTCCACAGTCATCTCCTTTGCACGTATCAGAACACAAACACATCCTTTATAAGCCTGATGCTCAGGGCGAACCTATCCCGGATCCCTTACTACTACTAAGTATGGTACTTCACCAATCAATGATACCAGACGATACAGAATAATACCAAGAGAAAATAAGTAATGGGTGGACATGTCTCATAAGTTTTTCTTGTGACTGATACCACTGTGTCTTACAAAAAGAGCTGTAATCGTCTCGTATGTTAAAAACCCCGATCGCAACAACTAATGTATGTTACTGTCACAAACGGTCTTGGTTCTACAGGTGCACACAAGCATCCATCTTAAAAACTATAATGGCTTTATAAATCGAGGTATGGCATTACCTCCAAATGAATTGGATTTGCCGGACAAATACCGAGACGGTGATAGTAGAAGTGTGTATTATCACACCAGCAGTGTGGTTACATATAGCCCACGATGCACCCTAGTAATAAAATCATCGAATTTTGAAAGTGATTTGGCTGTGGGGCGTGGTATGAAACTTGCAAACCCTTCACGCCACCGCCACTCGATATTTCTCCAGTATTTGTAACACATTCTGTCTCGATGCCATATCATATTTCTGGCACTCCCGTATCTCGAAACGAGCCACCGTTCTAGAATTTATCTGCTATAGTAAAATTCCAACATGGTTTTAGTCAGTCCCTACATATCCTGCAACTGCTCCCATTTCTGCAGATTTGCGCATGTGATCGTTTCTATTTAAGTTGGAACTGAGCTGAAGTCGTAGAAAGCCATATCCAGCACCTTCTGCAACCCGTGCACAAACAGAACGACCTGAGTTAGTGCAATAGGACGGTGTTTTGGCCATTCGGTGGAAATGCCCACATTGTGGTGCGCCTCCTAATTGGATACAGATACTACAGTCCGATGCAGATCCGCCTCCATTAACATCTAGCAGCCCAACATGCTATCATCTTCATTTGTTCCATCCAACAGAGAAAAATTACGAACTATAAAATCTCCACTAACTTTATCCGATATAGAACTCACCTAGGTGCCAGTGCTGGCGCGATGATGCATAGCTGTGATGTGGGTCTGGCGGAGAGGGAGAGTTGTAGCGATGTTTCCCAGAATTGCATTCCTCCTAGCAACCCTAACAGGACACCCTGTCCATCACTAAATTTACCCATAAAACTGCTGCTGCTGCCAGTGCAGGGACGATTCTATTAAATATACAGATTTTGATCCCCTGCAGAGGTCAGTTTAAGGTTTCATCACCTGTACTGTACGAGGAGGAAGATCGTATCCCGCGGACTACACTGTAAATCGCAAGAGACACTCTCTGTGGCCCTGTCTGGTTGTTCGAAACATTATTTGTTTCTGCTGTAGCGTGCTTTGTACATCGCCATAAATTTTGTTTTTCTGCCACTAATTCGAGGTCACTGTCAGGCTCTACTGACATTAAGACGTTCTGATCCATGGTCTCTCACAGAAAACTAGACATCAAACCATGCAAATCATGTTATTACTGAGGATGCCATAACACGTCACACACACACACACACACACACACAGGATGATTTTAAATAAAAGAGAGTTACAACATATGTAAATTGGGTGAATTTTTGTGACGTTGTGGATGGGTTCCAAAGTACAGTGATTCGCGAGCTCTACATTTAAACTCCTCTGTCATAGTTATGGAACAGCTGATGACTCTACATTCTGTTTCGACTGGTTCATCATATTGCAGTACGCGGTCGCTGTTTCGGTGCTATCCATCCCAGAATGTGCTGTCCATCCACGAAAACTCTTTCTCCAAGTCAAACAAGAGATATCAGTCAGTCATTATGTGGTAACCAACAGCGTGCCAGTGCATGGATGGCATGGAAAAGACACCATTGATGTACTCTAATAATAAGCATTACAGCTGATAGTGCGAAGAATTTTAGCAATTTTACAGTAATTTCAGCACCGACCAATGATGTGAAGCATGTTTCCCAGTTTTCAGTTTCGTAGCTAAACCACCACTTCTCCACTTTACGAGTATCATTGCGAATGTGGATAGATGACTGAGCGGTACGTCCATTCATTAGTAATTCTCGAACACATACACCATTAAAGTATATCAGACAGCGCTCTACATATTTCTAACACGTCGAGCATAGTGCTTAATTTTCGATGTATGTCTCTGCATATGTGAGTCACAGAGCATCCTCGCTGTATTCGGGTAAAATTAGACAGTGAAAGACCCTCCCCACACTGTCATTGACCAAGATGCCCTGCAGCACCATTACCGATTTAATCCGTAACTGACCAGAAGAAGTCCGCTACACTCCACGTCTCGTGAATGAATAGTGCTTGCCAAGTCCTCACCCATCCAAGTACGCAAGATTTCTCGAGATGCGCCCATGTCCAGGAGGTTAGCACTCCGTATCGAAGTATAATAACAGATTTCAAAGTGTCATGATGTAATAGCAGACGGTTAAGAAGAACAAGAAACTGATGATTTTTATGCGTGATGGAGCTCCAGACGGATGAAGTTTGACGGATTTTTATGTAAATCAACAAAGCTATCAATTTTAAAGTATTATTCCAGAGTCTAGGATTAGGACTCGGAAGGTATTGGTAAGAAAGAACATAAACACATGCACCCCTAAGCCTACAACATTCTGCACTTAAAACGGGCTATAACGTTAGATCGCTTGCATTTCCGACCTATCAGTCATATGGAATGTAGTGTTGTTAATATTCGAATGTAAGAAATATATTTCAAGCGCATGACATACATCCTTCTTCCCGGTTTCTCTATGATAAACTATATTATCGAAATGTAAAACAAAAAAAAAAAAAAAAACTACTTCCATAACACATTTTCTCTGTGTGATACGGGCACAATATAGCTTTACGGATGTTCACATCCAATCACGGTTCAGAAATTAAACTATGCCTGCATCAGGACTATATAAAATGATCGTTAGTAACGCGGGATATCTCTTACAAGGAAACAGATAAACACCATATCTGTCAGGCAAATGTATGCACGGGGATTGCAGTGCCTCACAAGTACCTATCGCTAACTTAGCTGTGAAGCTGAAGTGTCGATTTTACACCCAAGAAGCGACAGCGGCGGTGGAGCACAGAACATAAATGGAAGTTTGTTTAGAGGAAAGTGGCAACTTTCATCACACATGAGATGGACGTCCTCTGATGACCGACAGGCTCGCCGTTAACGTTCGCAAGTAGTCAGTGCTTTAAATTACATACAGAACTTGTAGCTGTATACGAGTAGAACGCAAACCATGTCACGTGACTGATGTATCCTGACAGAACAGCGGAAAAATTGACCTGCAGCAACTTCTACCTCTCTGGGACGCATCATCAGCCTACCATCAAATTGCACCTCGTTACAGCTCTATTTCAATCTATCACCCCGTCCACTCTCTGTTATTATTTAATGCAGATGCATGTAAGATTAGAGGCGGATGGTTCTCTGTCTTCCAGAAAAGCTTCAAATACAGTAGTCAACTCGCGTGTATCACTGGTACCTCAATAGACACACAGTATAACGTTACCTCGACGGAAAAAATTGACTGCTTCCCTGTTTCCCTCTGCTTCTATCTCGAAGTTTCCCCGGATTTCTATTGCTGCCGCATACTTGTCTCCATGTACTAACTGTTCTGCGTGAACCAGAAGATACGCAAGTACTTCCTCGTTTTCCTCGCATTTCGGTGTATATTCCGTCAATTTATACATATTTCACATCATTTTTCGCAATTCTATCGATTTTTTTAAATGTCAGTTCTATCCATGCGATCATAGCTTAACCTCTCATTCTGTGCTGTAAAACTGTTTGTAAATGTAGCACAGCTACCAACCAACACCTAGCTCAAATGTTCAAAACCACAAGAAAATAGTGGGACAACATAACTAATTACATAATTTGGTTTAAAAGGTGGTAGAATGGTTTACAGAAATGGGGCTGACATGGAAAACCACTTAACAGAACAATAGGTTAAGTGCCGACAAAGGGCCAAACATTAGATTAAGACACCCAGAGTACAATGCTGAACATTAGGTTATGCAACATGTTGGCTCCCTGTAATTACTTCTTAAAAGATGTTTCCAAACAGCTGAGAATGATGAGCAAGAGAAATCTAACCCCGACAAACAGATTTTTTTGTAAATAAACCATATACCCTTGAATTTCCTGTTATGAGACCCTTCCTCTCCACCACCAGACCACCATCTTGGATTACGTCACGGAAGGGACAACAGCGCCCTCTGGTGGCGCTACTGTGTACTAGGTCAGTTGGACTCTGGAGCTCATGGCGACCACATTGCTTCCCATCTTTTCCCCCCACCACCTTGGATTACATCACAGAATGGACAACACTGCCCTGTGGTGGCAGTACTGTGTACTAGGTCGGAGTTCCGAGCTTGTGGCGAAGACACTGGATGATAGTACTGCCTCCAATTGCTTAAATAAAGACCGGTTCATGCAAAATAAAGACTTATCTCCAGCACAGTCGACTCCTTCCCCACCAGTTCTAGGAAGAGGTTGCGGTTGGGTGACTTAGGTCAGTGGAGAAAACCCAAGTGCCCTTTCCTTCCCGCCATTTTCTTAGGTTTGTTGAGATAGTCGGACTGACCTATCTTTCCTCCAAAATTCAAACTTCTTACCAGTCCCTAGGAAGAGGTTGCAGTCTGATGACTTAGATCAGTGGAGGTAGCCCGAGTGACCTATCTTCCCACCATTTTCTTAAGTTGGTAGAGGTTTGCATTGTCCTGATGGAATTTGAATTTCCTGCCAGGGGGGCATGGCAGGGGGGTGTGGCACTTTCCCACCAGAGAGGTTAATTAATTGATCAATTTCATTAAGTAAATTGCTAAGAGTGGGAAGGGGGACCTATTCCAAGAACTCAGACCTGGATGTGTACCTGTAGCAGCGAGATGTGGGGGGTTTCCTGATGGGGGAGAGGAGTGGGAGGGGTTGAGGGACAGTAGTTGAAGTGCAGTGACATGTAAAATGACTTAATGGAGCAATGGGCTAAGAACCTGTCAATCGAAGGAGAAAATTAGGTTAAGTACCTGTCAGTCAAACGAGAACAATAGGTTTGCCCCAGAGTGCATACCTGCCCCTGATTTAGGCAACCCACACTAACAAAATGCACCTGTACGAAGGTTGTCCAACCCATAACGCCCGGCATAGGTAATGACGGGTGGCCGCCCAAACCCACAAGGTGTGGACGTGGTTTCACCACGATTTCACCACGTGTTGAAGACACTCACCACACCATTTCTCAAACACCCGACAAGTCGTGCAGTTTCCGAAATAATCGTGCCGAGCCTCGCAACCTGCCCTCGGTCAAACTCGAGATAGTTTGCGCAGCTTCCCTGTTCTGCATATGGACACGACGTTCACTGGGACGACATGCACGGTGCGCGTCTGACCAGCAGTCACTCCTCGCCGGGTGACGCTGCTATCTCCTTGGCGGTTTTATATCGGCAGTAGGCCGGTGGTCGTACTGTTCTGACTGATCAGCGTGTAATCCGTTAAATAACGGTGACGAGCCTGTGCCGATACAGGGCAAAGGCACAAGAAAAAGAAGAATATCTGAGTCCTCTGCTTTGGTCCACACTTGGAACACGTTATGTCTGGTGTTGTAAGCCAGTTGCAAAACTCAGTTATGGACTGTTCCTTGAAGTGACATAACTCTAGTGACATTCGTTAAACCAGGAGTTAAGCGTTTCTAGGTCCATTTCGGAATAACAATTTCCTCTTGCTTTCACACGAGTAATGTGCTCATTAAATAATGTACACCATTTTCGATAAAGCCTCTTTGTCGTTTAGTGGTTAGAGGAAGGACTCAGGTTGGGAAAAATCAATGTAAACTCTTTGCAGCAACGCCAGTGGTAACCACCTGCCGTGTTCGTTCGTGATTTCTTCGGTGATAACTGGAGCAAAACACAGATAAGCTCACCAAGGTGCCGAAGCAAGCGACTGAAATGTGAAGGCTGTCTGGCGCCTTATCACCTGCAGAAGATAATCCGACTGCGTCTGCGACCGAAGTACAGGAGCGCCTCCCGCCGTGGCCGGCGCTCCACGCCGCTCCGCTGGCCCGGGGCTCGGCGATGCCGCACCAGCCGCAGCAGTGCTGGTGACGCCGTTCACCGAGCCGGACAAGTCCGACACCTTGTCGTGTTTTATATTTGCAACGAGCTGCTGTGTGTCACGCCAGCATTCAATAGTGACATACGACAGTGCATCGTGTATTAACCTTGGTATGTGTGGTAGACTGAGTTTCTTTCTGTTTCTACAGACGTATCCTTCTATCTGCCTCCACATAAGCTTTGTAAGGCAACGTGGGGATGAGTCTAATGGCAATGTCATTGTATCACTAACAATATACCAATATATGAGGTATGCTTCAACCTTTTTCGGTATTACGAGCTTAGACGCAATAGAATCGACACTGGTCACGTCTTCCTCATAATATCCAGGTTTTTTAATTTGATATTTCACTGAACACCCTACACAAAAATCACTGTTGCTACAGCTTGGTGTACTAATTACTGTTCTACCTTTTCCCCTGATTTGTTTTTCTTTCTGCTCATATTCTATGACAGAGAAAATTCAATAAACTGAACTGTTGTTTTCAGTCTGCTGTATTGCTGGTGACGGATTTTTGCCTTAAAGCTTCTACTAAAGCATTTAGTACAATCTGTTTCTTCCGCTTTTGAACGGTTTTCCGTACATATATGCCACAACTGATCATGAAGCACCTTCACACCGAAGCAGACGACAATATCGCATAATCTGAGGAAGAGAGAAAACGTCTTCCAGTCAGACTTGGAACGTAAATGATGTGGGTTAAGTATGCATCATAGTGATTACCAAAAACAAAAAAAAGAAACTCTGAACGCTTTCAACATCTTAGTGTGCTTCTGTGATTCATAATAACGACAAAATACCTGATATGAATTGGTGCTGGTGGTCATATGCTACTGTGCTACAGGAAACAGTTAGTATCACAAAGAAATAGCGGTAAAATTACACCACTTCTCTTCAAATGCATGCCGATATGTCGATAAAATGGAGGAAAACATGTTTTCTAGCGCTCTCTCAGCAGTAACTCTCGAGTGCCGATATGATGGTCTGCCAAGAAGGGACGGAAGTGTCTGTTTCTGACTGTGCATGTTTTGAAGTGACGTCGTCCCAGACGGTACTGACGATGCTACGTTGCTCACAGCACCAGGTCAGTATTTTTCTTTGAATGTGAGTATAAATTATTGTCGAAGCAACAGATGGTCTACTAAAGAGACCCTTTTGTATTACATCATTGGAGGATTAACGATTAGGTAGATCCAATCGAGATTTAAATCTAACAGGAGGAGGGAATAGCACAGGCCTCACCGATTTGGCTCACACTATGTGAGTAGAAACAGGTGGATGGCACTTTCAAGTTCCTAGAGTATGTCGAATGAGTAGCCTATAGCAAAACTTAAAACACTCTCTAAGGATTTAAAACTAGAGTATGAGGGATTTTGGAGCAACACTCGATCTATCGGTTCTGTAAACCATTGGCTTAATGCAACAACTGGCAGTTTGTCAGCTGAGATTCAATTATCACTGCTGCTTTCTTTTTCTCCAATTTATTTTATTCCTCACACTGTTAAGCTTATAATTATAAAGTTTAAATTTTCCCAAACTCCTTCACCAAAGAAGACGAAAAAATATTCCTGAATTCCAATCAAGAACAACTGCCAAGATGAGAAACATAGAAGTAGATATCGTCGGTGTAATGAAGCAGCTAAAGTTACTTAATAAAGGCAAGGCCTCCGGTCCAGATTGTACACCAGTTAGGTTCCTCTCAGAGTATGCCGATAAAAAAGCTCCATATTTAGCAGTTATATACAACCACTCGCTCACAGAAAGATCCATACCTAAAGACTGGAAAATTGCTCAAGTCACACCAATACCCAAAAAAGGAAGTAGTAGTAATTCGCTGAATTACAGGCCTATAACACTGACGTTGATTTGCAGTAGGGGTTTGGAACATATACTGTATTCGAACATTATGAAGTACCTCGAAGAAAACCATTTAATGACACAGTCAGCACAGTTTCAGAAAATATCGTTCTTGTGAAACACAACTAGCTCTTTATACTCATGAAGTAATGAGTGCTATTGACAGGGGATTTCAAATTAATTTCATATTTTTAAACTTCGAGAAGGCTTCCGACACCGTTTCTCACAATCGTCTTCTAACCAAACTGCGTGCGTCCGGAGTATCGCCTCAGTTACGTGACTGGATTCGTCATTTCCTGTCAGAAAGGTCACAGTTCGTAGTAACAGACGGAAAGTCATCGAGTAAAACAGAAGTAATATCTGGCGTTTCCGAAGGAAGTGCTATAGGCCCTCTATTGTTCCTGATCTGTATTAAACGACGTAGGAGACAATCTGAATAGCCGTCTTAGATTGTTTGCAGATGATGATGTCATTTACCTAAATTGGAACGATCACATAGATAATATTGTGGATAGAGCAAACCAAAGACTTCGATTACTTGGCAGAACACTTAGAAGGTGCAACAGGTCTACTAAAGACACCATACACCACGCTAGTCTGCCCTATTCTGGAGTATTGCTGGGCGGTGTGGGATACGCATCAGATGGGACTGACGGATGGCATCGAAAATGTACAAAGAAGGGCAGCTAGTTTTTTACCATCGCGAAATGGGGGTGATAGTATTATAGACATGATACGTGATTTGGAGTGGCAATCATTAAAGCAAAGTCGTTTTTCGTTGCGACGGGATATGCTCATGAATTTTCAGTCACCACTTTTCTCCTCCGATTGCGAAAACATTCTGTTGGCACCCACCTACATAGGGAGAAATGATCATCACGATAAAATAAGAGGTGAGGGCAAGCACAGAAAAATTTAAGTGTTCGTTTTTCCCGCGTTCCGTTCGAGAGTGGAACGGTAGGGAGACAGCTTGAAGGTGGCTCATTGAACCCTCTGCCAGGCACTTTATTGTGAATAGCATAGTAATCACGTAGATGTAAATGATGTTCACAAATCACTTTTTGCTTTCCATGTTTGTTATTCAGGAACAGTGATGAGTAGGGCACAGGGAAAGTGAAAGATGTAGGACATGTTAAGCGTTGTTGTTGTTGTCTTCAGTCCTGAGACTGGTTTGATGCAGCTCTCCATGCTACTCTATCCTGTGCAAGCTTCTTCATCTCCCAGTACCTACTGCAACCTACATCCTTCTGAATCTGCTTAGTGTATTCAGCTCTTGGTCTCCCTCTACGATTTTTACCCTCCACGCTGCCCTCCAATACTAAATTGGTGATCCCTTGATGCATCAGAAGATGCCCTACCAACCGATCCCTTCTTCTGGTCAAGTTGTGCCACAAACTTATCTTCTCCCCAATCCTGTTCAATACTTCCTCATTAGTTATGTGATCTACCCATCTAATATTCAGCATTCTTCTGTAGCACCACATTTCGAAAGCTTCTATTCTCTTCTTGTCCAAACTATTTATCGTCCATGTTTCACTTCCATACATGACTACACTCCATTTCAAGTACTTTCAGAAATGACTTCCTCACCCTTAAATCTATCCTCGATGTTAGCAAATTTCTCTTCTTCAGAAACGCTTTCCTTGCCATTGCCAGTCTACATTTTATATCCTCTCTACTTCGACGATCATCAGTTATTTTGCTCCCCAAATAGCAAAACTCCTTTTCTACTTTAGGTGTCTGATTTCCTAATCTAATTCCCTCAGCATCACCCGACTTAATTGGACTACATTCCATTATTCTCGTTTTGCTTTTGTTAATGTTCATCTTATATCCTCCTTTCAAGACACTGTCCATTCCGTTCAACTGCTCTTCCAAGTCCTTTGCTGTCTCTGACAGAATTACAATGTCATCGGCGAACCTCAAAGTTTTTATTTTTTCTCCATGGATTTTAATACCTACTCCGAATTTTTCTTTTGTTTCCTTTACTGCTTGCTCAATATACAGATTGAATAACATCGGGGAGAGGCTACAACCCTGTCTTACTTTCTTCCCAACCACTGCTTCCCTTTCATGTCCCTCGACTCTTGTAACTGCCATCTGGTTTCTGTACAAATTGTAAATAGCCTTTCGCTCCCTGTATTTTACCCCTGCCACCTTTAGAATTTGAAAGAGAGTATTCCAGTCAATATTGTCAAAAGCTTTCTCTAAGTCTACAAATGCTAGAAACGCAGGTTTGCATTTCCTTAATCCTTCTTCTAAGATACGTCGTAAGGCCAGTATTGCCTCGCGTGTTCCAGTATTTCTACGTAATCCAAACTGATATTCCCCGAGGTCGGCTTCTACTAGTTTTTCCATTCGTCTGTAAAGAATTCGTGTTAGTATTTTGCAGCTGTGGCTTATTAAACCTTCCTGCTTTCCCTTCTTTGCTTAGAACTGGGTTTCCATCTGAGCTCTTGATATTCATACAAGTGGTTCTCTTTTCCCCTAAGGTCTCTTTAATTTTTCTGTATGCATTATCTATCTTACCCCTAGTGAGATAAGCCTCTACATCCTAACATTTGTCCTCTAGCCATCCCTGCTTAGCCATTTTGCACTTCCTGTCGATCTCATTTTTGAGACGTTTGTATTCCTTTTTGCCTGCTTCATTTACTGCATTTTTATATTTTCTCCTTTCATCAATTAAATTCAATATTTCTTCTGCTACCCAAGGATTTCTACTAGCCCTCGTCTTTTTACCTACTTGATTCTCTGCTGCCTTCACTACTTCGTCCCTCAAAGGTACCCATTCTTCTTCTGCTGTATTTCTTTCCCCCATTTCTGTCAATTGCTCCCTTATGCTCTCCCTGAAACTCTGTATAACCTCTGGTTCTTTCAGTTCATCCAGGTCCCATTTGTTAAGCGTATATCTCTCTATATCTTGAATCTCTATCCCCCCTTCCAACTGCCAAATCAGTTTCAACCAAATTTGTCACAAATACAGCAGGCCTCACAAGTATCAGAACTCTTATTTTTATAACCTCTTATCTTCAATAGTACTGGAGAGATGGGCAAAAACGTCTTTTTCCAATTCCTGACATATAGGCTCCCTTGCACAGCAGATGTGATGTTGGGGAACAGTGTTGGTCTTCCCTATCGATCTGCTTCTTGAGGTACCCTATATGTCTGGGGCACAAAACGATTTTGCAATCTGAGGTGTGAAGGCTGCCTTGCATGAAAGGCATGCTGGGCAAGAGTAGTAGTGGCCTGCATTATCGACCTGCTTTGTGTGGCAGCCTACACATCAGAAGCAAAAATGGTTTTCAAGCCCCCTGGAAGTGGATACTCTGCAAGCCAGTCGTGTTTTTGGAAGTAGTATCAGCCTCCTTTATCGACCTGTAGCATTGCAGTTGCACATGTCAGGAGTACAGCTGGAGGAAGGTTGACATTGATAGAGTAAGGGATGGAAAAGGATTGGGGGCCGGAGGGAAGAACAGAAGGAGGAGGGGGAAGGAGTGGTGGACAGAGAGAGGGAGGTGAGGAGATGGATAAGGACAGGGGAGCAGAAGGAGATGAATAAGGTGAGGTGGAGAGGACAAGATATAGGGAAAGGGAAGAGACTGATAGGGAGAGGGTGCAAGAAGAAATGAATACTGAGAAGGGGAAAGAGGAGATGGACAGATAAAGTCACAGAGATATCTGGGGAGGAGGAGACAGACAATGAGGGCAAGAGAAGGAGATCAGCAGAGAGGAGGAGGAGGAATTGTCAAGAGGTGGGAAGGAAAAGATGGACAAAGAGGGGGTGAGGAGAAGACGGGCTGCGGTGGGGTGGAGATAGCGAGAGAGAAGAGCAATGTACCGATGGGCAGAGGCAGGAGAAGGGCATGGTCAGACAGATGGGGGACGGAGAAGATGATGAGAGTGAGGTGGAACAGGAGTTGGGAAAAAGGGGTGGGGAGAAGATGGATCAAGAGAGGGAGAGGAGAGGTGTGTGCAATATATGTGTCGAACACGTATGCAGGTGAAGCCGTGGGGAAAAGGCAAGTGCATTAATAAAAAAATAGTGGAAATCATAAACATATAAAGAATATACTTGATTTTAGTGCATTAGTGAAAGTTTTGTCGTCATGATAGGTGTGACTTAATACTGTTGCGATATTAGCTTTATCTAATACACTAATGGAATGTTGTTTATATGATTATGAATTCCGCTACGGTTTTTCATTAATACATTAATATGGTCTAGATCTTTAACTCCCACTGCACCCCACTCATCATTGTTCGCAAATAACAAACACGGAAGGCACGAAAGAGGGTTATGAACGTCACACTCCCAGATTCAACTCATTACATACACTTACATTTTAAATTTCCCTGTATACTCGCTTTTTTGCCTCCACCTATTGCCTTTAGATTTACAAGGGTAATAATGGTAACTAACTTGAATGTATTAATTTTATGTACCTAAACTGAACTGCATCCTTAGTGGCCCAAGACAGTGCTCTGTGTCTGTAAGTTCTGCTTGTCTGAATGTGTATGTGTTTACTACCTTAGAAGAAAACCTTTTGACTGAGACGGAAATGCATACTAGTCTGTTTGTTTGTGTCTGATTGTTACTCAATGTATGCTCTATATGGTGAGTAGCAGTCTATCCTTTTCACACTATTATCTTTAGTACATCCTGGATATTCCATTGTTAATTAAACTGTTTAAATGTATTTAAAGTTTACAAATTATGGTTTAAAATTGCGAGCAGTAAAATGAAGTGAAGAAAACTACAGCAGCAGTGAGAATCGAAATTGAGCTGACAAACTGCCAGTCGGTGTACAGACCACTGCATTAGAGTACTGGTATTTCAAGTGTTGCTCAAAAATTTCTCATAATCTAGTCGTCAATCTATAAAGAGCGTTTCAACTTTTCCTTAGGCCCACTCAGTAGAAATAGTGTAGGAGTATCTACCTGCTTCTACTCATACATTTCGTACTAAACTGGTGAGCCGTATCACACGCCTTCCCTCGGTTACATTTGATTGGAAGTAGGTCTACCTAACTCTTTGACTCTTCCAGAGATGTACTGGAAAAGATCCTCTTTAGCAGATCATCTACAGAATTCGCCATGTTGCTTGCACAATACTTTACATGCACGTTATACTTTACATGCACGTTATACTTTACATGCACTTTGAAAGAAAAATGCTGACGTGCTGCTGTGAGCAACGTAGCACACTTAGTGCAAGCAGGGACGACGTCACATGAGAGCATACACAGTCGAAGATAGACAGCTGCGTCCCTTTTCTGAGTATGAGTCGCTGACCATAATTTCAGCACTTGGCAGTTACTATGTAGAGAGCGCTACAAGACATGTTTTCGTCCATTAGCATTGTTGTTGTTGTTGTTGTTGTCTTCAGTCCTGAGACTGGTTTGATGCAGCTCTCCATGCTACTCTATCCTGTGCAAGCTGCTTCATCTCCCAGTACCTACTGCAACCTACATCCTTTTGAATCTGCTTAGTGTACTCATCTCTCGGTCTCCCTCTACGATTTTTACCCTCCACGCTGCCCTCCAACGCTAAATTTGTGATCCCTTGATGCCTCAAAACATGTCCTACCAACCGATCCCTTCTTCTAGTCAAGTTGTGCCACAAACTTCTCTTCTCCCCAATCCTATTCAATACCTCCTCATTAGTTACGTGATCTATCCACCTTATCTTCAGTATTCTTCTGTAGCACCACATTTCGAAAGCTTCTATTCTCTTCTTGTCCAAACTAGTAATCGTCCATGTTTCACTTCCATACATGGCTACACTCCAAACAAATACTTTCAGAAACGACTTCCTGATACATAAATCTATATTCGATGTTAACAAATTTCTCTTCTTCAGAAACGCTTTCCTTGCCATTGCCAGTCTACATTTTATATCCTCTCTACTTCGACAATCATCAGTTATTTTACTTCCTAAATAGCAAAACTCCTTTACTACTTTAAGTGTCTCATTTCCTAATCTAATTCCCTCAGCATCACCCGATTTAATTTGACTACATTCCATTATCCTCGTTTTGCTTTTGTTGATGTTCATCTTATACCCTCCTTTCAAGACACTGTCCATTCCGTTCAACTGCTCTTCCAAGTCCTTTGCCGTCTCTGACAGAATTACAATGTCATCGGCGAACCTCAAAGTTTTTACTTCGTCTCCATGAATTTTAATACCTACTCCAAATTTTTCTTTTGTTTCCTTTACTGCTTGCTCAATATACAGATTGAATAACATCGGGGAGAGGCTACAACCCTGTCTCACTCCTTTCCCAACCACTGCTTCCCTTTCATGCCCCTCGACTTTTATGACTGCCATCTGGTTTCTGTACAAATTGTAAATAGCCTTTCGCTCCCTGTATTTTACCCCTGCCACCTTTAGAATTTGAAAAAGAGTATTCCAGTCAACATTGTCAAAAGCTTTCTCTAAGTCTACAAATGCTAGAAACGCAGGTTTGCCTTTTCTTAATCTTTCTTCTAAGATAAGTCGTAAGGTCAGTATTGCTTCACGTGTTCCAACATTTCGACGGAATCCAAACTGATCCTCCCCGAGGTCTGCATCTACCAGTTTTTCCATTCGTCTGTAAAGAATTCGTGTTAGTATTTTGCAGTTGTGACTTATTAAACTGATAGTTCGGTAATTTTCACACCTGTCAACACCTGCTTTCTTTGGGATTGGAATTATTATATTCTTCTTGAAGTCTGAGGGTATTTCACCTGTCTCATACATCTTGCTCACCCGATGGTAGAGTTTTGTCAGGACTGGCTCTCCCAAGGGTATCAGTATTTCTAATGGAATGTTGTCTACTCCCAGGGCCTTATTTCGTCTTAGGTCTTTCAGTGCTCTGTCAAACTCTTCACGCAGTATCGTATCTCCCATTTCGTCTTCATCTACATCCTCTTCTATTTCCATAATAATGTCCTCAAGTACATCACCCTTGTATAAACCTTCTATATACTCCTTCCACCTTTCTGCCTTCCCTTCTTTGCTTAGAACTGGTCCATTAGCATATCAGCTTGAATTAAAAGAGAAATAGCGTAATGTCAGTGCGTTATTTACAGTATGCTGCAGCACATTAGCACATGATCACTGGAAGCCACTGACGACATGTATTTATGGATTCCATTTTTGTTCTCTGTTCAGCCAAACACTCGATGATCCCTAGTACAGCAATACTGTGACTGCTATGTGGGGTGCAGACAAGAATAATTTGAGATTAAGGGACTCTACATCCAAGTCAGACAATTATGTCTGCAGGAACTCTCCCCAACCTCTTTTCAGCCTCACTCATGGGGCTGTTGCAGTGCCATAGATAAACTGCCGAAGCAATTGCAACGAAGCGTCAGAATCTGAAGTACTGCCAAAATGTCGGTGAATCTCATATAGTACACTCAAGTTCAGAAAAAAAACAGAACGCTTTGAATGACTAGAGACAGGATGTTCATATTAACAGGACACGTGCATTAATATGTTCTGCAGAAATGATTAGCATTTCAGTCACCTCGGTTCAGCATGTGTCCTGTTGTCTAGGAGGCGCTGGGTCCGCCATGGGCCCTGATAATTTGTTCCATTCTGCATGCTTATAAGGCGCGAATGGCGTCCTGTGGTTTATCCATCCAAGCTGCGTTCACCTGTTTCCGAAGTTCATCTGTGGCGGTTGGTATTAGATCACAACACTGCACCCATCATTTCACCGTATCCCACACATTTTCGATTGGCAAGAAGTCACGTGATCTGGCGGGCCAGGATAAGAGGCTGACACCACTTGACACCAAGAAGGCATGTGCTCTTACAGCAAAATGTGGTCGTGCATTGTCTTTCTGAAAAATGGCGTCTGAGCTATGGTGCAGAAAGGGTATGGCTACGAGTCGAAGAATGTCATTCACGTAGATCACATTGGTCACACGCACCAACTGTGATTTGTGGTTGTATCCAATAACACCCAACACCATAAGGTACTGAGTTGGCACTGTACGTCTTGTGCGAATGCAATCACTGTGATCCCACTCCCGGTGTCTGTGACGAACCAAAATGTGGCCATCGCTTTCAAACAAACAGAATCTGAATTCGTCCGAAAACACTGTCTGATGCCATTTCTGTCCCCAGTGATGTTGTTGCCATTCGTCGAAGCTAGGCGGAGACGTGGACGATACGGACGTAACCCAAGCCGTAATAAACGGCGACGGACTGTCACCACCGGTGGTGTACGATGTGCTACACTGTTCCACGGTTGCGTCATAGCTGAGGAGGACGCAGATTTGTCCTGCAATACTGTGTCGGTCTTCCTGACAGGGGTGGTCTGAATAGTCGATGTGACCCATGTCATCGTGTTCTACGGCCTTCCATGAGCCATTCTGCACGCACTCATTGCAGTGACGAAACACTTCGCCTCCCGAGCACCAGTTACCCGGATGGATGCATCACATCCTCTCATGCCAATAATTCACCTTCTTTCAAACCCACTGATTTGACGGTTACAGGTTACACTGATCCCTTACCTTCGATTTACAGCGACAACGAGAGCCACTGGCACATTTTACCGGCTGGTAGTGTTGCGCCGCGATATCGATGTTCGCCTTGAACCCACGAGCTGACATGGTTCAAATGCTAACCATTTCTGAAGAACATACTAATTTACATGTCTTTTAAATAGGAACGTCCGCCGGCCGGGCTGGCCGAGCGGTTCTAGGTGCTACGGTCGCAGGTTCGAATCCTGCCTCGGGCATGGGTGTGTGTGATGTCCTTAGGTTAGTTAGGTTTAAGTAGTTCTAAGTTCTAGGGGACTGATGACCTCAGCAGTTAAGTCCCATAGTGCTCAGAGCCATTTGAACCATTTGAATGGGAACTTCCTATTTCTACCCGTTCAAGTTGTCATGTTTTTTTTTCTGAACTTGCCTGTATTAAGTACATAACGCTAGAGGATATATAATTGTACATAAAATTCGTATGCTAACGGCAAATGTAAACGGTGGATCCACCTAGATAGAAATCGAAGCTGTTTGAGAGGTTGTTTGGGTCCAAGTTAGTCTAAAAAGGAGATTGCCTACAAGAAGTTCATGCGACCTCTCATCGAATATTGCTCCAGTGTGAGGAACTCATACGAAACAGGACTAACATGGGATACTGAAATCGTACAAAGAAAGGCAACTGGAACGATGACAGGTTTATTTGAACCATCGCAGTGACATAAACTCTGAAAAAACTAGAACTGCCAAAAGACTGAATACGAGCATCAACCATTCCTCAGAAGTTTATTTACAAAGTTTTAAGTGACAATATTAAGTGACGGATCTATGAATAAAAAGCAGTTGACTGTATCGCTCCAGTAAGGATTACGAAGACAGGATTAGGGAAATAACAATACTGACTGAGCTGTTTAGCTGTCATTATTCTCGCGATCTCTATTCAAATGGAGTCGTGGTACAATTGGAAGAAATGTGGGAAGAAATGGGAAGAAATCTCCGTTACTCTCTTCGCAGTAGTTTGCAGAATGTGGAAGTAGATGTAAATGAAAATGAAATTCATTACAGTATCACTACCGAGCATGCTCGATTAGTCTTGGGCTAGCCGAAAGGGGCATATTGGTTTCACCTACGCAACCATGAGCGCCTAGCACGACTCGAGTTTTCCATCACGGCTCAGAGAGTAGCATAGTCCATGGGGCGAGGTGCATTGTTTGACTGGGTGTTGCTTTCATTTCATCGAAGGCGGCCGGGGTAGGTACTGAAAGAGGCACACCCAGCTTATCACATCTGTTTCTCACTCCACTTTATGAATGCCATACGTCTTCATGCTCCAAACGAAATAGCAGAATGTTATGATTCCACCCAGGATATCACACTAGGTATGAAGTACACGATGGCATTTAAGCATCGACAAGCTGATTGAAACACTCGTCCATGCATGTTGAATGTGCCTTCAGAATCAGACAGCCCCACCATAGCATTTATCCTCGCGGTCGAATCAGAACATCCATCAGGGTATATACCGTTTGATTATGATGGCAAACTCACTGCACATTGTGCCTACTGATGGTTAGTACAGTCTCCAATCTCTTCTTTGTCACCTCACTGACATCAATGAATAGCCATGTCATGGTCTTGGCCCTAGAGAAGACACTTGCGATACCGGGAGATCCTTTTTTCAGCTTGATGAAGTGCTACACAAGGGCACTGCATCCCACCCGGCATCCAGCTCAATATTGACAAATCACGTGACAAACACGCTGATGACCTTCCTCAAGAGTTACCAACTCAGCACTATCAACATCTGCAGCTTGGCGCAACTCCTGTGTGCTCATAGACACCGTTTGCAGCTGGACCAGCTACACCTGGTCATCTGAGCTCAGAGCTGGACGGCCGGGCCCTAGGACATTCTGGTGTACCTGCCTCAGTGGGTCCAGAGCCGAAAGGCAGGGCCCAGTACATTCTGGTGTACCAGTTCCATTACTAGGCGTGCACGTTTGGCTGCAGACTGGGTTGGGTAAAAGGCAACACTGAGGTGCAATTATTCGAATCCGCAGCTGGTCGGAGTTGAGTGGTCCATCGTTGTAACCAGATGCGATCAGTACCAGTCCTCTGGATACCCTGCACCAAGCTAGGCGCCATCTGCCTACACTGCTTCCTTCTTCTCCTCCTCCTCGTGCACAACCTTATGGTCTCTTGCTTCGTGATCGCCCTGCGCAGTAGCAGCTGCCTGCCATTCTACAGTCGTGCCAAGCCCTCACGTCGCTCCACGACCTCCATCTCTGGATTTTCTCCCTGAGCCAGACAAGCATGTGCACGTGACCATTCTTTGACACCCACGATACCTTACGACCCAGAGATGACAACACGTAGGTCACGCTGCTGAAAACCTCGGCAACACACTGCCTGTGCTACCCCTGTCCCACTCTCCCTTAAATAAAGCACTCGTCACCGAAGCTGTCCTCACCCTATGACGTTGGGACAAAAGGCTGGTCTATCATACACAGCAACACGTTTTGCAGCCAAGAAAGACACCGCCTGACCTCTCTGGCCCTATATGTTAGTTATAGAGCTGTTATATCCTTGTCTCGTAAATACTCACGGTTAACGTAGACATTGACAATGGCCGTATGAAGCATATCACTGTGTGAGGCGGGAGAGGGGGAAGGGAGGGGACTCGCATACGTGGTGCCCTTAGGGAGAGACTGTAACTTGGGGGTGGCTGTGCTACACAAAATCTTGGGTGACAAATGGCCAAAGAAAATGGCGACACGAAAAGCTAAAACGAGTTTCCTTTATTCTAAGAAGCTGTTCATACAGTTTGCCTGTGATGACACATTGGCAATCAGATTTTTTGTTTTTGTTATGGACTGAACTGTTTACATTGGTGTGTGACTGGCTTCCATTACTGGTTATGAGTTGGCTAGGAAATAGTATGGTCTTTTTGCCCCTCCCTGCCTCCGTGCCCCTTGACACCTGTATTATAGTTGAAAATTCGACTTAACACAGTGCAGCTGCTCTCAGGAGCGTTCCTGTTACTTGTTACTAGTATACCCAACAAGTGTACAGAGAAACGTGATGAATTTAGGACTGCAGTAAGCATTGTGTAATGGGTCAATATCTTTGTTAAACCGTGACATCTCGTTACATAAACCCGACCTGAGAAACCTCATGTCAGGCATGATACTGCACCAATCTAAGTATGTCAAGTGCTAACAATAAACACTGAAGGCACAGCGGTGTGAAATCCTATGCCTGGCAAGGATGAGCGAAAAACAAGAGAAAATGCTCCTGATAACACCCGGTAAATCGAGAGATTACATCTTGTGTTCGTAGACAACAAAAAAGGAGCAGAAGGCAGGGTAGTGGAAGGCGTGAGGAGGCGCTCGCAGACTCCAGAGGTACGGAGGTGTAGGAGGGGAGGCGGACCGAGCACCGTTCACTGGTGAAGAGTGTGTAAGGAAATGATGAGTGGAATGACATTCTAATTTTGTGAACAAGAGTATTTGTGAATAAGTGAAACGAAACCTGGTGAACTCAGGTAATAACGTATCACAGGAATAGTTGGTATCATAACTACAGGGAAATCAGTAACATAATAAACGAATTAAATGAAAATATTTTTTACGTCTTTTAACCGAATCCTCGGAGAAACACTTCCAGCACAGACAGGAACGACGCAAAAACGGCACCACGCGGAATTACCAAAAGCTAACCAAGGAACCAAGAATCGTTTTACAACACATTTCTCCAAATGAAAAGAACGACGTTTTATAATAGTTGGGGTACAGATAACTGGTTTGCTCGACGCAGTAGCGATAATTAAATTTGATGTGCAACTAAGTACAGTTCAGAAAAGTAGTGAGATGTCTTAGAAATAGCAGTTAGATCAGCTAAAATGAACAGTAATAAAACTTTCACTTGCGCGCAGACGTTAGTAACTTATTAAACAGGGACCATAAAACTATAATTAGTGTAAACAGCAACAATGCTACGAGAGTCCACTGATAAGCCAGAACATCATGACTACTGCCCACCGCGACGTTGGAAGCCGCCTGGTGATGTTGTGGGCACGTGATGCGGTACTAAAAGTACGTGACCTGAGTAGAGGCGCTTGGGGGGCCGCAAGTGGAGAAATGAATTGAGATAAGCGACTTTCTCAATGGGCAGATTATTACTAACCAGAGCCTGTGAACGAGTATCTAGAAAACGGCGAAGTGGTCGAATGCTCGTGCTGCTGTCGTGAGCATCTGCAGAAAGACGTAGAAGGACATTGGAACTACTGCTAGGTGGTAAATGACAGGATGTTCACGACTCTTCACAGAACGTGGGGTTTGAAGGATATCTGCTCTGTAGATGGTGGCCTGTGGTATCCCTGCCGGAAGAGCACAATACCGGTGCACGCATAAGTGTTTTGTAGCACACGGTTCATCGTACATCGCTGAACACTGAGGTCTGCAGCTGAGCACCCCTAGCTGTTCACATGTTGACCCAACGACACCGTCAATTACAATCAGAGTAGGCACAAGACCATCGGGATTCGACTTCCAAATAACGGAAACGTGTCGGCTCTTCGAGTGAATCACATTTTTGCTACACTAGGTCGATGGTCGTCTCCACACATGCCGCCGTCGAAGTAAACGGCGGCTCTAAACATGCAGTGCACCTCGCGCACGGACGCAGGCTGGTGGGAGCAGCATTACGTTATGTGGGAAGTTCTCCTGCCCTTGCACGGGACCTGTGGTAGTAATGGAAGACACGCTGACAGCTGTGAACAACCTGCATCCCTTCCTGCTTGATGTGTTCACCGACGGCGATCTCATCTTTCAGCAGTATAACTGCCCGTGTGTCAGAGTCACAACCGTGCTACACTGGTTTGATGAGCTTTATAGTCAACTCACGTTGATGTCTCGGCAACCAAATTCTGCTCATATGAATCCTATAGAAGCCATCAGGGTCGCTATTGGAAGCCATCACCGCGTACGCAAATCAACGGCCCGTTATTTCCGCGAATTACGTGATCTGTGCGTAGACATCTAATGACACATATGTCCACAAATATACCAACAAATTGTCGGAACCTCGATACGCAGAATGTGTGATGTATTTCGTTCCCAAGACGGACAAACAAGCTATTGGGCAGGAGAACATAATGTTCTGGCTCATCAGTGTAGGTTGGAGGTACTTTATCCTTACGTTGTCAGCGTAGGTGAGCATACTGCCGGCGATGTTGATGTCGGTGTAGTTTGGGAGTGGGTGCTTGAGCGGGAAGTGGCTGAGCACGGTGACGTTGTGGCCGCGCGCCGCCAGCTCCCGGAACAGCCGGCCGAACATCGTGAAGTGGCTGGGCGCCACGAACCAGAAGACGCCGAGGATGTTGGCGCCCGAGGCGCCGCCCGCCGACATCGCGAGCAACGCGGCTGCCAGCCACGTGCACGTCCACGTGCGCAGCGGGCACATCTCAGCAGCGAGCAGGGGAGGCGTCTGCACCGGACTAATGAAGACCTTCTCTGAAAACAGATACGAAAGATAGCGTTGCGCACAAACCAGGCGTTTACGAAGGGCCGATCAAAAAGTTTCAGTTCGAAGGCTGTAAAATGCAGAATGCGTATATCAGTCAAAGACAATGGCCGTGAACACTGAGACAGTCATCCACCCGACGCACAAGGTTGAAGATACCCATTGGGTAAAACACTGCATCGTGCTACGTGAGAAAGTCCGCAACTACCTGCTGCATATCCCCCGACCGGACCCATCCACGCTTCAATGTCTTTTTCAAAGGTGTGATAATCGTATGTGGAGAGATCAGGACTATTCCAGTTCCTTGGCGTACTGTGTTGCGACATCTGCGGTATGCGGCACGAGTGCCTCCTGTAGCAGATTTCCCAGACTCTTCGCCTTAATTTCTCCCGCACTGCGCAGTACCGTTCCTCACTGACGGACGCATGAAGTTCCTTCAAATGAATTAGCAGTGGGCTCCAATAACTAAAGACCAGGGTGAGCATCACCTTTCCAGCTTGAACGTCTTGGGACGAGTGGACGATGGATGACAAAACCGCACCGCAATTAAACAAAAATATCATCAGTGCGATTTAAATGCGGAACGTTTGGAGCGACGAAGTCACACTATACCACCTCACCCACGGGAGATCTACAGCGTAATTACTCACAGATACCCTTTTCCTGTGCTCCGTAGTTTTGGTGTAACTTTTAATCAACTTTTACGCTGGACGACAGCACACAGCACGAACTAAATCGGTGTTTCGCTTGATATCCTACCGACACACAACAATTTGGTACCGATCTCAGTGCCTGACAGCTGGAGCTTTGGGTGTCAGCGCGAAGTTTGTCTGAGGAAGAGTAATGAGAGTGTGAAACACATCCTCAAATGTACTCCAAGCACGAACTTTGCGACTGACGTCGAGAGACTGGGCCCGCTTCCACACGTGCACAACCGTTCGCTAATGGGTGACGGTTGTTCTCAGAATGGAATCACTACTTACTGTGCCATTATACGGGCTTAGAACAATGGATCAAAACTGTCGCAGATAAACAAAATGACACCCATGTGGTAATGGTGGTCTGTGCATTCACCAAATGCAAATCATCTGTCACACGGCGATTGCTTTTTCCGAAACATCACTTTTTGAGGGAAGATTATGGAGTTTGCCTCGTGCCAAACCGAAGCGTGGCTGCTCTCACTCTGCAAGCTAAAGACCTGTGGAGCATGGGGCGCGATCATGTGAGTCTCGTGGAATCTGTTTCAATGGGAATTCAAATTGGGATGAAGTTGCGCACTCACTGACGTTTTGTCAGGCTATCGAAATATTTGACTGACCCCTCTGGATGGAAAACCTCTGACTGGACGTTGTTGGAATAATCTATGAACAACAGAGGCCTGAACATTTCACGAAGCTGCCAGCGGCCTTACCTTGCGTCTCGCTCAGTAAATGACTAGGAGATGTTCGACCGAGATGGACTCCGCATGTGACTTCCATGACCGTCGCAATGCCAATAGCACCCCAACGCTCAAACGATTAATGGCACACTATTTCCATCACACACCTGAAATACCTTTTTTGATTCTGAGCGTTCCGCCACCCTTGCTCTAGGTGTAGAGTAATTGATTACTAAAAAAAACTTTCACGGTCCCAGGATTGAACACCATCGCCACTTCAACTTTTAGTAACGATCATCAGCAACGGGGCCAAAGACTTCCGGAATAAAGAGTCACCCTAGTTTCACTAACGCCATTGCCAAATAGCGCGTAGAGAATAGAAGCTTTCGAAATGTGGTGCTACAGAAAAATGCTGAAGTTTAGATGGGTAGATCACATAACTAATGTGGAGGTATTGAATAGAATTGGGGAGAAGAGGTATTTGTGACACAACTTGACGAGAAGAAGGGATCGGTTGGTAGGACATATTCTGAGGCATCAAGGGATCACCAATTTTGTATTGGAGGGCAGCGTGGAGAGTAAAAATCGTAGAGGGAGACCAAGAGATGAATACACTAAGCAGATTCAGAATGATGTAGGTTGCAGTGGGTATTGTGAGATGAAGAGGCTTGCACAGGATAGATTAGCATGGAGAGCTGCATCAAACCAGTCTCAGGACTGAAGACCACAATAACAACAACAACAACAACGAATCGGGGCGTGGACTGTCAGAAATCTCAACGTGGTAGGGATCCTAGAAAATATGAAAAGGAAAATGCTAAGGCACAATCTAATATAGTCGCTAGGAGGGGGGATTCAATTAAAAGAAATTGAAAGAAGACAAGGAGTTCTGGTGAGATGAGTATAGGATAGTATAGGATAATATCAGCAGCAGCAGAAAGAACAGAGTGAGTTACTGTCAACAGTTCAGTGGCAAGATTGTTCTCATCAGAATCGACAGCAAACCAGAACCGACAATAGTTCAGATATACATGTCGACGTCGCAAGACGAAGATGAGGGGATGGAGAAAGTACAGTATATGATGATACTGAACGTGTAATTTAGTATGTAAGGGGAGTAGAATATCAAATAGTCATGCGATATTGTAATGCGGCTATAGGGGAAGCAATGGAAAAAAGGGTTATGGGAGAATATGGGCTTGGTGCTAGGAATGAGAGAGAAGAAAGACCGATTACGTTCTACAATAAATTTCACCTAGTAACAGCGAATACTTTATTCAAGAACGACAAGAGGAGGCACTATACTTGGAAAAGGCCTGACGATATGGGAAGATTTTAATTAGATTACATCAAGGTCAGACAGAGATCTGAAATCAGATACTGGATTGTAAGACACAGACAGGAGCAGATACAGACTTAGATCGCATTTTCGCAGTGATGAAAAGTAGGCTGAAGTTTGAGATTAGTCAAGAAAAAATCAATGCGCAAAGAAGAGGTGTCCATGACTACTAAGGAATGAGGAGATACTTTCAAGTTCTCTGAGGCTATGGATACTATGATGAAGAACAACTCAGTAGGCACTTCAGCTGAAGAGGAATGGATGTTTCTAAAAAGTACAAGAAGTTGGAAAGAAAAACTTGGCTACAAAGAAGGTAACGACGAAGAAACCATGAGTTACGCAAGAAGTACTTCAGTTGATCGATGAAAGAAGGAAGTACAAAATTTTTCAGGGAAATTCAGGAATATAGGAAAAGTCACTTAGGAATGAAATAAATAGGTAGTGTAGAGAAGCTAAGGCGAAATGGCTGAAGGAAAAATGTGAATACATCGAACAGGAAATGATTGTTGGAAAGACTGACTTAACGTGTAGATAAGTCAAAACAGCCTTCCGTGAAATTAAAAGAAAGGTTGCTAACGTTCATGGGAATGAAACTGTTAAATGCAGGGGAGAGAACGGATATGTGGAAAGAGTACATTGAATACTTCTGTGAGAGGTATGATGTGCTGACGTGACAGGAGAAGAAACGGAGTCGATATAGAACAGATAGGGGATACAGTAAAAGAATCAGAATTTAAAGAGCTTTGCAAGATTTACGATCGAATAATGCAGAAGGATAGACAACATCCTGTCAGAATTTCTAAAATCATTGGAGGGTAAAATGCATCAGTCTGACGATACACCATCTGACTTTCTGATAAACGCCAGCCACACAATTCTGAAGACTGCAAGAGCCGAGAAGTGCGAGAATTATCGCACAGTCAGCTTTATAACCGAAGCATCCAAGTTTCTGACAAGAATAACACACAGAAGAATGAAACAGAAAATCGAGGACGTGTTAGGTGACGATCAGTTTGGCTTTAGACACCAGCGAGGCAATTCTGATGTTGTGGTTGGTTGGAAACAATACTGAAGAAAATTCGAAACACTTTAATAGGATTTTTTAATCTGGAGAAAGCATTCGAGAATGTAAAATGTTGCAAGATGTTCGAAGCAAGGAGGACATCAACAGCAGAATAGAACTGGCAAAATGGCATTCCTGGCCAAGAGAAGTCTACTAGTGTCAAACACAGGACTTAATTTCAGGAAGAAATTTCTGAGAATGTACGTTTGGAACAAACTGTTGCATGATAGTGAAACACGGACTGTGGGAAAACCAGAATAAAAGAAAATCAAAGTATTTGAGGTGTTGTGTTGGAGCAGAATTTTGAAAATCAGGTGGACTGATAAGGTAAGGAATGAGGAGGTTCTCCCAAGAATAGGTGAGGAAACGGATTGGTGGAAAAAACAGACAAGAAGTAGGGACAGGATGGTAGGACATCTGTTAAGATACCAGGTACTAGAGGCAGCTGTAAGTACTGCTCTGAGAGGAAGAGGTTGGCGCAGGAGAGGAACTCATCGTGGGCTGCATGAGCCCGGCAGAAGACTGATAGTATATCTTAAATGCATAATGTGTCAGCGCAATGCAAGTACATTTCTGGCGGAGTAATAGTTTCAACTTATTGGTACTGAGCAGTGCGTGGCTCATGTTCCCGCCATCATGTATTTTACACCCTGTTTTTAACGTACTTCCACCTTACTAGGTTAATTTAAATTACGGGTGTCACTAAGTTGCTGCTTTGCCTGACCGTAGGCGGCGCTAGCAGCGTGTATCGATATATCCCCTCTCGTAGTATCTTTGCTCTACTGCTATGACTTTCCGTTGGTTGTCTGTTGCAAGCGAGTTCGGATCGCGAGTTCGGGCTGTCAGTCAGTTGGAACGTGTCTGGAGCGCAGTCCGGACCTGCCAGTCGGGGAGCTGCAGTGCGGCGCTGGTGCAGTCGGGTTGGGGCAGCAGTGAGGTCTGCGTCGACATGGCTCGCCCGACCATTGCCGCCACACATCACTTGAGCCGGGCCACGGTCTTGGTGGATCGTCGGACGGTCGTCCTACCGGACGACGCGTTTTGGCTCGCCGATCGTTCATGAGTCGGCTTTGTGTGTGTGTGTGTGTGTGTGTGTGTGTGTGTGTGTGTGTACATCGACTCCCGATTTGACTTCGTGCGTGCTTAGTTACTGTTTGGTATCGTTCAGGTCTTCTAGCAAGTGTTTGCCAGATTGTGTGTGCAGTTGTCGTTATTTCCACTGTTTTAGACGTTGTCGGCATTCTGCAAGCAGTCGACCGGTTGGTGCGGACCAGTGCGGTATCTCCTTGCGGCGCGGTCGGCTGCGTCCGCTGGCGGTCCCTGTGCAGTGTCGGAGCGTGTGAGGAGCTGTCCGATCGCTACGAGCTTCGTGGCTCACCGAGCCAGAATGTCAAGGTTGAGTGGTGTCTGAAGTACCCAAGCCACTTCCATTCATGTTGTGTGGTTCGTTTCGGTGGTTCGCTGTTGGGGAGGTTTTCCTGTGAGTAGCACCGAGTATTCTGACCTCCAGCAAGGTTTCTGGTGCCACTAAAAAGAGGACGTGATGATTGTATAATTTATGTTCAATGATTCTTTTTCTTTTTCTGGTAATTATGTGAAGTTTTCGAAATGACACACCCGCCATTTAACTGTATATAATGTGATTATTTCACTATCTAGATTTCGACCATCCGCCATTTTCCGGTGTTATTAAACTAAAACTAAACTCCGCTAGAACAGGTCTCAGAAGACCCTAACGGTACCGAGCAACCGGCGTGTGGTCAACAGGGCATAGGCGTGACTGGATACGATTGTGGAGGGGCATGTAGTCAACACACCGCTCTGCCCGCCATATATCAGTTTACGAGACCGGAGCCGCTACTTCTCAGTCAAGTAGCTCCTCAGTTTGCCTGACAGGGGCTGAGTGTGCCCCGCTTGCCAACAGCACTCGGCAGACCGGACAGTCACCCATCGAAGTGCTAGCCCAGCCCGACAGCGCTTAACTTCGGTGATCTGGCAGGAGCCGGTGTTATCGCTGCGGCAACGCCGCTTCCAATCGTTACAACTTAAAAAAATCGTCCGACTTGTGTGAAATACATCGTCGAAGAATGTTGTGAAACTGTTATGTAATTTAGACGATCGAAACGTAAGTGTAAGCTTTATTGCTCTGTTTGTAATCGTCAGTTATCGTGGGCAATAATGTTTAACGTTTAATTACAGCTAAATGAAGTTTACATTTGTGTTTTGGACGTCTGATTTAAATCACAGCTTCACTACATTTTTTTCGACTATGACTTGTGTTTCACACAAGTCGGTCAATTTTTCACATAGTAACACTTGAAAATGCACTAAGGCCGAAATCTGGGCAGTGAAATAAACACATTATATACAGTCAGCTGGCGTAAATATCTTTTGGAAAACCATTTATGAACAACGAGCGCGTGAGTTTTGATTCATCCGGTTTCTACACCCGAGTTAGAATACTACCTTCACGGGTCTCACAAATCCGTCAGCTTATCAGATAGAAACTTCCCGGCCAGCGGAAACGAGTCTCAAGAGGAGGAGCTGTTTAGCGTTTCCGTGTCAACACAGCCTGCAGTGGTGAAGACGCCGAATTCACATTCTGGAGGGTAGTAAAAACACCGGTACTCCTCTTCGTATCAACAGTGGCAGCAAAGTAGCATTTTATTTGTAACGGATGACGATGTAAAGAAGATGACGGTACAGGAGTCGCGGAAAAGGCCCGCCAAAAGTGATTGGCATCACTGTGATAGCCTCTCAACTAGTGTGTTGCTCGGAAACTACGCGAAAAGCAGGCAGAGTAACAAGAATTGCTAATGATTACTCGGGTGTGAGTTTACTGGTAGTGCAGAGGCGGAAACGAGTGACACAACAGCCTCGCAGTGACGTCACCGCTGGCAGCTGCACGCGAGGTCAAGACAAATGAAGGGAATTAGCGCGCGCGCGTGCGCCGGCACTCACCAGCACGTGTCCCGTAGTCCACGCCTCCGCCTCTCCTCGCCGCGGGCGCGCAGCCAAAACGTAGCCAGCCGGGGCCGCACTGACCCGCCACAGTCGAGCATCTTCGTATTAAAAAAGGCGGCTGCGTCGCACAGGGCACGTGGGCCACGTGGGCCCTCAGTGCGCAGGCGCGCCGTTACGCAACACGCTCAGTGGGAGGGGCTGGGGAACCGCTTCATCACGGCGGTGGGCAGATGAGCTGCCGCCGGCGCCTCTCCTCTGTCGCCGCAGCTGAAACAAACTGCGGCACTTTTAGCGCCTGGCAGCGTGGTGGCGGAGCCAAGTGCGATACGCCCACTTTACCTCCTGGACAACCTCGCGCGTCGGTACAGACGGGGGAAACTGTCGTCCGAGGAGCACACGGGGTCCTGGGAAGGTCGAGGTGCAAATCGCTGTGCAGTCTCGCCAAGACGAATTCCTGGATTGTCTTTTCCCCACCTATCCCAGTTCGTGCCTCGGCCCCGTGTTTAACCAGCATATCAACGACGGGACGTTGAAGTGTAATGTTGTATTGTGTTGTATTGTATGGAACGGCTGAGAGGCTTCGTCTCCACCGTAGCCCTCAGTGCTTCACAACCCCACAACAGGCTACAGAAGCCCACTCACCCACCGGCGGTGGGCCACCTCCGGAACATCACACACCAGACGAGAGTAATACCAAATGCTTGCTTGGTAGAGTAATTACGGTGTACACGTAAGTGGAGACAGTGTTTGCGCAGCAATCGCCGACATTAACTGAGACGGAATGTGGGTAACCAGCCCCCATTCGCCGAGGCACATGGAAAACCGCATTAAAAACATCCACTGGCCACCACACCGGACCTCGACACTAATTCGCCGAGCGGATTCGTGTCGGAGACCGGCACGCCTTCCCTCCTGGAAAGCAGTGTGCTAGATCGCACGTCTAACCAGGAAGGCAGTGTAATGTTACTCGCGTGCGAAACGCTACAGCTGACTAAGTCAGCGTTATGCGAAGTACACGAAAAGGAACGATCAAGAAAACTACCGAGAAATTACGAACGAGAAAAGGAATCATCAGCTGTGAGAAAACTTCACATCCTCACCTTCCGTAAGTTGTCTGTCACCTTCGCAATCTTTTACTTCGTCTTCCAAGCTATCGTTATCTTTTTATTTATATTTCTTCACTTTTACTCGTAATCTTTCATCACTTGAGACTTCTCACAAGTCTCATCTCCGCACTCTAGGTATAAATTTCTTGTTTACCACATGTCATTAACTTTTATAAACTAGTCTTCCTACAGCAACAGTCTTCCAAAACTTTAATGACGTATGTTACTATTCCTTGCTTTCTTCGTGCTGATTAATTTTTAAAAAAATGATGCGTAAAACCGCCGAAAAAAGCTGCAAACGGAATAATATCTATGAATAGGGAAAGTGACAATGAACATAATCGAAACAAGACAGAATACTAAAATAAATAGTGTGTAAACAAATCGTCCACAAATTAAGGAGGTAACACATTTATTATGTATGACCTTAGGAGCCGAGCGTCGTGGAAGAACACAGCGCTCAAATATGAGAGCAGTGGGTTACAGAGCGGTTCTGGAGAGGACAGGGAAGGTCAACAAGCAAATATACATTTTAATTTCCACTGTCTATACTTCTACGAAGAAATTCATACAACTTTGTCAGCATGACCAGGAAGGATTCAGGATTGACACTCAAAGCAGTGGAAGTTCATATTCTTCCATGAATTTAGCACAGCATGCAAACCGTACTTACAGGTGTATGAAACTTTAGAATTTTCCAAATCTATTAAAAACTGTGGTAAAAATTGAGATAATTAACCATAAAATTTTAGTTTTTTCTAAACACGATTTTAAATTGTAACAGCTCATTAATTTTTTCATAAAATAAATAAACTCTAGATTTGTCATACACCTGTAAGTATGGGTTGTATGTCGTGCAAATTTCATCAAAGAATCTCTCTTACTCTGAAGAAAAGCAACAAATGCAGCAAATAGTAAATGAAAATTATGGGATTTCACATGTAAGAAAAGTCTTTTTATGGTTTTGAACTTCCATTGCTATGAGTGTGGATCCTGGATCCTTCCTGGTCACGCTCGCAAAGTTTTATGAATTTATTCGTAAAAGCATACACAGTGGAAATTAAAATGTCCTGTGGCGCGTCTCCTGCTCTAGGTCGGCCCGTTTGACGTTCTACCCCGCCCCCCCCCCCTACCGCCCCCCTAAGTAAGGAAACTGTACAATATTCATTTATTTGAAATGATAACCGCGGTAGGCTTAACAGGTATCAACAGATGTACAACAAGAAAATTTAAAGAAAGATATTTAACAATCTGTGAAACATGAACATGAACATACGCTGTCGATACGAATCGCTTAACATCGTGCTTAACTGCATACCGGTCAACTTTTGTAACGCAACATAGCTGAGATCCTGCGTGGCACGTATACGACAAAGTCCTTGGTAGGTTTCCGGGGTGTGTGACACCTGCTGTCTAAGCGCGGGTCAGGCAGTCCCAGCAAATCACGGGCCGGGCGTTCGCGCGCTTGGAACCGGAGCGGCATAACGACGAAGGTGTGTTACATCGTATTAAGATTAGGAAAATTTGGTGACCGAAACACGAACATGATTTCATTGCCACGCTCCTCAAACATGTGAGGGCGATTCCGGGGTCACAGCCAATCACCCTACTGCAAGATGCCACTGCCCACGGGAAGGACATCTGCCACGGGTTGTCCGCAGTAAGGGCCACGCAGTCCACAGCTGCCACGGTGCTTTCGATTACAGCAGCAGGTGCCTCGACAGCCCCACAGGATAACACTGCCCTCATCGCCTTGCGTCTGCGGCGCGGTGATTGTTTCCAGCAGCCGCTCTTCTGAAAGATGGCGGATCAGGCCACGACGGTCGTCCACGTGTAGCGAGAAGCGTGATTCACCCGACCAGCCGACACGTTTTCACTGACTTGAGGACAACTAGGAGTCGTCTGCTGTGGAGCCCTGTGTTTAGCACCCTCAACTGAATGGTGCGCGCTGAAACACCAGCCTCCACTAGCAACGTACGCTTTGTCAGACCTGCCACAGGGCGCGGAATACCCTGCCCTCCAGAGGAGGCGCACCTCCGACCTCCGAGGTGTGGACTTCCATTAACTTGTCGCCTACTTGTGCTTTCACCGTCTTTCAACCAGTTTCCATAGACGATCACCGTAGCAGGTCGCGAACAGCCGACCAGTTTCGCCATATCGGAGACGCTCGTTCCCAGCCTCCGGGGCATCAGATTTTACACGCTGTCAGTGTCGCTTATATCAGCGGAGTTCCCTATATCCCACTAGTATTGTCGCTGCTTTCGGCTCTGTCCCGCTAGTACATTTTCCTTACGGTGTGATGAGCTCGTGTCACACACACACACACACACACACACACACACACAAAGAAAAACCGCAGTTTGGAGTGTCCATGATGTTTCTGCTCCACAATGAATGCAAATCTTATTTTGGTATTCTTACAACGTAGCCTTTCCCAGTGCCTACTTACAATCTACTGTATATTAACGATCTAGTGCATGATCCTGAGACCTCTGTGAGTTCACTCGTGGCCGTCGCTGTTGTCTACAGGGAGGTCGCAGCTCTAGAAGACGACTGACAACGTGGTAAGCCCCGCCGAGGATCAACGATCGGGGTAGGCTCTCGAAGTTGACCCCGAGCGTAAACAAATGTAGCACATTGCACGTAAATTAGGGAAGAGATTACGAAACGTCCGTGGTGTGAGTAGATTTCGTAATGTGCGATAGTACTTCTTGTTTCAATCTGTCAGGCAGTACTCTAGGTGACAGTCGCCCCTCAGCAACTATATGTAACAGTGTTATGGTGATAACTAATAAATATTTTGCCCTTATGGTGGAGATCAACTGCACGTAATGTAATATCGTCCAGATAAATTATTTTAGAAAAGGTTATAGGCTTTAATTTATATTGAAACGAAAGGTACTGGGTGTGACTATATAAATTTTCTATCACTAGGACACAAGAGTGAAATATGATAAGCGAACATAATAACACAGAATTAGAAAGAATTTGAAAGTTGTTACAGCGCAGTTGATAGTCAGGAATGGGTGGAGTCCTACACTGTGGTTCCCATTGGGAATGTGGATGACACAATCTGGCTGTAGTTCACTGGACCGACAGTCACAGTGAGTAGCAAACTACACACTAATGCCCCAGATGGATGCCAAACTGTGACTGTTGCAGTTGGCCGGGTCGTGCATCGTAGGCGGCGAGCAGTTCACCTCTGATATTAATATCGAGCCGGAGCAGCGCAGTCCCTAGGGCCACCGTGAGGAAGCTCCAGTTCGGTGGGCAACGCGCCACGGTGGTGACTCAACAGGCGTACCACGTGTCTGCTGCTCGATGCCGCAGCCTGAGCTGCGTCTCCAGACCGCATAAGAAATTAGTACGCTTCTCAAATCGAGGATCTCAGTCAGAAAATTCGCTCACGTTTGCCTCGCAGCAACAAACCGAGAAGCGATCTGAGTTGCCTTGCACGTAACGCAGAGTGTTTGATGGGCCTTGCGGCTACTACATAGAGCTTACGATTCCAGACAGTCTGATTATGACTCCTCTTCGGCAGACAATCGCTATACTCGTCTTCCCCTCACGACATTCAGAAAGACCGAAACTACGCGTTCTCCCTGAGCTGTGTGGGTTACCTTTGGGAGGTTTAGTTGACTGAACGTCATTCGTCACCTACGTCGCAACAATTCTGATAATAATTTTCTTGCTTTCTGAGGATGTAATTGTGTGTCGATTTTCTTTCAGGTGAACTTGGTGGTGATATGCGGTCTTGCCTGGTGATGGGGGTCGGTCGTTTGAGAAAGGACATCTCATCTGCGTGTTGCATATTTGCGGCCAATCGGAGAACGGAGACGTGGGGGAACTCTGTTCACGTTACCGTGGGACGACGACGCTTCCGGCACAGATTATTTGGGAACGTATCGGTCAGGTGGGTGTGGCCCTGAAGTGTTACGCCGCTCCTCTTTACGAATCTAAGACAATCTTCCCAGAAGGTAGCCGCCCGTCACGAGCACAGTGAGTAGGTGCAGGTTGCACACTGGTTTAACAAAACCGGGGATTTAGTGTTGTTAGTCTCCCATTTATAATCAAAGGTGAATGATAGTGGATACAGATAAAACTGAGTGCTTTAGAGTGGACAGCGGTACAGGAGAGAGTAATGAAGACAATATCTTGCTGTTAGAGAAATCGAGATATTCTTCTAGCACAACGAGACGGAGCTTACACTGTGAGTCATTTCATTTTGCTAAATTGTCAAATCCATTCTTATGTCCGCTGAAAGGAATGGAGTATCTTGCCACCAACACTGTGCAACAACTAATATGTGCATTTCCCCCTTTCTTTTTTGCTATGCGTTTTTAATGTACAATTTTAAAATTAATGATTTGCAAGTGGACTTTGGTACTTTGTGGTAATCTCTTGCCAAATAAAGTATTGTTAAGTCTTCACTTGACACACGCCACATAGAGGGCGTTCCAAGACCCTGTCACACCGAGGTCTGCTGTATAGGTGAATGTAGACAGCGGCTTCAGTTATTGCGATAGTTTCTCAGTTTTGGTTACTGATGATAACCTGATACCAGTGCCTATGACTTTAATTTGTACACCACAGGTATGTTCTTTCCAACAGTTGGTTCATACTCAGGTGTATTTGTGGTTTTTGTTTTTTATTCACTGATCGCTATGTGAAATTTTTAACTTCCAGCTCTGAAGATGATCACTATGTGATTGAAAATCGATTATTCTATCAATAAACCATCAATATTAAGGCCAATAAAGCTACGGCTAATAAAGCTTTTATGATTGTCTATAAATTTGGAGAGGAAGGTTAACGTGTTCAGGGTTTCATGGAGTGTAATTTTTCAGATGGTATATCCATTATATCGGCGTTCATTGGCTGATGTGGTGAGTAGAGATGGGGGATCCGCTCCTGAACTGATTCATAGAGTTGAATCTTTCAAACGAGTGAACAATCAGTGATTCAGAAAAAAAGAACTGTAGCTCCAAACGTTTCCCACAGCAGAGAGAGAGAGAGAGAGAGAGAGAGAGAGAGAGAGAGAGAGAGAGAGAGAGAGAGAGAAAGAGAGAGAGAGATGGAGCATATCAGTGGGCCCTCTACTGGTCAGAGCACACTGTAGGCCACACAACACAGCCAGCACCACCCTCTGCCCTGCTTCTACCTTGGCTGTCTGCATTGTGCAGTGCCCCATTGGATTTTGTGTTTCACATATGCTGTGCCGTCTCTGTGCTTCCTCTGCTGTCTCTGTGCTTCCTCTGTAGCGTGCAGTGTCTGGCGCAACTTAACTTAGGATCGCACTCCGTCGGCGAGCGTTTCAGTCGCACGTCCTGCCCTCTGGGCAGTTGATGCGAGCAACAGGACAGAGAGCCTCCTAGTGGAGAACATACACTCCTGGAAATGGAAAAAAGAACACATTGACACCGGTGTGTCAGACCCACCATTATTGCTCCGGACACTGCGAGAGGGCTCTACAAGCAATGATCACACGCACGGCACAGCGGACACACCAGGAACCGCGGTGTTGGCCGTCGAATGGCGCTAGCTGCGCAGCATTTGTGCACCGCCGCCGTCAGTGTCAGCCAGTTTGCCGTGGCATACGGAGTTCCATCGCAGTCATTAACACTGGTAGCATGCCGCGACAGCGTGGACGTGAACCGTATGTGCAGTTGACGGACTTTGAGCGAGGGCGTATAGTGGGCATGAGGGAGGCCGGGTGGACGTACCGCCGAATTGCTCAACACGTGGGGCGTGAGGTCTCCACAGTACATCGATGTTGTCGCCAGTGGTCGGCGGAAGGTGCACGTGCCCGTCGACCTGGGACCGGACCGCAGCGACGCACGGATGCACGCCAAGACCGTAGGATCCTACGCAGTGCCGTTGGGGACCGCACCGCCACTTCCCAGCAAATTTGGGACACTGTTGCTCCTGGGGTATCGGCGAGGACCATTCACAACCGTCTCCATGAAGCTGGGCTACGGTCCCGCACACCGTTAGGCCGTCTTCCGATCACACCCCAACATCGTGCACCCCGCCTCCAGTGGTGTCGCGACAGACGTGAATGGAGGGACGAATGGAGACGTGTCGTCTTCAGCGATGAGAGTCGCTTCTGCCTTGGTGCCAATGATGGTCGTATGCGTGTTTGGCGCCGTGCAGGTGAGCGCCACAATCAGGACTGCATACGACCGAGGCACACAGGGCCAAAACCCGGCATCATGGTGTGGGGAACGATCTCCTACACTGGCCGTACACCTCTGGTGAAGGTCGAGGGGACACTGAATAGTGCACGGTATATCCAAACCGTCATCGAAACTATCATTCTACCATTCCTAGACCGGCAAGGGAACTAGCTGTTCCAACAGCACAATGCACGTCCGCATGTATCCCGTGCCACCCAACGTGCTCTAGAAGGTGTAAGTCAACTACCCTGGCCAGCAAGATCTCCAGATCTGTCCCCCATTGAGCATGTTTGGGACTGGATGAAGCGTCGTCTCACGCGGTCTGCACGTCCAGCACGAACGCTGGTCCAACTGAGTCGCCAGGTGGAAATGGCATGGCAAGCTGTTCCACAGGACTACATCCAGCATCTCTACGATCGTCTCCATGGGAGAATAGCAGCCTGCATTGCTGTGAAAGGTGGATATACACTGTACTAGTGCCGACATTGTGCATGCTCTGTTGCCTGTGTCTATGTGCCTGTGGTTCTGTCAGTGTGATCATGTGATGTATCTGACCCCAGGAATGTGTGAATAATGTTTCCCCTTCCTGGGACAATGAATTCACGGTGTTCTTATTTCAATTTCCAGGAGTGTAGAACTACTTGCAACTACCTGCTCGTAAGAGAACGGACGATTTGTCTCGGAGCGGGTCACTGGTGGCCGTTCACCGGCCGTTCACCGCTCCTCCCACCCTCGGAACTTGCCCGCTCAACGCTCATCCCACCGTTCTGGATTATAGCTAGAGCGTTGAGCAAAGCAACTCAGGTGTCACTCTGGTCTCTGCGGTCTTAGCTCACGCAGTAATACAGCTCACAGCTCGACCTGCTTGACTCAGCGCCTCTGCACCGGAGTTCGTCTCTACTGGATATTGTTCTTCGTAGTAATACCGCTATGTATATTACACTATTATGTTATGTATACATCATTTGTTTTTATTTTATTTTTATTTGTTTAAACTGATCAGATTAGGCTCCTGACGACGCCTCTTACATAGGATTTTTATTATGGACACTCGAATTTACGCTTTAATTACGAGCGAACCGATAAACGTATCGTAAAATGTGATACACCAATATTTTCCTTGTTTTATTCTGCATGAGGCTATATGCTGCATTTTAGTCTTACAGTCAAATTTATATATTTTTTTCTTATTCTGGTACGGATTTTGCGATTTTAGGCGTTTTCGGAATGAAATGTTCACTTTAAAAATATATGGCTTCCGATGTATTTGTACGAGGTTAATGAAATTTTAATAAATTATAGCCAAATATATTGTTAATGTAAATCTCAAGTTACAACATTTTACAATCACCCAAAAAACCACGATAGTGCAAAATAAATCAATAATTAAAAACTTTGTCATATCGTGGAAATTTCAGTAAACAATACAAAATTCTTACTCATTATGTGTGTTACTTCAAAATAGGATCAAATAAGATCAAAATACAGGTATAGTACTGGAATAAACCAAGTTTAAGGGGCAATGTGCCTTCCATTTATTTTCTATTGTGAATGAGCGGTGAGTCATGAAAAAGAGCTACTTCATTTCAGGGAGTGAACAGTTCTGATCCGTTCTCTGAAAAGAACAGTGGTGAGTGCTGTCCTGGTGGACCATGGGAATCTCGGGGAATTGCGCTCTACGATTTTGAGTGGAGGTTGTTGGCCAGGGTTACGAGCGACTTGTTTAACCAATACCTTTTCCGTGCTCAACGCATGGGAGAACCATTCACCGAATATACACTATGCCCAGAGATTAAGTAACTGTTTTGTCGAAATACATACTTTATAAGTAGGTTGTATATGGTGGATCATTGATGATACATTCAACATATTTTGTGTGTTCTTTGTTGCCTGATAAATTGGCAATAATCTCATGCTAATAATTAAACATGTGTTTCATTGTTTGCAGGGTGAATGTGCATGATGTTTACTGTAGAAGAGAAAGTGGTCATTGTGACGTAGAGGCTACAGAGGTCATCATATGATGGAATTGTGGTGGGATTTCACTGCGAATTCCATCACGAAGGTCCCAGTGATGACACAATCCGCACATTGGTAAACGAGTTCGGGGCTATGGGTCTCTCGCAAGGGAGCCCCGACAAGAGTGTCCGTCAGCCTCCAGTCAATGGACTGAAGGCGTCGGGACATCCACGGAAAGGAGTCCAAAATCATTGCTGCGTCTGTCAGTGGAACTGAACATTCCGCGTTCCACGGTACACAAGGTGTTGCAGTTTCTCGCAAAGGAGAAGTCGTACCTCCTCCAGGTTCTCCACCATCTGCGTGAAGAAGTTTTTACAGAACGTGTAGCCATTTGCATCGACGTTGTCTTTGCACATGGAAAGCGCAGCATCCTGAGTCACATCTTATTCACCGATGAAGCGACCTTCCACGTTTGTGGAAAGGTTAACAGGCCTGACTGCGTTATCTGGGCTAACACACCACCAGTGGAATATACTGAAATCATGTGAGACTCTCCCAAAGTTAATGTTTGGATGAGCATCACGTACGTGAAGATTTATGGACCGTTTTCCTTTGCTGAGAAAACGACGAACAGAGCACTGTACCTAATCTCGCTCGCAAATTTTCTGTTGCCACAGCTTATTCAGTATCCGAATACTGTTACTTTCAGCAGGATGAGTCACCATGTAATTATACTTAGACGTTCGCACATTCTCGATTTCACAGTACCCTCGGAGATGGGTTGGATGCACAGGCGTTTTGCCGTCGGCAGCACGTTCCCCTCATCTCACGCCGATGGACTTATTTGCGTGGTGAGAACCGCATTACACAGGCAGCTGCTGCCGTAACACCAGTTATGCTTCAGAATGTGTTTCGCGGCACTGCAGAGAAATGGGAAGTGTGTCATGATACTGATGGTGAACATACTGAAAGTAATCACTGATAAACCGGTACCACCATGAGCATTGCAAGTACCATCACTATTAGTCAATGAACAATTAGTTTGTGGGCACCCTGTGTACCGGATATTCGAACGGCAACACTTGCTTTTTACGTCCAGCGGTCAGAGTCCGAGATGGGAGCCACTCGCTCCCGTATTTTATCCGCGAGAGGCCTGCCACTTACAGCGACTTGGCGCATTCGGTGGCTAGCATCGAGGGTGTGACGCAAGCCGATATGAGACGCTGGTGCAAAGAGGGACTTGTCCAGTTCAGCGGCAATGGCGCTGGTAGTAAGGGCGCTCCCGGTAACGCCAGTCGCTTATAGGGATGTTGCTCCCGCTGTGGCGAGCCCGACCACCTTGTGCGCAGTTGTCGTAGCGAGCAGGAAAAGGCAGTCGAACAGCTGACGCTGACAGGGACGCACGCAGTTGCAGTCTTGCGTTTTGCCGAATGCTTGCTGTAGGGTCAGAACGGAGACTGACAATTCGCTATCCTTTGTGTGAGCAAATCTTAATAACGAGCCAGTCTGAGCATTATTCGACACAGGAAGCGGTATTCCTTTATTAAATTGTGAGTGGTACCTCAGGTACCGTACTAATTGTAAATTTCTGAATTAAAACCCGTCATGCGAACTTGTTTCGTGGGTTACGGCCAACCTCTCACTTTGATTCGCTTGTTGCGCGATTCCTGTAGAATTGGCGACGTTTCCTGGCCATAGGAGCTATTGGTGGCGAAAGGTTTGGCACTAATTTCTTGATATGATGCCATTTTGTTAAAAGGATTAGGTTAGTTTTGGATTATTCACTGGGGCTTTCCAATTTGAATTCTGTCCATCTCTAAGGTTTTGTTTGTGTTGGCATGATAAATTCTCGGACTTTTGTTCGGTAGCCGTCGATTACGGTGAGTCTGATGTGACTCATCTGCCCTGGAAAGAAGTTTAGAGAGGTAGAATAGGAGTGACAAAGAGAACTGAATATCGTATCTGTCTGTCGGATGTGCCAGTTAGACAGTCCACTTATAGGCTGTCGCCTCCTAAAATTAAGACGTTGTTTTCGACAGTGGAATATACTAGCGGAACTTAGATAAAGTAGTTTTCTTGTTTCAATACCTGTAAAATTTTACCATGAGTGAGAAGTGTGGGCTTTGCCGTAGGTTCGTGAGTAGTGGATTGCGGTGTGAGACTTGTTCGAAGTATTTTCACTGCGGGGAATGCAGTGGGGAAGCCAGTGGGCATTCTGGTGAGGTCCTCTCCTGGAACTGCAGGTTATGTAGCAAGAGTAAGTTGACAGAGGAGCAGGAGCGTAAGATCTGTGCCCTTCAGGTGCAGTTGAAAAACGCACATCAGGAGCTAGATAGGATGAGGAGGGAGAAGGGGGTTGGGGAATGGGAGCCGGCTGTTGGCAAGAGTTCTGATAGGAGAAGGAGAATTTCAGATAGTTTTACTATTGGTGTTTGCAATAGATATGACCAACAGTCAGAGTCTAGTGGAGAGGAATCTCTAGTAGCTGTAGATGTAGGAAGTATGCAGCAGACCTCAGCAGTTACGGTGACTAGGACAGTTGCACAGTCGAAGAGAAAGAAGAAGAAGAAGGTTCTGCTGTTAGGTAGTTCTCATGGTAGAGGTGTAGGCCAGCAGATGCAGGAAGTGTTGGGGAGTGCGTACCAGGTCACCAGCATTGTGAAGCCTAATGCAGGATTGGCTCAGGTGACTGTTAACATAGGGGGGTTATGTAAGGATTTTACTAAAGGGGATAAGGTAGTGATTGTGGGTGGGGCTGGTAATAATATTGACTGGGATGGGGAGTATGACGTAGATGGTGACCTGGAAAAGATAGCCACTCAGACTGGCAACACGAATGTGCATCTCGTGGAACTGTTTCAGCGTCACGATCGGCCTCATTTTAATACAGCCGTGAAGTGTAATAACATGAGACTTGGGGGTGTGCTGATGACAGAAGGCATGAGTCACATTTCAGTGGTGTCGGTGGAGTCTATCAGCAGGACGGGTTTCACTAGACAAGGCCTGCACCTCAACAGGTATGGAAAGGGGAGGTTGGCAAAGCTTATAGGTGACAGCATAGGTGGGGGTGGTGGGATCACTCATGGGAAAATTCCTGTACTAGTGGGCGTTATAGCTGCACCTTTTTCAGATTGAAGTCAGCTGATAGGTATTCCTGTTTAAGGGAAGTCTCTCTAACAAATAAACCACTTTCGACAAAGCTTAGGTATCCGAGTAATGAGGGAATTAGTATATTTCATCAAAATATGCAAGGTATTAGATATAAAGTTAGTGAACTACTTACAGATCTTGACTCTGAAATTATTGGTATATCTGAACACTTCTTAAATAAGGAGGTAATTCTGAGGCTTCCTGTACCAGGATACAGGTTGGCTGGCAGGTTTTCTAGGAGCTCTTTGCGGTGTGAGGGAGTAGCCATGTATGTGAAAAACGGTATCCCATTTGAGTCAATTGATGTTTCAAAGTACTGTAGTGAAAAGGTGTTTGAATGTTGTGCAGGTGTGGTTAAATTTAGTGGAGCTAAACTTCTAACTGTTGTTATTTATAGATCCCCAGACTCCGATTTCACAACATTTTTGCTAAAGCTAGAGGAGGTTCTTGGTTCACTTTATAGGAAATACAAAAAGTTTGTTATATGTGGTGACTTCAATATTAATTGTATAAGTGATTGTGCAAGGAAAAGGATGCTGGTAGACCTCCTTAATTCATATAATCTTATGCAAACCGTATTCTTTCCAACGAGAGTGCAAGGGAACAGTAGAACAACCATAGACAACATTTTGTTCATTCCACAATACTAGAAGGGCATTCTGTTAGCAAAAAAGTGAAAGGCCTTTCAGATCATGATGCACAAGTTTTAACTCTAAAAGATTTTTGTGCTGCAACACATGTTAAATATAGTTATCAACTTTTTAGGAAAGCTGATCCAGTTGCTGCAGAGACCTTTGTAAACCTTATCAAGGAACAAGAGTGGCTAGATGTTTATAGTGTTGATCCAGTAGACGATAAATATAATGGTTTCCTCAAGACTTTTCTCGTGCTCTATGAAAGTTGCTTTCCGTTAGAACGTTCAAAACAGGATACTAGCACAAACAGGCAGCCTTGGTGGCTGACTGGGGGAATAAGAATATCTTGTAGAACAAAGAGGCAACTATATCAAAACATTAGAAACAGTCAAAGTCTAAATGCAGCAGTCCATTACAAACAGTATTGTAAGATGCTTAAAAATGTTATTAGGAAGGCAAAAAGTATGTGGTATGCAGACAGAATAGCTAAGTCTCAGGATAAAATTAAAACCATATGCTGAGTCATAAAGGAAGTGGCTGGTCTGCAGAGACAGGTCGAGGATATAGAATCAGTGCGCAGTGGGAATGACTGTGTTACTGATAAGTCGCATATATGTGCAGTATTTAATAATCACTTTCTGAATATAGAAGGTGAACTAAATAGAAACCTAGTCCCAACAGGGAATCATATAGCGCTCTTAGAAAAAAGTGTTCCGAGACTGTTACCTGAAACGCTCCCCCATGATACTGACAAGAGGGAAACTGAGTTAATAATTAAATCACTAAAGACCAAGAACTCTCATGGATATGACGGGGTATCTAGCAGAATACTGAAGTATTCTTCTATGTATGTTAGCCCACTACTTAGCCATATCTGCAACTTTTCCTTTAGAATTGGTAAGTTTCCTGACCGATTAAAGTACTCGGTAGTGAAGCCACTTTATAAAAAGGGAGACAGGGATAATGTTGACAATTATAGACCTATTTCTATGCCATCGGTGTTTGCTAAAGTTATCGAGAAGATTGTATGTACAAGGTTACTGGAGCATTTAAATTCACATGATTTGCTGTCAAATGTATCGTTTGGTCTTAGAAATGGTTTAACAACTGAAAATGCTATATTCTCTTTTCTCTGTGAGGTTTTGGACGGATTTAATAAAAGGATGCGAACGCTAGGTGTTTTCTTTGATTTAACGAAGGCTTTTGACTGTGTTGACCACAAAATGTTACTGTAGAAGTTGGACCATTAAGGAGTCAGGGCAGTCGCTTATAATTGGTTCGCCTCTTACTTTAAGAACAGAAAGCAGAAGGCAGTTCTCCGCAATATTGAGAGTGGTAGTGATGTTCAGTCCCAATGGGGCACTGTTAAGTAGGGCGTTCCCCAAGGGTCCATGCTGGGGCCACTGCTGTTTCTTATTTATATAAATAATATGCCTTCTAGTATTACAGGTGATTAAAAAATATTTCTGTTTGCTGATGACACCAGCTTGGTAGTGAAGTATCTTGTGTGTAATATTGAAACATTACCAAATAATGTAGTTCGTGGCTTGTGGAAAATAATTTGATGCTAAATCACTGTAAGACTCAGTTTTTACAGTTTCTAACTCACATTTCAACAAGATCTGATATTTTGATCAGACACAATGGGAAAATTATACGCGAGACGGAACAGTTCAAACTCCTAGGCGTTCAGATAGATAGTAAGCTGTTGTGTAAAGCCCACGTCCAGTATCTTGTTCAGAAAAGAAATGCTGCGTTATTTACCATTAGAACAATATCTGAAATGTGACACTTCACCACGAAAAGTAGTCTACTTCTCATATTTTCATATGCTTATGTCATATGGTATTATTTTTTGGGGTAATTCTTCTGATTCAAAAAGGGTATTTTTGGCTCAAAAACGGGCTGTTCGAGCTATATGTGGTGTAAGTTGGAGAACCTCTTGTCGACCGATATTCAATAGTCTGGGAATTCTGACATTGCCCTCACAGTATATATTTTCTTTATTTCGTCTGTTGTTAGCAATATTAGCTTATTCCCAAGAGTTATCAGCTTCCACTCAGTTAATACTAGGCAGAAATCAAATCTGCATGTGGAATGCACTTCCTTGACTCTTGTGCAGAAAGGAGAGCACTATTCTGCTGCATCCATTTTCAATAAGCTACCACAAGAACTCAAAAATCTTAGCAGTAGCCCAAAGATTTTAAGTCCAAACTGAAGAGTTTCCTCATGGCTCACTCCTTCTATTCTGTCCAGGAGCTCCTGGAAGAGCTGAAAAATTAAGCAAATTCCAGTGTTACAATTGTTGGTTTTCTTTATTTAAACTTACGAACTGTCTCCTGAATACGTTTCTTGTATATCATTTTATCTGTTTCTACTATCGTGTTATAGTTTCATGTATTGACTCGTTCCATGACCATGGAGACTTCTCCTTAATTTGCTCCCACGGAACAATAAACAAATAAATAAATGTTGAGGGGATTATCCGGCCCTTTACATCTCCTAATGCTTTTCCGATTTACGTGATGGCAAAGAGCAATGGTGAAGGAGGACGTAGAGCAGTAGTTGATTATCGGACTTTGAATCTGGTTCTGCAGTCTGCTCCTCTTCCAGATTTACATCATTCTTTCACTTGGTTCACCGGGACTCAATATTCCACGTTGGTGGATATTAACCAAGCGTATTATCAAATTCCACTGGCGGAGGAATCCAAGGCGGCTACTGCATTTACCTTGGAATGAAACTAGTACAGTTTAATCGCGTGCTCTTTTGACTGTCGACGAGAGCGGCTGTTTGCCTAGGCTCCTCGATTCGGCACAGGGCGACGTTAAGTTCCGATTCGTATAGCTGAAAGATGTAGTTGTCTACAGCAAATCCTTATCTGAACATCTGGAACACCTTCGTGAGGTCCTGTCGCCATTTGGGAAGGTCGGACTAAGAGTGAAGCTCACCTAGGTTGATCTGGTGCTTCGGGAGATATCTTTCCTGGAGCATGTGGCGTTGGCTAAACAGGCTGAAGATTGACCACTCTCACGCTTCCCGTTTGTCGCTGCCCGCTGAAAGTTAATATTAAACGTAGAAACTTGAGGCCTTCACTGTTCTGCTTGCCACCAAGAAATTCAAGTTTAATTTAGAGCATCGCTAATTCATACCAAGCCCTCACTGAGGTTTTGGCATTATCTCGTAAAACTGGGAGCACTGCCCGTTGGGCAGTGCGGATTTCCATCTTCAAATTCTCCGTCAGGCTTATGAAAGGTCGTGAGAATATGGTGGCTGCCGCTCTTAGCCTAATGTTCAGGGAAGGGTGCACGTGTTCTTCCGCTGAGGATGCAGGTGCAGAGGAGGCTTACCAGGGTGCCAGCCAGGCTTGTTTGCTCAGCTACTTGAGCAGGAGGAACAGGATTCGGATTTGGGGCTTACAAGCGTCGTTAGGAAACTGGTGAAGACATCCCAGGATAAGCCGAAAAAGGGATTCTCTGCTTCTGTACTAGCAATGATGGGCAGTCAAAGATTTGCCTGCCTCGGGTGCTGGTACTGACTCTATTCCGATCATACCATGAGTCAGTCATAGGAGGGTGTCTGGGCCTTTACTAAACGGATTAAGGAGTCTTTGACGTGGCCATCGTTGTATATGGATGTGAGGAAAAGATGGGTTAGCGCAGTGAGTGTAAGGAAAACAAACCCAACTCTGACGGACACAGGGGATTGTTCTAGTCCACGCAGACTGAGCATCCAGTGAAGGGTTTGTTTATCGATTATGTAGGGCCTCTATCCAGTATCCATACAGGTCGCAAGTACACCTTTGCTGCCATAGATGCCATCTACTGATTTGCCTAGATGGCACCAAGTAGAGAGATGACAGCAGGTGTTAGTACTAAGCAGCTGAGCATTATTCTGTTTGGGCCTCTCATTATTTCCATAATTGACAATGCTCTGGGATTTGTTTCTCGGGAGTTCCAGTAATTCTTCGTTCAGTGTGGGATTACACACCCTACTATCCCCCAACCATCCTTAAAAGAAAGATTTAATAGGACCCTTAAGGCTGCATTGATTAAATATCGCCGGCCGCGGTGGCCGAACGGTTCTAGGCACTTCAGTCTGGAACCGCGTGACTGCTACGGTCGCAGGTTATAATCCTGCCTCGGGCATGGATGTGTGTGATGTCATTAGATTAGTTAGGTTTAAGTAGTTCTAAGTTCTAGGGGACTGATGACCTCAGATGTTAAGTCCCATAGTGCTCAGAGCCATTTTGAACCATTTTTGTTAAGTGTCATACTGAGTCCCAGGGTAAGTGTGATAGTTCTCTGCCATGGACCTATTCTATATTTAATGCAGTTAATAATGAACTCATTAGGTCACCCTAGAATCTCTTATTGTTGCTTATCCATTTAATTTTCCATTATCTAACGTGTAGTGGACTGCGGTCTTGTTGCCTGAGGAGATCACCCCTGAAGTTATTAGAGACAGCTGGCATCAGGCTAAGGCTAACATAGAAAGGGCCCACAAAAGAGAAGCGGCACGCACAACCACGGCCGATGTCCAGTAAACTTCAAGGTCGTGGACTTGGTTTCTGTTAAGAGATCCTGAGGGACGAGGCGGTGGAAATAAAGCTTTAGGTAACCTGGTGCCACGTTTTGTGGGCCCATGGCACGTCCTCGAGGTGCCTTCCCTCGTCACTCTTCAGGTCAGAAATGAGGTGATAGAGAATGATCAGAGGGTGCAACCAGGTGAAAGCTAGTGCTTCCACTAGATTAGTTTCAGATATTTGTAAACCATATCCTGGAGTTTGATTTTTGGGGAGGGTGCTTGAGTTGATAGGTCGCGCCCGGATTGCAAGTGCGCTGATCATTGGACAGACGAGGCGCGGGTTCGGTACTGAGTCTCTGGCGGCCACGCGCTCTCTCACTCTCTTGGTGCTGAACCGTCGCGCAGGAAGGAAATAGTGTCGAAAGCAGGTGGTCCAGAGTGTCTCATCTCTGACATACGAAACGACAGTGACATCGCCAGAATAATACAATAAGTAGTGCAGCCGATATTGTATCGAACACGCTGCATGAAGAATGCAAGCGCGAAAACCCACATGGAAGGAGACGTAGACAAGCACAAACAACACACCAAGCCACATGGGAGGACATAAGCACGATGACTGTTTGAAAAAACCGAGGGAGGAACGAATAGACTAAGTGAACATGACTCAGATGGGATCAACACGTACGGGACTCAAACCAACAACACATGACACTGGGTGCCATAATACAGTAAAAAAAGCACAACAGGCAGTAACAATCATAAAACAACCAAACACAGACACAATCAGTGACACCACATACCAATACTCTGGTAATAAGGTAACGTCACTTGGGAGGAGAAGGCTCGAAGAGCTTTCATTCCGACGTCTCCTCCCCAACATCACATTGCATATTGTTTCAAATATGCTGTACACAAGCAGTAATGTATTGTTAGTCTTATTATATGTAGACAAAAGTATATTCTCTTCTTTATGTAAGGCTACAATCAATGTATTTTATATAGGGTGAGTCACCTGACATTACCGCTGGATATACTTCCTAAAACACATCAAATACTGAGGAATCGATTCCACAGACCGAACGTGAGGAGAGGGGCTAGTGTAATTGGTTAATACAAACCACGAAAACATGTTTTTTAATAAGAACCTACGTTTTTAAAAAAAGAATGGAACCCCGTTAGTTTTGTTAGCACATCTGAACATATAAACAAATACGTAATCAGTGCCGTTTGTTGCACTGTAAAATGTTAATTACATCCGGAGATATTGTAACCTAAAGTTGACGCTTGAGTACCACTCATCCGCTGTTCGATCGTGTTTATCGGAGAGCACCGAATTACGTAGGGATCCAAAGGGAACGGTGATGGACCTTAGGTACAGAAGAGACTGGAACAGCACATTACGTCCACATGCTAACACTTTTTTATTGGTCTTTTTCACTGACGCAAATGTACAGTCACAGACATAAAAACTGACCGCCGGCTGGCCGCCACAGAAACTTAAGTCCGAGTCGTACACTTAAGGTGGCCAATAAAAGTGACCGCCCCTGACAACTCTAAGTCCGGCTATCTGCACAATCTGGCAACACTGTAAGATGCGGAAGCGTCAGGAGGAAGTATTGTCTTCTTCCGAATTGATATGAATGGCGTGAGCCCGTGGTCTTGCGGTAATCGTGGTGCATTGTATACTTAGAGTCGCATGTTCGCATCAGACAGTTGTTTTTTTTACCACATTTCGGTCTAAAGTTATGAGTCTGATTCAACATCGAAGACAATTCCCTTAACATTCAACCCACCCGCAATAACAAGTATTCCAGAAACAATTCCGCAGGACAGCTTGTGGCTGCGTCGCGATCATAACAGCTTACGCTTGAGCGTTTCCTCGCGCTCCAGCGGCTACCGGCCACCGGCTAGACGCCACCCGCCGCCTGAAAAAAATGGTTCAAATGGCTCTGAGCACTATGGGACTTAACTACTGTGGTCATCAGTCCCCTAGAACTTAGAACTACTTAAACCTAACTAACCTAAGGACATCACACACATCCATGCCCGAGGCAGGATTCGAACCTGCGACCTGCTACGGTCGCAGACGTGCGTGGATTTTGGGTTCAACGGATTGAGTAGCCGTTAAGGATTGTGTTAGTATTTTGTTCACCCCAAGTAATTGATTTCGTCGGTACCACCCATTATTATTATTATTGTTATTATTATTATTATTATTGTTATTATGTCATCAGAAAATCCGATATGGTGAATCTTCCCACCACTGAAATAGATGTGCATTGTTCGATTCAGTATTGCCAACACATAAATATGGGTTATAATTACGTTACATTGCTGCTAGAAGACATATCTCTCCTTTTTCTTAGGCAGTTGCTACCTGTTACTCCATCATAGGAATTTATGTGCGCAGCATTGTTGCAATACAGACGTTCGATTTATCCGATTTCTGTAATTTCATTTAGATACCAGATAGTTGCAATCGGAATCAGCCAGTCAGGCTTAATGTGGATATCCGAATACGACTGTCATAATTTGATAGACTGGGTAAAACACATTCTTAATCGGACAGTTGAATCTAGATCACTTATTTATGACAGGGCCTCAATTCTTAAACACTGTGGCAAATAATAATACAATGTGCTTATTACTAATAGTAAAATATAAATGTATGAACGAAAGAGGTAACTATTTACAGGAGCAGAGCCCCGTCCATCATAGCAGTGCAGTGCGAGATTAGTTTCAGTGCCAAGAGAGGATAAAGCTGTTGCTGTTTGTTCCACGATCACCGAACATCAACCAGGTAGAGAATATGTGGGCAGAGGTAATAAGGTCATTGCCATGTGGACCTACAAATGCAAGCGACCTTTGGACGAATATAGAAAACGTATGGTGGGAAGTAAACCATCACGCTACACTGTCGACGACTTAATGAAATCAATTCCCGTACGCCTTCGAGAAATCTTACGTAATGATCGTGGGTGAGTTGGTTACTAAAAGTATACTCGTCCACAAATCCCATGTGGACAATTATCTGACAGTCGGTCAAGCTTTGCTTTGTCGCAGATCTTTAGACATAAGTCCATTTACTTTCAGTCTCCTCCTTACAATTTTTGCAATGCAATGTCATTGAAAATTCTCATCCACTTTACGCCAACTGAGGAATTGACTGGTGCATGTGTTGTTCAACACACAGTAGTTGTCACCCTCACTGGAATCAATGACTGTTTGTGTGTGTGTGTGTGTGTGTTTTCGTGTTCACGCACAATCTGAATCAATACTATTAACACTATAGAGCCAACCAACAATAAATATTGCATCAAATATGACTGTAACGTATTTTAACGCGAAGGGAAATCACAAACAACCCACGTTACGTTAAGTAAGATGTATTAACTCCATAGTATCGTTAGCAGAGACAGTGCGCTCTTCTTGTCGAGGCTCGTGACAAGTGCACCGATTAGCAGTGCCCAATGCCGCCGCGATTTGTTTATATTGGCTGAGCATAGACACTGCAGCAGACGCTTCGCCATAAACAAAAAGAAATCACCTTGACTCTGACTGCAGTGAGTGGATATCACTGCGTGCGTGTTCTTATGGTAACAAACGTGAGACTCTACGCACAGGTGCCATGGAGCAGTTGCAACGGGTATCATGTTATTAGTCATCAGAATATTAACCAGTGATGAAATGTCCACTCTATTTGAATCCCAAGAAAATAGGAACCTTCTCACAAAGGAATGTGAGGTGATATCCAAATTTATCCAACATACAAAAATTAACTGCAGGGATTTCATGTATGCAGTAGTAGCACACAAGGAAATATAATGTCCTGGAAGCGTATATTTCATTTCCTCTTCTCATATTAACGCCCTTGTTTTAGTATGAAGTGAGAAAAAAACACGAAAAACTAAAGTTGCTGAGGAGCATGTCAGTCATTTCCTCTTCTCATATCATAACTTTTGTTTTAGTATGAAGAAAAAAAAACAGTTTAAGGTTGTGAGGCATAATATGACACCAGATTCTTATCGTAGGCGCTATCGGAAACAAAAACAGCAGGAAGCTGCCCATTCTTTTGTTCAACAATCTGTCTCCTTTCATGCATTACTCGCGCTAGGAGATTCTTATTTAAGGACTTGTGGGCATCAAGTTCTTCAGCGGAACAAGCCTTATGTTGTTGCGCTAATTACGGTATGGAAAAAATGCAACAAAAATGATTTCCCCTAAAGGATTGGGGATATTTGCAAATGTCTGTATTCAGCAATGACTGCCAGCTGCCACAACACTTCACAGAATCCATAGGACAGGCAACACAACTGTGCGTGCAGTTCAGACTTCATTCAGTAAGACGTCAGGAGATGGATGGAAAGGTCAAATTAAGGTCGCTTTCCGAGTCGTATTCTATCCAGAATGAGGTGTTATTAAGGTAGTTGAGCATTCTAGCAATTACACTTATTTAATTCCAATATGAGTATTCCAATAGCCAAAAGAACCCGTTAGTGTGAAACTATCAGGAACTGCATTAATATCAAACTGCAAGAACTAGAGACAATACGTGGACACTTCTCTTCGCTGGGTGACCTATTAATGTTATTTAGGATTCTCTCCGTCTTAGACGTAAGGCAAATGGAACTTGAGCACCGCTTTCCGCTATTCTTGACAAACATCAGCAACTTGTAATCACTGCGAATTACAACTGCGTGATGATATGGCTCCGGTTGTCTGTACTTGTGGTGGTGTTATGCTGTCAAACTGCTTCCTGTATCGTTAATGGTGGCACACATAATTTTGCGCTGACTACCTACTTAAGTAAAGATAGTGTTCTGGCGTCCTTGCTGCTCTTTATTTGGCCTCAGCGTGAGGATTCCGACTTAACGAACATAGTACTCCATTCGCGGGCTGTTTGTGATACAGTATGACTACAGAGATCATCGTGCTAGTATGACATTAATTCTGCAATGACTTGCTTAGTAAATATGACCCTCTGCTATGCAGCTGGAATGACTCGTTACGCAGGTACTCTATGTTGCACTTGGATAAGGGGTCAGTTCGCTGCAGTCCTGCTTCTACTGTTCGTAAATACTTGTATACTTCATAAATGGTTCAAATGGCTCTCAGCACTATGGGACTTAACTTCTGAGGCCATCAGTCCACTAGAACTAAGAACTACTTAAACCTAACTAACTTAATGACATCACACACATCCATGCCCGAGACAGGATTCGAACCTGCGACCGTAGCGCGGTTCCAGACTGTAGCGCCTACAACCGCTCGGCCAACCTGGCCGGCATACTTGTATACTGACCATTCGGTGTTTCACTAAATGTGAACTACAATCTGATTCGCATATATATGACATGGGTTAGCGCCGGTACAAAGCAATGACTAAGTGTTGGATGCCGTTGAAGTCTCGTTACATTGATGGCAAGAGAAACGTTCGCAAATCACCTCTATTGCCTCAAAAAACAATTGCATCTTAAATATCGAAGGTCCGACGTCCACACTGTCACAGCGCGTTGAAATACAGCTAAGACGGCAGATGAATATTTGTGACCGACTGGGCTTCGAACCTAGACCTCCTGCTTGCTAGACAGACATGCTGATCACTGCACTATTATTTTTTTTAAAAAAGTTTGAAAAGACTTTCAGAACTAGGTATGCGGAGGCAAAGAGGGCAGGGGTCAAAGATCCGAGGCCTGGCCTCAATGCCTCCCCCATACCTGTCACTGAGCGGCTGCATTATTCCTATGTATCCCATGTTTGCACCCATATGTACCTTTAAATTGTGGAAAAATACTGAATTAGTCATTAAGGTAAAATAAATTACAGACTGCCGCCTTCAATGGCGTGCGTTCCTTGTGGAACATAACTTATAACAGTGAAAAGGGTGACGGAAAAATACAAAACAAACATGCATTCGGAAATATATTCACAATTTAAGTTATTTTGCAATGGATGCATATGAGGTCTGTAAGAAAGCCATATATTTTTCCACAAATGAAAAAAATTTCGGAGCTGGAGGGGTTTTGCCAAATTAGAGCAGTTCTGATTTGAGAACCAACGTAAAATAATTTTCCAGGAATAAAAAAGTGAAAGAATAGTATTCTGCTTCTAATCACAAAAACTGTCCACCTCTTCGTAGCCCACATAAAGCAATAGATAAATTTGAAACCATTCGTTATATTTGTTATTCTTCTTCAGCATAAAATGTTCTTCTGCCATATAAAACATGTACTCTTCTAAGTTCTGTTTGTTACGACGTAAAACACAAACTGTCCCAGAAGCCACGAATAACTGCTGTTCTTTGCGGACGGGTAACATTTCCAGTCGGGTTGTAAAGCTTCAGTTATCGGTATATGACTTTATGCAGTTCTGTTGATAGTGCAAGTTTCTTCCTAGTCCATTTCCAAATTCTGATTTTATTTTCACATAAGAAGACGTGCGCTACAGTTTCTACAAGCCGACATTTGTCGCAGTATGGAGATAGTTTCAATTTGATTTTCCATAATCGTTGCGCTGAGGGTATGGTTTCGTTTACAACGTCGCACCATACGGCACTGACTCTAGTTGGTAGAATTTTATTGTTGATATTTTTCCCGACGTTCCTCCAGTTTTTTGTAAGTTAATTTACCGGAATTGGTTTGTGAAGACGATGTGTGGTAATATAATCATAGACGTTTCTAGTGTTGTTTTGTGCTGGTGGAAGTCTTATACAGCTCCAATCGCCATAGTGTTTTCGGACATAATCGAGGCTGGCATGCTACATTAACAGGAGCGTTCATATCCCCAGGACCTAACGAGATGAACAGAAGATTCGTGATGCCTGTCTTAGTGGCATGTATTAGTTTAAAAGCACGTCTTTAATTCCAAGTCCTCCGTTTTGCCTCTGCAAAGTCGCCGTGTGGAGGGATACTTTGAAGATATTTTGTTTCCACACATACCAAGAGGCTACAGCTAATATTTGATGTGCAGTGACCTGCAGTATCGGTAAGGCTGCTGCGACATTGTATATTTTGCTAAGTATGTATGTTTTTATAAAGTGAACTTTCTGCAGTCGGCCTAACGATCGCATGTCCTGGTCCTTCAACAAGGATCCGATGACATTAAGTTTCCGCTCCCAATTGTTCGTGGCCATGCGCTTGGGATTCGCCCTTAACCTCAAGCCGAGTTGGAGTCTCTCTTCAGTTACATCTAACCAGTGTACACCTGTTGCACTATTGTAAGAACAGAGATGCAGGTTCATTTGGCTACAAGAATGCGCATGTTCCTCCAGCATGACGGGGCTCCTGCACATTCTAGTCGTCAGGTGACACATTATCCAAACCTGACATTTCCCGGAAGGTGGATCATTGGATATGGGCACTTTTCTTGGCCTTCAAGGTTTTCGTACCTTACCTCTTTGGATTTTTGCCTGCGGGGATGGTTAAAGACGAAGTCTGCAAATAAAAAGTAAACCCAAGAGCCGATTTGATCGTTCGGGTTATGAATAGTGCAGCCCTCCTAAAAGAACGCAAAGACGACCTCAGTAAGGCTACACGTGGTGTTATTAAGAAAAGTCAAATGTGCATTGAAGTTGGTTGATCAATTTTTTGAAAATCAACTTTGAATGTCCTCATTTGGCTTTGCTTTATGTTTCTTAGCGTTACGTACTAACAGCTGTATCTCTGTACTCAATAAAAAGTGGACGCATTTATATGGATTTTTTTCCGTCTCTACTACCACCTGCTAAAATATGTACTATTCCTACTGAAACACCCTGTATATGGATATATGTGTGGTGTCTGTTCTTTCGGACATGTCCGAAAGAAAATGCTTCATGGCCTTCTGCAACGACCTTCGATCTAATTGTAGGGGCTGATAGAGATTTCAGAGCTGCTTGGCTGTCTGAATAAAAGTAGATGCCACGATTTTTGTAGGGTCTACTCTAATTTTCCTCCGTGCACATGCTGACAGAAAAAAGTGTAATACTGTGGCCATCTTCCCTAAAGAGATTTTACGCAGAACAACAGGCTTGGTACTTTCATGTGTTTTCGACCTGTCAGTAAACCACTATACTATGTCTCCTGCACGGTGTTGTGGTTCGTTATTCCACTGCTCCCTGCTTCCAACCGTTACATGGCAAAGTTCATTGAAACAGCTAGAAGTTATTGTGTAGTTAGTCGGCATTTCCCCAGCCATCGCCTTACTGATTTGGGATTCCGTATATTGCTTCAAATGCAGTGAACACTATGGGACTTAACTTCTGAGATCATCAGTCCCCTAGAACTTAGAACTACTTAAACCTAACTAACCTAAGGACATCACACACATCCATGCCCGAGGCAAGATTCGAACCTGTGACCGTAGCAGTCGCGCGGTTCCAGACTGTAGCGCCTAGAACCTCTCGGCCACTCCGGCTGGCTTTCCTTATATTCTAACTATATCCAGTTATTTCCAATTTTTAGCCTTTATGTCCTTGCCGCTGCCTTCATTTTAAGCCACAGGTGTAAGGCGGGCATGTCTAGCATAACATCCATTCCAAGAGTGGATGTTCTGCTAATTCCATCTGTTTGTGAAAGCAGGCCAATCTCTGCACTTTGCCAGACTCCCTAGCAGCCACCTTCCGTCCGACTTTGTTCATATTATAGGCCAATAAATTATCATTGGTCTTTTTGCAGGAATGTATATCCAGTACTTGCTGGGTTTAGACCCCAGTTTACCCTACAGCAGCTTCTAGTGCTTATAAGATTATCTTTCGCATTGGAAAATATTCTTTATGGGAGGTGTTCATAATAGTTTTCCATTGAGGGCTACCTACAACCCTCTCTAAAGTTTCATCGAGAAACATAATTTTTCAGTATGTGTGCTGGGCATGCTTCCCCATAAATAATACTACACCAATTTTCGGTGGACTCGTCTAAACACTTTTTCACAATGTTCAGTGCCCATAGGTTTAACAGCACTAGCAAATTTTCTAAGTCTTACTGTGGGTATATCGTCTACTTCTTCTTTTCAAGAGTAGTCTCCCGCATTAAGCTCATCTATGAGTTCATTCACCCTTAGGTTCTACATCTCTAACCATTGACTCGAAGGTCGTATTACTCGACATCCAGGAAGAGACAGAGGTCATCCAGAAAGGGTAGAGCTTTTTCCACCTTCCCAACAAGCTGGTGAAGTGTTACTTCACATGATTTGCTTCGCAAGTAGTATGAATTGGTGGATGACATCGGAATTTCACTGAGGCTTTTTACAGATGATGCTGTGGTGTATCGAGAGGTTGTAACAATGGAAAATTGTACTGAAATGCAGGAGGATCTGCAGCGCATTGATGCATGGTGCAGGGAATGGCAATTGAATCTCAATGTAGACACGTGTAATGTGCTGAGAATACATAGAAAGATAGATCCCTTATCATTTAGCTACAAAATAGCAGGTCAGCAACTGGAAGCAGTTAATTCCATAAATTATCTGGAAGTACGCATTAGGAGTGATTTAAAATGGAATGATCATATAAAGTTGATCGTCGGTAAAGCAGATGCCAGACTGAGATTCATTGGAAGAATCCTAAGAAAATGCAATCCGAAAACAAAGGAAGTAGGTTACAGTGCGCTTGTTCGCCCACTGCTTGAATACTGCTCAGCAGTGTGGGATCCTTACCAGATAGGGTTGATAGAAGAGATAGAGAAGATCCAACGGAGAGCAGCGCGCTTCGTTACAGGATCATTTAGTAATCGCGAAAGCGTTACGGAGATGATAGATAAACTCACGAAGAGACCATGAGGATAAAATCAGAGAGATTGGAGGCCTCACAGAAGCATACCGACAATCCTTCTTTCCACGAACAATACGAGACTGGAATAGGAGAACCAATAGAGGTACTCAGGGTACCCTCCGCCACACACCGTCAGGTGGCTTGCGTAGTATGGATGTAGATGTAGAAAATGTGACAGTTCATAGATAAAATTATGTATTCACAACAACAAAAAATTTGTCGGCAGAAAACAAAAGCGTGGCATTATGAATTTAGCAGTACCTCAAGGTTTTCGCTTTGACACTAAGGGTTACTAAAAGAAGCAAGACGAATTTTGCTAGAGCGTTGTCTTACGATTCCCTCATTGAATTTGTATCTGCCTGTTTATAGCTCTGCTACAAAACAATTAAAAATCTATCTTTCGGCGAACAGAAGCAGCATGCAACTGACAGGCAGGCACGTTGCCCAGGAGCTAGCGAATAAGCGCTGTCTCTCCCACTTACTTATTGACCCAGTAAGCGCTATGGCAGATAAACCGCGACATAAGAGGCAACAGTAGTTGTATTTCCGATGTGGAACGACTTTCGTGGACTGAAAACGTATACTGATATGTCACATCTCAAGCAAAAATCACTCAGTATTAAATTGAAATCAAGTGAATTTAGCAGGATAGTTCTGTGGCATCAGGGAAGTACCTCGTCGGTCACAGACTTGCCAAACATATTCCGCGCTGTTGCCATGTTTCAGTTATACCGCCAGGAAGGATACCAGCTGATGTGTTCTGTGAGTGACCTCGGAAGTGACTATAGCTTCGTCTCAAAGTTGCGGGTGGCGAGGGCCGCAAGATCCTCGTTACGTGTCAATGAGTCTTATTCGCATTTCTGTAACTAGGTTTAGGGGCTAGAGTGCAATTACTTGTAATACATCGATGCACTGAATGCAAACTAAGTGTCATTAATTAATAACTGCGGCAATTAGTTGTGTTTTACTGACTTAATCGGATCGAAACCTTGAAAGCGTATTCACCAAAAGCGATTCACAGTTTTGGAACTTCTCCGGTGGTTGAGTTAGCAATGTATATTTGCTGTACAATATTGTTATTGAGATCACTGTCATTGGCACATCCACCAGAAGACAGGCATGGCCTGGCTTATTGTTGTCAGCTTTACTGACGGATATTCTGCCTTTGTTAGAAACGTGAAGAACATTCCATATGGCGAAAACTTGATGTTTCTATTCTTCCAGCTCTAACATTCAAATAACAGGAAAGCGCATGTGAATCAACATTTAATAATGCCATCATAATCCGTGGATTCTGACAAATTCCATCTGTCATCTGATAATTGTGAAAAACTTCACAGCACCACAGTATGAACTCAAGGGTTTCATAGGATATCTATACTTAATTTCGTTGTGATCGTTTTAAATGACAGTACGGGAGAAGCAAAACCATCTGGCTTGAAACATACTTTTCCAGCGGGATTTGAATCATTGGCTACAGTTGCAGTAGCACGTCCAGTGAGGTATCAAGAATGTTAGCAATCACTCATTGCTATAGTATAGGCTATCACAGAAAATATACCACAACTACGGAGAATCAGACAAACAAACAACTACTGTACATCATGTAGTGTCCTGATATGCAACACTCCAAGTAATATATGAATACACAGATAACACAACAAAGATACATAAACACAAACCATTTCAGATTAGAATAGCTCGAGGTTGTACAGAGACCTTCTCACCTGAAATAAGTGGAAAAAGGCTATGACGAACCAAGCTACTTAGACTATATTACACATCCAAATGTAGTATATCACTTACCTCTACATTTTGCAACTTATTTTTGCCACACTTAGAGAAATTTTTATATGTTAATTTCTTTATATTATTTTAAATAGGATTAAGAACCGCATACCAATAAAACTGTAATAATAAGAAGTCTCTGCTGTTGGATTTAAAAGTATCCGGCCCACCTTTTATTTCAATGTGGTGGGTTTCTCTGTGCTGTTAATGAAATAAACAAATAAATGAAATAAATGGATCTCTGATATTTGGCACGGGTTGTGTGGGCCGTTCCGGGGAGTCCTGAATTTGTCGCTGTGCCAGGCCATCGGACATGTAGGGTGTGAGTTGGTGGAAGTTGGAAAGCAGTCAGAAGACCAGAACGGCGGGAGGGAGGTGTCAGCTGGCAGCAGGCGCGGGTCGCCTCCGTGGACGACGGCGGCCGGCAGCCTGCAGCCAGCCTTTGTTTACGAGGCCGGCGAGCGGCTGCTGGGACACTGTGCAGCAGCTCAGTTTCATCTGACGTACTTCCCAGCAAGGTTTTCATGTCAAGCACTTCTGCTTGTGCTCCTCCGCCGCTGTGTTTGCCTAATTGCAAGCTTGCTTGTGTATCGAGTTTGTGAAGCTAACTTTTCTCTCTTGCAAGTTGTCGTTATTGCTACTGGAACCCGTCGTCGCGTTTGTCTAAGTTCGGTCTCCTGCGGGGAAAAATCTTCCTAGTGTGTTTATTAGTTATTCATTTACTGTTCACCCCGATGTATATGTATATTAACATTCTGCTGCATTTGAAATTTGGTGTTTCTTACTGGATGTCTTATTATCTAGCGTTGAAATTTAACTGTTACCTTCTTAGCACTCATGCGGGAGTTTTTTTTACTGAATATTATCTAACCTTTTGTTTGTTTCTCATACAAGGAGCGTTCTGCTGGTAAAATGCATATGTCGTGTGACTAGGGCCTCCCGTCGGGTAGACCGTTCGCCGGGCGCAAGTCTTTCTATTTGACACCGCTTCGGCGACTTGGGCGTCGATGGAGATGAAATGATGATGATTAGGACAGAACAATACAACACCCAGTCCCTGAGCGGAAAAAAATCTCCCACCCAGCGGGCAATGGAACCCGGGCTCTTAAGATTCACATTCTGTCGCGCTGACCACTTTTTTTTCTTTTTTTGCTATTTTAATTTTTCTTTTTTTTCTGTTACTCTACCAATTTTTTTATATAAAAAATAAAATTAAAACGCGGTTCCTCCGCTTTATGGTCCAACAACGCGACCACTATTCTTTTTTCTTCTTTTTCTTTTTGGAAACAGGAAGGCAGGATAAATAAACAATCTTTATTCGTACACATGTGCTGTGCTAGGGATAAGAAAAGCATCGAGACAGCAAAAACAATTTGGAAACCATAAAATCAACGTAAAAGCCGCCCTCATATTTTAACATGAATAAAGTAAGTGACAATCCAGTCACGGGCGGGAGTGAAAATGAAGTTATCATCCGCATCACAATCCCTGCAACACGCGGTGTTGCATCGTAAATCTGGCAGAAAGCCGTATAATATTAACCATATCTGCCATTATTGGCGGCATGTAGTTCTCCTGCGTCGACCATTCTAAGGACAATTATCTCAGGCGGTTTCGGTGTTTACCATCGTTGTGGTTTTTTTCACGTTAACATAATCCAGTCATAACTGGCGCCAACAGGTAGGGGCCAGCTTCCTCCTCAGTGTGACACGTGCCAACATAACTGAACCGCGCGGTGCTGTCTCCAGTCTTCTCAGTTCTGGGACACCCCAGCTGTCTGCCGGATTGTGAAAAACACTTCCTAAAAAATTGTAAAAGCAAGTCCTGTATTTCGTATGACTCCGTATGAGCTCGTGTTGTTCTTGTAAATACATCCAATAATCCATCATGGACTTAATATCTGCTAATACAAATATTTCGTCACATGTCCGGCGATCCAATTGACCGCACACGTCTTTTGTTTGGGAAAAAAGATCTTGTCCGGTATAAAAAGTACATCCGATGTGATTCCGGTGTAGTTAGTGTGCCGAAGGAAGGCCAGTATTCGACGCGTCAGCATCCAGACGTCCCTCGCTGCGCCACACACTAAACCATGTTCTTCCGTTGCTAACAGCCCACAGTTTGTGCAAAGAAGAGAATCGACCATATGAATTGTATGTAATCGACTCCTGGTCACAAGTTTACAGTTTATGAGAATATACCACATCGATCTCGCTGCTGTTGACAGTAATGGAGTATGCACTGCACACCAAATGTGGTTCCACGTTCTCGACGGGTATCTGAATTCCATTATGTTGCGGCCATGGTGATCCATCAAGCACCTATAGATCTCCCGAGTCGATGGTATTCTCGTCGAAGGTACTTTCAGACGAACGTAACTGTAATCAACAAGAAATGAGGCAATGTGTGGAAGGGAAGGCGAAATATTGCCCACCGCTATCTGGGGCTCGTACGAAGGCGAACAAGTACTTCTGTCAGAGCTGACGTTATGGTATGCTTTCGTTGTTGCCAGTTTCGTATCATCGCTCGCATGTAAAGCGCCAAAGCTTTGTTTCGCACGTTTGTGAGGTTGAGGCCACCGTTCCGGAACTGTAGCGTTAACGTGTCATATTTGACCTTAAATAACATCCCAGTACTAACATAGTAACCAAAGGCAACCATGAGCCGGTCTGCAATACCCTTCGGTATTGGTAGGATCTGCGCTAAATGGGGCAGTCGTGACGCTATGTGAACATTGGTGTATGTCACACGTTGGATCATGTCAAAGGCTCTCAGTGAGTTGTTGCGTATCGTCAGACGAACATTCTGCAGAAGCCGCCGAGAACTCGCCGCCGCTGACCGCCGTAGTGAACGGGTAAATGTGATCCCCAGACATCTCAGCGATTCCACCGTGTGAAACGGTCCCGGTACGTCTGCCAGATCCCGTCCAATGTGCATAATTTTGGATTTCGTCATGTCAACGACACTGCCTGCCGCCATCCCTAAAGAGTCTAGATGTTCAACAGCCTGATGCACATCATGTCCTGATCTGACAAGGAGGATCAGGTCGTCCGCATATGCGCGACAAACGAAAGAGTTCTCATTAAGCGCTATCCCAGTAAGGGGTTGCCTCATAACACACATCAGCTACCGCAAACACCATCATGGAGAGTGGGCTGAGCTGTTAATAGGAATTGAGCCCGCTTCCCGGCCGTTTACAATCACCTTCGATGCAGCCCATCGTATTAGCCTCATAACGACGGAGATGAAAACAGGTGGAATCGCCATTCGGCTCATGACTGACGCCAAGAAGTCATGGTTCATCCTGTCGAACGCACGATCGAAGTCCACAGATATCATCGCTGCTCGCATTATACACGTTTCCGCAAGGGTGATAAGGTCACGGTATTCACTTAACGCCGAGGAGATGTTGCTTCGCACCCGTAGGCAAGCCTGATCAGGGGATATTGTCCTGGATATCGCCAGCCTGAAACGAGACGCTAGTAGTCGTGCAAAGATTTTATAGTCGGTGTTTAGCATAGTGAGAGACCTATATTGATTAACACTGTGACTCCCCGCCATCTTCGGGATGGGAAGAAGAAAGCCCGCCACAAAATCCGATGGTAGGCGCATGTCCATACGCATCCCCTCATTGTACGTCGACACCAGCTGTGGCATCATCATGTCCACGTTAACGTGATACCATCTGGCCCTGGTGATTTATAGGCCGCTCCTTTTGTGAGTGCCACCTTTATCTCGTCTTCTGTGAGTGACCCCCCCCCCCCCCCCCCCCCATGAACCATGGACCTTGCCGTTGGTGGGGAGGCTTGCGTGCCTCAGCGATACAGATGGCCGTACAGTAGGTGCAACCACAACGGAGGGGTATCTGTTGAGAGGCCAGACAAACATGTGGTTCCTGAAGAGGGGCAGCATCCTTTTCAGTAGTTGCAGGGGCAACAGTCTGGGTGATTGACTGATCTGGCCTTGCAACATTAACCAAAACGGCCTTGCTGTGCTGGTACTGTGAACGGCTGAAAGCAAGGGGAAACTACAGCCGTAACTTTTCCCGAGGACATGCAGCTTTACTGTATGGTTAAATGATGATGGCGTCCTCTTGGGTAAAATACTCCGGAGGTAAAATAGTCCCCCATTCGGATCTTCGAGTGGGGACTACTCAGGAAGACGTCGTTATCAGGAGAAAGAAAACTGGCGTTCTATGGATCGGAGCGTGGAATGTCAGATCCCTTAATCGGGCAGGTAGGTTAGAAAATTTAAAAAGGGAAATGGATAGGTTAAAGTTAGATATAGTGGGAATTACTGAAGTTCGGTGGCAGGAGGAACAAGACTTTTGGTCAGGTGAATACAGGATTATAAATACAAAATCAAATAGGGGTAATGCAGGAGCAGGTTTAATAATGAAGAAAAAAATAGGAGTGCGGGTAAGCTACTACAAACAGTATAGTGAACGCATTATTGTGGCCAAGATAGACACTAAGCCCATGCCTACTACAGTAGTACAGGTTTATATGCCAACTAGCTCTGCAGATGATTAAGAAATTGACGAGATGTATGATGAGATAAAAGAAATTATTCAGGTAGTGAAGGGAGACGAAACTTTAATAGTAAAGGGTGACGAATTCGTCAGTAGGAAAAGGGAGAGAAGGAAACATAGTAGGTGATTATGGATTGGGGCTAAGAAATGAAAGAGGAAGCCGTCTGGTAGAATTTTACACAGAGCATAACTTAATCATAGTTAACACTTGGTTCAAGAATCATAAAAGAAGGATGTATACATGGAAGAATCCTGGACATACTAAAAGGTATCAGATAGATTATATAATGATAAGACAGAGATTTAGGAACCAGGTCTTAAATTGTAAGACATTTCCAGGGGCAGATATTGACTCTGACCACAATCTATTGGTTATGAACTGTAGATTAAAACTGAAGAAACTACAAAAGGTGCTAATTTAAGGAGATGGGACCTGGATAAACTGACTAAACTAGAGGTTGTACAGAGTTTCAGGGAGAGCATAAGGGAACAATTGACAGGAATGGGGGAAAGAAATGCAGTAGAAGAAGAATGGGTAGCTTTGAGGGATGAAGTAGTGAAGGCAGCAGAGGATCAAGTAGGTAAAGAGACGAGGGCTGCTAGAAACCCTTGGGTAACAGAAGGAATGTTAAATTTAATTGATGAAAGGATAAAATGTAAAAATGCAGTAAATGAAGCAGGCAAAAAGGAATACAAACGTCTCAAAAAAGAGATCGACAGGAAGTGCAAAATGGCTAAGCGGGGATGGCTAGAGGACAAATGCAAGGATGTAGAAGCTTATCTCACTAGGAATAAGATTGATACTGCCTACAGGAAAATTAAAGAGACCTTTGGAGAGAAGAGAAGCACGTGTATGAATATCAAGTGCTCAGATGGCCACCCAGTTCTAAGCAAAGAAGGGAAGGCGGAAAGGTGGAAGGAGTATATAGAAGGTTTATACAAGGGCGATGTATTTGAGGGCAATATTATGGAAATGGAAGAGGATGTAGATGAAGACGAAATGGGAGGTAAGGTACTGCGTGAAGAGTTTGACAGATCACTGAAAGACCTGAGTCGAAACAAGGCCCGCGGAGTAGACAACTTTCCATTAGAACTACTGACGGCCTTGGGAGAGCCAGTCATGACAAAACTCTACCAGCTGGTGAGCAAGATGTATGAGACAGGTGAAATACCCTCAGACTTCAAGAAGAATATAATAATTCCAATCCCAAAGAAAGCAAGTTTTGACAGATGTGAAAATTACCGAACTATCAGTTTAATAAGTCACAGCTGCAAAATACTAACGCGAATTCTTTACAGACGAATGGAAAAACTGGTAGATGCGGACCTCGGGGAGGATCAGTTTGGATTCCGTAGAAATGTTGGAACACGTGAGGCAATACTGACCTTACGACTTATCTTGAAGAAAGATTAAGAAAAGGCAAATCCTACGTTTCTAGCATTTGTAGACTTATAGAAAGCTTTTGACAATGTTGACCTGAATACTCTCTTTCAAATTCTGAAGGTGGCAGGGGTAAAATACAGGGAGTGAGAGGCTATTTACAATTTGTACAGAAACCAGATTGCAGTTATTACAGTCGAGGGGCATGAAAGGGAAGCAGTGGTTGGGAAAGGAGTGAGACAGGGTTGTAGCCTCTCCCAGATGTTATTCAATCTGTATATTGAGCAAGCAGTAAAGGAAACAAAAGAAAAATTCGGAGTAGGTATTAAAATCCATGGAGAAGAAATAAAAACTTTGAGGTTCGCCGATGACATTGTAATTCTGTCAGAGACAGCAAAGGACTTGGAAGAGCAGTTGAACGGAATGGACAGCCTCTTGAAAGGAGCATATAAGATGAAAATCAACAAAAGCAAAACGAGGATAATGGAATGTAGTCACATTAAATCGAGTGATGCTGAGGGAATTAGATTAGGAAATGAGACACTTAAAGTAGTAAAAAAGTTTTGCTATTTGGGGAGCAAAATAACTGATGATGGTCGAAGTAGAGAGGATATAAAATGTAGAATGGCAATGGCAAGGAAAGCGTTTCTGAAGAAAAGAAATTTGTTAACATCGAATATAGATTTATGTATCCGGAAGTCGTTTCTGAAAGTATTTGTATGGAGTGTAGCCATGTATGGAAGTGAAACATGGACGATAACTAGTTTGGACAAGAAGAGAGTAGAAGCTTTCGAAATGTGGTGCTACAGAAGAATGCTGAAGATAATGTGGATAGATCACGTAACTAATGAGGAGGTATTGAATAGGATTAGGGAGAAGAGAAGTTTGTGGCACAACTTGACTAGAAGAAGGGATCAGTTGGTAGGACATGTTTTGAGGCATCAAGGGATCACAAATTTAGCATTGGAGGGCAGCGAGGAGGGTAAAAATCGTGGAGGGAGACCAAGAGATGAATAAACTAAGCTGATTCAGAAGGATGTATCGAGTAGCATGGAGAGCTGCATCAAACCAGTCTCAGGACTGAAGACAACAACAACTGTGAGTGGCTCCATAAGCGCTGCCTTATCCGTCTCTGTCAGTGTCGTTGGCAGACGTTGCAGTATCTCTTCCCCCACTCGACGGTCCGTCGGTGTACCGGCATAGAGGTGGCGGAAATGCTCTAAAACTTCATTTGCAATGTCCTGTTGTGTTGTCAGTTGTCGGCCATCTAAGCCGTGGAGCACTGTTCCCAAAGCCCGGCGGTAACGTTTAATGTTCCCGCGACACATAGTGCATCGAGGTACGTTTCCCAGTGATGCTGTCGAGACATCTTGTCCGTATTGGAATGCCACCCAGTCGTCGTCGCGTGATGGATAGGATTTGTGCCTTGACACGTTGAACTTCCGCATGATGTTCTGCAGACGGCACCTGGAATGACAGCTCACGAAGCATGGTGTAATAATAATCAAGAGTGTCTCTTTGCCATCTCGTCCTATCCCGACCATACTGTATGAAAGCTCTTCTTATTGCCTGCTTAGTACACTCGAGCCACCATTGAAGCACGGAGGTATATGTTGGTAGACGGCGTTGACATGTGGCCCATACCTCCTCGACTCTCTGACGACATTCGGGGTCCGCCAAAAGTGACGAATTGACCTTCATGTCCCGCGGCTTCTCCACACACTTGGCCTAGGGAGTAATATGGTACAAATGTAAGCCAGATGATCAGTAAATACCGCAGGCCATCGTTCGGGCGTCGACCACCTTATCCTGTAGGCCAACCGAAACATACATTCGATCGAGTCTGCTCGCCGAGTGACTGGTAATAAAAGTATATCCCTGACGGTTCCTATGAATCATGTCCCAGGTGTCGCTTAACTCCAGATCCTGGCACAGTACATGCAATTCACGACAGGTATTGTAATGTGGTGTCTGGTCTTTTTGAGCTAAAACACAATTTAAGTCGCCACCTATAATGAAATGATCGAATCTGCCGGGAAATAAGGGCACAATCTCTTCCGAATAATATCTCGCACGCACCCGTCTGTTGTCTGTACCGGAAGGGGCATAAACATTGAGAATGCGAATGCCATTAACAGTTATCGCCAATCCTCGTGCCGAAGGTAGATAAGCCAGGTCGCGAACCGAAATTCCGTCCCGGACCAATATCGCCGTTCCAGTGTCGTTGTTCAAGTGAGGCGAGGTGTAGGAGATGTATCCATGTTGTTCCTGGAACTCAGGAATGTAAATTTCCTGCACCATCAGTATATCCATATCCGACGCGTATATCATGTCCCTAAACAACTGCTGTTTCACGGGCGATCGAATCGTATTTACATTCACTGTCCCTATTCTGTATGCCTGGGGTCGAGTAGCTGTCATCTCCACATGATGTTAAAATGACAAAGTTTCACCGTATCAATATTCCCTTTGCACATCCGCAGAGGTCGCCCGACGGAAGTGAGGTATTAGGTTTCTTGAGATGCGGACGGATGCGAGTCCCCACCAATAGAATAGTCCGCATCGGTGATTTCGTCGTCCTGCTCATACCAGCTGATATTGTTGGGGTGCACCAAATTTCCCTGTGCGGCATTGATGTGTGACATCTGTTGTTCCTTCGCACCTTCATACTACGCCGCAGAAGGGGTGTCACGCCCCTGAGCGGATGCGTCGTCTGAACGACATGACATCTTTTCACTGTCCGAATTAATATGGTTTGCGACATCCGAAGCTTGTCGTTCCAACTGAGACAAGTCACAGTGTGAGACTCATCTGGGCTCCCAAGAAGAGAAGGGAGTGTCTCCGCCGAGTTAAGTCGGCGCTTTTTGCGGCGCTTTGGCGAGCGTTGTTTGCGGGCCCTAACCTCAGCCTTTGGTGTCGGCGAATCTTGTATCTCCTGCCACCGCCACAACGCCCTGGGGCCGTTTCACTTCAGCTTCCATTCCTAGTGTGATGCTGTCATCCTCTTTCTGCACCAACTGTAGCGTCTGGGAATGGAGGTTGGTCGGAGCCATTTCTTCTTCAGTGGGGTCCGAAGGCGCCTCAATCAACTGCGGCGTCGGTTCGATAGTGCGCTCCGACCTCGGCGTCACCTCCCCGCGAAGCGCCGCCACGTTGATGTAGTCGGATTCTGGAGGTCTCCGCTGGGGAGTTTCATGAGTCTCGTCTGCATACACGCAGATCGAAGATGTCCTTCACCCTCACACCCGGAGCATATCCGGGGCTGTCCATCATATATGACAATAGCTCTACAGCCGATGTTTATGTACGATGGCACATGTTTCGTGAGGGCAATTCGCACCTGTCGGACACCATTGAGCACTAGATACGTGCTAAAACTTGCCCAACGTTCGGCCGTATGACTAATAACTCTGCCATATGGCTGGAGTGATTCAGTGACCAATGATTCGGGTACCTCGAAAGGCAGATCGAAGACTCGAATCGTACGCACGCCCAGGCTCGAATGAGCTACTAAAACTTTGCCAATATGACCATCGGAGTATCGGAACTGGAATCCCTGTTTGGCGGCTTCAATGATTCTATTGCGTGCTGCGTCGTTAATCATCTTTACGTAAAGAGTGCTGCTCATGATTGATAAATGAATTCCAATAATCTCCGTGTAATTAAGATGCACTTCGTCCCTCAAGAAACGTTCGATTTCGAAAGCCTTTGGTCGTGCATACTCGTTACAGAACGTGAACTGTATCGTAGTTTTTCGGAAATTGTGTGCCATTGCGTTCGATTCAAACAGTAACACACGCGAGTGACTACGGTGTAAGCACCGCTACTTCCGCGAACGGTCGCAGCCGGGACGTAAACAAGTCCGAGCTGCTCCGCGGCTAAAGGCGGACTGACCACTCAGCTACCGGGGGTGGACGTTCTGTTGGTCATTCACCAGTTATTGCACTTTCTCTCATACGTTTTGGGTACTCTCATGGTTACTGAATTCTTGCCCAAGATTGGGAGTATTGATTAAAGTGTGGACGTTGTATTGAATACATATACTGGCTTTGAACTGTGGAGAGAATAATAAACTGCTTGGGTTAGCCTGTGGGTCACTGAGGTCGGCATATTGCTGCAGGATGACTACACGTGTCTGTTCTTTGTTTTAAAATTTGCACTTTGTGTGTTTTGGAAGCACTGGATTAGTGTGTCTCTGCCATAATACTGTACGGCATGTCGGTTCCCAGTGACGTCAGGGCCAATCTTGGTTGCGCTCCTCGGCTCTGGAGTGGATCTGAGGCCTTTGTACCTCATTTCAGAAATCTGTTATGCTTTATTAATGTGTATTTAAAGCACTTTTTGTTCTGCTGAAACTCGACTGCCTGTGTTGCTGTTTGAAAGCCAACATGAGATTAGAAATTTTAATTGTGCAGCAATTTTACCGTTGAATATTTCACAGTTGTTTTAAAGCTAATCTCTGTTCAGTTTAAAATTTAAAATTTAATTGACTAATGTTAAACAAGAAATTTGTTTGTTGATATTTAAATATACACTATTTAGTCTGAAGTTTAACTGGCTGTTCCTGTAATCTTAAAGAAAATGACTGCCTTGCTTCTTGACCGCGTTTCTTTTAAAGTAGGCTTTTGTTGTTAATAAATGCTGTTCAGTCTTGTCGTCGACAACAAATGGCGTTCAGAGTATTTTTTAATGTCCGGTACTGCCTCGCTCCAACGCACTGCCCTATCCATTTCGACCAGTCCTCTACCGTGCCTCGAAGTCACAGTCAGCACGACGACAACCACATCCCTTCTCAGTTCCTGCACGAACACCGGTGCGTCTCTCAAAGAAATGCTGGACGTTTTGGAACGCTTGGACGGTGGACGTTAAGTCGCACCCACCCGTTTCGCAGCCTACGTGACAGGTTTTCTTTCGTAGGTCAATACGGCTTACGGGAAAAAGCATTGTCGGGCCTACCTGTGAAAGCTGAAGCATGGTCTCTCCTCTGCAAAAAAATAATTACGGGCGCCCTGTCCGGACACGATTCGGCCAAAGTGCCGCAAAACTGGCGCCGGACCCTGACTGGAGCTGCCTCCCGTCCCGCTAAGTTCGCCTCCCCGCAGGACGCTGGCCTGCCCCCTACTGCTGGAGCACGTCCGCCGCCGTTCCACCCACAGGGGGCAGGCCAGCGTCCTGCGGGACTCCTCGCCTGCAGCCCAGCCTACCGAAGCACATTCCATCGCATTTGCGACATTGCCTGCCATAAAGTGGCTGTTTTGCTATCTACGCCAGCAACGGATGCCGTCCCCAACAGCAGGCTTCGCTGGCGATGAGGAAAAGCGTTTCCGACACGAGCGCAATTTCGTAATCTCAAAATGCAGCGTGCAAAACTACATTATTGTTGTGTCGGTTACCGTGGGTTCAGAAGCGACCCACACAAGGAAGAAGAGAACTTGCGATGATCAGTAGAAGGAATCCCAAATCGTCTGTACGAAACACTTTCCGAAAGCGGAATAAACGTAGCCTCCCTTTCTGAAGTGACTGCCTGTTCCTCCTACTTGCAAGTACGTTAGTCTCTATTACTACTCGCCGAACGCAGGCTAAGTATCGTGTTCCTGTTATCCAGTACTGATGCTCACGAAGACAGACCGAACTGGGCCGACGAGCGATGGGCGGCCGATTAAATCAGCGTTGACAGACGGCTCTGGACTGTCGGGGGCGGCAAGCAGCTGGGTGGCACGAGGAGCTGCGTGCCGCAACTCGGACCGAATACGAGCCCCGGCCGTGCCCCGAAATCCGTCCTGCGCTTCGGGGGGAACGTAGGCCGGGTAACCCCGGATGGGTGCAGGTCCATCGAATGCGCAGGCGATGCCGAAGAGGACGCAGCGGACGGCCACGCTGGCAGCAAGATACCGGTAGAACGCAAATATAGGGACGGAAAATCTGCGCAACAATTTCGCAATCGACAGGTAAGCATCTGGTTCTAGTGGCGGCGAAGTAACCCAGCAGGACCTTCAATTAAATACATGCGAGCGCCCAAATTTCGTACAATCGTTCTTTTCCAGCTCCTGTTGCGACCAGAAACTCTGAAAGGGATAGAGTAGTGAGGTGCAATGCAGTACCTGCGGAGCGTGGGAGGCGCCGAGCGCTGTGATGGGCGCAGCAACTGGACCAGCCTGCAGTGATACCACCCGTGTAGAAGCTGCGATGGCGGCGGATCGTCGCGGGGCCGTGAGCGGTAAGTTGCCTGGAGGAGGAACAGCGCGTGTGGGAGGCACCTAGTTCGTTCATCTGTTGCTTGAAAGCACGCACAAATCACACAACTTCTCCGAACGACTACATCTACATCTACATGACTACTCTGCAATTAACATTTAAGTGCTTGGCAGAGGGTTCATCGAACCACAATCATACTATCTCTCTACTATTCCACTCCCGAACAGCGAGCGGGAAAAACGAACACCTAAACCTTTCTGTTCGAGCTCTGATTTCTCTTATTTTATTTTGATTATCATTCCTACCTATGTAGGTTGGGCTCAACAAAATATTTTTGCATTCGGAAGAGAAAGTTGGTGACTGAAATTTCGTAAAAAGGTCTCGCCGCGACGAAAAACGTCTATGCTGTAATGACTTCCATCCCAACTCGTGTATCATATTTGCCACACTCTCTCCCCTATAACGTGATAATACAAAACGAGCTGCCCTTTTTAGCACCCTTTCGATGTCCTCCGTCAATCCCACTGAGGATGAAATGGAGCACGGATAAGGTGATTTACACCTTTGGCTGTACAAAACTGTTCAAAGTTCTGAACCACAAACTGTGGCCCGTTGTCGGTAACCAAAACTTCAGGCAAGTCTTCCAAGCAAAAAATTATGACAACGCCTGAATGACAATACGCGATGTAGTAGAGTTCGTGGGCACTGCAAATGGATATTTGCTAGAAGAGTCCACAACAATCAGCCACTGAGTGTTCCAAAAGGGACCAGAAAAATCAATATCCACTCGACACGGCCGCTGAGACTTTGGCCAACATGAAAACGTTTGCTGCGGGGACGGTAAATTTCCAGCACAAGCGCGATGCGGTGACATCTGTTTAATGTGGGCGTCCACGCCCGGTCAAGTACAGTGCCGACTCGATAACTGTTCTGTACGTACAATTTCCCGATGTCACTGGTGGAGCAATGGACGCACATCTTTTTGTAACCCTTTAGAAAGAATCACAAGCGAATGTCCACAGTCATTTTCCAATAAAATCACACACTGTGGAACGGAGAGGCTATGCCGATGAGCTAAATATCGGCGCACAAAAGAATTCAGAATCTTTTCCGCTGAACGAGGCCAAGCAGCACGGATGCAATGCAACGAAAATTTCAAGTCAGCGTCTGCTTTCGTCGCCTGTGGGATTTTCCTACAGAGGAAACGACTATAGAAGTTGTGTTCTGCGCATAAATGTGACAACAAGATGTGGCAGTAGCATCGAATTCAGAATGAAGGCGAGACAGTGTGTCACCATTTGCATGCTCCGACGTGGACCGGTACTGATTCTGTGATAATAACAAAGCGCTGTAGCTTCTGAGTCGAGTGCGGCGGAACACATTTGGATGGATGACACGAAGACTGTAGTGGCTTACAGTCTGTCACTAGCTAAAACTTCCGAGCAAGCAGGCAATGCTGAAACTTTGTCACTCCGTATACACTCCTGGAAATTGAAATAAGAACACCGTGAATTCATTGTCCCAGGAAGGGGAAACTTTATTGACACATTCCTGGGGTCAGATACATCACATGATCACACTGACAGAACCACAGGCACATAGACACAGGCAACAGAGCATGCACAATGTCGGCACTAGTACAGTGTATATCCACCTTTCGCAGCAATGCAGGCTGCTATTCTCCCATGGAGACGATCGTAGAGATGCTGGATGTAGTCCTGCGGAACGGCTTGCCATGCCATTTCCACCTGGCGCCTCAGTTGGACCAGCGTTCGTGCTGGACGTGCAGACCGCGTGAGACGACGCTTCATCCAGTCCCAAACATGCTCAATGGGGGACAGATCCGGAGATCTTGTTGGCCAGGGTAGTTGACTTTCACCTTCTAGAGCACGTTGGGTGGCACGGGATACATGCGGACGTGCATTGTCCTGTTGGAACAGCAAGTTCCCTTGCCGGTCTAGGAATGGTAGAACGATGGGTTCGATGACGGTTTGGATGTACCGTGCACTATTCAGTGTCCCCTCGACGATCACCAGACGTGTACGGCCAGTGTAGGAGATCGCTCCCCACACCATGATGCCGGGTGCTGGCTGGCCCTGTGTGCCTCGGTCGTATGCAGTCCTGATTGTGGCGCTCACCTGCACGGCGCCAAACACGCATACGACCATCATTGGCACCAAGGCAGAAGTGACTCTCATCGCTGAAGACGACACGTCTCCATTCGTCCCTCCATTCACGCCTGTCGCGACACCACTGGAGGCGGGCTGCACGATGTTCAGGCGTGAGCGGAAGACGGCCTAACGGTGTGCGGGACCGTAGCCCAGCTTCATGGAGACGGTTGCGAATGGTCCTCGCCGATACCCCAGGAGCAACAGTGTCCCTAATTTGCTGGGAAGTGGCGGTGCGGTCCCCTACGGCACTGCGTAGGATCCTACGGTCTTGGCGTGCATCCGTGGTTCGCTGCGGTCCGGTCCCAGGTCGACGGGCACGTGCACCTTCCGCCGACCACTGGCGACAACATCGATGTACTGTGGAGACCTCACGCCCCACGTGTTGAGCAATTCGGCGGTACGTCCACCCGGCCTCCCGCATGCCCACTATACGTCCTCGCTCAAAGTCCGTCAACTGCACATACGGTTCACGTCCACGCTGTCGCGGCATGCTACCAGTGTTAAAGACTGCAATGGAGCTCCGTATGCCACGGCAAACTGGCTGACACTGACGGCGGCGGTGCACAAATGCTGCGCAGCTAGCGCCATTCGACGGCCAACACCGCGGTTCCTGATGTGTCCGCTGTGCCGTGCGTGTGATCATTGCTTGTACAGCCCTCTCGCAGTGTCCGGAGCAAGTATGGTGGGTCTGACACACCGGTGTCAATGTGTTCTTTTTTCCATTTCCAGGAGTGTATAATAGCGAGAGCTTCATTTAGAAGTACTTCCAGTGAGTCATGGGGTCAATAGCTTGGACAGGAAGCAATCGGCCTGTCCTGTCAACCGAATCTGTATGAGGGTACAGCTCCGATTCCGTAGGAAGAACGGTCCACTGTCAAAACCACAGGCTTGGCGGGATCGAGATGTACAAGGAGTTTGTCACTCAACAAGGTATTTTTAAGTTTCTGGAATGCATCCTGACACTCTTTGGTCCGAACAAAAGGCACGTTCTTTCGGCGCAAACGATGAAACGGAGCAGCGATGTGGCCTCGTTGGACGTAAACCGGATATAATATGTCAACTGCCTGAGAAGTGGCCGCAGTTCCGTCACGTCTCGGAGGCCAGCAACGTCCCAGATGGCCAGCAAATGTAGTTGAAGGGGATGAATACACTGGCTATTAAGAACATGAATTTCAGCCTGAAAAAAGGCACAGACTTCAAGCTGAAGGTACTTGAAAAAACCGTACGAAGGTTACTCATATATTCATTCGGTGTGCTGCCTGACACTAAAATATGATCCGAGTTATTAGAACAGAATGGAACTTTTGTAGTAAGCTTTTATAAGTAGCGTTGGAGTATGGCAGACGCAGAAGCACAGACAAAGTGTAAGCGCAAAAAATTGAACAAAGCTAAACATGTATTGACGACGAACATGTTCTGAGACACGTGGGCCGGAATTTGCAAATAAGAATCGCGTAAGTCATTTTTTTTTAATGGCGCCCTGCAGCAACCCTGTCTATGAATTTCTGACGGCGCGGCTAGAGGGAGAAGCCCATTGAGTATCCTGGATAGGAGCAACAATGCCACTGTCTTGCTTTTCTTTAAGTCGCTTGCAACAAGAAAGTTAGGTTCAGCATTGTCCTTCATTGTAACGTGCGCGACAAAATTATTTGCTCTGCGAAGTACTTCACAAAATAAATTAGGAAAGTGATCAATCAACTGAGTAACACTGTCTTTCGGACTGAAAGCAGAAAGAGGAAGTACGTTGTTCTGAATACGAAGACCAAACTTATCAAGTGAATCTCACCCAACAATATTTCCACAGTCTCACGGACGCAAATCCAACAATATTTCCACAGTCTCACGGACGCAAAATTGTTAATGACGCTGTTCCGGTGTGGAACTAGAACGTGGGAGGCAAACCACACATACCAAGCACTGGAATGTCCCAACCGTTACACGCAGTGTGTTGCGTGCAATATGTCGTCGACTGTGAGGAGCCCAACTTTACATAAATGGCACAGTTAAGCGATGTAACGAAAGCGCCATTGCATAACTGAGCCGCACACAGCGTTCGGCAATGACTGAGCTACAAACGGTTTGACTGTCGTTGCACAGCACTTGGGCTGGCTGAAGTCACGTATTGGATTTTGTCATTACAAGTACCGCTAGACATTGTGGAGAAAATTACATTCATTGACCGGAAAGATGCTCCACGGTTATGAGAGCGAACGTTCTTAGAACTCTTCTTCTGTTGCAAGCACACAGACAATACACGTGCTGGCTTTTCACAAGCACAAGTAAAGCAAGTCGCGTTCCGCGAAGGGCAGTGTCGTCTTTTATGAATGGAAGAGCAGCGGGGAGATGATTTCACGGCAGACGTACGCGCTGGCTGTTGTTTACTCTGACCACGGTGCAGGGGCCCACTTGTGCGCGGCGGTCGGTCGCGAGGCCGTACCTGCTCGTCACTTTGCATTGCACTGCAGACGGGAGCTACCTCAAAGTTTTCCAGAACACTACCACACGAGTCCTGATGTTCATTAATTTGCTACACTTGTTTCAATGTAGGATCAGAATATCTGAGAATTTGTTCACGAGTCCTACAGTCTGATACATTGTGCGTAGTTGCATCTCGAATCATTGTGTACTGTCCACAGCTACACTGAAAATGACACTGTCATGTCAAACCCTGAAATTCAGTGACCCACATACGGTATGTCTGTTCTGGCTTTCACGACAATCGAAAGAGCTTCTAACGAGCTTCAGCAACATGTACCTAATCCTCGTAATACTTAGTGAGGGAAGAAAATAGCACCTCCGGTCTACTAGTCGGGAATAACTTCTGCGCGACGCAGTAAACTCCCGTGCCGGCCGTTAAGAAGAAATAAGGAAGTTTCACAGTGGGTTACACTCGATGTGGAGCACAATGAGCGGTGAACTGAGCCTAGTACTCGTCCCATTGCTCTTGTTGTTCACTGAACGTTCGGAACAGTGCAATGCAGGGAGATGGCGCCGCGGATGTGGCTGCCTGCTGTGGAGGCGTTGATGCGGCAGTAGCTTGCGCGTTAATGCTCTGCCGGACGGCAGTCATCAACTGCAATATTGGTAGTTCTGAAACTAAATAAATTGCATTAGTTCCGACCGCGCAGCAACCGAAGGCGCAGGCGAAGGCGGTGTAGGAGGCCTGTATAATGAGAGGAGTGCTTCAACAAATTGTAGGTAGAAGCAAGACAAAGGAAAACAATTAGTAGCAATGAGCCTGTGAGAGAAAAAGAAATATTAGTGACAGCGAAGGCAGCGTTGGTTCTGGAATCCTCGTCGCCAGATGTCGTGTCGGCTACTGTGGGAGTCAGCACGGAGACAGACAAGGAAGGAGGTGGCAGGAATCCAAACTCACCTGTACGAAACACTTTCTAGTTAGAAGGACACTTTATTTCCAAAAAGAAAATGAACATAACATCTCTTTATGAAGTGACTGCCTGGCCTCCTACTATCAAGTACTTTGGTCTCTATTACTACTCGCAGAACGCAGGGTAAGTATTGTATTCCTATTATTCAGTACTGGTGGTCATGGAGACTGCGACCGAGTTGGGCCGACAGGCGACGGGCGGCTGATTAAACGAGCATCGGCAGGGGTCGGCGAACTCCGGTCTGCCAGGAGGTGGCCGCTGCCCGCTCTTTGGGTCAGTGTGCGGCTCAGCGCCCTCTCGATGCCGCTGCGTGGCTCTGCGCTGCTCGGCGTGCAGCCCCTGCTTTACGACTGCACAGTGACACTCAAAACAGTGCCTCGTCACTGCCAGTCCTCCATCGTCGTCATTGTTTTGGATACTGTGTCTCCTTAATGTCACATAAGTGTTCTAATCTAATACCGATCACGACTGATCAAATAAGTCATCATTTATTCGCGAACCCCATCATTCGTTCGTTTGCAAAATGTTTCCAGGGTTTTGCTAAAACTTTCTTCCGTAATAATATTCTTTATTATTATTTTAAAATTAAATTAACTGTACAGTGCTCTTGTTACGTATGTATAACACCGGGAATTTATCACACAATACATCAATATTTCCCACGAATGCCTGATTTGCAATTATGTTACAACGTCAGGAATGCATTTGCAATGGAAATTTAATCAGCCAGCTTCTTTGTGTTCTAACAATACCAACAACAGCACCGCGTCCCCACTAAGGAACGGTTACACGGCTGTCAGGCCCTTCGTGTTCAACAATAGCCTACTTCTTCTTTCCTTGTGGCAAATGCAGTAAACTGTCAGTTCTGTACCAGAATAGTTTCCGTTCCCGTTTAAATAGGTAACTGGGTGAAAAGCAGAAGTCTGAACAGGGTTCAACAAACTCTCAAGTTATTGTTGTGTTAACAGGTCATCCACCTCCTAGTGATGTGCGTCAATCCGGCCAAAATGAGCCGTGTGTAAGGAAAGGAGAGTACGATGATAATTGCATTAGCTTTGGATTTTCACACATAAGTGACAAGGACTGTCCACGATCACAGTGTGTTGATTTGGCGACATTCTTTCTAACAGCAGTCTGCAACTTTCTCCAATCAAACGTCATTTAGAAACTAAACACCCCACTCAAGTAAACAAATCTGCTGATTTCTGTACACGAAATGCTAACGAGTAGAAAAATGATTTAAGTACTTTTGTTTCCGCTGCAAATAGTGATAATGAGAATGCTCTTGGCGCGTCTTACTGTGCTAGCTACAGAACTGGTAAAACTGTAAAACCTCATTCAATAGCTGAAGATTTACTGCCGCCATGATGTAGTACAGTGCATGCTTTTATAGTCTTTCACGAAAAGGTTAGTATGGTCCGAGATATGATCAACTACCAGATTAAGGATATATCAAATTACGTCGAAAATGAAATTTCGGGAGGAGTTCGTGGCAGTCCTCTTTTGCGATTCAACTTGGCGAATCGACTGATCTTGCCAATTTAGTCATTTTGTAACCTTTCGTTCGTTATATTAGTAGGCAGTCTCTAGAAGAAGAGCTACTACTGTGCAGACGTTTAAAAGAGAGAACTATAGGAGGACATGCATTTAAATTAACCGATGAATACTTTCGCAAAAATTCAATACACTCGACACGCTCAGTAGGCGTTTGTTCAAATGGCGCGAAATCTATTACTGCGTTGTATATTGGGTTCCTTGCCAAAGTTAACTCTGTAGCGCCGAACGCTTCTTGGACACATTGTTGCACTCAAGGACAGGCTCTTCTTTCTAAACGCATGACCGTTGAATTGAAAACTGCTGTGGGTTACAGTGAAAGTAATTAATTTTGTTAAGACTCTTCCTACAAATTCCCGCATCTTTGCTGTGCTTTGTGAGGAAATTGGAGTCGTTTATAAAAGTTTATTGTCTAACACTGAAGTTAGGTGGATATCTATTTACAGACCGTACGAGCTTAGAAGATAAAGTTTATGTTTTTTTCACAAACCATGTCTCTCACAAAGCAAAATGCACGAAAGATGAAATCTGGCAGTTCTAGACTTTAGCTTATTTGACAAAAATTATCTCAGAAATTAACAGTTTCAACTTATCTCTCCACGTGTCAAATACAAACGTTTATGTTGTACAAGACCATACAGAACTGTTCATTAAAAAACATTATTTTTAGGAAACATGTTTCAATAGGGATCAAACCGAGTGCTTTGATACACATCGCGATTCCTGGTGGAAAATTATTTTTCTTTGTACAAAATTTCAAGAACAAGGTAAAAGATCATTTGAAGGGTGTTGGGTGAGCCCACTCGTCTCTTACGGGGTGCTTAAAGGATGCTGCCTTCTCGGATAGCTAAGCAAATCACATTAATAGTTTTTATTACAATAAAGAAGATAGACAATACTTAACTTTGTATTTACAGCGAGTTGTCGCAAGCGATGGGCGACATGCAAACAGTCCGTGCCGTTCACTATATACAATGTCCATGTAAGCATTCACACCCGCTCATACGTCACTGCTGTCGTTAACATCACTGTTCACCTAGGCCTCTCTGTTAGTGGTTGTCTTCTACAGGCAGCAGTGGCGCTTATATCCGCGCTCCTGTCTTGCTGCGGTCCTAGTGAGCGCTCTATTGGCTGGCGTCGTCTCACAGCCTTCTCTGCTCTTGCATTCTTCACCTTCGTGCCATCGCCTGTCGATACGCCGGAACAAAGGAACTTGAAAAAACCTTCAGATAATATTTTCCTGCTAGGTCCAATTATAATTGGATTCGCAATCCCTTCGAAGATCAACAATATCTTTATTACCCATTTCATCCACATATTTGTATGAAAAATCGTTTCCTTCACATTCCTATTTAAAAATTAAATACAGAAACTGATTATGTGCTTAAAGTGATTTGAGACTTTAACGTCTGTGGTTCCTGACGTTAAGGGTCTGCGCCAAGGAAAGCAGGGGTAACCTTCTCACTCAATCCCAAGGAAGAGGTGAGTAATTACAACGCAAACTTGCATTTAGTATTGCGGCTAGGAGTGGGCGGTAAGTAACTTCTAAGCTGTAACTAGAGTAACCTTACGTTTTAACCGTTTTAGGTTAAATTGATTTAAGGTTATTAACCCTGTTGTCTGGAATGAAACTTTATGCGAGACTACTGTATGTATTTTCAGATCGTTGTAAAAGGGGTTCGAGAGTCAAAAAAGGTAGACAACCGATGAATTGGGTGAATGAGAGACGAGCCCTAAAGACTAACCACAACTTCTGTTATGCTATTAGAGAGAAATCCCTGGAAACAGTAACTAACGTAAAATTCCTATGCGAAGTGGCTGAAACGATATACCTCTACACCAACATCGATACTCCGCAATCCACCTTACTGCTCGTGGCGGAGGATACCTTGCACCACTACTAGTAACTTGCTTTCCTGTTCCACTCGTAAAGAGAACGACGGAAAAACGATTGTTTATATGTCTCCGAATGTGTCCCAATTTCTCGTATCTTATCTTCGTGCTCCTTACGCACAGTGTATGCTGGAGGCAACAGAATTGTTCTGCAATCAGCTTGCCTGCCGCGGTGGCCGAGCGGTTCTAGGCCCTTCAGTCAGGAACCGCGCTACTGCTACGGTCGCAGGTTCGAATCCTGCCTCGGGCATGCATGTGTGTGATGTCCTTAGGTTAGTTAGGTTTAAGTAGTTCTAAGTTCTAGGGGACTGATGACCTCCGATGTTAAGTCCCATAATGCTCAGAGCCATATGAATCTTATATGTAATCAGCTTTAAATACTGCCTCTCAATAGTATTCTTCCCTTCAGCGATTCCCATTTGAGTTACCGAAGCATCTCCGTAATATCTGCGTATTGTTCGAACATAACAAATCTAGCAGCCCGCCTCTGACTTGCCTCGATATCTTCCTTTAATCCGATTTGAGGCAAATCCGAAACACTCGAACAGTGCTCAAGATTAGGTTGCACCAGCGTCCAATATGCGGTCTCCGTCACAGATGAACACAATTTTGCCAATAAACCGAAGTCGACCATTCGCCTTTTCTGTCACAATCCTCACATCCTAGCTGCTTCTCATGTCGCTTTGCAACGTTACGTCCAGATATTTAAACGACGCAACAGTGTGGAGCAGGACACTACTGATGCTGTATTACGGATTGGTTTTTTACTCATCCGCATTAACTTACATTTTCCTACATTTATAGTTAACTGCCATTTATCACGGCAACTAGAAATTTTGTCTAAGTCATCTTGTGTCCTCTTAGAGTCTCTTGAGCGATTCTTTGTAAAAATATGGTGGTTCATGAACACAAGCTTCTCGATCTCAAGCAAGTTCATTAAATTCGAACTCAGAATATGTTCAGCGATTCTGTAGCAAACCGATGTTAGGAATATTGGTCTGCAATTCTGTGGGCCCGTTGTTTTGTCTTTCATATACACAGGAGTCACCTGCGCTTTTGCCAGGCTGTTGGGACTTTACACTGGGCGAGGTTTTCGCAATACATGCAAGCTAAGTAAGGCACCAACGTCGTAGAGTACTCTTTTAGAAACCGGACCGGGTATCGGTCTGGACGTGGCGAGTTATTGCTTTTCAACTCCTGCATTTGTTTCTCTATGGCAGGAATGCTTATTACTATGTCGTCCATACAGGAGTCTGTTCGATGGTCAAACGACGGAATGTTTGTACGATTCTCTTGTGTGAAATTTAAAGCTTCGTCATTAGTTGTGCTATCTTCAACTGCCACACCAGACTGGTCAACAACTGACTGGCTGAAAGCCTTACACCCACCAAGCAATTGTACATGGGACCAGAATTTTCTCGCGTTCTCTGCCATATCTTTTGCTAAGGTGTGAGGGTGTTTATTGTAGGCTTCACGCATAGATCTTTTCAGAGACGCACGAATCACTAATAATCTTTGCTTGTCGTCATTTGTGCGTTCTCTTTTGAACCGAGAGCGCAACAGCCTCTGCTTCCTCAGCATTCCCCGGAGCCTTAATCCACTTACAGTCTGCTTAAACTAGGCCAGTAATTCCGCTACGTCCACCTCAATGGAACTAGAAGATGTCATATCATTGCCTAAATAAAATGCTAGCAACTGATTATCTGCTCTTTCTAGCAGAAACACTCTCCTAGCCTTCTGAACAGATTCATTAAGTTTAGTAACCTTAGTTGATATAACGGCGTCATGATCGCTAATTCCCGTTTCTATACTGACGTTGTCGATAAGGCCCACGCTATTTGAAGCCACAAGCGATGTGGAGTTGAGTGTCCGTGTAAAGCAAAGAGTAGAAGAAACGCTCTTCAGCCTTAAACTCGTTGAGGCAAATCTTAAGGATTTGTAAATTATTCGTGAAAGAAGTGGCTTACTAAATACTTGTTCAACCATTCTTGATTATTGACAGTAAGCCGCGCATCCACATCGTATAGGATTAATAAAAGGGCTGCAGAAGATTCTATGAAAAGTGGCTATCAGGTGACCGTTTAGTAAGCCATAGGTATTACAGAGAAGCTGAATTAATTCTAGTGGCAGAATCTACAAGGTAAGGGGCATTGTTCATCACGGAAAAGTTAACTGGTAAAATTCTAGTCGACATACTTGGAGCGAGGCGATGGGCGAAGAAACATTATTTATGAAGCATCATTTCGGAATTTTGAGGATCGGTTGGTGTTGAATACACACTCCCACATAAAAGAGACTACCTTCCTGTAGTGGCCGGGAACACAACTCGGATCAGCTGCTTGGGAAGCAACCACGCTGGCAGTTGACCACCGCAGCATTGTGCTGCGCGCTACTTGCGCCCCTGATGTGTAGCCTTCCCTCCTGCCGCCACAGCCCGAAGGCGACCGTCCTGTAGGCATTGTCATCGCCAGGCGGAAGGCGACCACGTCTAAACTGGGTGTAGGGGCTGTTGCCAGGGCACGAAGAGTAGCACACCGCATTACCGTTTCCTGCATATGTCTCACGCAAACGATATTGGCAAGAAAATCAAAGAAATTAAGGCTTTCACAGATCTTCACTGACACATTCTTCCCTCGCACCGATCGTGAATGGTGTAGGGAAAAGGGATGACAGTGGATGGGGGATGATACTGGTAACGAAAGTAGCCTCAACCAGGAAGATTACGGTATGTACATAAAGATGAAAAATTACTGTCATACTGAACATTGGGTGAAAGATGTAACAAGAGAGGTTGTTGTTGCTGTTGTTGTCTTCAGTCCTGAGACTGGTTTGATGCAGCTCTCCATGCTACTCTATCCTGTGCAAGCTTCTTAATCTCCCAGTACCTACTGCAACCTACATCCTTCGGAACCTGCTTAGTGTATTCATCTCTTGGTCTCCCTCTACGATTTTTACCCTCCACGCTGCCCTCCAATACTAAATTGGTGATCCCTTGATGCCTCAGAACATGTCCTACCAACCGATCTCTTCTTCTGGTCAAGTTGTGCCACGAACTTCTCTTCTCCCCAATCCCATTCAATACTTCTTCATTAGTTATGTGATCTACCCATCTAATCTTCAGCATTCTTCTGTAGCACCACGTTTCGAAAGCTTCTATTCTCTTCTTCTCCAAACTATTTATCGTCCATGTTTCACTTCCATACATGGCTACACTCCATACAAATACTTTCAGAAATGACTCCCTGACACTTAAATCTATACTCGATGTTAACAAACTTCTCTTCCTCAGAAACGCTTTCCTTGTCATTGCCAGTCTACATTTTATATCCTCTGTACTTCGACCATCATCAGTTATTTTGCTCCCCAAATAGCAAAACTCCTTTCTACTTAAAGTGTCTCATTTCCTAATCTAATTCCTTCAGCATCACCCGACTTAATTCGACTACGTTCCATTATTCTCGTTTTGCTTTTGTTGATGTTCATCTTATATCCTCCTTTCAAGACACTGTCCATTCCGTTCAACTGCTCTTCCAAGCCCTTTGCTGTCTCTGAAGGAATTACAATGTCATCGGCGTATCTTAAAGTTTTTATTTCTTCTCCATGGATTTTAATACCTACTCCGAATTTTTCTTTTGTTTCCTTTATTGCTTGCTCAATATACAGATTGAATAACATCGGGGTTAGGCTGCAACCCTGTCTTACTCCCTTTCGAACTACTGCTTCCCTTTCATGTCCCTCGACTCTTATAACTGCCATCTGGTTTCTGTACAGATTGTAAATAGGCTTTCGCTCCCTGTATTTTACCCCTGCCACCTTTAGAATTTGAAAGATTGTATTCCAGTCAACATTGTCAAAAGCTTTCTCTAAGTCTACAAATGCTAGAAATGTAGGTTTGCCTTTCCTTAATCTTTCTTCTAAGATAACTCGTAAGGTCAGTATTGCCTCATGTGTTCCAGTATTTCTACGGAATCCAAACTGATCTTCCCCGAGCTCGGCTTCTACTAGTTTTTCCATTCGTCTGTAAAGAATTCGAGTTAGTGTTTTGCAGCTGTGGCTTATTAAACCGATTGTTCGGTAATCTGTCAACGCCTGCTTTCTTTGGGATTGGAATTATTATATTCTTGTTGAAGTCTGAGGGTATTTCGCCTGTTTCACACATCTTGCTCACCAGATGGTACAGTTTTGTCAGGACTGGCTCTCCCAAGGCCGTCAGTAGTTCCAATGGAATGTTGTCTACTCCGGGGACCTTGTTTCGACTGAGGTCTTTCAGTGCTCTGTCAAACTCTTCACGCAGTATCGTATCTCCCATTTCATCTTCATCTACATCCTCTTCTATTTCCATAATATTGTCCTGAAGTACATCGCCCTTGTATAGACCCTCTATATAGTCCTTCCACCTTCCAGCTTTCCCTTCTTTGCTTAGAACTGGGTTTCCATCTGAGCTCTTGATATTCATACAAGTGGTTCTCTTTCCTCCAAAAGTCTCTTTAATTTTCCTGTAGGCAGTATCTATATTACCCCTAGTGAGATAAGCCTCTACATCCTTACATTTGTCGTCTAGCCATCCCTGCTTAGCCATTTTGCACTTCCTGTCCATCTCATTTTTGAGACGTTTGTATTCCTTTTTGCTGCTTCATTTACTGCATTTTTGTATTTTCTCCTTTCATCAATTAAATTCAATATTTCTTCTGTTACCTAAGGATTTCTACAAGCCTCGTCTTTTTACCTACTTGATCCTCTGCCTTCACAATTTGTCCCTCAAAGCTACCCATTCTTCTTGTACTGTATGTCTGTCCCTCATTCCTGTCAATTGTTCCCTTATGCTCTCCCTGAAACTCTGTACAACCTCTGGTTCTCCTTAAATTCCCACCTTTTTGCAGTTTCTTCAGTTTTAATCTACAGTTCATAACCAATAGATTGTGATCAGAGTCCACATCTGCCCCTGGAAATGTCTTACAATTTAAAACCTGGTTCCTAAATCCCTGTCATCAGGAGAAAGAAAACTGGCGTTCTACGGATCGGAGCGTGGAATGTCAGATCCCTTAATCGGGCAGGTAGGTTAGAAAATTTAAAAAGGGAAATGGATAGGTTAAAGTTAGATATAGTGGGAATTAGTGAAGTTCGGTGGCAGGAGGAACAAGACTTCTGGTCAGGTGACTACAGGATTATAAATACAAAATCAAATAGGGGTAATGCAGGAGTAGGTTTAATAATGAATAGGAAAATAGGAATGCGGGTAAGCTACTACAAACAGCATAGTGAACGCATTATTGTGGCCAAGATAGATACGAAGCCCACACCTACTACAGTAGTACAAGTTTATATGCCAACTAGCTTTGCAGATGATGAAGAAATTGAAGAAATGTACGATGAAATGAAAGAAATTATTCAGATAGTGAAGGGAGACGAAAATTTAATAGTAATGGGTGACTGGAATTCGAGTGTAGGAAAAGGGAGAGAAGGAAACATAGTAGGTGAATATGGATTGGGGCTAAGAAATGAAAGAGGAAGCCGCCTAGTAGAATTTTGCACGGAGCACAATTTAATCATAGCTAACACTTGGTTTAAGAATCATGAAAGAAGGTTGTATACGTGGAAGAACCCTGGAGATACTAAAAGGTATCAGATAGATTATATAATGGTAAGACAGAGATTTAGGAACCAGGTTTTAAGTTGTAAGACATTTCCAGGGGCAGATGTGGACTCTGACCACAATCTATTGGTTATGACCTGTAGATTAAAACTGAAGAAACTGCAAAAATGTGGGAAATTAAGGAGATGGGACCTGGATAAACTGAAAGAACCAGAGGTTGTACAGAGTTTCAGGGAGAGCATAAGGGAACAATTGACAGGAATAGGGGAAAGAAGTACAGTAGAAGAAGAATGGGTAGCTCTGAGGGATGAAGTAGTGAAGGCAGCAGAGGATAAAGTAGGTACAAAGACGAGGGCTGCTAGAAATCGTTGGGTAACAGAAGAAATATTGAATTTAATTGATGAAAGGAGAAAATATAAAAATGCAGTAAATGAAGCAGGCAAAAAGGAATACAAACGTCTCAAAAATGAGATCGACAGGAAGTGCAAAATGGCTAAACAGGGATGGCTAGAGGACAAATGTAAGGATGTAGAAGCTTATCTCACTAGGGGTAAGATAGATACTGCCTACAGGAAAATTAAAGAGACCTTTGGAGAGAAAAGAACCACGTGTATGAATATCAAGAGCTCAGATGGCAGCCCAGTTCTAAGCAAAGAAGGGAAGGCAGAAAGGTGGAAGGAGTATATAGAAGGTTTATACAATTTGTACAGAAACCAGACGGCAGTCATAAAAGTCGAGGGGCATGAAAGGGAAGCAGTGGTTGGGAAAGGAGTGAGACAGGGTTGTAGCCTCTCCCCGATGTTATTCAATCTGTATACTGAGCAAGCAGTAAAGGAAACAAAAGAAAAATTTGGAGTAGGTATTAAAATTCATGGAGACGAAGTAAAAACTTTGAGGTTCGCCGACGACATTGTAATTCTGTCAGAGACGGCAAAGGACGTGGAAGAGCAGTTGAACGGAATGGACAGTGTTTTGAAAGGAGGATATAAGATGAACATTAACAAAAGCAAAACGAGGATAATGGAATGTAGTCAAATTAAATCGGGTGATGCTGAGGGAATTAGATTAGGAAATGAGACACTTAAAGTAGTAAAGGAGTTTTGCTATTTAGGAAGTAAAATAACTGATGATGGTCGAAGTAGAGAGGATATAAAATGTAGACTGGCAATGGCAAGGAAAGCGTTTCTGAAGAAGAGAAATTTGTTAACATCGAATATAGATTTATGTATCAGGAAGTCGTTTCTGAAAGTATTTGTTTAGAGTGTAGCCATGTATGGAAGTGAAACATGGACGATAACTAGTTTGGACAAGAAGAGAATAGAAGCTTTCGAAATGTGGTGCTACAGAAGAATACTGAAGATAAGGTGGATAGATCACGTAACTAATGAGGAGGTATTGAATAGGATTGGGGAGAAGAGAAGTTTGTGGCACAACTTGACTAGAAGAAGGGATCGGTTGGTAGGACATGTTTTGAGGCATCAAGGGATCACAAATTTAGCATTGGAGGGCAGCGTGGAGGGTAAAAATCGTAGAGGGAGACCGAGAGATGAGTACACTAAGCAGATTCAGAAGGATGTAGGTTGCAGTAGGTACTGGGAGATGAAGCAGCTTGCACAGGATAGAGTAGCATGGAGAGCTGCATCAAACCAGTCTCAGGACTGATGACAACAACAACAACAACACTATATAATCTATCTGATACCTTTTAGTATCTCCAGGGTTTTCCATGTATACAACCTCCTTTCATGATTCTGAAACCAAGTGTTAGCTATGATTAAATTGTGCTCTGTGCAAAATTCTACCAGGCGGCTTCCTCTTTCATTTCTTAGCCCCAATCCATATTCACCTACTACGTTTCCTTCTCTTCCTTTTCCTACTGACGAATTCCAGTCACCCATGACCATTAAATTTTCGTCTCCCTTCACTACCTGAATAATTTCTTTTATTTCATCATACATTTCTTCAATTTCTTCGTCATCTGCAGAGCTAGTTGGCATATAAATTTGTACTACATCTACATCTACATCTACATCCATACTCCGCAAGCCACCTGACGGTGTGTGGCGGAGGGTACCCTGAGTACCTCTATCGGTTCTCCCTTCTATTCCAGTCTCGTATTATACGTGGAAAGAAGGATTGTCGGTATGCTTCTGTGAGGGCTCTAATCTCTCTGATTTTATCCTCATGGTCTCTTTGCGAGATATACGTAGGAGGGAGCAATATACTGCTTGACTCTTCGGTGAAGATATGTTCTCGAAACTTTAACAAAAGCCCGTACCGAGCTACTGAGCGTCTCTCCTGCAGAGTCTTCCACTGGAGTTTATCTGTCATCTCCGTAACGCTCTCGTGATTACTAAATGATCCTGTAACAAAACGCGCTGCTCTCCGTTGGATCTTCTCTATCTCTTCTATCAACCCGATCTGGTGCGGATCCCACACTGCTGAGCAGCATTCAAGCAGTGGGCGAACAAGCGTACTGTAACCTACTTCCTTTGTTGTCGGACTGCATTTCCTTAGGATTCTTCCAATGAATCTCAGTCTGGCATCTGCTTTACCGACGATCAACTTTATATGATCATTCCATTTTAAATCACTCCTAATGCGTACTCCCAGATAATATATGGAATTAGCTGCTTCCAGTTGCTGACCTGCTATTTTGTAGCTAAATGATAAGGGACCTATCTTTCTATGTATTCGCATCACATTACACTTGTCTACATGGAGATTCAATTGCCATTCCGTGCACCATCCGTCAATTCGCTGTCATCCACCAGGTCATCTATGTATATTGTGAATAGCAACGGTCCTATGACACTCCCCTGCGGCACACCTGAAAGCACTTTTACTTCGGAAGACTTCTCTCCATTGAGAATGACATGCTGCGTTCTGTTATCTAGGAATTCCTCAATCCAATCACACAATTGATCTGATAGTCCGTATGCTCTTACTTTGTTCATTACATGACTGTGGGGAACTGTGTCAAACGCCTTGCGGAAGTGAAGAAACACGGCATCTACCTGTGAACCCGTGTCTAAGGCCCTCTGAGTCTCGTTGACGAATAGCGCGAGCTGGGTTTCACACGACCGTCTTTTTCGAAACCCATGATGATTCCTACAGAGTAGATTTCTAGTCTCCAGAAAAGACATTATACTCGAACATAATACGTGTTCCAAAATTCTACAACTGATCAACGTTAGAGATATAGGTCTATAGTTCTGCACATCTGTTCGACGTCCCTTCTTGAAAACGGGGATGACCTGTGCCGTTTTCCAATCCTTTGGAACACTTCGCTCTTCTAGAGACCTACGGTACACCGCTGCAAGAAGGGGGGCAAGTTCCTTCGCGTACTCTGTGTAAAATCGAACTGGTATCCCATCAGGTCCAGCGGCCTTTCCTCTTTTGAGCGATTTTAATTGTTTCTCTATCCCTCTGTCGTCTATTTCGATATCTACCATTTTGTCAACTGTGCGACAATCTAGAGAAGGAAGCACAGTGCAGTCTTCCTCTTTACTTTCGAATTCATTGAAAGCCTCTCGCATAGCCCTCCTTACACTACATTTCGCTTCGCGTAATTTTTGGAAGTTCCCTTTGCTTCCGCAGCAATTTTCTAACTCGGTTGTTGTACCACGGTGGCTCTTTCCCATCTCTTACGATCTTGCTTGGCACATGCTCATCTAACGCATATTCTACGATGGTTTTGCACTTTGTCCACTGATCCTCAACTCTATCTTTACTTGAGACAAAACTTTTGTGTTGAGCCGTCAGGTACTCTGTAATCTGCTTTTTGTCACTTTTGCTAAACAGAAAAATCTTCCTACCTTTTTTAATATTTCTATTTACGGCTGAAATCATCGATGCAGTAACCGCTTTATGATCGCTGATTCCCTGTTCTGCATTAACTGATTCAAATAGTTCGGGTCTGTTTGTCACCAGAAAGTCTAATATGTTATCGCCACGAGTCGGTTCTCTGTTTAACTGCTCAAGGTAGTTTCCAGATAAAGCACTTAAAAATATTTCACTGAATTCTTTTTCCCTGCCACCCGTTATGAAGGTTTGAGTCTCCCAGTCTATATCCGGCAAATTAATATCTCCACTCAGAACTATAACATGGTGGGGAAATCTACTCGAGATATTTTCCAAATTATTCTTCAGGTGCTGAGCCACAACAGCTGCTGAGCCCCGGGGCCTATAGAGACATCCAAGTACCATGTCTGAGCCTGCTTTAACCGTGACCTTCACCCAAATTATTTCACAACTCGAATCTCCGTCAATTTCCTTCGATACTACTGTAGTAGGTGCGGGCTTGGTATCTATCTTGGCCACAATAATGCGTTCACTATGCTGTTTGTAGTAGCTTACCCGCATTCCTATTTTCCTATTCATTATTAAACGTACTCCTGCATTACCCCTATTTGATTTTGTGTTTATAACCCTGTAGTCACCTGACCAGATGTCTTGTTCCTCCAGCCACCTAACTTCACTAATTCCCACTATATCCATTTCCCTTTTTAAATTTTCTAACCTACCTGCCCGATTAAGGGATCTGACATTCCACGCTCCGATCCGTAGAACGCCAGTTTTCTTTCTCCTGATAACGGCATCGTCTTGAGTAGTCCCCGCCCGGAGATCCGAATGGGGGACTATTTTACCTCCGGAATATTTTACCTCCGGAATATTTTATATCCGGAATATTTTAACCAAGAGGACGCCATCATAATTTAATCATACAGTAAAGCTGCATGCCCTCGGTAAAAATTACGGCCGTAGTTTCCCCTTGCTTTCAGCCGTTCGCAGTACCAGCACAGCAAGACCGTTTTGGTTATTGTTACAAGGCCAGATCAGTCAATCATCCAGACTGTTGCTCTTGCAACTACTGAAAAGGCTGCTGCCCCTCTTCAGGAACCACACGTTTGTCTGGCCTCTCAACAGATACCCCTCCGTTGTGGTTGTACCTACGGTACGGCTATCTGTATCACTGAGGCATGCAAGCCTCCCCAACAACGACAAGGTCCATGGTTCATGGGGGGGGGGGGGGGATTATCAGCTTTGATTTTATCCCTAATGAGTAATTAGGTTATGGTTGTGAAAGTCAATGTCAAAATGTCGGCTCAACCAACTCTGTACTGTGTCAAAGAAAAACACACTAGGAGTTACTCTTTTCTAAGGTCAAACCATCATCATAAGAGATACTGTACAAGAACCTCTAAAAGAGACCAATATGGAACATAAACAAGAATTATAAAAGTAACGAGGCTACATCCGCTGCATCAGTGTCTTCTTAAAATGTACGTCCACATGGCCATTAAATGATGAAACAAACTCTAGACAAAGCAAGTCACTATCAGACTCAAGATGGAAAGTAGCCTATTTCATAAGCTAACGGTGATGTGGACATACTACTTAAGAAGGCACAGGTGCAAGGGAGATTGCCACTTTATTTTATTCTTATTGTTCTCGTTTATGTTATATGTTGATCGCTATTATATGCTCTTTAACAGTAATTGTGATGATAAAGGCTTGACCATTTACAATGTAAATGTGTGAGAGAGCTGACATTTCAGCAGTCATTGAATTGTCAGCATTTTAAGTCATTAATGAGTCTCGTTAACCTTAATAAAAAGATGACAATAAAAAGAGGGTGGACAGTCCATAATGGGGCGCAACAATAGAAATGATATACAGGAAAATGATTTAGATATAACTCGTAGATGGCTGTGACGTTCAATATCATTTTCAAGCTGATCAGGAGGATAAACTGAGTAGTATGAAAAAAAGTTACGAAGTGGGACAGTGTCGTGTGATACTATATTCAAACTCTAACATTCTGAGAGAGAAGAAAAGTGAATCAGCCGTCTATTAAGCAACACCAATTGGCTCTCATTGCGCAGGAAGACGTGCATATATCCTCCAGTGTTCGTAGTAGGAAAGAATAGTTACGAACTGTGGCAGTGCCGTGTGAAACTATTTTCAAAATCTAACATTCTGAGAGAGAAGCAAGGTGAGTCAGCCGTGTATCCAGCAACACCACTTGACTTGCATTGCACAGGAAGACGTGCATTTATCCCCCAGTATTGGTTGTAGGAAAGAAAAGTTACGAAGTGTCGCAGTGTCGTGTGATACTATATTCAAACCCTAACATTGTGTGAGAGAAGCAAGGTGAGTCAGCCGTCAATCCAGCAACACCACTTGGCTTGTATCGCACAGGAAGAGATGCATTTATCCTACAGTGTTCATAGTAGGAAAGAAAAGATACGAAATGGGGCAGTGTCGTGTGACACTAAATTCAAACTCTAACATTCTGAGACAGAAGCAAGGTGAGTCAGCCGTCTATCCAGCAACACCACTTGGCTTTCATTGCACAAGAAGACGTGCATATATCCTCCAGTGTTCGTAGTAGGAAAGAAAAGTTACGAAGTGGTGCAGTGTCGTGTGATACTAAATTTAAACTCTAACATTATGACACAGAAGCAATGTGAATCAGCAGTCTACCCAGCAACACCACTAGGCTTGCATTGCACAGGAAGACGTGCATATATCCTCCAGCGTAGTATGAAAGAAAAGTTACGAAGTGGGGAAGTGTCGTGTGACACTGTATTCAAACTCTAACATGCTGAGAGAGAAGCAAGGTGAGTCAGCCGTCTATCCAGCAACACCACTTGGCTTGCATGGCTCAGGAAGACGTGCATATATCCTCCAGTTTTCGTAGTAGGAAAGAAAAGTTACGAAGTGGGACAATGTCCTATGATACTATATTCAAACTGTAACATTCTCAGAGAGAAGCAAGGTGAGTCAGCCGTCTATCCAAAACACCACTTGACTTACATTGCACAGCAAATATATCTTCCAGTGTTCGTAGTAGGTAAGGAAAGTTATGAAGTAGGGCTGTGCGGTGAAATACTATATTGAAACATTAAACATTCTGGGAGAGAAGCAAGGTGAGACAGCCATCTATCCAGCAACACCACTTGGATGCGTTGCAGAGGAAGACGTGCATATATCCCCCAGTGTTCGTAGCAGGAAAGAAAAGTTACGAAGTGGGGCATTGTCTTGTGATACTATATTAAAACTCTAACATTCTGAGAGAGGAGCAAGGTGAGTCAGCCGTCTATCGAAAACACCACGTGGCTTGCATTGCACTGGAAGACGAGTATTTATCCTCCAGTGTTCGTAGTAGGAAACAAAAGTTACGAAGTGGGGCAATGTCGTATGATACTATATTAAAACTCCAACATACAGAGAGAGAGGCAAGGGGAGTCAGCCGTCTATCCATCAACACCACTTGGCTTTCATTGCAAAGCAAAACGTGCATATATCCTCCAGTGTTCGTAATATGAAAGAAAAGTTACGAAGTGTGGCAGTGTGGTGTGATACTATATTCAAACTCTAACATTCTGAGAGGGAAGCAAGGTGAGTCAGCCGTATATCTAAAACACCACTTGACTTGCATTGCACAGGAAGACGTGCATATATCCTCCAGTTTTCGTAGTAGGAAAGAAAAGTTACGAAGTGGGACAATGTCCTATGATACTATATTCAAACTGTAACATTCTGAGAGAGAAGCAAGATGAGTCAGCCGTCTATCCGAAACACCACTTGACTTACATTGCACAGGAAGACGTGCATATATCCTCCAGTGTTCGTAGTACGAAAGAAAAGTTACGAAGTTGGGCAGTGTTTTGTGATACTATATTCAAACTCTAACATTGTGTGAGAGAAGCAAGGTGAGTCAGCCGTCAATCCAGCAACACCACTTGGCTTGTATCGCACAGGAAGAGATGCATATATCCTCCAGTGTTCGTAGTAGGAAAGAAAAGTCACGGAATGGGGCAATGTCGTATGATACTATATTCAAACTCCAAGATACAAAGAGAGTCAGCCGTCTATCCAGCAACACCACTTGGCTTTCATTGCACAGGAAGACGTGCATATATCCTCCAGTGTTCGTAGTAGGAAAGAAAAGTTACGAAGTGGGGCAGTGTCGTGTGATACTAAATTTAAACTCTAACATTCTGACACAGGAGCAATGTGAGTCAGCCGTCTATCCAGCAACACCACTAGGCTTGCATTGCACTGGAAGACGTGCATATATCCTCCAGCGTAGTACGAAAGAAAAGTTACGAAGTGGGGAAGTGTCGTGTGATACTGTATTCAAACTCTAACATTCTGAGAGAGAAGCAAGGTGAGTCAGCCGTCTATCCAGCAACACCACTTGGCTTTCATTGCAAAGGAAGACTTGCATATATCCTCCAGTGTTCGTAATATGAAAGAAAAGTTACGAAGTGGGGAAGTGTCGTGTGATACTATATTCGAACTCTAACGTGCTGAGAGAGAAGCAAGGAGAGTCAACCGTCTTTCCAGCAACAGCACTTGGCTTGCATTGCTCAGGAAGACGTGAATATATCCTCCAGTGTTCGTAGTAGGTGAGAAAAGTTACGAAGTGGGGCAATGTGGTGAAATACTATATTGAAACATTAAACATTCTGAGAGAGAAGCAAGGTGAGTCAGCCGTCTATCCAGCAACACCACTTGGCTTTCATTGCAAAGGAAGACTTGCATATATCCTCCAGTGTTCGTAATATGAAAGAAAAGTTACGAAGTGGGGAAGTGTCGTGTGATACTATATTCGAACTCTAACGTGCTGAGAGGGAAGCAAGGAGAGTCAGCCGTCTTTCCAGCAACACCACTTAGCTTTCATTGCACAGGAAGACGTGCATATATCCTCCAGTGTTCGTAGTAGGAAAGAATAGTTACGAAGTTTGGCAGTGTCATATGATACTATATTCGCACTCTAAAAATCTAAGAGAAGCAAGGTGAGTCAGCCATCCATTCAGCAACACCACTTGGATGCGTTGCACAGGAAGTCGTGCATACATCCCCGTGTTCATAGTAGTTAAGAAATGTTACGATGTGGGGCAGTGTCGTGTGATACTATATTCAAACTCTAACATTCTGAGAGAGAAGCAAGGTGAGTCAGCCGTCTATCCAAAACACCAATTGGCTTGCAGTGCAAAGGAATGCGTGCATATATTCTCGATTGTTCGTAGTAAGAATGAAAAGTTACGAAGTGCGGCTGTGTGGTGTGATACCTTATTCAAACTCTAACATTCTGGGCGAGATGCAAGGTGAGTTATACGTCTATCCACCAACAACACTCGGCTTGCGATGCACATGGATCCGTGCATATATCCTCCAGTGTTCGTAGTAGGAAAGAAAAGTTACGAAGATGCGAAGTATCATGTGATACTGTATTCAAACTCTAACATTCTGAGAGCGAATCAAGGTGAGTCAGACGCCTATCATGCGACACCACTTGTCTTGCATTGCACAGGAAGACGTGCATATATCCTCCAGTGTTCATAGTAGGAACGAAAAGTTACGAAGTGGGGCAGTGCCACGTGATACTATAATCAAAGTCCCACATTCTAAAAGAGAAGCAAGGTGAGTCTGCCGTCTATACAGCAACACCACTTGGCTTGCATTGCATGGGAAGACGTGCATATATCCTCCAGTGTTCGTAGTAGGAAAGAAAAATGACGAAGTGGGGCAGTGTCGTGTGATACTATATTCAAACTCTAACGTTCAGAGAGAGAAGCAAGGTGAGTCAGCCGTCTATCAGGCGACACCACTTGGCTTGCATTGCACAGGAAGCGTGCATATATCCTCCAGTGTTCATAGTAGGAACGAAAAGTTACGAAGTGGGGCAGTGCCACGTGATACTATATTCAAAGTCTCACATTCTGAGAGAGAAGCAAGGTGAGTTAGCCGCTTATAGAGCAACACCACGTGGCTTGCATTGCATGGGAGCACTTGCATATATTCTCCAGTGTTCGTAGTAGGAAAGAAAAGTTACGAAGTGTTGCAGTGTCGTATGATACTATATACAAACTCCAACATACTGAGTGAGAAGCAAGGTGAGTCAGCCGTCTATCATGCGACACCACTTGGCTTGAATTGCACAGGGATACGTCCATATATCCTCCAGTGTTCGTAGTAAGAAAGAGAAGTTACGAAGAGGCGAAGTGTCATGTGATACTGTATTCAAAGTCTAACATTCTGAGAGAGAAGCAAGGTGAGTCACCCGTGTATCCAACAACAACATTTGGCTGGCATTGCATGGAAAAACGTATATATATCCTCGATTATTTGTAGTAGGATAGAAAAGTTACGAAGTGCGGCAGTGTGGTGCGATAGTATATTCAAACTCTAACGTTCTGAGTGAGGAGCAAGGTGAGTCAGCCGTCTATCCACCAACACCACTTGGCTTGTATTGCACAGTAAGATATGCATTTATCCTATAGTGTTCGCAGTAGGAAAGAAAATTTACGAAGTGTGGCAGTGTCTTGTGTAACTATATTCAAACTCTCACATTCTGAGAGAGAAGCAATGTGAGTCAGCCGTCTATCCAGCTACACCACTTGGATTTAATTGCAGCCGAAGACGTGCATATATCCTCCAGTGTTCGTAGTAGAAAAGAAAAGTTACGTAGTGGGGCAGTGTTGTGTGATACTATATTCAAACTCTAACATTCTCAGAGAGAATCAAGGTAAGTCATACGTCTATCCTGCAACACCACTAGGCTTGCATTGCACAGGAAGACGTGCATATATCCTCCAGTTTTCGTAGTAGGGAAGAAAAGTAACGCAGTGGCGCAGCGTCGTGTGATACTAAATTCAACTCTAACATGCTAATAGGGAAGCAAGGTGTGTCAGTCGTCTATCCAGCAACACCACTTGTCTTGCATTGCACAGGAAGATGTGCAATTACGCTCTAGTGTTTGTAGTAGGAAACAAAAGTTACGATGTGGGGCACTGTCGTGTGATACCATATTGAAAATCTCAGATTCTGAGAGAGAAGCAATGTGAGTCAGCCGTCTATCCAGCAAGTCCACTTGGCTTTCATTGCACAGGAAGATCTGCATTTATTCTACAGTGCTCTTAGTAGGAAAGAAAACTTACGAAGTGGGGCAGTGCCGTGTGATACTTTATTCAAACTCAAATATGTTAAAAAAGGAGCAAGGTGAGTCAGCCGTCTATCCAGCAACACCACTTGTTTAGCATTGCACAGAAAAACGTGCATATATCCTCCAGATTTCGTAGTAGGAAAGAAAAGTTACGAAGTGGGCAATGTTATGTGGTACTATATTGAAACTCTAACATTCTGAGAGAGAAGCAAGGTGAGTCAGCCGTCTATCCAGCAACACCACTTGGATTTCATTGCACAGGAAGACGTGCATGTATCCCCCAGTGTTCGTAGTAGGAGAGAAAAGTTACGAAGTTTGGCAGTGTCTTGTGATACTATATTCAAACTCTAACATTCCGAGAGAAGCAATGTGAGTCAGCAGTCTATCCAGCAACACCAGTTGGCTTGTTTTGCACAGGAAGATGGGCATTTATTCTACAGTGTTCTTAGTACCAAAGAAAAGTTACGAAGTGCGACAGTGTCGTGTGATACTTTATTCAATCTCTAATATGGTAAAAAGAAGCAAGGTGAGTCAGCCGTCTATCCAGCAACACAATTTGGCTTGTATTGCGCAACAAGACTTGCATATATCCTCCAGTGTTCGTAGTAGGAAAGGAAAGTTACCAAGTGGATCAGTGTCGTGAGATACTTTATTGAAACGCTAACATTCTGTGAGAGAAGCAAGGTGAGTCAGCCATCTATCCAGCAACACCACTTGAATGCATTGCACAGGAAGACGTGCATTTATCCTCCAGTATTTGTAGTAGGAAAGAAAAGTTACGAAGTTGAGCAGTGTGGTGTAATACTATATTGAATCTCGAACATTCTGAGATAGAAACAAGGTGAGTCAGCTATCAAACCAGCGACACCACTTGGATGCGTTGCACGGAAAGACGTACATATATCCCGCAGTGTTCGTAGTAGGAGAGAAAATTTATGAAGTTTGGCAGTGTCTTGTGATACTATATTCCAACTCTAACATTCTGAGAAAGAAGCAAGGTGAGTCAGCCGTCTATCCAAAACTCCACTTCCCTTTCATTGCACAGGAATACTTGCATTTATCCTCCAGTGTTCGTAGTAGGAAAGAAACGTTACGAAGTGGGGCAGTGTCGTGTGATACTATATTCAAACTCTAACATTCTGAGAGCGATTCAAGGTGAGTCAGAGGTCTATCCAGCAACAGCACTCAAGGTGAGTCAGAGGTCTATCCAGCAACAGCACTTGGATGCGATGCACAGGAATTCGTCCATATACCCCCCAGTGTCCGTAGTAGGAGAGAAAGTTATGAAGTTTGGCAGTGTCTTGTGATACTATATTCCAACTCTAACATCCGGAGAGACAAGCAAGGTGAGTCAGCCGTCTATCCAGCAACACCAGTTGACTTGCATTGCAGAGGAAAACGTGCATATATCTTCCAGTGTTCGTAGTGGGAAAGAGAAGTTACGAAGTGGACCTGTGTCGTGTGATGCTATATTGAAACCTTAAAATTCTGAGAGAAAAGCAAGGTGAGTCAGCCATCTATCCAGTAACACCACTTGGATGCGTTGCACAGGAAGACGTGAATTTATCCTGCAGTATCCGTAGTAGGGAAAAAAAGGTACGAAGTGGGGCAGTGTGGACTAATACTATATTGAAACTCTAGCATTCTGAGAGAGAACCATGGTGAGTCAGCCATCTATCCAGCAACACCACTTGGATGCGTTGCACAGGAAGACGTGCATATATCCCCTTGTGTTCGTAGTATGAGAGAAAAGTTACGAAGTTTCAGTGTCTTGTGATACTATATTCAAACTCTAACATTCTGAGAGAGAAGCAAGGTGCGTCAGCCGTCTATCCAGCAACAGCACTTGGATTTCATTGTACAGGAAGACGTGCATATATCCCCCAGTATTTGTAGTATGTGAGAAAAGTAACGAAGTGGGGCAGTGTCTTGTAATACTATATTCAAACTGTAACATTCTGAGAGAGAATTAAGGTGAGGCAGACCTCTATCGAGCAACACCACTTGGTTAGCATTGCACAGGAAGACATGCATATATCCTCCAGTGTTCGTAGTAGGAGAGAAAATTTACGAAGTATGGCAGTGTCTTGTGGTACTATATACCAACTCTAACATGCTGAGAGAGAAGCAAGGTGAGTCAGCCGTCTATCCAAAACTCCACTTCCCTTTCATTGCACAGGAAAACTTGCATTTATCCTCCAGTGTTCGTAGTAGGAAAGAAACGTTACGAAGTGGGGCAGTGTCGTGTGATACTATATTCAAACTCTAAATTCTGAGAGAGAAGCAAGGTGAGTCAGCCGTATATCCAAAACACCACTTCCCTTTCATTGCACAGGAAGACGTGCATTTATCCTCCAGTGTTCGTAGTAGGAGAGAAAAGTTACGAAATTGGCAGTGTCTTGTGACACTATATTCAAACTCTAACATTCTGAGAGAGAAGCAAGGTGAGTCAGCCGCCTATCCAGCCACACCACTTGGATTTCATTGCACAGGAAGACGTGCATATATCCCCCAGTATTTGTAGTATGAGAGAAAAGTAACGAAGTGTGTCAGTGTCTTGTAATACTATATTCAACCTCTAACATTCTGAGAGAGATGCAATGTTAGTAGGCTGTTTAGGTTTTCTTATTGGTAACGCCACATAGCGCTCGGTATGAAAAAAATCACTGGCTGTGCCGTGTGCAGTCTGTGTTTAGTCTGCATTGTTGTCTGCCATTGTAGTGTTTGGCAGCGGCAGCTGGATGCTAACAGCGCGTAGCGTTGCGCAGTTGGAGGTGAGCCACCAGCAGTAGTGGACGTGGGGAGACAGATGGCGGAGTTTTGAAATTTGTAAGAATTGGTGTCATGAACTGCTATATATATTATGACTAGTGAGGTAAATACATTGTTTGTTCTCTATTAAAATCTTTCATTTGCTAACTATGCCTATCAGTAGTTAGTGCCTTCCGTAGTTTGAATCTTTTAGTTAGCTGGCAGTAGTGGCGCTTGCTGTATTGCAGTAGTTCGAGTAACGAAGATTTTTGTGAGGTAAGTGATTTGTGAAACATATAGATTAATGTTAGCCAGGGCCATTCTGTTGTAGGGATTACTGAAAGTCAGATTGCATTGCGCAAAAGAAATATTGTGTGTCAGTTTAAGGACAGTCGTGTAATAATTTTTCAAAGGGGGCGTTTCATATGTCGACCCTTAGCCAAGGATACCTCACTGGAATCTTCTGATTTTTTCTTGTAGTTTGTGTAGTTAGTGTAGCCTTTGTTTATTGCTAACGCGTAATCATAGAGAGAATTTCCTTTGTAGTTGCAGTCTTTCATTGTTGTACAGTAAAATAGTTATGGCATGCATGTAGTTTTGCACGAAGTATTTCGCAGCTGCGCTTGCAATTAACTAGATATTATTTTCAGTGCTATGTTAATGTGTTCTCTTATTTTTGTTCTTCAAATTGTGTTTTTTTGTGTTGTCGTGTGAAAAATTGTGACAATAATGGCGTGTGAAAAACGTAACACTAGGCTCCAAAGTAAACTGAGAAATGACAGTGAAGACGAAAGCAGTGTGTTAGCGTCACCATGTAATGAATTCACTAACGTTCAAAGTAGTAATTTGGTAATAGCGCATAGGGAAATGGAGCGGGCTGCAAATAATGGTGTAGGCAGTGAAACAATTAGTGAACAGGGAAGCATTACCGATCGATCGGTCGGCAACAGCTCGCCTCACGATTCCGAAATGACAGGACACAATCTTGCAAATACTGTAGATTCAGATTTTGCGTCCTCACCGTTTTATCAAATAAATCAGGACAGATTTTCTGTTTTTCAAACTGCGAATATTGGCGGTTCAAATGCATTGCCGAATAGCACTAAGGAACATGTTTCAGACACCAGTGCACTGTTATTACAATTAATGCAACAAATGGGACAAAAGCTTCAAAAGTTAGACACAATGGAACAAAATCAGAGACAAACACAGCAACAGTTGGACACAATGGAACATAATCTTCAAAAGTTAGACACAATGGAACAAAATCAGAGACAAACACAGCAAAAGCTTCAAACGTTAGACACAATGGAACAAAAGCTTCAAACGTTAGACACAATGGAACAAAAGCTTCAAACGTTAGACACAATGGAACAAAAGCTTCAAAAGTTAGACAGCACACTTGAACAAACACATGAAGATTTAACTAATGAGTTACATAACATCGAGTCGAAATGTCAAAAAGTCTGTAATGACATAAAAACACAAATTTGTGAGCATTTCCAACCTATTTTTTCGCGGCATGAAAATGCATTACAGAATCACGAAGCAGCCATAAAAGAACTGCAAACTATTGTTCATGAAAATCATGAGACCTTGCAAGCTAAAATTGACTCAGTTGCATCTACCGATTCGGTTACGCAACTTGCAAAATCTCAAGCGAACTTAAAGGACACAGTAGATACTCTGAAAATTGGTTCAGAAAGACACACAGAGGAAATTATTTCACTGTCGGATAAAGTAGCCGAACTTTCAGATCAGTTCACTAACTTATCTACGAAGGTAGATGATAGTCTGAATGACACAAAACCTGTAGCCTTCACTGACACTGAAGAGTATGAACAAATTAGGAAATTCAAACAGAATCAAAATCAAATCAACACACAGTACAAAAGAGAAATGCGGGAAGTACAAGATCAGTTGGCTCAAGTAATACAAGAATTACATATTTCAGAGGACACTCGCGCCCCAGTATGGGAAGAGGGACATAGCAATACAGGACAACTACAAAAAATAACACAGGGCATTTCGGAAATTATGAAAGTAATTGGCAAGGTGCACCGAATTTTGAGATGGAACCGCCGAAACGACGTAACAATGACCGATATGCTACCCGCCGACACGATGATTTTGACTATAAGCTGTTCATTACTGCACGTAAATTCAAAACATTTAAGAATTCTGGCAACGACATTCATCCACAAGCGTGGCTCCATCAATTCTCTCATTGTTTTCCTCCCAACTGGTCATTAGAACACAGATTAGAATTTATGTATGGCTACTTAGAGAATGAACCAGCTGTAAGAATGCGATCGGTCATTCACGATTGCCACAGTGAAGGAGAATTTTACCATGCCTTCCTCTCAGCATATTGGTCCCAAGCCACACAAGACCGAGTAAAACATAGCATCATAATGATGAAACATTTCGAACAATCTGAATTTTTCAGTCTTGTCAAATATTTTGAAGACATGTTACATAAGAATCAGTATCTTTCAAACCCATAAAGCCCCTCAGAACTCATCCGCATTTGCTTAATCAAATTACCTGAACATTTACGACAGATTATTTTAGCAGGACGATGCAAAGACGACATTGAAGCTTTTCAGGGACTGTTACAAGAACTGGAAATTGACATTGACAATCGCGGAACGCGAAAACAGGAACACAACAATTACAAGTCACACCTGTCACAATTCCGCGATGACAGAAATAATACACGACAAGGCTATTCGTACCACGTAAATCGTGACCAAAACGGACACCACCCGTATGACAACCGTTGGCAGAGTAGTAATTATTACAGGGAAAGATCACCTCTCCGTGGTAATGAATATGACAGAGACAATCATAGAAACAGACAATATGGCAACCAGAACTATTATCATCAAGGGAGACTGAATAACTTCAGACGCAACGGTCCAGCGCGCAGTTACGATTCAGGGAGAAATTCTCCACCACGTGACCGACAAGAAATTAATTACAGAAATTACCGACATGACGACAGACGATATGATCTTAACGACAGACCTGAATTGCATCAGAACTGGCGGGATTCAAACAGGGTAGGGCCCTCTCGTCAAGGTGAATTTGTAGAAGTTAGGTCTCCTAATCCCAATAACAGCGTGCGCCAACAAAGAGACAGACAATGACTCGCACCGCAGGCAGCCACGTGCGCCGGCTGGCTTAGCGAAAAATAACACAGACGCTAACCTTGAGAAAAGTTCCCGTATTCTTTACCGAGGTAATCACATGATAATTGCTTTTCAGTTGACAGTTTGCGTACTAGGAAGAGTAAAGGTTTACACCGCATTTCACATGTAAAACCGTTTATTGAAATATAATCTGCTTTTTAACTTTGTCTTTGCCATAAAGCTGTTCACATCACGTCACTAGTATACTTTGTCACACTAAGAATCTGTTAACATGCAACAATGTTTTGAAGTTAACTATCCAGTCTAGAACCTACGGAACATATTTAGACAGTATTTACGAGTGCATTGTTAGTGTGAACAGACAGACCAGTGTTATTGTGTGTGTACATTCTTGCTTGTTAGTTGCACGATTACGTAACGACTATAAGGCTCACATGCTTAGAACATTTACCAGTATTGCTAATGAGATTTTAATGCAACATTTTGGTTTACTTGAAAATACATTCTGGATTTAAAGTACTTTCTGTGAGATACCAGATGATACAGTGGTTAGGTTATGTGACAGCTACACGATTTTATCACGACGCTACTAATGAGTGACAATTTACAATGTTGCTTTTGCAGTTTATCTGTTTTATATCTGCACAGTTTTTCTGAATTTTTCTGGAAAGTAAAACATGTTTTAGTAGTAACTTTTGTGGTATAGTTACAATGAGACAGCCTTTTCTGTAGCACAACAATACGTTACAGTACAGTACTTACTTCATCACGGCAATAAGCGTAGTAACTACGATATCTATAAGCAAAGCATTTCCATTTCGTTTATCATGAGATAAGTACATTGACTTCTGCAGAACTTAGCTTTCGGAGGACAATAACTACGACACTTCCACAGAGATTGTCTTACAGCAAGACGCACATTTAGCGCTACAGGACACCCATTAAACTATTTATTTTTCAACATATTTGAATTACAAAGAAAGTTTTCCGTGATACATTCCATTCCATTGCTGTAATCTGTAACACCTGAGGATATAATTACATTAATCCTCAGGGGGGTACATGCTTACTTTGTATACCATGTGTTTGGCAAGCACAAGGAGCCCTAGCTAATATGGTATTTGCTTATACAACTTTACACATCGGTACCATATTTCTCTAACACAGAATTACACAGCTATCTGATTATTTGACAGAGAAACAAACATCTTTTTACTACGTCAGTAATACATATTTAAGCAATTACGCAGGTGGACAACTTCACACTTATGAAATTCTATTTCGTCTGTACTTTGTGAACTGTTCATATTTTTTCAGAACCATTGTGATACTATGACAGCTTTGAATTATGTACTTTGTGTGGGATCATGATTTTTAAAGTACGTTTGAGGTAGATGACAATATTGAAATGAGCAGAGAATTTTTTAGGTTTTGACATTATTACAGAAAGCTACGTTGATTTAGAGATTTGACTGAGGTGTTATGATGTTATTTTTACGATGACTATGTGTATTATGCTGTTATGGTATGTTTATGGTCAATAAGCTGATGCTATATGAATTATTTGACTATGCTATGTATGTGTTATGATGAAATATTGAAGAAGTGTCGACGAATAAGGTAAGGAATAAAGAGTAGTGGTTAGGGACTCTGATTCGTGAAAAAGGATGTTGGAAACCGAGAATCGTACTTTAAGAGTTATGAAATGAGTGTATATGCGTGAATGTATTACTATGCCGACGAAAATTTTTTGGACACTGTTATATCAATAGGATTTTGTTTCTACAGATTTGTAATGCAAGTTCTTGACCTGTGAAATTTTTTATATGAGACTGCCACTGTAGCGGAAACTGGTGTCGTAAATATTTCGGTAAGACAGTTAAGAGACCACCTGCGTGTAATGCGTCGTGGGCACCCAGCTGGGCGACAGCGACTGGGAAACAAGCCATTAGTGTGTGCCTTTCAGAGGCACAGGTGGAGAAAAAAAATAAAGAGGCCATTAACCTCGCTATTGAAATTCCTTTGTAGAAAGCATCGCAAAAACGACACGCTCATTACTTGGAAAGATATTTTCTTACATATGCATACCTGACAATGACAAGCGTCTTTCTATGAGAGTTGAGAGAATTTGTACTAACTTATGAAATGTCACATGACTATTGAATGATATTTTTATGCTTTGCCTTTCATAGTTGCTTGTTTCATTTGATATCTGTTTTCCAGCTGTGTTACATCATTGGTTTTATAAAATAAAAGTAAATGCATTTGCTAATGTGAAAACTTTCTGTCAACATACCTGTTAAATAATAATTTTATGATCCACATTCTTAAAAAAAAGGAGCACTTGGAAAGGAAAGAACAATAAGAAGGGACTAGTAACAGGAACTGTATACATAATTTTCTTTTCAAGTACTTGGTAATTAATTTAATAGAATAAGTTGTGGTGCATCACTTTAATTACATAGTCATTAAGATGTGATTATAACTTTCCCTTATCTGCATTGTTGTCTTTAGTGTACTATTTTTTCTGCTTGTGGGTTTGTCACGTTTACGTATAAGTTATTACATTTACTGCTGCTTGCTATGCTTACTTGCATTTTTTATTCATTGCTGTTTGTGTTAATCGTTTTGTGCTGCTGCATTGCGTCGTCCCTTAGTTTAGCATCTGAGCTCAGTAGATTTTAAGTTAGCTTAAGAGGGGGTAGACTATATAAGAAACTAACTATGATGAATTGGAAGAGAAGCATTGAGAAGCTATATGAAAATGATTTGGCCAAAAAAAGTAGTGTATAGTGGAGAAAAACTATTTTTGAAAGAGGATGAAAAAAGTACAGAAAGCAGGTATAGATAGGACTTTTGGAAATAATGAAGAACGAAGGGCGATCTTCGAGAAGTAAAGAAAGTTTTGTTTGCAAAATTCTGCAGTAAAACAAACCTTGCCCTTTCCTTGTGTTATCCCACTATGTGTTTGTGTACCCTTGTGTATTTATGTTCTTCCTGTCTTTAAATGTTTATCTGCTGAGACTTATGTTGCAGAATTTTTCTAATACTAAGCTACATTCACTATGATGAGGAATACTGTTATCCTCAAATATAATTTGCATTAATAACATTCTATTTACTTTGTAAAGATGTTTACACATTATTTATTCTGTTTTGTTCTAATGCTCATGAGTGAAGTTGATGTTTCAAAAGTTATTCTGATCTTTTACGTATGTACTTATGTCATAATTTTTGTAACACTGATGTATTTGCTATTTCGATTCTGTTGTAAAGCCTGTACTACTGCAAATGATATCTGTAGTCTTATGTTCTTTAAAGATGTATTTTGTACGTTTGTTATTGTATTATTATGTTATAAAATTGTAACTGACACTAGTTCATCAAATTAAGTAACTTGTAAAATACATTTCACTGCACACATTTCTGTTGGTCATCGTATATGGACAATATGTGAGAAGTAGGGACTGATAGTGTTTGCGCATGTGTTAATAACTCAGTAAGTGACTGGATAACAGCATTGCTGGTTCTAAGGACATTTCAAAAACAATTTTTCTGAGTGCACAAGCGGTGGTTATGGACTTGTTATATTATCCGCAAGACTCTTCAGTGGTGATTGTGCGCCTGCACAGTCAAACAGATGGCTGCTGGCCATCTCTACAAGGACTACAGTGGGTCTACACCTTTGATGACCCACAAATACCATTATTTCTACAAGGACTGCAATGGGTCTGCACATCTGGTGGCCCACCAATACCGTAATCTCTACCAGGACTGCAGTGGGTCTGCTCTGTGATGACCTACCTACCGATAGCCTTCAACGTCGACTGACTCTGTTGTGGCCCATTACCTGTCTGCATGTCAAGAGTCAGCACTGTCTTTCGTTGGAAGGACAACACTACTTCTTCAAGACTGCATGGAAATCCACTACTTCCGTGTGCATTTTCTTTTATTTCTCAGTCTTTGAGAAAAACACTACTATTTTACTGTGATGAATGATCAGGACTGTCTTTATGGACTGTGAGAAAATTTTAGCTTCTGACCAACATTGTATCAATAAGTGTGTGTATTTGATATCTTTGTTATAGTAATTATGAAAAATTTTATCAAATCGTTATTGGCCACTGCCCAAAAAAATTTGTAAAATTTTTTGTGGGGAGCATGGGGGCTATGTAAGTAGGCTGTTTAGGTTTTCTTATTGGTAACGCCACATAGCGCTCGGTATGAAAAAATCACTGGCTGTGCCGTGTGCAGTCTGTGTTTAGTCTGCATTGTTGTCTGCCATTGCAGTGTTGGGCAGCGGCAGCTGGATGCTAACAGCGCGTAGCGTTGCGCAGTTGGAGGTGAGCCGCCAGCAGTGGTGGACGTGGGGAGACAGATGGCGGAGTTTTGAAATTTGTAAGAATTGGTGTCATGAACTGCTATATATATTATGACTAGTGAGGTAAATACATTGTTTGTTCTCTATTAAAATCTTTCATTTGCTAACTATGCCTATCAGTAGTTAGTGCCTTCCGTAGTTTGAATCTTTTAGTTAGCTGGCAGTAGTGGCGCTTGCTATATTGCAGTAGTTCGAGTAACGAAGATTTTTTTGAGGTAAGTGGTTTGTGAAACATATAGATTAATGTTAGTCAGGGCCATTCTGTTGTAGGGATTACTGAAAGTCAGATTGCGTTGCGCAAAAAAAATATTGTGTGTCAGTTTAAGCACAGTCGTGTAATAATTTTTCAAAGGGCACGTTTCAGCAAGGTGAGTCAGCCGTCTATCCAGCAACACCACTTGGATTTCACTGCACAGGAAGACGTGCATATATCCCCCAGTATTTGTAGTATGAGAGAAAAGTAACGAAGTTGGGCAGTGTCTTGTAATACTATATTCAATTTCTAACATTCTGAGAGAGAAGCAAGGTGAGTCAGCCATCTATCGAAAATACCACTTCCCTTTCGTTGCACAGGAAGACGTGCATTTATCCTCCAGTGTTCGCAGTAGGAGAGAAAAGTTACGAAGTTTGGCAGTGTCTTGTGATACTATATTCAAACTCTAACATTCTGAGAGAGAAGCAAGGTGAGTCAGCCGTCTATCCAGCAACACCACTTGGATTTCATTGCACAGGAAGACGTGCATATATCCCCCAGTATTTGTAGTATGAGAGAAAAGTAACGAAGTGGGGCAGTGTCTTGTCATACTATATTCAAACTCTAACGTTCTGAGGGGGAAGCAAGGTGAGTCAGTCGTCTATCCAAAACAACACTTTCCTTTCATTGCACAGGAAGACGTGCATTTATCCTATACTGTTCGTAGTGGGAAGGAAAAGTTACGAAGTGGGGCAGTGTCGTGTCATACTATATTCAAACTCCAACATTCTGATAAAGAAGGAAAGTGAGTCAGCCGTCTACCCAGCAATACCACTTGGCTTGCATTGCACAGGGAGACGTGCATATATCATCAAGTGTTCGTAGTAGGAAAAAAAAGTTACGAAGTGGGGCAGTGGCTTGTGATACTATATTCAAACCCTAACATTCTGAGAGAGAAGCAAGGTGAGTCACCCGTCTATCCAGCAATACCACTTGGCTTGCTTTGCACAGGCCGTCACGTATTTATCCTCCAGTATTTGTTGTAAGAAAGAAAAGTTACGAAGTAGGCCAGTGTTTTCTGATACTGTATTCAATCTCTAACATTCAGAGAGATAAGCTAAGTGAGTCTGCCGTCTATCCAGCAACACCACTTGACTTGCATTGCACAGGAACATGTGCATATATCCTTCAGTGTTCGTAGTAAAAAAGAAAAGTTACGAAGTGGGGCAGTGTTGTGTTATACTATGTTCAAACTCTACAATTCTGTGCGAGAAGGAAGGTGAGTCAGCCGTCTCACCAACAACACCACATGGCTTGCATTGCACAGGAAGATGCACATAAATCATCTGGTGTTCGTAGTAGGAAGGAAAAGTTACGAAGTGGGGAAGTGTCGTGTGGTAATATATTCAAACTATAACATTCTGTGAGAGAAGCAAGGTAAGTCAGCCGTCTATCCAGCAACATCACTTGGTTTGCATTGCACAGGAAGAAGTACATTTATTTTCCGGTGTTCGTAGTAGGAAAGGAAAGTTACGAAATGGAGCAGTGTCGTCTGATACTACACTCCTGGAAATTGAAATAAGAACACCATGAATTCATTGTCCCAGGAAGGGGAAACTTTATGGACACATTCCTGGGGTCAGATACATCACATGATCACACTGACAGAACCACAGGCACATAGACACAGGCAACAGAGCATGCACAATGTCGGCACTAGTACAGTGTATATCCACCTTTCGCAGCAATGCAAGCTGCTATTCTCCCATGGAGACGATCGTAGAGATGTTGGATGTAGTCCTGTGAAACGGTTGCCATGCCATTTCCACCTGGCGCCTCAGTTTGACCAGCGATCGTGCTGGACGTGCAGAACGCGTGAGACGACGCTTCATCCAGTCCCAAACATGCTCAATGGGGGAGAGATCCGGATATCTTGCTGGCCAGGGTAGTTGACTTACACCTTCTAGAGCACGTTGGGTGGCACGGGATACATGCGGACGTGCATTGTCCTGTTGGAACAGCAAGTTCCCTTGCCAGTCTAGGAATGGTAGAACGATGGGTTCGATGACGGTTTGGATGTACCGTGCACTATTCAGTGTCCCCTCGACGATCACCAGAGGTGTACGGCCAGTGTAGGAGATCGCTCCCCACACCATGATGCCGGATGTTGGCCCTGTGTGCCTCGGTCGTATGCAGTCTTGATTGTGGCGCTCACCTGCGCGGCGCCAAACACACATACGACCATCATTGGCATCAAGGCAGAAGCGACTCTCATCGCTGAAGACGACACGTCTCCATTCGTCCCTCCATTCACGCCTGTCGCGACACCACTGGAGGCGGGCTGCACGATGTTGGGGCGTGAGCGGAAGACGGCCTAACGGTGTGCGGGACCGTAGCCCAGCTTCATGGAGACGGTTGCGAATGGTCCTCGCCGATACCCCAGGAGCAACAGTGTCCCTAATTTGCTGGGAAGTGGCGGTGTGGTCCCCAACGGCACTGCGTAGGATCCTACGGTCTTGGCGTCGCTGCAGTCCGGTCCCAGGTCGACGGGCACGTGCACCTTCCGCCGACCACTGGCGACAACATCGATGTACTGTGGAGACCTCACGCCCCACGTGTTGAGCAATTCGGCGGTACGTCCACCCGGCCTCCCACATGCCCACTATACGCCCTCGGTAAAAGTCCGTCAACTGCACATACGGTTTACGTCCACGCTGTCGCGGCATGCTACCAGTGTTAAAGACTGCGATGGAGCTCCGTATGCCACAGCAAACTGGCTGACACTGACGGTGGCGGTGCACAAATGCTGCGCAGCTAGCGCCATTCGACGGCCAACACCGCGGTTCCTGGTGTGTCCGCTGTGCCGTGCGTGTGATCATTGCTTGTACAGCCCTCTCGCAGTGCCCGCAGCAAGTATGGTGGGTCTGACACACCTGTGTCAATGTGTTCTTTTTTCCATTTCAAGGAAAGTATTTTCAAATTCTAACATTCTGAAAGTGAAGCAAGTCGAGTCAGCCTTCTATCCAAAACACCACATGGTTTGCATTGCCCAGGAAATCGTGCATAAATCATCGAGAGTTCGTAGTAGGAAGGAAAAGTTACGAAGTGGGGCAGTGTCGTGTGATACTATATTCTAACTCTAACATTCTGAGAGGGAAGCAAGGTGAGTTAGCCGCCTATCCAGCAACACCACTAGGTTTGCATTGCACAGGAAGACGTGCATATATCACCAAGTGATCGTAGTAGGAAAGAAAAATTACGAAGTGGGGCAGTGTCGTGTGATATTATATTCAATCTTTAACATTCTGGGAGAGAAGCAAGGTGAGTCAGCCTTCTGTCCAAAACACCATTTGATTTGCATTGTACAGGCATTCGTGCATTTATTCTCCAGTGTTCGTAGTAGCAAAGAAAAGTTACGAAGTGCTTCAGTATCGTATGATACTAAATTTAAAGGCTAACATTCTGAGACAGGAAAAAAGTTAGTCAGTCGTCTATCCATCAACATCGCTTGGCTTGCATTCCACAGGGAGACGTGCATATATCATCGAGTGTTCGTGGTAGGAAGGAAAAGTTACGAAGTTGGGCAATTTCGTGTGATACTATATTCAAACTCCAACATTCTGAGAGAGAGGCAAGGTGATTCAGCTGTCTATCCAGCAACACCATTTGGCTTGCATTGCACAGGAACACGTGCATATTCTAGTGTTTGTAGTAAAAAAGAAAACTTACGACGTGGGGCAGGGTCATGTGATACTACACTCCTGGAAATGGAAAAAAGAACACATTGACACCGGTGTGTCAGACCCACCATACTTGCTCCGGACACTGCGACAGGGCTGTACAAACAATGATCACACGCACGGCACAGCGGACACACCAGGAACCGCGGTGTTGGATGTCGAATGGCGCTAGCTGCGCAGCATTTGTGCACCGCCGCCGTCAGTGTCAGCCAGTTTGCCGTGGCATACGGAGCTCCATCGCTGTCTTTAACACTGGTAGCATGCTGCGACAGCGTGGACGTGAACCGTATGTGCAGTTGACGGCCTTTGACCGAGGGCGTATAGTGGGCATGCGGGAGGCCGGGTGGACGTACCACCGAATTGCTCAACACGTGGGGCGTGAGGTCTCCACAGAACATCGATGTTGTCGCCAGTGGTCGGCGGAAGGTGCACATGCCCGTCGACCTGGGACCGGACCGCAGCGACGCACGGATGCACGCCAAGACCGTAGGATCCTACGCAGTGCCGTTGGGGACCACACCGCCACTTCCCAGCAAATTAGGGACACTTGCTCCTGGGGTATCGGCGAGGACCATTCGCAACCGTCTCCATGAAGCTGGGCTACGGTCCCGCACACCGTTAGGCCGTCTTCCGCTCACGCCCCAACATCGTGCAGCCCGCCTCCAGTAGTGTCGCGACAGGCGTGAATGGAGGGACGAATGGAGACGTGTCGTCTTCAGCGATGAGAGTCGCTTTTGCCTTGATGCCAATGATGGTCGTATGCGTGTTTGGCGCCGTGCAGGTGAGCGCCACAATCAGGACTGCATACGACCGAGGCACACAGGGCCAACACCCGGCATCATGGTGTGGGGAGTGATCTCCTACACTGGCCGTTCACCTCTGGTGATCGTCGAGGGGACACTGAATAGTGCACGGTACATCCAAACTGTCATCGAACCCATCGTTCTACCATTCCTAGACCGGCAAGGGAACTTGCTGTTTCAACAGGACAATGCACGTCCGCATGTATCCCGTGCCACCCAACGTGCTCTAGAAGGTGTAAGTCAACTACCCTGGCCAGCAAGATATCCGGATCTCTCCCCCATTGAGCATGTTTGGGACTGGATGAAGCGTCGTCTCACGCGTTCTGCACATCCAGCACGATCGCTGGTCAAACTGAGGCGCCAGGTGGAAATGGCATGGCAAGGCGTTCCACAGGACTACATCCAGCATCTCTACGATCGTCTGCATGGCAGAATAGCAGCCTGCATTGCTGCGAAAGGTGGATATACACTGTACTAGTGCCGACATTGTGGATGCTCTGTTGCCTGTGTCTATGTGCCTGTGGTTCTGTCAGTGTGATCATGTGATGTATCTGACCCCAGGAATGTGTCAATAAAGTTTCCCCTTCCTGGGGCAATGAATTCACGGTGTTCTCATTTCAATTTTGAGGAGTGTATATTCTAACTCTAACATTCTGAGAGAGAAGAAAGGTGAGTCAGCCGCCTATACAGCAACACCACTTGGCTTGCATTGCACAGGAAGACGTGCATTTCTCCTCCAGTGTTCGTAGTAGGAAAGAAAAGTTACGAAGTGGGGCAGTGTCATGTGATACTATAATTAAACCCTAACATTCTGAGTAGAAGCAAGGTGGGTCAGCCGTCTGTCCAACAAACCCTCTTGGCTTGCATTGCACTGGTAGATGTGCATATATAATCGAGTGTTCGTAGTAGGAAAGAAAAGTAACGAAGTAAGGCAGTGTCGTGTGATACTATATTCAAACCCTAACATTTTGAGAGACAAGCAAGGTGAGTCAGCCGTCTATCCACAAACAACACTTGGCTTGCATTGTAAAGGAAGGTGTGCATATATCCTCCAGTTCGTAGTAGAAAGAAGAGATACGATGTGGGGCAGGGTCGTGTGATACTATATTCAAACTCTAACTTTCTGAGAGAGAAGCAAGGTGAGTCAGCTGTATATCCAGCAACACCATTTGGTTTGTATTGCGGAGGAAGATGTGCATATATCCTCCAGTGTTCGTAGTAGGATAGAAAAGTTATGAAGTGGGGCAGTGTCGTGTGGTACTATATTCAAACTCTAAGGTTCGGAGAGTGAAGCAAGGTGAGTTAGCCGTCTATCCAGCAACACCATTTGGCTTGCAATGCCCAGGAACACGTGCATATATCCTCTAGTGTTCGTAGTAGGAAAGAAAAGCTACGAAGTGGGGCAGTGTCGTGTGATACTATATTCAATCTCTAACATTCAGAGCGACAAGCAAGGTGAGTCAGCCCATTCTATAACAACACCACTTGGCTTGCATTGCAAAGCAAGATGTGAATTTATCCTCCAATGTTCGTTATTACCAAAGAAAAGTTACGAAGTGGGGCAGTGTCGTGTGATACTATATTCAAACTCTAAAATTCTGAGAGAGAAGCAGGGGAGTCAGCCGTCTATCCAGCAACACCATTTGGTTTGCACTGCCCAGGAACACGTGCATATATCCTCGAGTGTTCGTAGTAGGAAAGAAAAGTTACGAAATGGGGCAGTGTCGTGTGATACTATATTCAAACTCTAACATTCAGAGCGCCATGCAAGGTGAGTCAGCCCACTCTATAACAACACCACTTGGCGGGCATTGACAAGGAAGACGTGCATATTGTAATTAGGCTGTTTAGGTTTTCTTATTGGTAACGCCGCCACCACGTAGCGCTCTGTATGATAATCACTGGCTGTGCCGTGTGCAGTCTGTGGCTGGTTGGCATTATTGTAATACTCGCCATTGTAGTGTTGGGCAGCGGCAGCTGGATGCTTACAGCGCGTAGCGTTGGCAGTTGGAGGTGAGCCGCCAGCAGTAGTGGACGTGGGGAGAGAGATGGCGGAGTTTTGAAATTTGTAAGAATTGGTGTCAGGAACTGATATATATATATTATGACTATAAAGGTAAATACATTGTTTGTTCCCTATTAAAAGCCTTCATTTGCTAAATGTGCCTATCAGTAGTTAGTGACTCCCGTAGTTTGAATCTTTTAGTTAGCTGGCAGTAGCGGCGCTCGCTGTATTGCAGTAGTTCGAGTAACGAAGATTTTTGGTGAGGTAAGTGATTTGTGAAAGGTATAGGTTAATGTTAGTCAGGGCCATTCGTCGTAGGGATTTTTGAAAGTCAGATTGCGTTGAGCCAAAACTATTGTGTGTCAGTTTAAGCACAGTCGTGTATAATTGTTCAAAGAGGACGTTTCACATAGACCAGTCTTGTATAATTTTTCTAAGGGGACGTTTCATATGTCGACCCTTAGCCGAGGCTACCTCACTGGAATCTTCTGATTTTTTTCCTTGTAGTTTGTGTAATTAGTGTAGCTTTTGTTTATTGCTGACGCGTAATCATAGAGAGAATTTCCTTTGTAGTTGCAGTCTTTCATTGTTGTACAGTAAAATAGTTGTGGCATGCATGTAGTTTTGCACGAAGTATTTCGCAGCTGCGCTTGCAATTAACTAGATATTATTTTCAGTGCTATGTTAATGTGTTCTCTTATTTTTGTTCTTCAAATTGTGTTTTTTTGTGTTGTCGTGTGAAAAATTGTGACAATAATGGCGTGTGAAAAACGTAACACTAGGCTCCAAAGTAAACTGAGAAATGACAGTGAAGACGAAAGCAGTGTGTTAGCGTCACCATGTAATGAATTCACTAACGTTCAAAGTAGTAATTTGGTAATAGCGCATAGGGAAATGGAGCGGGCTGCAAATAATGGTGTAGGCAGTGAAACATTTAGTGAACAGGGAAGCATTACCGATCGATCGGTCGGCAACAGCTCGCCTCACGATTCCGAAATGACAGGACACAATCTTGCAAATACTGTAGATTCAGATTTTGCGTCCTCACCGTTTTCTCAAATAAATCAGGACAGATTTTATGTTTTTCAAACTGCGAATATTGGCGGTTCAAATGCATTGCCGAATAGCACTAAGGAACATGTTTCAGACACCAGTGCACTGTTATTACAATTAATGCAACAAATGGGACAAAAGCTTCAAAAGTTAGACACAATGGAACAAAATCAGAGACAAACACAGCAAAAGCTTCAAAAGTTAGACACAATGGAACATAATCTACAAAAGTTAGACACAATGGAACAAAATCTTCGGAAGTTAGACACAATTAAACAAAATCAGAGACAAACACAGCAACAGTTGGACACAATGGGACATAATCTTCGGAAGTTAGACACCACACTTGAACAAACACGTGAAGATTTAACTACTGAGTTACATAACATTGAATCGAAATGTCAAAAAATCTGTACTGACGTAAAAACACAAATTTTTGAGCATTTTCAACCTATTTTTTCGATGCATGAAAACTCATTACAGAATCACGAAGGACCCATAAAAGAATTGCAAACTGTTGTTCGTGAAAATCACGACACCTTGCAAGCTAAAATGGACTCAGTTGCATCCACCGATTCAGTTACGCAACTTGCTAGAACTCAGGAAAACTTAAAGGACACAGTAAATTCGATTTCAACACAAATAGACACTCTGAAACTTGGTTCAGAAAACACACTGAGGAAATGTGTTCACTATCGGAGAAATTAGCCGAACTTTCGGATCAGTTCACTAGTTTATCTACGAAGGTAGATGATAATTTGAATGACACAAAACCGGTAGTCTTTAATGACACAGAAGAGTGCGAACAAATCAGGAAATTCAAACAAAGTCTGAATCAAATTAGTACGCAACACCAAAGAGAAATCCGGGAAGTACAAGATCAGCTGACACAGGTAATACAACAATTACGTATTTCAGAGGACACTCGCGCTCCAATACGGGCAGAGGGACATAGAAATACGGAACAGCCACAAAATAATAACACAGGGCACTTCGGAAATTATGAAAGAAATTGGCAAGGTACACCGAATTCTGAGATGGAACCGCCGAAACGACGTAACAATGACCGATATGCTACCCGCCGACACGATGATTTTGACTATAAGCTCTTCATTACTACAGGTAAATTCAAAACATTTAAGAATTCTGGCAACGACATTCATCCACAAGCGTGGCTCCATCAATTCTCTCATTGTTTTCCTCCCAACTGGTCACTAGAGCACAGATTAGAATTTATGTGTGGCTACTTAGAGAATGAACCAGCTGTAAGAATGCGATCGGTCATTCACGATTGCCACAGTGAAGGAGAATTTTACCATGCCTTCCTCTCAGCATATTGGTCCCAAGCCACACAAGACCGAGTAAAACATGGCATCATGATGATGAAACATTTCGAACAATCTGAATTTTCCAGTCTTGTGAAATATTTTGTAGACATGTTGCACAAGAATCAGTACCTGTCAAACCCATACAGCCCGTCAGAACTCATCCGCATTTGCTTAATCAAATTGCCTGAACATTTACGGCATATTATTTTGGTAGGACGTTGCAAAGACGACATTGAAGCTTTTCAGGGGCTCTTACAAGAATTAGAAATTGACACTGACAATCGTGGAACGCGAAAACAGGAACATAACAATCACTACAGGTCACATTCATCGCAATTCCGCGATGAAAGAAACAATAACTGGACACGACAAGGCCAGTCTCACAACACAAATCGTGACAAAAACAGACACCACCCATATGACAACCACTGGCAGAGTAATAGTTACAGAGAAAGATCTCATTTCCGTAGTAATGAATATCACAGAGACAATCGTAGAAACAGACAATATGGGAGCCAAAACAATTACTATCAAGGGAGACAGAATAACTTCAGACGCAACGGTCCAGCGCGCAGTTACGATGCAGGGAGAAATTCTCCAACACTTGACCGACAAACAAGAAACTATGTAAACTACCGACAAAACGACAGACCTGAAATCCATCAGAACTGGCGAACTTCAAAGAGGGCAGGGCCTTCTCGTCAAGGTGAATTTGTAGAAGTTAGGTCTCCTAATCCCAATAACGGCGCGCGCCAACAAAGAAACAGACAATGACTCGCACCGCAGGCAGCCGCGTGCGCCGGCTGGCTCAGAGAAAAATAACGTAAGCTAACCTTGAGCAAAATTCCAGTGTTCCTTACCGACGTAATCACATGATAATTGCTTTTCAGTTGAAACTCTGAGTACTATGAAGAGTAAAGAATTGCACTATATTTCACATGTAAAACCGTTTATTGAGAGACAATCTGCTTTTTAACTTTGTCTTTGCCATAAAATTTTTCACTTCACGCTACTAGTACAATTTGTCACAGTGAGAAGCTAACATGCGACAATGTTTTGAAGTTAACTATCCAGTCTAGAACCTAGGGAACATTTTTAAACAGAAATTACGAGTGCATTGTTATAGTGAACAGACATCACTGTGTTATTGCGTGTGTACATTCTTGCTTGTTAGTTGCACGATTACGTAACGACTATAAGGCTCACATACTTAGAACATTTACCAGTATTACTAATGAGATTTTAATGCAACATTTTGGTTTACTTGAAAATACATTCTGGATTTAAAGTACTTTCTGTGAGATACCAGATGATACAGTGGTTGGTTTATGTGACAGCTACACGATTTTATCACGACGCTACTAATGAGTGACAATTTACAATGTTGCTTTTGCAGTTTATCTGTTTTATATATGCACAGTTTTTCTGAATTTTTCTGGAAAGTAAAACATGTTTTAGTAGTAACGTTTGTGGTATAGCTACAATGAGACAGCCTTTTCTGTAGCACAACAATACGTACAGTACAGTACTTACTTCATCACGGCAATAAGCGTAATAACTAAGATATCTATACGCAAAGCATTTCAATATCGTTTATCATGATGTAAGTACATTGACTTCTGCAGAACTTAGCTTCCGAAGGACAATAACTACGACACTTCCACAGAGATTGTCTTACAGCAAGACGCACATTTAGCGCTACAGGACACGCATTAAACTATTTATTTTTCAACATATATCCTCCAGTATTCGTAGTAGGAAAGAAACGTTTCGAGTTGGGGCAATGACGTGTGATACTATATTCAAACTCTAACATTCTGAGAGCCAAGCAAGGTGAGTCAGCCGTCTATGCAGCGACACCACTTGGCTTGCACATGAAGACGTGTATATATACTCCCATGTTCGTAGCAGGAAAGGAAAGTCACGGAGTGAGGCTGAGTGTTGTGATAATATATTCTAACATTCTGAGAGAGAAGCAAGGTGCCTCAGCCGTCTATCCAGCAACACAAATTGGCTTGTATTGCACAGGAAGACGTGAATATATCCTCTAGTGTTCGTAGCATGTAAAAAAGAGTTATGAAGTGGGGCAGTGTCGTGTGACACTATATTCAAACTCTTACATTCTGAAAGGGAAGCAAGGTAGGTCAGGCGTCTATCCAGCAACACCACTTGGCTTACATTACACATGAAGATTTGCATATATCCTCCAGTGTTATTAGTAGGAAAGAAAAGTTACGAAGTGGGGCAGTGTCATGTGAAACTATATTCAAACTCTAACATTATGAGAGAGAAGCAAGGTGAGTCAGCTGTAAATCCAGCAACACCACTTTGCATGCATTGCACAGGAACTCGTGAATATATTCTCCAGTGTTCGTAGTAGGAAAGAAAAGTCAGTAAGTGGGGCAGTGTCGTGTCATATTATATCCAAACTCTAACATTCTGAGAGAGAAGAACGTGTGTTAGCCGTCTATCAAACAATAGTAATTGGCTTGCATTGCACAGGAAGACCTGCATTTATCATCGAGTGTTCGTAGTGGGAAAGAAATGTTACGAAGTAGGGCCGTGTCGTGTGTTACTATATTCAAACTCTAACATTCTGAGAGAGAAGCAAGGTGAGTCAGCCGTCTATCCAGCACACCACTTGGCTTGCATTGCACAGGAAGACTTGCATATACTCTCCAGTGTTCGTAGTATGATAGAAAAGTTTCTAAGTGGGGCAGTGTCGTGTGATACTATACTCAAACTCTAACATTCTGAGAGAGAAGCAAGGTGAGTTAGCTGTATATCCAGCAACACCACGTGGCATGCATTGCACAGGAATTCGTGCATATTAGTAGGAAAGGAAAGTTAAGAAGTGGGTAAGTGTCATGTGATACTATATTCAAACTCTACCATTTTGAGAGAGAAGCAAGGTGAGTCAGCTGTATATCCAGGAACACCACTTGGGATGCATTGCACAGGAATTCGTGCATATATCCTCCAGTTTTCGTAGTAGGAAAGAAAAGTTACGAAGTAGGGCAGTGTCGTGAGATACTATATTCAAACTCTAAAATTCTGAGAGAGAAGCAAGGTGAGTCAGCCGTCTATTCAGCAACGACACTTGGATGCGTTGCACCAGAGGAAGAGCATGTATCCACAAGATTTCGTAGTAAAAAAGGAAAGTGAAGAAGTAGGGCAGTGTCGTGTGATTCTATATTCAAACTCTAACATTCTGAGAGAGAAAGTAGGTGAGGCAGCCATCTATCCAGCACCACCACTTGGCTTGCACAGGAAAACGTGCATATATCCTACGGTGTTCGTAATAGGAAAGAAAAGTCACAGAGTGCGGCAGTGTTATGTGATACTATATTCAAATTCTAGCAGTCTGAGAGAGAACCAAGGTCAGTCAGCCATCTATCCAGCAACACCACTTGGCTTGCATTACGCAGGAAGCCGTGCATAGATTCTCCAGAGTTGGTAGTAGGAAAGAAAAGTTACGAAGTGTGACAGTGTCGTGTGCTACTATATTCAAACTCTAACATTCTGAGAATGGAGAAAGATGAATCAGCTGTATATCCAGGAACACCACTTGGCATGCATTGCACAGGAATTCGTCCATATATTCTCCAGTGTTCGTAGTAGGAAAGAAAAGTTACGAAGTGGAACAGTGTCGTGTGATACTATTTTCAAATTCTAACATTCTGAGAGAGAAGCGAGGTGAATCAGCCATCTATCCAGCAACAGCAATTGGCTTGCATTGCACAGGAAGGCTTGCATATACTCTCCATTGTTCGTAGTAGGAAGAAAAGTTACAAAGTGGGGCAGTGTCGCGTGAAAATATTTTCAATCTCTAACATTCTGAGAGGGAAGCAGGGTGAGTCAGATGTCTATCCAGCAACACCACTAGGCTTGCATTGCACAGGAAGACGTGCATATATTCTCTAGAGTTGGTAATAGGAAAGAAAACTCACGAAGTGTGGCATTGTTGTGTGATACTATATTGAAAATCTAACATTCTGAGAGAGAACCAAGGTGAGTCAGCTGTAAATCCAGCAACACCACTTGGCATGCATTGCACAGGAAGCCGTGCATAGATTCTCCAGAGTTGGTAGTAGGAAAGAAAAGTTACGAAGTGGGTCAGTGTCGTGTGATACTGTAATCAAACTCTAACATTCCTAGAGAGAACCAAGGTCAGTCAGCCATCTAGCCAGCAACACCACTTGGCTTGCATTGCACAGGAAGCCGTGCATAGATTCTCCAGAGTTGGTAGTAGGAAAGAAAAGTTACGAAGTGGGGCAGTGTCGTGTGATACTGTAATCAAACTCTAACATTCCTAGAGAGAACCAAGGTCAGTCAGCCATCCATCCAGCAACACCACTTGGCTTGTATTGCACAGGAAGACTTGCATATACTCTCCAGTGTTCGTAGTATGATAGAAAAGTTTCGAAGTGGGCCAGAGTCGTGTGATACTGTACTCAAACTCTAACATTCTGAGAGAGAAGCAAGGTGAGTCAGTCGTCTATTCAGCAACGACACCTGGCTTGCATTGCACCAGAAGACGTGCATATATCCACAAGATTTCGTAGTAAAAAAGAAAAGTCACGAAGTAGGGCAGTGTCTTGTGATACTATATTCAAACTCTGACATTCTGAGAGAGAAAGAAGGTGAGTCAGCCATCTATCCAATAACACCACTTGGCTTGCATTGCACCGGAAGACGTGCATATACCCACCAGATTTCGTAGTAAAAAAGAAAAGTCACGAAGTAGGGCAGTGTCTTGTGATACTATATTCAAACTCTAACATTCTGAGAGAGAAGCAAGGTGAGTCAGCTGTATATCCAGCAACACCACTTGGCATGCACTGCACAGGAATTCGTGCATATTAGTAGGAAAGAAAAATTATGAAGTGGAGCGGTGTCATGTGATACTATATTCAAACTCTAACACTTTGAGAGAGAAGCAAGGTGAGTCAGCTGTATATCCAGCAACACCACTTGTGATGCATTGCACAGGAATTCGTGTGTATTGAAACGTCCCCTTAGAAAATTTTACAAGACTGGTCTATGTGAAACGTCCCCTTTGAACAATTATACACGAATGTGCTTAAGCTGACACACAATATTTTTAGGGCAACGCATTCTGACTTCCAAAAATCCCTACTAAAGAATGGCCCTGATTAACATTAACCTATACGTTTCACAAATCACTTACCTCAGAAAAATCTTCGTTACTCGAACTACTGCAATATAGCGAGCACCACTACTGCCAGCTAAATAAAAGATTCAAACTACGGAAGGCACTAACTACTGATAGGCATAGTTAGCGAATGAAAGATTCTAATAGAGAACAAACAATGTGTTTACCTTAATAGTCATAATATATATATCAGTTCATGACACCAATTCTTACATATTTCAAAACTCCGCCATCTCTCTCCCCACGTCCACCACTGCTGGCGGCTCACCTCCAACTGCGCAACGCTACGCGCTGTTAGCATCCAGCTGCCACTGTCCAACGCTACAATGGCAGACAACAATGCAAACCAGCCACAGACTGCACACGGCACAGCCTGTGATTTTTCATACAGAGCGCTACGTGGTGTTGGCGTTACCAATAAAAATACTTAAACAGCCTACTTACACAATATATTCTCCAATGTTCGTAGTAGGAAAGAAAAGTTACGAAGTTGGGCAGTGTCGTGTGATATTTTATTCAAACTTTAACATTTTGAGAGAGGAGCAAGGTAAGTCGGCTGTCTATCAAACAACACTAAATGGCTTGCATTGCACAGGAAGACCTGCATTTATCCTGCAGTGTTCGAAGTAGGAAAGAAAAGTTACGAAGTAGGGTAGTGTCGTGTGATACTATATTCAAATTCTAACATTCTGAGAGAGAAGCAAGGTGAGTCATCCGTCTAACCAACAACACCACTTGGTTTGCATTGCAAAGGGAGACGTGCATATATCGTCCAGTGTTCGTAGTCGGAAAGAGAAAATACGAAGTGGGGCAGTGTCATGTGATACTATATTCAAACTCTAACATTGTGAGAGAGAAGCAAGGTGAGTCAGCCGTCTATCCAGCAACACCACTTGGCTTGCATTGCACCGGAAGACGTGCATATACCCACCAGATTTCGTAGTAAAAAAGAAAAGTCACGAAGTAGGGCAGTGTCTTGTGATACTATATTCAAACTCTAACATTCTGAGAGAGAAGCGATGTGTGTCAGTCGTCCATCCAACAATACTACTTATCTTGGATTGTACACGAATACCTGCATTTATCCTCCAGTGTTTGTAGTAGGAAAGAAAAGTTACGAAGTAGGGCAGTCTCGTGTGATACTATATTCCAACTCAAACATTCTGAGACAGAGCAGGGTGAGTCTGCCATCTATCCAGCTACACCACTTCGCTTGCATTGCACAGGAAGACGTGCATATATCCTCCAGAGTTCGTAGTACGAAAGAAAAGTTACGAAGTTGCTCAGTGTTTTGTGATACTATATTCAAACTCTAACATTCTGAGAGAGAAGCAAGGTGAGTCAGACGTCTATCCAGCAGCACCACTTGGCTTGCATTGCACAATGAGACATGCATATATTCTCCAGAGTTGGTAGTAGGAAAGAAAGGTTACGAAGTGTGGCATTGTGTGTGATACTATATTCAGACTCTAACATTCTGAGAGAGAAGCAAGGTGAGTTAGCCGTCTATCCAGCAAACCACTTGGCCAGCATTGCACAGGAAGTCGTTCATATATTCTCCAGTGTTCGTAGTAGGAAAGAAATGTTACAATGTGGGGCAGTGTCTTGTGATACTATATTCAAACTCTAACATTCTGAGAGAGAAGCAAGGTGAGTCAGCCGTCTATCCAACAACACCACTTGGCTTGCATTTCACAGGAAGACGTGCATTTATCCTCAAGTGTTCGAAGTAGGAAAGTAAAGTTACGCAGTGGTGCAGTGTTGTGTGAAACTTTGATGAATGCTAATTGAAGTGGGAAAGCTGAAACTGAAGTGATTCTAACGTTGTGACTATTTTTTGTGACTGTATTCTATGTTGCCAGTGTGATGTATTTCCTGTAATTTAAGTATGTGTTGTTTGCATGGGAGAGTACCAATATAGTTTCAGATTCTGTGTTTTATGCATTTTCCTTTTTGTACCACTCGGTCTGGAGGAAAGTTTCGTGATGATGGGTGTGAGAGTTGAAGTGTGAGATACAGCAAAAGATCCACCATCCTAACTAGAAAGTGCACTGTAGCGTTAAATAATTACGAGATCATAAGATACAGAATCACAAATGTAAATCCATGCCCACTATGCGGAGTTTCTCATGTGTAATTGGTGTATAAAATGTAATGGTGTGTTTAGATTATCTTTGAATCATAATAGAATTTATCGGAATAAAAAAGATAGTGGAAAGTAAAAGATTGGTGGCTTTGTTCTTCGAATAGTGTGTAGTCATGATATTGAGAGTTTGTAATATGTGCGCCATTCATATGCAGTGCGATGGCCATGTGTTGGTTAAAAACGTTGGGTAAGAAAGAAAATTTCCAGAGCGTAGTGAACAATCAGAGTTGTGTAAATTCCTAATAGTCAGGTGTGCATTATCCGTTTCCGTTGCGTAATATTCAAACAGGAAGATGATTTGTAGCTTCATTATGGATACTAGAGCTCATAATCAGTCATTAATGTTTTTGCGAGATATAAGAATAAATCCACTCGGTTGGCAGACCGCTCACCTTGCAGGCCTGACAGCTTGATGCCACAGTATGAGCAAGCATGTGGGTGCCTCTCACTACTTCTAGCACCCATTGAAGTGTTGGAGTTCATTGTTGACATCAAATGCCGGTTCCGTAATAAAACAGTTAATCCTGAACAAGTGAATTAGAAGGCGTTGGTAAATGTTTTGTTGTACAATTTTTATAAATTTGTAGCATGTAAACTTATTTTGATATAGCTATAGTTTTTTCCGAAACTCTGCCCACACATGTCGCATTGTAATATTAAACTCTGATGCTCGTTCGACTTTTATTGTTTTTTGTGCTTGAATAGACACCTATCAGTGCTGCTCTGTCTAGGAGGTATTACATATTGATACGCTAGTTCATCATCAGACCCTACTGCTCACGTAAATGTACATCATGCTTGTTTCTGTAAATAGCAACTTATTCAATAGCTTCAAACCAGAATAACCCCAAAGTGCCTAACATACACGGGAACACCACCAACTTGGCCTCATACTTTACAGGGAAAAAATGAACTTGCAAGATACCAGCCCCATAAACCCATCCCACGTCAAAATTTTGGTCATACTTCTGATAGTACGCAGTTACGACATCCTAAGTGAACAGTTCTCAAACATCAGCTCCTACTGATTGTGTCTCACTCTCTGCCCCACTGCTACCATAGGGAAGTGCAGGTTTTGTCACACGCAGGAATCAAGGCCCCTTTTCCCCATTTTACATCTACATCTACATGGATACTATGCAGATCACATTTGAGTGCCTGGAAGAGTTCACCGAACCATCTACGTTTTTTGCATTATGTATGATCATTTTGCTGAAAGTAGAAAGCGTGTAAAAAGTGATTCAGCATTTGTGCCACACGAGTACATAGAAAAAAACGAGCGAAATCGGGGAAAATTGGCAAAATTCCAACGATAAGACACAAAACAAAGGATCTCTAACGCCTAAATGATGTCTAATGCCTTCTGCAGCCATCTGATAAATAGCTACCATAGTTCGAAAGCAATAATTTCAATAAACAATAGAATAATTCGAGTACTTGATCGCCTCAGTGGTTGTCAGCTGTCCTGCAAAGTAGACAGCTTGTGCTAATGTAACGTTCCGGCGCCAAAAATGGGCCGTCACACACTCAACCCCCTCCCTCCCCCCCTCCCAGTCTAGAACAAAGCACCCACACATCACCTTGTTATTCCTGCAACGAGTTTGAAAGTGCAGAGAAAAACGTTTTACACTGTATTATGTTTTTAATAATACGTGATATAACGGTTAGACCATTGGTGACAGAGCACCTCGAGTTCCTGCTGCTAACAAGACGTGTACACTGTTCGTTTGTTATATATTTTTACGAGCTTCAAACAGGAGCGACTTCACTAATTGATAGGAACAGTGACTGCTGTGTACAGATGTGAACTGAGTTGGTGACACTTCGCTCACAGCTCCAGGGTGTGTTGTCTTCTGTCGCACAGCTTGAGGCTGCTCCCATGGGGAATCACTGTTGGGGGGTCAGACACATGGATGCAAGGGACGTCAAACACGTCCGACGTGCCCACGATCGGTCCACTACTGTGGTCGCCCCAGGTACTACCTGCACTGAGGTTGACCCCTCTCTTCTGGTCTAGTGGGAGATCATTCCAGAGTCTGGAAGGCACTGAAAGACTTTCCAAGGGCCGACTGTAGGTCCTCCTCGATTCTTTTGACGAACAGATCTGTGGGTGACGAAGTCTCTAAGCCGGATGCAGTCATCCACTCTGTTCCAGAGGAAGCTTCTCGGCCCACAAGGCCTGGACATTCACAGAGGGTGGGTTTACTGGTAGTTTGGAGCTCCGACGTTAGGCGCGTAATGGGGCCCCTCAGAAAAATGGCTCCTGAGGATGGGAAGGAAGCCAGTGTGCACTCTGTGTGCATACTGGGGGTGGTCACTCAGGATGTGGAAAGGCTCCTCCCCGATGCCATGAAGAGTACAGGGTGCAGCCAACTGCAAGTGGTGGTTGTTGTAGGTACCAATGATATGTGTCGCTTTTGGATTGGAGGAGATTTTGGTTTCATGTTGGAACATTATTTATATTTTGAACTGCAATTTCCTTAACCTTTAATATAAAGGGAGTGGGAGGACTTGACCCATACAGTGACCATTTCATTTCAACATATTTATTTGCATCATAGATAAATCATTAAGAGAATCACAATCATAAGTCAGATAATAATTTCTTTAAGAAACGCCATTCAGGCAAACTTTACAAACTGCTTGTAATATAAAACCACAAATGCATTAATATCTTTAAAAACATTTAAGAACCCGCCACTCAGGCCAGTTTTACAAACTACTTGCTATATGAAACTACAAGCGAATTAATCTCTTTGCAAACATTTAAAAAAACGGACACTCGGGCCAAGAAAATCATTTAAAATAAACTTAATATCAAATAACCAGGAAATCAATTATTATTTACACGTAGATTGAAAACCGCCCCTCCTGGACGAGATATTACCAAACAACTTTACAAGGATATAGACAGTTTGATCAATGCTAACCCAGTTATTTCTCTATCAAAATTGATACAGGCCACTAAGGCTGAATTACACCGCAATTTTAGAAAACGGTTTCAATGAAGACACATTCTTCTAGAAATTCCTCAAAATTCTTTAGACGAATATTTAAAGCATTTAACCCGGGCAACCTTGCAGAGCCATCACAAGTTTTAGAAAACTGCAGCTTGTACAACAACTGAGGCCCGAGATTGTGAGGCCGCGACTTGGCCACGAGCGGTGGAGGCGTCTGAGCACTTGTCTTCGAATTAAGATGTGGACTCAGCTTGTACTTCCACACCGTTCAGAACACCGAAATCGGAACCAAACAGCACACGCGAGCTCAGGCGAAGTCCACCGCCCGTACGCCCCCTAGTAATTTAAAAGGGGAGGCTCTGCACTTCTGTGGCCCACTGCTTCCGATCTCTGAAACATAAATCAGAAGCGACAACAGTGAACCAAACAACCCTTCCTTCACCTAGATACTCAAACTTATACAGAAAACTACTTCGATAAAATTGACAATACAAGAATGATGCAAACGGAAATGGTCATTAAAACCCAAGCATCACATGGAGCACCTTATGTGGGCCTGTAAGCTAGCACACGGCAATCTTTAGACACGGAATATAGATCATTCGGTAAGGCTGCGCACACGTATCGATGTTTTAGACACTTGCCAGCTGAAGTAAGAACTATGCTATTAAGGAGCGAAACACACACTTAATAAGAGGCATGAAATATCACATCACAGTCCTTGCGACGCTTTGTTTCCTCGAGACCAATCATCATTAAATTTCACTAATCGTTGGTAGCACTTGAATTTCTTCACATGATGCCAGCTGCTGGACCGATGTGGCGAAGACACCAGACGTTGCTTAGTCCGATAGTAACAACGTGTTCCTTCACGGAAGCGAGAACATGCATAGCTTCGCGAGCCGGCCCGCCGTTACTGACCCGCAGTACGATCAGGCGCTAGCTGCCGCCCCTACTCAGGCACGCCGCGCTCGCTCTCGCCTCTCCAACGTCCCGCTAGGACGCGCACTTCCGCGAGCCGTGGCCAGCGTTGTTGCTCCTTTCCACTCCGGACTGCCCCCTACATCCTGAGCCGGCCCCGGCTCCAAACACAAACTTCTGCCAGAGGGAATCGATAGTGCCTAACCAAAGTCCCGCCACGGGTCACAGGCGACTAGCGGAAATGGTAAAGACTGCCATTCTTGCTTGCAAGGCGGAGCACACCATCCGCAGCATCGTCGATAGAACAGACTGTGGTCCTCTGGTGCAGAGCCGAGTGGAGGGTCTGAGTCAGAGGCTCAGGCGGTTCTGTGGCTGTGTAGGCTGCGGGTACCTCGACTTGCCCCATCGGATGATGAGTTTCCGGGTTCCGTTGAATAGCTCAGGAATCCATTACACACAAGAAGCGGCTACACGAGCAACGGGGGCTGTGTGGAAGGGACTGGGCGGTTTTTTACGTTAGACAGTCTCAGGAAACCACAGAAAGGGCGTCCACCTAAAAGGGGGCAGGTAAAACACAGTAAGGTCGTTGTAGAAACAATCGGTATTGTAGTTATAAATTGTCGTAGCTGTGTTGGGGAAGAACCAGAACTCGAAGCCCTAATAGAAAGCGCTGAAACACAAATAGTTATGAGTACAGAAAGTTGGGTAAAGCAGGAAATAAGTTGAGCCGAAATTTTCTTCAAACGATGTGACAGTGTTCAGATGGGATGCGTTAAATACAGTTGGTGGTGGAGTGTTTATTGCTGTCAGAAGTAGTTTACCTTGTAGTGAAATTGAAATAGATAGTTCCTGTGAAATAGTATGGGTAGAGGCCATACTTGACAATCGGACTAGGCTATTACTTTGATAGTTTTACCGATTGCTGAACAGTTCAAAGAAAACTTGAGTTTTATTTAATTATAGTCGGTGGTGACTTCAATCTACCCTCCAAATGTTGGAAAAATTATGCGTTTAAAGCCGACGGCAGGCATAAAACGTCATCCGAAACTATACTGAATGCTTTCTCAGAAAATTATTTTAAACAATTAATTCATGAGCCCACTCCAAGCATAAATAGTAGCGAAAGCATACTTGACCTCTTAGCAACCAATAATCCTGGACAAATACGGAGTATCGTGATGAATACAGAGATTAGCGACCAGTAGGCAGTTGCTGCTAGGCTGAATACCGTAACACCTACTACCATCAAAAAGAAACGCAAAGTATATCTATTTAAAACGCTGACAAAAATGCTCTTAACGCCTTTTTAAGAGACAGTCTTCACTCCTTCCGATCTGATCATGTAAGCGTAGAAAAGGTGTGGAATGATTTCAAAGAGATAGTATCGACGGCAAATGAGAGTTATACACCACATAAATTATAAAGTGATGGTACTGATCCCCCCTGGTACACAAAACGGGTCAGATCGCTGTTGCAGAAGCAACGAAAAAATCGCGCCAAATTTAAAAGAATGCAAAATCCCCAAGATTGGTAGGGTTTTCCAAAAGTTCGAAATGTAGCGCGTTCTTCAATGAGAGATGCATTTAGTAATTTCGACAACAAAACTCTGTCTCGGAATCTGGCAGGAAACCCAAAGAGATTCTGGTCCTACATAAAGCACACTAGTGGAAAGACGCGATCAATACCTTCACTGCGCGATAACACGGCGAAGTCACTGATGAAAGTGCCACCAAGGCAGAGTTATTAAACACGGTTTTCCGAAACTACTTCACCAAATAAGACGAAGTAAGTATTTCTGAATTCCAATCAAGAACAACTGCCAAGATGAGAGACATAGTAGATATCCTCGGTGTAGAAAAGCAGCTTAAATCACTTAATAAAGGCAAGGCCTACGGTCCAGATTGTACACCAGTCGGGTTCCTCTCAGAGCATGGTGACACAATAGCTCCATATTTAGCAATTATATACAACCGCTCTCTCTAAAAAATATCCGTACCTACAGACTGGAAAACTGTTCGAGTCACACCAATACCCAAAAAGGGAAATAGGAGTAATCCGTTGATTTACAAGCCCATATCACTAACACCAGTTTTCAGTAGGGCTTTGGAACATATACTGTATTTGAACATTATGAAGTACCTCAAAGAAAACGATTTATCGACACATAGTCAGCACGGACTCAGAAAATATCGTTCTTGCGAAACACAACTATCTGTTTATACTCATGAAGTAATAAGTGCTATCGGCAGGGGATGTCAAATGGATTCCATATTTTTAGACTTCCAGGAGGCTTTCGACACCGTGCCACTGGATTCGTGATTTCCTGTCGGAAACGTTCGTAGTAATAGACGGAAAGTTGTCGAGTAAAACAGAAGTAATATCCGGCGTTCCCCATGGAAGTGTTATAGGCCCTCTATTGTTCCTGATCTATACTAACGACATAGGAAAAAATCAGAATAGCTGTCTTTGATTGCAGATGATGCTATCATTTACCATCGTGTAAAGCCTCAGATGACGAAAACGAATTGCAAAATGATTAAGATGAGATACCCGTATGGTGCTAAAAGTGGCAATTGACCATGAATAAAGAAAAGTGTGAAGTTATTGATATGAGCACTAAAAGATATCCGCTGAATTTCGATTACGCGGTAAGTCACACAAATCTGAAGGCTGTAAACTCAACTGAACACTTAGGGATTAAAAACACAAATAACCTAAATTGGGATTATCACATAGAAGATGCTGCGATTCACTGGCAGAACACTTAGAAGGTTAAATAGGTCTACTAAAGAGACAGCTTACACCACGCTTGTCCGCTCTGCTCTGGAGTATTTCCCTGCGATGTGGGATCCGCAACAGGTGGGACTGATGGATGTCATCGAAAAAGTTCAAAGAAGGGCAGCTCGTTTTGTATTATCATGAAATAGGGGAGATAGTACCACAGACATGACAAATGAACTGGAGTTGCAATCAAAAAAACAAAGGCGTTTTTCATTGCGACGGAATTTTCTCATGAAATTTCAATCACCAGTTTTCTACTCCGTTTGCGAAAAGATTCTGTTGGCAACCACCTACATAGGGAGAAATGATCATCACGATAAAATAAGAGAAATGAGGGTTTGTACGGAAAATTTTAAGTGTTCGTTTTCCCGCACACCGTTCGAGAATGGAAGGTAGAGAGACAGCTTGAAGTTGGTTCATTGAACCCTCTACCAGGCACTTTATTGTGAATAGCGGATGTAAATGTAGATGTAGAGTAACCAGCGAAATCGATACATTTGTATAGGGGATGTTCGCAGGTGCAGTGCAACGGATATTCAATCGTATTTTCTTAAGCATACGTCTTATGAATTTATATATTGCCGAAAGAATTCCACTTGCAGGACGGCTGCACAAAACCGAATCAGCGTACCGGAGCCGTCCTGAGAACGGGACCGGCGGGCAACCAATTGGTGCTTGCCACGGGGCAGTTCTTCGGGCCCTGGATGCGATAACGTCTCGACGACGACCAGCTCTACGTGTTTCCACAAGGGGATTCCGCTTTGTCCGCGACGAGTGCTGTTTTGCTGCTCTGAACATCTTGCTGCTTACGAGCTGTGGGTATCTCCCAGCCAGAGGGTGCGAGGCCGATGTGGAAAACCATTATAAGGATTCTTGGCGAAGTTCTTTCCGATGCTTGGAAGCGAGTGCGTTTTCTCACGCGAGTTGTTCAACAAATTTCATTGGTGGTGACATGGCGCTCTGCGAACAGATTTCCACGCTTCCGATTGGCTGTTCAGTTAAGCCCTTTTGCTTACTGTTTTCTGCACCAAGCACTGGTTTAAAAAACATGGAAGCAGTTTATACAGTTGATAGAAACCTGGAGACACCGGAAAGCCTCAAATCCATTTTTATAACCTACACGTTGTAATTCTCAAAAAACAAATCGCAACTGGCGACTTAGAGATTTTTAGCGTGTGAAAATGTCTGAACCTACAGCTGACGCCTACGATAATTCTTGGTAGACAACGGCAGAAAATAACTTGACCTTAACTAATAAGGCAGCTGATTTGACCGAGATCGTTAATAATTTATACGACAAACTCGCTCCTCTAAAAACAGAGTGATTAATGAGAAAACCTGCACCTTGGCTTACAGACCGCGTCAGAAATTTTGTAAGTGTCAGGAACGCAGCACACAGCCCATAACAAACGACACGCGACCTCTGATATCCATCTCAACTACAAACAACTTGAGTTAGCCAATCTGCGAAAAATGAAAACTCAAGAATGTCCACTCGCCAACTGAGACTTTCACAGACCTCCTGCGCTGTGGAAAAATCAGCGAGGCGTAGGAATAGGCAAACCTAAATCTGCAGCTGAACCACTAGTTCGTATTGAGAATCTAAATGACTATTTCGTCACGCCGACTTCTGTACTTGACAAACATGGAAGGCCGTAAATCAGTGACTCCCTTAAAGTATAGTGGTAGGAACAAACAATTTTTTTTCAGTATCCAGAAAGTCCTAACACGGTATGAAGTTAAAACGTAGGTACTCTAATGAACCTCTGTCTCTGAATAACTAAAACACAGAGCCACCCCTTCAATGCTACTACTACGAAAAGTTAACGCAACAGATTATAACGCTACTATAAAATTGTGGCCCTGTGTAGTGAAACTAAACACAACCCATTGTACTTCTTACTGTAAGACTACTCCTATTGCCTCCGACATCAGTAGGTAACATAATCAAAGATGATGACGGGATCTTGTGAACTTTACAATATAGGTCAACACACTACACTGCCTGTAGTCTATCTCGTATACTTAACGCAAAATGATCCGATTGGCAGTTGACTAAGTGGACCCCAGAGCGATGGCTCGACTTTAATTGTGACGTTAAATCGATAACAGGATCTTACTGTGATTATACGAATGACAGTGATTGTAAACTAAACCCGCAAACAAACTAGTACACTACGCTTGAATTGGACAACAGCTGCCACAGCCGTGGGCTCAGTACAATAAGAGGGTTCACTCTAAAGATTCACAGCGCCGATGCTGCGAAATGCTCCCCGTACACGTGTACAAAACTCTGCTTGCCTCAGTGTCGGCTCGCACGGCGCACCTCTGTCGTTTCCTCTTTTTTGGATAAATCTTCGCTCGCAGACTCCGAGTCCAGAAAAACCAAATCTTCGCACTCCTTCGTGGTTCTCCACATGATTCCCCTCCCCCAACCTCCTCACACTGTCCACGATTGAGGAAAACTCTGCTTGGAATTTTCTCCAAGAAAACTAAGACAGAGAACTGGAAACCTGGGAAACGCACCTGCACCAAGTGCACGTCCTTTCGCGTACCACACGGACTCCCACGATCCATTGTAACGTCACAGACCGCGGTCCAATCAAAACTCCGTTATTTTACGCACACAGGAAACCAAGTAGTCCTGTGCCTGTACGTGATTCTAAAAAAGAGGGGAGGGGGAAGGGCGCACACTACCCTTAGCCGCCCATTGTCTGGCCACCAGCAGTGCTGCTGCGAAGCTGATACCGATCTTAGCGGAAGCAGGAAATAATATGTGGTCCCTTGCCGAAACGGTGGACTGTGCTTTCGTCACGTCTAGGACAACTGAAACTCTCACATCCATGCCCAGCTCTGCTGGTTGGTTGATTTGGGAGAGAGGACCAAACAGTGAGGTCGTCAGTCCCATCGCATTATGGAAATAAACAGAAGAAAGGCGGCCTTGCCCTTTCAAAGGAACCATCCGGACACTTGCCTGAAGAGATTTTGGGACCTCCCAGAGAACATAAATCAGGATGGTCGGACACCGGTTTCAACCGTCGTCCTCCCAAATGCGAGACCAGTGTGATAACCACTGCGTCACCTCGCTCGGTGGCAGAGGTTGCGGGAGCACAATTTTCCTCTGCCTGCAGGGACAGTACGCAGAGATCCCCCTACTCCTTGAGGCTCAGAACGCATCTTCTGCGGTAGCTTCTGCCAAGCAGAATTTCCCAACTTGACTATCCTCAGAACTGGTGCTATTAAGCCTCACCTGCTACAGACGTGACTGCGTGATCGAAAACAAGAGCTCGTCAGTAGGGGGACTAAGTAAGTGCCTCCCCACTCTCCACTGTTGCCAAATTTATTCAAGATGACGTCGTCCAAGATAGCGGCATGTAGACTTGGCAATATCGAATGACGTCATCCAAAATGGCGGCTTTTTGGCGGGAAAATAGGCCAAATGTGCTACATCCATTAACCTAACCTCAAGAAAAAATGGCGGGAAGTTTAAATTCCAACAGAATAATGCATCCAAAGACCGTACTTGTCTCCATTACTATTATTATTAACATTCATTATCATTCATTATCACTTATTAACATTCATGATCATTCATTGAAATTCATTATCATTCATTATCATTTATAATTATTTATTATCATTTATTATTATTGACCTGCCTCCACTAGAAAATTGGTGAGAAACCCATTCTCCTTACACCCATAACAAAAATCAATCACAAGTACAAATCCCCAAAACCATAATTGATCACAAGTACGACCGCTCTCCGTCACTTATCTTTTTTGACTGGTAGCCTACCATAATCACGTCAAATAATAAAATGCAGTTGTAGTAACGTAATTCACGACCTTTGATTTTGCAGGGGGGAAGGGACTGAAGACTTTATTTCAAGCAGTACGGTCATCACTTGTTCTCCAACACAGTCAGCACACACATCTTTGATATTGCAGTGCAGTCACCACGATGTCCATGCTCCAACTGAATTAGTTCAAATCCTCGCCACGCCCAGGCCAGCGCACGGAGACACTGACTACGCCTGTCACGTGAGGCAGGGGGCGAGCACAGCGATCGCTCCCATGTTGTAAACATGTTTTCGCTGGACACGCTGGAACTTGTCGAGTTTGACGTCACAGAGGCCCCTTGTCCACTCACCACCTGTATTCGTCGCCTCCACACGTTTCCCGCTAAAATTGTCTCCCTCCGAGCTGAATCACACAATGGTCGGTCGTTTCATTCATTGCAATACTTCCGGCGCCACGTTCAAAACTGTCGATGCCAACCGATGCCAACCTCACACAGCCGTTCTCCACGTGTCCCTGTGCGAGCGAGAACGCAGAGCTGCGCTTTTGGCGGCAAAGTTTGCTCGACAGTGGAATCCGCCATGACTATATAACAGCATTTTGGACCGCACTAGAACACACGCTAATTGACTCGCTCTCCCGCGCACGTAATAACTGTACAATTGCTGCGCCACCGTCTCACTCACGGCACACACCCTCCACACACGCGACGGACATAGCCTTCTGTAAATACCTGGAAAATGACTCTTTATTTCAACATTTCGGTGATGCAGGTGTGTCCCAACTCACTTCTCCATGCTCACACTGCGAAACTCCAGAGCGCATCTGGCGTACGTGCGGCCAGCCGAGCCCGCTCCCTGGCCGGCTGACGTCAAGTGGTTTACGGTGCCCGCACAGCCCCATGGCCAGCGGCGCCACAAACGGTCTGCCGCGCCCACGAGCACTTAACACCGGACACGACGCTTCCTGTGGACCGCGTATCGTACAAAGGATACGTTTGGCGCCAGAGTTTGACCGACAGTGGAATTCACCATTACCATATAAGAGCGTGTTTGCTCGTCGCGAGAAAGCTGGCTAATTCACTCTCACCACCCCGCTATATTAAATAATTCCATTTACAATTTCATATACATATGCAAACGTGTTCAACTCACTAATATCAACTACTTTTCAAGGAACAGAACGTCACCTCCTCCTTCTAGGAACCAGCGCCAAGTTTGAAATGTGCCAGTAAACACGTCCACCTAGACATGGAATAAATTTTCGCCACTCCCAAACCCACCTGGACTTGAAGTGAAATAGTTGAAGTCCTTACCGAACACCATGTCCTTTTATCGACCCATGTTCGTTGGCTAACATGCTTGCTTCCGTATACTAACGTGCACTAACATGTACTAACCCACATTAACTTATATCACATTCTGTCTATACAAATCAGCGAAGCTTCAATTCTGATGGTCAGTTCGTGTTTCACTACCAAACACAATAAAATTGTGGCAAACGAAACCACTAACCTAACTCACCTGTGATGACTCAAAATCGTCTGCTTTGAGTCTCTCACACACCACGAGCGCGATACCGTCCACATCACAGTCTGGAACTTTATACTAGCGTCGGACATACTCCTGTCTAAATATTCTAGCTAAACTATGACCCTAATACTGTTGTTCAATCCACACGGTCTAGCACGTGGCCAGAGCACACCCCCAGTACCTAAGCCGTGAACATTGCTCGCCCCATCTTTAGTTAACCGCTGAGTGACGGAGATATGCTGCAATCACATCCCTCGCGCTCTCATAGCTACTCACCTGAGCAATTCGATCTAACAAACCCTCCAAGTAGAAAAAATAACAACCAACTCGAACTCTCTCATATTCTACATCGTCCCACAAATAGTTAACATACTTTTTATTTACTCATCGAGTATACCTATCACTCTCATACAAAAAACACTCTTCCTGATATACCTGGCGTCATGTTGCACAGTCGGCAGACACGCAAACAGCTCCTAATTTCAGTGCACAATATCAAACTGCTCCTAAATAATGCAGTACACATAACTGTAAAAACCATCAGTACTGGTAATCTATCCAACTAACGCACAGCAAAGTAACTCAACAGACGCGCGCAATCAACCTATCCCACATTAAGTCACACGTCCGACAGCTCTCAATTCGCTCAAAGGCCTCTGTTCGGCCCTTCAAACATGACTTGATGACAGCCTCATTCACTCCTAATACCTGAGAAATAAATATTACTTACATGCCGCAGGTTGCCTAGGGGTCGTGTTTGGTCAGAAGGTTACGTGCCCTGTGTAATAAAAAAAAAAACTGAGTCAATCGATCAACAACGAACATAAATGGATGTCTTACGACGTCCGCCCCGAGCAGATGCAACGAACAAAAGCGACGAAAATGAGTTTTTTTTTTTTTAAAGGAGGGTGTGGCGTCTTTGATTCATCATCAAAACGACTTCGGTCCCGGGTTAGATCCCCGCCACTGCCTAAATTTTAATAAATAATCAGCATTGGCTGCCGAAGACTTCCTGCATAAGAAGTCAGCCTCATTGTGCCAACGGCCTTGTCAAAGAGGGCGGAGGAGCGGATAGAGGATGCAGAAGGCAATGGAAACCGCTGCATCAAAGACACGTAACGTGTATCTACAGGACATGTGGCCTGTAGTTGAAGAAGTGTCATGATGATCTCTCCATTGGCAAAAGATTCCGGAATAGTCCCCCATTCGGATCTCCGGGAGAGGACTGCCAAGGGGGACGTTACCATGAGAAAAAGATTGAATAATCAACGAAAGGATAATGTTCTACGAGTCGGGGCGCGGAATGTCAGAAGCTTAAACGTGGTAGGGAAACTAGAAAATCTGAAAAGGGAAATGCAAAGGCTCAATCTAGATGTAGTAGGGGTCAGTGAAGTGAAGTGGAAGGAAGATAAGGATTTCTGGTCAGATGAGTATCGGGTAATATCAACAGCAGCAGAAAATGGTATAACAGGTGTAGGATTCGTTATGAATAGGAAGGTAGGGCAGAGGGTGTGTTACTGTGAACAGTTCAGTGACCGGGTTGTTCTAATCAGAATCGACAGCAGACCAACACCGACAACGATAGTTCAGGTATACATGCCGACGTCGCAAGCTGAACAGATAGAGAAAATGTATGAGGATATTGAAAGGGTAATGCAGTATGTAAAGGGGGACGAAAATCTAATAGTCATGGGCGACTGGAATACAGTTGTAGGGGAAGGAGTAGAAGGAAAGGTTACAGGAGAATATGGGCTTGGGACAAGGAATAAAAAAGGAGAAAGACTAATTGTGTTCTGTAACAAATTTCTGCTAGTAATAGCGAATACCCTGTTCAAGAATCACAAGAGGAGAAGGTATACTTGGAAAAGGCCGGGAGATACAGGGAGATTTCAATTAGATTACATCATGGTCAGACAGAGATTCCGAAATCAAATACTGGATTGTAAGGCGTACCAAGGAGCAGATATAGACTCAGATCACAATATAGTAGTGATGAAGAGTAGGTTGAAGTTCAAGACACTAATCAGGAAGAATCAATACGCAAAGAAATGGGATATGGAAGTTCTAAGGAATGACGAGATACGTTTGAAGTTCTCTAACGTTATAGATACAGCAATAAGGAAAAGCGCAGTAGGCAGCACAGTTGAAGAGGAATGGACATCTCTAAAAAGGGCGATCACAGAAGTTGGGAAGGAAAAAATAGGTACAAAGAAGGTAGCTGCGAAGAAACCATGGGTAACAGAAGAAATACTTCAGTTGATTGATGAAAGGAGGAAGTACAAACATGTTCCGGGAAAACAGGAATACAGAAATACAAGTCGCTGAGGAATGAAATAAATAGGAAGTGCAGGGAAGCTAAGACGAAATGGCTGCAGGAAAAATGTGAAGACATCGAAAAAGATATGATTGTCGGAAGGACAGACTCAGCATACAGGAAAGTCAAAACAACCTTTAGTGACATTAAAAGCAGCGGGAATTCCACTGTTAAATGCAAAGGAGAGAGCAGATAGGTGGAAAGAATACATTGAAAGCCTCTATGAGGGTGAACACTTGCCTGATGTGATAGAAGAAGAAACAGGAGTCGATTTAGAAGTGATAGGGGATCCAGTATTAGAATCGGAATTTAAAAGAGCTTTGGAGGACTTACGGTCAAATAAGGCAGAAGGGATAGATAACATTCCATCAGAATTTCTAAAATCATTAGGGGAAGTGGCAACAAAACGACTATTCACGTTGGTGTGTAGAATATATGAGTCTGGCGACATACCATCTGACTGTCGGAAAAGCTTCATCCACACAATTCCGAAGACGGCAAGAGCTGACAAGTGCGAGAATTATCGCACAATCAGCTTAAAAGTTCATGCATCGAAGCGGCTTACAAGAGTAATATACAGAAGAATAGAAAAGAAAATTGAGAATGTGCTAGGTGACGATCAGTTTGGCTTTAGGAAAAGTAAAGGCACGAGAGAGGCAATTCTGACGTTACGGCTAATAATTGAAGCAAGGTTAACGAAAAATCAAGACACGTTCATAGGATTTGTCGACCTGGAAAAAGGGTTCGACAATATAAAATGGTGCAAGCTGTTCGAGATTCTGAAAAAAGTAGGGGTAAGCTATAGGGGGAGACGGGTCATATACAATATGTACAACAACCAAGAGGGAATAATAAGAGTGGACGATCAAGAACGAAGTGCTCGTATTAAGAAAGGTGTAAGACAAGGCTGTAGCCTTTCGCCCCTATTCTTTAATCTGTTCATCGAGGAAGCAATGATGGAAATAAAAGAAAGGTTCAGGAGTGGAATTAAAATACAAGGTGAAAGGATATCAATGATACGATTCTCTGATGACATTGCTATCCTGAGTGAAATTGAAGAAGAATTAAATGATCTGCTGAACGGAATGAACAGTCTAATGAGTACACAGTATGGTTTGAGAGTAAACAGAAGAGAATCGAAGCATTTGAGATGTGGTGCTATAGACGAATGTTGAAAAGTAGGTGGACTGATAAGGTGAGGAATGAGGAGGTTCTACGCAGAATCGGAGAGGAAAGAAATATGTGGAAAACACTGATAAGGAGAAGGGGCAGGATGACAGGACATCTGCTAAGCCATGAGGGAATGACTTCCATGGTACTAGAGGGAGCTGTAGAGGGCAAAAACTGTAGAGGAAGACAGAGATTGGAATACGTCAAACAAATAATTGGGGATGTAGGTAGCAAGTGTTACTCTGAGATGAAGAGGTTAGCACAGGAAAGGAATTCGTGGCGGGCCGCATAAAAAATAAAAAAAATAAAAAAAACGCGCCGAACATGACTATCCAAGCTAGTCGTCTGTCACCGTCCTAACTCAGTGCGGTCCAACACACATGTTAATGCCGCATTCCATTGCTTGTCGGCCTATATGCGACACATCTCCACCGTCACATCTGTTGTCAGAATATCCGAGAGCGAGTTCACACACACACCGTCCGCACACCTCCCAGCGCTTCTCTCCATTCTCGATCTAAAACAATCATTAGAAAATTTAAATAAAGTAAGAGCCCAGTCAACCTCTCCGAAATTGTATAGTGCCCCCACAAATAGTTAACGCTCGCTTTCGTGTTTTCTAAGCTTATTTGTAAATTCAAATTCTTACCCTAACAGAACTTGTCTACCAAAATAATACTGAATGCGCTCCCCACCTCCTACCTTTCCAGCTCTTAACATACGCAAATGTTCTCAGCACTCCTATATCCCAGCGCAACTGATTAATCATTCTTATGCCTTCTTATCGAATTTACTGGCCTAATTTCCTAAGGACCCGTTACCGAAGTACCATCCAGCATTTCATTTTGATGCTTCCTGTGCTTACTTCTACAGAGATCGCTAAATTACCCCCACAGCCCCCCCCCCCCCTCAATCTACACAAACACAGACACACACACACACACACACACATACACACACACACACACACACACACACACACACACACACATACGGTCATCCTCTCTACTCATCCCATAACATAAGCAATAGTAACTTTACAATCCATTATATACAAACCCTACGCAATGTAAGCAACATTAACTTTACAATACCCACTACATGCCCCAATTGTCTCAATTCCTAAGGAAGCACTGTTAACCTGCTCTTTATTTCTACACACGCCACACTCAGCGGTAAGCAGCCCTTCTGCGTCAACGGACTGAAGTCCCTCTCAGAACTGTTTCACAAATTCGGCGATCGCTTCCCCTCACCACAAATGCTTTACTCTCTCTTCTTCTTCCTTCCCTGCTCGGTTTTTTTCTACAAACTTATCCAGACTCATAGACTACAAGAACACACCATTTTTTTCATTAATTTCAGCATCCTTTAAACCACTGAGTAACTAAAAACAAACAGACCGAACAATTATATTCGCCCTCTCGAATACCGAAGTCGTTGATCTCATTATAGTTTTGCAGTTAAATCTTACGATCGCAGTCTCCTTTGATTGGCATTCCACAATGAGCTAAGTATCGGAAATACACTCTCTTGACCGCTGTTACTCTGGAAATATCTCTACCGTCCTTACAACTTCCTCTCTACTCGTCACATAACATAATGAATATTAACTTTACAGTGCAGTATATACAAACGCTACACAATGTAAACCACATTAACTTCACAATACAATATATACACATTTGACACATAGCAGTGCGCGTATCCAGTATATCTCTACGGCATGTGAAAAAAATATCCTATTCCTACAGCGTCTATATACAGCAATGCCCCCCAATCCTAGGAAAAAACCGTAAACCTGTTCTCTCTACAGACCTGACACTCAGAGCTAATCTTCCCTCTTACATCAGCGGACCTATGTCACCCTCAGAACTCTTTTTTACAAATTCAGTATCGTCCCCACCTCACCACATACACCTTACTCTCTCTCCTTCCTTATCTGTTCGCTTTTCTACAAACATCCTCAGACTCATAGACTGCAAGAACACATGTACTTTCTCCATAATATTACACCATTTTAGCTGTATTTCGCAATATCATGCACTAGGCTACACCCTACCGATCACTAGTTCATCATAATTCCCAAGATATAGACTTCAAATTAATTCTCTACAAGCGCCGAACTTTATCTATGTGCAGCATGCTGTAAACCACTGACTAAGTAGAAACAAACATACGCAAAATGATATTTCCACTCTCGAATACAGGTCTCAGTCATGTAACATTTTCGAGTTCTTGACTATAATTTACACAACCAAGGTCTGTCCCAGGTCTAGAGAACAGACAAGCATATTTCCAGAGTAACAGCGGTCAAGAGAGTGTATTTCCGATACTTAGCTCATTGTGGAATGCCAATCAAAGGAGACTGCGATCGTAAGATTTAACTGCAAAACTATAATGAGATCAACGACTTCGGTATTCGAGAGGGCGAATATAATTGTTCGGTCTGATTGTTTTTAGTTATTCAGTGGTTTAAAGGATGCTGAACTTAGTGAAAAAAATGGTGTGTTCTTGTAGTCTATGAGTCTGGATAAGTTTGTAGAAAAAAACCGAGCAGGGAAGGAAGAAGAAGAGAGAGTAAAGCATTTGTGGTGAGGGGAAGCGATCGCCGAATTTGTGAAACAGTTCTGAGAGGGACTTCAGTCCGTTGACGCAGAAGGGCTGCTTACCGCTGAGTGTGGCGTGTGTAGAAATAAAGAGCAGGTTAACAGTGCTTCCTTAGGAATTGAGACAATTGGGGCATGTAGTGGGTATTGTAAAGTTAATGTTGCTTACATTGCGTAGGGTTTGTATATAATGGATTGTAAAGTTACTATTGCTTATGTTATGGGATGAGTAGAGAGGATGACCGTATGTGTGTGTGTGTGTGTGTGTGTGTATGTGTGTGTGTGTGTGTGTGTGTGTCTGTGTTTGTGTAGATTGAGGGGGGGGGGGGGCTGTGGGGGTAATTTAGCGATCTCTGTAGAAGTAAGCACAGGAAGCATCAAAATGAAATGCAGGATGGTACTTCGGTAACGGGTCCTTAGGAAATTAGGCCAGTAAATTCGATAAGAAGGCATAAGAATGATTAATCAGTTGCGCTGGGATATAGGAGTGCTGAGAACATTTGCGTATGTTAAGAGCTGGAAAGGTAGGAGGTGGGGAGAGCATTCAGTATTATTTTGGTAGACAAGTTCTGTTAGGGTAAGAATTTGAATTTACAAATAAGTTTAGAAAACACGAAAGCGAGCGTTAACTTTTGGTGGGGCCACTATACAATTTCGGAGAGGTTGACTGGGCTCTTATTTTTTTTTAATTTTCTGATGATTGTTTTAGATCGAGAATGGAGAGAAGCGCTGGGAGGTGTGCGGACGGTGTGTGTCTGAACTCGCTCTCGGATATTCTGACAACAGATGTGACGGTGGAGATGTGTCGCATATAGGCCGACAAGCAATGGAATGCGGCATTAACATGTGTGTTGGACCGCACTGAGTTAGGACGGTGACAGACGACTAGCTTGGATAGTCATGTTCGGCGTTTAGGTGATATTAATTTCTCAGGTGTTAGGTGTGAATGCGGCTGTCATCAAGTCATGTTTGAAGGGTCGAACAGAGGCCTTTGAGCGAATTGAGAGCTGTCGGACGAGTGACTTAATGTGGGATAGGTTGATTGCGCGCGTCTGTTGAATTACTTTGCTGTGCGTTAGTTGAACAGATTACCAGTACTGATGGTTTTTACAGTTATGTGTACTGCATTATTTAGGAACAGTTTGGTATTGTGCACTGAAATTAGGAGCTGTTTGCGTGTCTGCCGACTGTGCAACATGACACCAGGTATATCAGGAAGAGTGTTTTTTGTATGAGAGTGATAGGTATACTCGATGAGTAAATAAAAAGCATGTTAACTATTTGTGGGACGATGTAGAATATGAGAGAGTTCGAGTTGGTTGTTATTTTTTCTACTTGGAGGGTTTGTTAGATCGAATTGCTCAGGTGAGTAGCTATGAGAGCGCGAGGGATGTGATTGCAGCATATCTCCGTCACTCAGCGGTTAACTAAAGATGAGGCGAGCAATGTTCACGGCTTAGGTACTGGGGGTGTGCTCTGGCCACGTGCTAGACCGTGTGGATTGAACAACAGTATTAGGGTCATAGTTTAGCTAGAATATTTAGACAGGAGTATGTCCGACGCTAGTATAAAGTTCCACACTGTGATGTGGGCGGTATCGCGCTCGTGGTGTGTGAGAGAGGCAAAGCGGACGATTTTGAGTCACCACAGGTGACTTAGGTTAGTGGTTTCGTTTGCCACAATTTTATTGTGTTTGGTAGTGAAACACGAACTGACCATCAGAATTGAAGCTTCGCTGATTTGTATAGACAGAATGTGATATAAGTTAATGTGGGTTAGTACATGTTAGTGCACGTTAGTATACGGAAGCAAGCATGTTAGCCAACGAACATGGGTCGATAAAAGGACATGGTGTTCGGTAAGGACTTCAACTATTTCACTTCAAGTCCAGGTGGGTTTGGGAGTGGCGAAAATTTATTCCATGTCTAGGTGGACGTGTTTACTGGCACATTTCAAACTTGGCGCTGGTTCCTAGGAGGAGGAGGTGGCTTTCTGTTCCTCGAAAAGTAGTTGATATTAGGGGGTTGAACACGTTTGAATATGTATATGAAATTGTAAATGGAATTATTTAATATAGCGGGATGGTGAGAGTGAATTAGCGAGCGTTCTAGCGACGAGCAAACGCGCTGTAATATGGTCATGGTGAATACCACTGTCGGTCAAACTCTGGCGCCAAACGTATCCTTTGTACGGTACGCGGTCCACAGGAAGCGTCGTGTCCGGTGTTAAGTGCTCGTGGACGCGGCAGACCGTTTGTGGCGCCGCTGTCTACCTGGCGTGCTGGCCGTGGGGGCTGCGCGGGCACCGTAAACCACTTGACGTCAGCCGGCCAGGGAGCGGGCTCAGCTGGCCGCACGTACGCCAGCTGCGCTCTGGAGTTTCGCAGTGTGAGCATGGAGAAGTCAGTTGGGACACACCTGCATCACCGTAATGTTGAAATAAAGAGTCATTTTCCAGGTACTTACAGAAGGCTATGTCCGTCGCGTGTGTGGAGGGTGTGTGCCGTGAGTGTGGCGGTGGCGCAGCGGTTGTACAGTTATTACGTGCGCGCGAGAGCGAGTCAATTAGCGGGCGTTCTAGTGCGGTCCAAAATGCTGTTATATAGTCATGGCGGATTCCACTGTCGAGCAAACTTTGCCGCCAAAAGTGTAGCACTGCGTTCTCGCTCGCACAGGGACACGTGGAGAACGGCTGTGTGAGGTTGGCATAGACAGGTTCGAATGTGGCGCTGAAAGTGTTGCAGGGAAACGGCCGACCGGTGTGTGATTCAGCTCGGAGGGAGACAATTTTAGCGGGAAATGTGTGGAGGCGACGAATACAGGTGGTGAGTGGACAAGGGGCCGCTGTGACGTCAAACTCGACAAGTTCCAGCGTGTCCAGCGAAAACATGTTTACGACATGGGAGTGATCGTGGTGCTCGCCCCCTGCCTCACGTGACAGGCGTAGCCAGTGTCTCCGTGCGCTGGCCTGGGCGTGGCGAGGATTTGAACTAATTCAGTTGGAGCATGGACATCGTGGTGACTGCACTGCAATATCATAGATGTGTGTGCTGACTGTGTTGGAGAACAAGTGATGACCGTACTGCTTGAAATAAAATCTTCAGTCCCTTACCCCCTACAAAATCAAAGGTCGTGAATTACGTTACTATAAGTGCAGTTTTTTATTTGACGCGATTATGATAGGCTACCAGTGAAAAAAGATAAGTGATGGAGAAAGCTCATACATGTGATCAATTGTGGTTTTGGGGATTTGAACTTGTGATAGATTTTTGTTATGGATGTAAGCAGAATGGCTTTCTCACCGAGAAAATCGGACATCTTGAATAAATAATAAATGATAATAAAACATAGAAGTACTGTTTTCGATAGAATATCGTTTTGGAATTTGAATTTTGCGCAATTTTCTAGTGGAGGTAGGCCTATAATAATAAATGATAATGAATGATAATAAATGATAATGAATGATAATGAATGTTAATAAATGACAATGAATAATAATAAATGATAATAATTAATAATAAATGATAATGAATGATAATGAATGACAATGAATGATAATGAATGTTAATAAATGATGATGAATGATAATGGGTGTTAATGAATGATAATAATAATAATAAAGACAAGTACGGTCTTTGCATGCATTGTCCTGTTGAAATTCAATCTTCCCGCCATTTTTTCTTAAGGTTAGGTTAGTGGACATAGCACAATTGGCCTATTTACCCGCCAAAATTACGCCATCTTGGATGACGTCATGCAATGTTGCCAAGTCTACATGCCGCCATCTTGGATGATGTCAACACCGCCATCTTGAATAAATTTGGCAACAATGGAGAGTGGGGTGGCACATACTTAGTCCCCCTACTGACAAGCTCTTCTTTTCAATCACACAGCCACATCTGCACAGGTGACGACGCTTAATAGCCCCAGTTCTGAGGATAGCCAAGTCAGGAAATTCTGCGTGGCAGAAGCTACCGCAGAAGATGCGTTCTGAGTCTCAAGGAGTAGGGGGATCTCGGCGTACTGTCCCTGTAGACAGAGGAAAATTGTGCTCCCACAACCTCTGCCACCGAGAAATATGAAAAATATTTTTAAAAATATTAAAGAAATTTTGTTCCTCCATAAAGCTATTGTATCCCTGATTCCAATTCGAAGAGAAAGGTGTTTTAACTGTCTTTAGGTTCAGCATTCAATAACCTCCTGAAACTCATTCACTCGTGACAACTGCAATAACTGTCGATACAAGTGATGCATAACGTGTGTACTTCAAATGTATAACTGGGTAATTATACTGTCCAAACAGAAAGCTAAACATTAAAGATGTAGATAAATCTGAAAAAAATTATTTGCTATAATTGTGTTAGTAAATGGTAGTACACGACCAGAAACATATTAACTTCATAATAATAAACATAATCAATGGTGTGAAGGATAAATGCACAAATAGGATAGATACGAAAACAATAAACAACGAATGTAAGATATTATTCGGGACATAGTCCATAAAATGAAATCACACTGCATATGTATTGTCATCTAGTGCCAGCCTAAGAACTGAGTAGAGCGTTAGAACATATAATAATGTTAAGTTCTTACAGAGAATACACTCATTGTTACATATGAGGCCTCAACAAATTTAATCGAAAACGTTATGACGGCATTTGAGCAAGGTGAGTGATGCTATCTTATAGACTCATAATCGTACCACTGAAAGTGTCACATGACTTCACAATAACTCTGTATTACAATATCAATTTAAGATGAGTGGTGAATCGTGCCTGAAGCTGCTGGGTAGGTGTACTGCTCATGACGCGGTTGGCAGTGTCCGGGACCTCTGCACAGTACTCTCTCTGGGTGTGGGACAACTGTGGCCCCAGCCAGGCCTGCTTCCTTCTTCTTAAAGGCAGCATGGGAGGAAATGGTAGACTCCCATGGACATGTAAGAAGCGATGGGTGGTAGTTTGGCGGCTAAGATAGTTTGTGGAGACAGTCGTAGTGGCTCCACTGAATTGTCGTATGATACGACCTGTCTATTGTGCACGTCCTGTACTTCTCCTCCTTGGTTGAGAGTGGCTCAGAAGACTGACAGTGTGTCACTCACAGGTCTGTGGTGAAGACTATAAGTTCATAAAGAAAAAAGGACGAAGTAGCACAACAGATTGTCGCTATCCAAGATGCCAACTGACGTATGTTGACCTGTATCAGTTCCGTTTACATGTCTGATATGAGTTATTTAATCACCCTAGGAGAAGAAAGATACGTATGTACATGTTGCAGGTAATCTCATGGCACAAAAGCGCGTTTGGTTACAGCTTGGCAGAAGATAATGAATCACAGGAAATCAATCATCAAGAAGGAATCCGTGCAGGTTGTTGGTTGTTGGGGCCGATTACCGATAGATATTGTTGTTGTGTGTCATGATAGATGGTTCACCAAGCAAGTGTTAAGCCTTCCGGGAATACTAGGTATTAGATAAGCTAAACTGGGTGTTGTATGTATCTGCATATATGCTCGGACGACACTGGCGCAACCTGTGGACATACACATCAATTCAGTCTCTGGTTTCCACCTGACCTAAATGATTAATGCGTGGCATTATGTAAACAAAACTATTGCTATTTACTATAGTTAAGCTAATTTAATTGGGACTATATGCTCTATTTAGTTTGGAAGGTTTCCTGGTTCAGACACGTAGTGGTACATAGCTAACATGACCCACTTCAGTATGTCTCACTGCGTTGTGTTTCCCTTTCTCCCTGAAACTTATGGTTGTGTGTTAATGACATGATACAGATTTTGTTTCATCCAAAAATTATAATGTGGTGTGCTCAGGTCTCCTTCAATCGTTTGTACACAAGATTTACCTCCCGCAGCGCATGGCGTCGTTCGTACTACCCTTACTTTTGTCTACGTAGTCATTGGATACTGCTCGATGCATTGCTTCTCTGAGTGACTCGCACTGTCTCTACCACCAATTAAACCTCCTCGAAAGAGAAACCGACCACGTCGCACATGTACCGTGATGAGGAGCGTTCACAAGACACCCAACGAAAGGGTCCTTGTGTTATCCTAACGTGGACCAAACACAACAGCTGACAAAGTGTCAGATACCCGTCAACTCTGTGGACCCCACACGATCTCCAGCGAAAACCAATGGCAATCATGTAGCTCCAGCGTGCCCAATTACAGCAACACAAGCGAAATCAATGATGCGAACCAGAAGTAAATAGATGACAAAGTTCCAGAAAGAATACAAATTCTCCACAATGGGATTAGAATGATAAATATTCCCATTGTACCAGATAAAACGGCAGACGACTGGGGAATATCTTTCTGCATAATTGCGTAACTTACCATATGTTACCGAACTGCTGCGTACGAACTGGTAGCACATTCTCCCTCCTTCTTTCTCAATGCAGTGGTCGTGAGACGAGAAAGTATGAAGATTTGCGCCACAATAATTGTTGCAACACAGGGGATGAAATAAACGACTGGTTAAAGATAACCACATACTATGCTAATACTCAATAACAATCCAAACCTAATGAAAGTACTCTTAAACTAGTATGAATTTGTATCATCTCTTTCTCTTTTATCACTGAGCAACCATCTATTAGCATGTTCGGCTGCTGGATTTGGAGGCCTCGCCTTCATAATTTCTACTTCACTTTGTGTCCTGTCTGGCTCTCTTCAGTTTCGACTGAAGTGTTGGTCGCTGTCTGCTCCACGACACTCGCTCCAGCTGTTTTGTCTGCCTGGAGGTGCTGCCTGTGCTTGTCGTCGTCCGTAGCCACAACCTCCTCACAGCCGGCTTCTACAATTATTATACTCCTTTTCTCGCTGTTCCTATACTCCAGTCCGAAGAAATTTCCTTCCCAGTTGCTCCTCTTCTCTCATGAGTTTCTCATGAGTAGGCGTACTCCAGTTCACGGAGAATGTTTTAACTGATTCAGTATTGTCCCAGCAAATATATATCGATGAAACGAATATGGCAATAGACTGACTGTGGACGACTCTGTGGAATGGGCACGTAAAATTCCGATTTAAAAATAATTTAGTATGTGGAGGGTAACAAAACGACTTTTTTCCGTTGACACTGGGCGTCGCATGAAAGACGTCTGAGCAGTGCTGGTGTGGGCAGAGTCCAGATACACACTGCAAAAACCAAATAGCACATAGTTTCCTGAACATGAGAGAAAAAGCCCCTGGCGGCTCCTAGGAGGGACGCGCTGTATAAGAGAAGTGAACATTACAGACAGAGAAGAAATAAATGAAGATGAGACGGGAGATACGTTACTGCGAGAAGAGTTAGACAGAGCTCTGGAAGACCTAAGGTAAAACAAGTCCACTTGAATAGGCGACTTTCCGCCAGAACTATTGAGAACCTTGGGAGAACAGAAAACTACTCCACCTCGCATGTAAGGTCTACCAGACAGGTGAAATACTCCCCGAATTCAAGAACAATGAAGCAGTTCCCATTCCCATTAAGGCAGGCTGCTGGCAGGTGTGAGCATTACCAAACTGACACTCTAATGGCTGATAGTCGGAAAACACCCACACGCATTATTAATAGAAGGACGGAGAAATTGGTGGAAGACGGCCGCGCAGAAGATCAGTTTGGATTTCGGAAAAAATGGAGGAATAGACGAGGGCATATTGAGCCTACCAACCATCTTGGAAAATAGGTTACAGGAAGGTAAACTCACGTTTATAGCATTTGTACATCTAGAGAAATCTTTTGACTCTTAGAAATTCTGACGGCAGCAGGGTGAAATACGTAAAGACGCGACCTCCATCCGCAGGCCCTGAAGGAGCCACTGGTACCGACCGACCGCTGCGTCGACCTCCGCCAATGGCGTCATCGGATGCGGTGTGGAGAGGCGGGGGTCAGTTCGCCGCCTTCCCGGCCGTTCTCAGCTTTGGCGGCCTGGAGCCGTTGCTTCTCGGTCAGGCGGCTCCTCAGTTCCCATCAAGGGGCCGAGTCCTCCCACAAAGGAAAAAATCCAAGACAGTACCGAGACTCGAACCCTGGTGCTCCGCAGGACAGCCAGCCGCACTGACGACCAACTGCAAAGGAGGACTATGCGTAAAAGTCAGGGAGTGGAAACCGTGTACACGCTACACAGAAATAGGACTGTAGCTGGAAGAGTCGAAGGGCGCGAAAGGGAAGCAGCAGTTGCCAGATATTATTCAGTCGGTACGGTGAACAGTCAGTAATGGAAACCAGCGAGATGTTTGGAAAGGGAAAAGAAATAAGACTTAGCGGTCTTCCGACGGCAATGTACGAGGGGCGTTCAGTATGTAATGCAGCACATTTCTTTCTCTGTCATTTTCGGTTGAAAAAAAAATGTGGAATTTGTTGTGGAACATCGTGGAATATTCTCGCTTCAGCGCAAATACTTTCATAAAGTTCCGATACGTGTCGGCACTAAACGTAGCTTTCAAAATGGTGTCTGCAACGGATGTCCGTCTCAAGCAGAGAACTGTCATTGAGTTTCTTATGGAGGAAAACCAGAGCATCGCAGATATTCATTAGGTGCTTGCAGAATGTCTACGGAGACATAGCAGTGAACAAAAGCACGATGGGTCGTTGGGTGAGGCGTCTGTCATCACAAGAACAAGGTCGCGCAAACCTGTCCGATCCCTCACGTGCCGGCCGACCGCACATAGCTGAGACACCTGAAATGTTGGAATGTGCGGACACCCTCATTCGAGGTGACCGGCAGATCAAAATTGAACACCCCGCTGCTCAGCTGGATGTCTCTGTTGGTAGTGCAGACACACTCGTCCACTACCTAAGGTACTCAAAGACGCGTTCCCTCGCCACCCAACGGAAGATCGTGTAGAGCAACAGAGTTTCATACGTGTGAAGTTGCTTGAGCGTTACGACGCTGATCGTGAAATTTTTTTTGGAACATCTTGACAGATGATGAAAGTGAGTTCTTCACTTCCAGTCGTAAGCAAAACGCCAATCCATGGAATAGGGACGACCCACACTTTTTCTGCGGAAAAAAATGTTCAAAGCCGCATCCTCAGCTGGTAAAGTCATGGCGTCGGTCATCTGGGACTCCGAAGGGGTTATTCAGTTTGATGTCCTCCCTCGTGGTGCAATCATCAACTCTCAGGAAATTAAAGAAACGACTTCAGCTTGTTCGGCCACGAAAATATGAAAGAATTTCTCCTTCTCCATGAAAACACAAGGGCTCACCGAAGTATAAACACCTGAGAGGAGTTCACAAAACATCATTGGACTGTTCTCCCTCATCCATCCTACAACCCCAATCTCGCACCTTCCCACCTCCATCTCTTTGGCCCAATGAAGCATGCACTCGGTGGGAAGCTGTAAGTGGATTATGGGGAGGTTACTAGTGCAGGAAAAACATTGTCCCCGACGTCAACCAGTAGTGTGGTGCCACGTGGGCATACCGTCGCTCCCAGTTAGGTAGAGTAAGCCGTCGCATTCAAGAGGGATTATGTTGAAAAACAGGTTCTTTTAACCAAAAGAGTGGGGAATAATATGGTGTACTGGAATCCTGAATAAAACCAACCTGCTTTCAGAAAAAAAACTGTTATCTTACTTATTGAATGCCCCTCGTAATTCTTTCAGAGACAGCAATGGACTTGGAACATCAGTTTAAATAGGTTATAAGATGAATACCAGCAAAAAACCAAGAGTAGCAGAAAATAGGCAAATCGAATCAGATGATACAAATAGAATTAAAATAGAAGCAGCAAAATAACTGGCAGTGATCGAAGTAAAGGTGATATATAATGCAGTGTAGCAAGAATGCGATACTGAAAAAGAAAAATTTGCTAATACCAAAGTTAGAAGTCTGTTCTGATCGTTTTTGTCTAGAGTGTAACATTGCCCATAAGTGATACGTGGACGATAAGCAATCCAGAGTAAAAGAGTGCTGCGAAAGAATTTTGAAAGTTAGACTGATAGATCGAATAATTAATAAGTTGGTACTCAACTGGGCTGGAGGAAAAAGTAATTCGTGGCATAAATTGACTAAAAGGAGGGGTCCATTGATAGGACACATCCTGAGACGTCAAGGAATCAGCAGTTTGGTAAAGGAAGGAAGTGTGGTGGATGGAAATTTTAGAGGGAGGCAAACGTTTGAATATAGCATGTAGGTTCAAGTGGATGTTGGATGAGGTAGTTGTGCAGGGATGAAGAGGCTTCTACCAGGGAAGATTAGAATGGAAAAATATATCAGACCAGTCTGATTGAAGACCCTAACAGTCGTCACACTGCGGAAACGCTCAGAATCGATGTTGAGTTGAGAGGAGGGAGGGTAGAGGCGTGTGGACTGGTGGACGCTTCCTATTTGAGCTAGGAACAAGGTGTAAAAAATTGTTGGTACCAATTTATATAACCATTCGGACATCTGTCTTAATGTAGCTATGTTGCACTGCTATCAAGCTAGGTTTGAACAACAAGCCAATCAGATAGTGGGAATCGATTGATTCCTTTTGTAAAATATTTTAACTGGGCTGAAATCAAAGCTCAACTAATGGCACCATTTGTATGTGCACCGTTAGGATTTTACGCCCAAAAACATTAACCCTTGCTCTTATTTTCCGTGAGAAAACAATCATCCTTAGATAATTACGGACTGGAGTGAAAATGATGGATCTAATCTGGTCCACCGGTGTATTGGATCTCGGTCTAAGATAGCTTTAAATCTTTGAAAAAAACTTGCTTCGTTTGGATTTTACTAGCAAAAAACACGTTATTCTGGAAAGTTTTTGACGCACGGCACTTTTATGCTTTCAACTTGAACAAATCGGTTCAAAGTTTGCACGAAGATAGAGAAATGGATAGAATCAAAATGATTTTTCGAATAATCTTTATCCGTTGTCGAGACACGATGGGTTGAAGTCGAGCTAAATGTAGCTCGTAAAATTGGTACTTACGTGAATTTAAAAAGTGGTTATTACATTTGATTATCGTTTCGGTGTTTATACGTTAGAGGTTTCATTCACCACTGGCTTACACCCATCGAAAAATTTTTGGACCTGCAAACAAACGCCCAGCCCTCTACAAAATGATAAACTGTCTGATCGATCATTTAAAGCCTTTTCCACGACTAAGAGGAGAATTAAATTGACCAGAAAATTACTATAAAAATAAGTGTCAGAGATAGTCACTTTATTTCTAGTAAATAGAAAATATTTTACTGCATTTTCTTCAAAAACTACAACGCTATCTTGTAGATAATTTCTATTCGAACAAAAGAAGCTAACTTCGTCAGTTATATCAAAGGTCTGAAAAGTTGGTAGTATTTTGCCGTGCCTATATTGTTTCGCACTTCTTCTTATTTAGGTCAATCATACTCATTCTTAATTCGAGTTAATTGTAACATTTCGCGCCAAAATTATTCACGTAACTTTTGGTACAGGTAGGTTCTTAATTTTAAATATTTATTGTTGTGTACTTTAAATAAACAATGACAAGAACTTTAAGATAAGAGATAGTAAAAAGATTTATGCTTTCCAGCAGTTTATTATTTGTAGAACGAATCTTTCAGTTTGCGATGCAGTAAGCTCTTAAGTAAGTTAATCTATGCAACATAATCGTGTGTTGCGATGTAATAAGCTCTTAAGTAAGTTGCGATGTAGTAAGCTCTTAAGTAAGTTTATCTATGCAACATAATCGTGTCGTAAGTTCATCTACGTAATATAAACTATTTACATCGATGACATTCACAAACTTCATACAGCATTTAACATTTAGCTCGGTATCGTATTTATGTTTGCTGTTGTTTTGTGGACTGTATTAACTATTTGTGCTTATTTTTCATATTTTTGCGTATACAGTTTCATGCATATACGAATAAAATATGTAAAACTATAAAAATTAACCAAATTTAAAAATATAAAACAAGATAGTAAAATAATAATAAAAAAAGAAAAGAACCTCTTGTGGGCACGTGACCTTGAAATAGGCAGATAAACCATAGACGAGACAGAATAACGATGTCCGAACTCAAGCAACAGGGTTCGAAAGACAGTAAAAAAATTATATTAAGTCGACAAGAGCCAGGCTTTGGTGGTCTAACGTCAAAATGATGGTAGAGTAAAAGTGAAAAATGCCTCTATAACAGCGTGAAAAAGGCGAATATGTCCTGGCAGAGTCAGGGATATAAAGGAAGGGTACTAGCTCTTCAACTTATGTAGCAGTTTCAGAGACCTTTAAATCAAAATACCTTGACATATTCGAGCTTTTTTATCAGTTAATCCTATTTCCCAGTGCAGAGAGTTCAGTTAGCTGCAAGGTGCTGGCACAGCTACACCCTGCAATTTATAAGTTGAAGTCGCTGATCGTGTGCCCAAAATTCAGATGACTCGGTAGCCACAGTAAACAATATGGCGTACATGCATTAGCATGCATTAGCTAAATAAGTTTTTTCTGGGGGGATTAAATTTCTGGGGGTGGATTTTTTCCTAGGAGGGACGCAAAAAGTTTTTTGATTTCTGGGTGGAGGGGTTGATGTTTTCGCAGACGTGATCATTTTCCCCCCAAACCCACCCATTGTTACAAGTGTGGTAAGGTGTGCGAGAAGAAACAGACAGAAACTTAGATGCTTCTAGTGACTGGGACGATCGACAGCAGAAATTATCGGAAAGTGAGTGTGCATCTATAATAGCAATTATCCCCGAGTGGGGATGCATGCATCATATGTTTTGGTGTACTGCAAATGATAAATTAGCATGTTTGATGTTATACTTCATGGCATCATGTACCACATTACTTTAATTGAGACAATGAATTACATTACGTGACATACAAATGTTAACAAGTAAAAAAGCGCCAATACGTCAAGATGTTTCAATTTAAACGTCTTTGAAGCTGCCAGATAAGTCGAAAATGTAGTTCCCTTCTTTTATGTCCCCAACTTTGCCCAGAACATAAGCATCTTAATAGGAACACTTTTCATTCTGTCACTTGTAGTTAAAGTGTGAACAGACGTCATAATGGGAAGTAGGGTGTGTGGCTGCAGGTTACTTCAGACGTGTCACTGAAGAGTGAATACGAAACTCTGTCAGCATTGTAATACAATTAGTGTCTCCTTTGAGGCTCGATCAGTCTCAAGGTGTCAAAGTTTCTGGTACTCCCTCTAGCGTGTTAAACACGTACGCTGCGATGCGATCGTCATCGGTCTTTGACCGACATTCCAGAGCCTGCTGTACAGCCTAGGGTTGGGCTTACCTAACTATCTAGTTGAATGTTTCTTTATTTAATGAACCAAATGCTTCCACATAAGAAACGGATAAACCACGGACCAGGTAATTTGGAAACCCACCTGTGAATGTAGGCGTGTCATAGCTGTGGAGCGAATTCTGAAGGGATGTCCACTCGAGAGGGGTCATTGCCCCGGCCTCCCAATAGCACATGGTCTCTGTCGGTCGGCCATACCAGTTTGTCACTATGGCGCCGGGCGGTCGTGTGCAGTTCCAGGTCTGGGAACATTGTTGTACGTCTGGACAACGCAAAATAGATGTTTTGCAATGTGAGGCACGTTGGATGCTCTCTCTCCGGGTACCGTTCTGCATAAAACCTGCAGGATTCAGCTGCATTTCGTCGACACTCGCCACAGATGAGTATCATCTCCGCCTTTTCAGAGTTCGAATACACCATGGTCACAGTTCCTACAACACTACACTATCACAGACGTCTGGTAACACGGTGTACTACAGTTGGTCTGCGTGCGGAGACGAATGCAGGACAACAAAAGCAGCAAGCGCTACATGCTGACACTGCGACAGCTAGACCAAACCACAACAGTGCACTACAGCCACACTCGTAAACACGGTCGTCATCGTAAACATGCCCCTGCAGATGCTGCTGGCCGACCGTGATCCGTGTTTGTTACAACACGCAACTGAACGTCGGAGGTTTCAAGCGTCAACTTAAGGTTACAATATCTCCGGATGTAATTAACATTTTACAATGCAACAAACGGCACTGATTACGTATTTGTTTATATGTTCAGATGTGCTAACAAAACTAACGTGGTTCCATTATAAAAAAACGTAGGTTTGTGTTAAAAAAACATACTTCCGTGCATTTTTGCATGGTTTGTATTAAACAATTACACTAGCCCCTCTTCTCACGTTCGGTCTGTGGAATCGGTTCGTCAGTATTTGATGTGGTTTACGAAATATATCCAGCGGTAACGTTAGGTGACTCAAGGAATTATCCGAACGGGACAGAAGTTGTAAAGACGAACAAACGACTGATTAGATTGTCAAAATCCTGAGCTGGCTGGAGGGACCTGCCCTAATGCTCCAAACTTTTTCAATTGGGGAGAGCTCTGGAAAGCTTGCTGGGCGAGGTAAGGTTTGGCAAGCAGGAAGACAACCAGTAGACACACTCTCCGTGTCCAACAGAGCATCATCTCGCTGAAATGTAGGCGGAGGATTGTTTCCCACGAAGGGCAACAAAACTGGCCGACACGCCGCTCTGATGTAAGGATGACAACCAAAGGAGTTCTGCTGTGAAAAGAAACGACACCGCAGACCGTCGCTCCTGGTTATCAGGCCACACGCCGGGGGACAGGCGCGCCTTCGCTTGTAATCGGCGCTCAGTCCGAAGCGGACCTCTCCACTGAAGGCCACTCTGCTGCAGTCAATTGGATTACAGGCCGAAGACGTGTTTGCAGAAGCCTCCAAGAACGGCGCGGTACTTATGTTTTTCATGGATTAGCAACGGCACCATCAGGACGTAAAACCATGCGGACATCAAATTTCTTTCGCGTTACGAGAAATAGCATCTCGATGAATGGCTCAAAAAATAATCAGCTAGGGTAGATGTTGAAGCTCTGTTTCTGTCATTTCGCAGGGCGACATTTGGGTATGCTTTCACATTGGTGAGTAGATTTGCATGGGCTACTGGAAGGGAGTCTCGATCAGCCGCTCGTGAAGTATCAGTGCAGCGGTAGTGCAGCAGCAGTGCAGTAGCGAGTCGCATATTTAACTTTCATATTTGTTTTGCAGTTTGATTCTTAATTTCTTTCCGAGTGTTTGTGCGCTTGCATATTTAATTACATAAAATACTTGCGAATTCTCGTATTGATAGCTGTAAAGTATAAATTCGCGGAGTCGTTAGTCAGTTGTTTGTTTTGGACAGCCAGTGCTTTCCATTTATTTCGTACAGTCAGTTAGCAGCCGACAGAGGCCAGTGCAGTTTCATCTTTGCTTGCAGAGTGACGTATGCGAGCAGCAGTAGCAGAAATTAGTCGTACATTCAGTTTTTCGTATTAGTTCCGCAGGTTTAATTCAAATTACTTTGTGTGTTTGCGTGCTTGCGTAGTGAAATCTTTCGGATCTTTGCGTATTTTCGAATTAGAAACGGGTAGTTCAAATTTTAATAACGTTAGAGTCTAACATCGCGTAGGCGGTTGTCATTTGTACTAACACAGGGGTAGGATCGCATTGTAATATCTGAATAGTGGCGTAGTCGTGGACATTTGATTGCTTGGTTCGTAAATAATTGTTCATATATTGCAGCTTCTGACGCAACTGTGCAGTCGCATATTGCTGTTTTATTTGTCGCAACTCTATACGTCCAGATATTAGCAGTAGAATGGATAGGGGGTGTCCGTGCTGTGTGCGGTCGCAGGAGGAACTGGCCGCGGTTCCAGAGCAGCTGAGCGTGCTATTGGCCGCGGTCAGCCGCCTTCAGGCTGCTGCCTCGAGGTGCAGCGGCGGCGGAGGGTCTGGCGCGTCGCTTGAGACACCCCAGGTGTCGCTTGCTGCGTCCGCTAACTCAGACGCCGAGGCATCTTCTAGTGTACCCGGCGCGTTGGGGCCGTCCTCACTTCAGGGTGAGTGGCGGACTGCAACGCGTTCGCGTTCCTCGAGGCATAGGGTCAATGTGGAGGCTGGCCGGCTGGCCTCGCCCGTTCATCCTGTTAGTGGGCAGGTGGCCGCTCCTTCAGCAGGGCCCAAGCAGGCACACGGGGGGAAAGGCTTGCTGGTTATTGGAAGCTCCAACGTTAGGCGGGTGATGGAGCCCCTTAGGGAAGAATTCCAACGTGCACGCGGATGTGGAGGCGGCCTTGCCTGCAGCTGTCGATCGTACAGGGTGCAGTCGTCTGCAAGTAGTTGCTCACGTCAGCACCAATGATGACTGTCGCTTGGGTTCTGAGGCGATACTCAGTTCGTACAGTCAGCTGGCGGATTTGGTGAAGACCGCTGGCCTGGCAAGCAGAGCTCTATATTTGCAGCGTCGTTCCCAGAGTGGATCGGGGTTCTTTGACTTGGAGCCGAGTGAAGGGTCTCAATCAGAGGCTTCGTCGACTCTGTGGTGGTCTTGGCTGCAGAGTTCTAGACTTGCGCTATTGGGTGGGGAATTGTAGGAAGCCCCTAGATAGGTCAGGGGTGCACTACACAAAGGAAGCGGCTACTCGGGTAGCAGAATAGTTCTGGCGTTTTTTAGGCTAGGCAGTAGTGCGAGGTGTCCTGATGAACACTCACCAGTCGATGTTCAGGCAGGGAAATCAGGACGCGCTCAGTATAAAGACACTTCAGCTATCAAGATATTAGCAGTAAATTTTCAGGGTGTTCGGAAAAAAGTTCCTCATTTTACAGCCCTCCGGGAAACGTGTGGCGCGCAAATTATTCTCGGGACTGAGACCTGGCTGAACCCTGAGATAGGAAGTTCTGAAATATTTAGTGAGGGTTGGAACGTGTATCGGAAAGGCCGATTAGACACCGTAGGAGGTGGTGTCTGCATTGCAGTTGACAAATATATTGTGTCTACTGAGGTCGAAGTAGAGTGTGATTGTTAAGTTATCTGGACACGTTTAACAGAGTTAGGAGAAATAAAGTTAATTGTTGGGTGTTATGACCGGCCACCAGGTTGCACCGTGACAGTTCTAGAATCATTCAAACGCAGTCTACACTCTGTATGGCGGAAGTACCCGGATCATCAGTTGGAGGCGACTTCAACCTGCCTAGTATAGACTAGGATGTCTATGGATTCATTACAGGTGGTACAGACAAGCCGTCTCTGAATTACTTTTGAACACATCTTCCGAAAACTATCTTGAGCAACTAAATCGATAGCCGACGCGTAATGTAAATATTTTAGATCTGGTAGCCATGAACAGACCAGACCTCATCGACGGTCTCAGTGTTGAGATGTTGTCATTACGACTATGGTTACGAAAGTTAAAAAGTCAGTCAAGAAGGCTGGGAGAGTATTCTTACTAGAAAGAGCAGATAACCAGTTGTTAGCATCCCACTTAGTAAATGAATCGACTTCATTTACTTCCGATACGATGGACTTGGAAGAATCATGGGCAAATTTTAAACACATTGTAAATCACGCTTTGGACAAGTATGTGCCGAAAAATTGGGTTACGGACGTAAAAGACCCACCGTAGTTAAACAGCGCAATTCGGAGAATGCTCAGGCAGCAAAGACAGTTGCACTCGCGGTGCAAGAAAGATCGGGAGAATGAGGACAGGCAAAAGTTAGTAGAGATTCGTGCTGCTGTATAAAGAGCGATGCGCGAAGCATACAACCGCTACCACCGCCATACCTTAGCTAAAGATCTTGCTGAAAACCCAAGGAAATTCTAGTCTTACGTAAAATCGGTAAGCGGGTCGAAGGCTTCCTTCCAGTCACTCACTGATCAGTCTGGCCTGGCAACGGACGACAGCAAAACGAAAGCTGAAATTTTAAATTTAGCAATGAGAAATCCTTCACGCAGGAGGATCGTACAAACATACCGCCGTTTCAGTCTCGTACAGATTACCGTATAGTGGACGTGGTGACAGACCTTCCTTGGGTTGTGAAGCAGCTGAATGGGTTGAAAATAAATAATTCGCCAGGTCGTGATGGGATTCCAATTCTGTTTTACGGAGAGTACTCTACTGCACTGGCATTTATCGCGAATTTCTTGCCTAACGTAAATCCCGAGCGACTGGAAAAAAGCGCAGGTGACGCCTGTATATAAGAAGAGTAGAAGGACGCATCCTCAAAATTACAGACCAATATCCTTAACATCGGTTTGTTGCAGGATTCTCGAACATATTCTCAGGTTCGAATGTAATGAATTTCCTTGAGACAGAGAAGTTGCTGTCCATGCATCAGCACGGCTAGGAGTGTAGCGTTTGACACAGTCACGTCGATTAAATATTTGGGCGTAACTTTGCAGAGCGATATCAAGTGGAACAAGCATGTAATGGCAGGTGGATAGTCGTCTTCGGTTCATTGGTAGAATTTTGGGAATATGTGGTTCATCTGTAAAGGAGACCGCTTATAAAACACTAATACGACCTATTCTTGAGTCCTGCTCTAGCGTTTGGGATCCCTATCAGGTCGGATTGAGGGAGGACATAGAAGCAATTCAGAGGCGGGCTGCTAGATTTCTTACTGGTAGGTTTGATCATAACGCGAGTGCTACGGAAATGCTTCAGGAACTCGGGTAGGAGTCTGCGGAGGAAAGGCGCCGTTCTTTTAGTGAATCGCTACTAAAAAAATTTAGAGAACCAGCATTTGAGGCCGACGGCAGTACAGTTTTACTGCCGCCAACTTATATTTCGCGGAAAGACCACAAAGATAAGAAAAGAGAGATTAGGTCTAGTACAGAGGCATATGGAAGTCATTTTTTTCTCGTTCTGTTTGGGAGTGGAACAGGGAGGGAAGATGCTAGTTGTGGTACGACGTACCCTCCGCCACGCACGGTATGGTGGATTGCGGAGTATGTATGTAGATGCAGAATGGTAGACACATAATATGTATCCACAGGACATTCGGCCTATAACTGAGAATGTTATGATGATCCTCTACTGACAAAAGATTCCACCATTCGGAATTTCGGGAGAGGACTGCTAAGAGGCAAGTGACCATGAAAAAGAGATTGAGTAACCAACGAAAGCATAATGTTCTACAAATAGGGGAGTGGAATGTCAGAAGTTTGAACGTGATAGGGAAATTAGAAAATCTGAAAAGCGAAGTGCTACGTCTCAATCTAGATATAATGGGGGTGACTGAAGTGGAATGGAAAGGAGACGACTTCGTCGGACGAGTATAAAGTAACGTCATCAGGGGCAGAAAATGGCGTAACGGGAGCAGGATTCGTTATGAACAGAAAGGTAGGACAGAGTGTGACTTACTGTAAACAGTTCAGTGATAGGGTTGTTCGCATCAGAACCAGCAGCAAACTAACACCGACAACAATAGTTCAGGCGTACATATTGGCGTGGCAAACAGAGGATGAAGAGATAAAGAAAGTATATAGGGATATTGAACGCGTAATACAGTACATAAAGGGACATGAAAATCTAATAGCCAAGGGAGACTGGAATTTGGTTGTAGAGGAAGGAGTCGAACAGAGGAGTGCGGGAGAATATGGGCTTGGTAAGTAGGAATGAGAGAGTAGGAAGACTTATTGAATTCTACAATAAATTTCAACTACTAATAGCGTCTACTCTGTTAAAGAACCGCAAGAGGAGAAGGCCGTGTGTCAGGCTACATCATAATCGGGCAGAGAGTTGGAAATCAGATAATGGATTGTACGGCGCAGCCAGGATCACATGTAGACTGAGATTACAACTTCGTAGTACTGAAGAATAATCTGAAGTTTAAGACTATTCAGAAAGAATCAACGTGCAAAGAAGTGGGGTACAGAAATACTTCAGAATGAAAAGGAACGCCTGGAGTTCTCTGAAGCTATAGATACTGCGATAAAGTAAAGCTCAGTAGGCAGTTCAGTTGAAAAGAAATAGACTTCTCTGTAAAGGACAGTCACAGAAGTTTTAAAGAAAGGCGTGGTTACAAGGAAGATAACTGAAAGAGACTGTGAGTAACACAAGAAATACTTCAGTTTAACGACGAAAGAAGGAAAAACAAAAAAAGAAAATATAAAAAAAAAACAAATATCCAAGTCACGTAGGAATGAAATTAACAGGAAGTGCAGGGAAGTTAAGGCGAAATGGCTGCGTGGAACATGTGAAGAAATCTAAAAAGTATTGATTGTCGGAGGCAGTGAGCCAGTGTACAGAAAGGTCAAAACAACCTTCGGTCGAATTAAATGTAAGAATGCTAAAATTAAGAGTGCAATAGGATTTCCACTGTTAAAAGCTGCAGAGAGAACGAGTAGATGAAAAGAGTACATTTAAGGCCTGTGTGAAGGGAAGGTTTCTCTGATGTGATAGAAGGTCGGTAACTTTACGAGTGCAATACTAATTCCAGAGGAGAGAGCGGATAAGTGGAAAGAGAACATTGAAGTCTTCTATGGGGGAGATGACCTGCCTGATGAAGTGATGGAAGAAGAAACAGAAGTCAACAGGGAAGAAATAGGGAATCCAGTATCGGAATCAGAATTTAAAAGAGGTATGAAATACTTAAGATCAAATGAGGCAGAGGGGATAGATAACATTCCATAAGAAGTTCTAAAATCATTGGCGGAAGTGGCAACAAAACGATTATTCACGTTTGTGTGTAGAATGTATGAGTCTGACGACATATCATCAGAGTTTCGCAAAAAGAGCATCCTAACAAGTCCGAACACAGCAAGAGCCGATGAGTGCTAGAATATCGGACAGTTTAACGGCTCATACACCCAAGACGAATGTTGAGTATTAGGTGGACTGATAAGGTAAGGAATGAGGTGGTTCTCCGCACAATCGGAGCGGAAAGAAATAAATGGAAAAAATAGACAAGAAGAAGGGGCAGTGTGGTAGGACATCTGTTAGACATCACGGAATGACTTCCATGGTACTAGAGGTAAACGAACTGCAGGACCATATGACAAAAGTGAAGTATGACAGACTAGGTGCAATATGTGACGGCACACAAAGTGGGAGCATTCCACTATGTACATCACCATGATGTTTAGCTGACACAGGATGTTGGCAGTGCCTCAGTGACTTGTCACATTGATAGGAACCTCGTATGAACCCTGTGGCATCTGCTTACGAGTTCTATATGTTTCCTATGTGGAATACTCAGTGCCCTTTAGAACAAAAATATTGCAGCACAGCGGCTAAGCAACCGTTTCCGAGGCATGTAAATGAACGATACGTCAGGCAAAGGCTATGAAAGCAGACGTGCACGTCGTGATTTTTTTTTCTTGATTTCAGGTGAAGCCCATGTAACCAGATACGATAATCTACATCTACATCTACATCCATACTCCGCAAGCCACCTGACGGTGTGTGGCGGAGGTTACCCTGAGTACCTCTTTCGGTTCTCCCCTCTATTCCAGTCTCGTATTGCTCGTGGAAAGAAGGATTGTCGGTATGCTCCTGTGTGAGCTCTAATCACTCTGATTTTATCCTCATGGTCTCTTTGCGAGATATACGTAGGAGGGAGCAATATACTGCAATATACTGCTGGATGGGTTTTGTTGCAAGATTTAGTTTGGCTATGTCAGTGCAAGGAACGGGTAATGGTTGGATTACTATTGCCTTTGTTCGATCTAGTGATGTTAAGAAGAGTTCTTTGGATTCCTTTCTAACTCGTGATGTAATTGCTTGGAAGACTTTTAATATTGTACATCAGTCTAATAAAGCATATGGAGGAAGTTATCTGCCTAGTGATGAGCCACTAGTTTTAAGAAGTCGTCTGTGTCGTGTGTGTCGGTGAAGGTATGTTCTCGAAACTTCAACAAAAGCCCGTACCGAGCTACTGAGCGTCTCTCCTGCAGAGTCTTCCACTGAAGTTTGTCTATCATCTCCGTAACGCTTTCGCGATTACTAAATGATCCTGTAACGAAGCGCGCTGCTCTCCGTTGGATCTTCTCAATCTCTTCTATCAACCCTTTCTTGTACGGATCCCACACTGCTGAGCAGTATTCAACCAGTGGGCGAACAAGCGTACTGTAACCTACTTCCTTTGTTTTCGGATTGCATTTCCATAGGATTCTTCGAATGAATCTCAGTCTGGCATCTGCTTTACCGACGATCAACTTTATATGATCATTCCATTTTAATCACTCCTAATGCGTACTCCCAGATAATTTATGGAATTAACTGCTTCCAGTTGCTGACCTGCGATTTTGTAGCTAAATGATAAGGGATCTGTCTTTATATTTATTCGCAGCACATTACGCTTGTCTACATTGAGATTGAATTGCCATTCCCTGCACCACACGTCAATTCACTGCAGATCCTCCTGTACTGGAGTACAATTTTCCATTGTTACAACCTCTCGATACACCACAGCATCGTCTGCAAACGGCCTCAGTGAACTTCCGATGTCATCCACAAGGCCATTTATGTATATTGTGAATAGCAACGGTCCTATGACACTCCTCTGCGGAACCCCTGAAATCACTTTTACTTCGGAAGACTTCTCTCCATTGAGAATGACATGCTGCGTTCTGTTATCTAGGAACTCTTGAATCCAACCACACAATTGGTCTGATAGTCCATATGCTCTTACTTTGTTAATTAAACGACTGTGGGGAACTGTATCGAACGCCTTGCACAAGTTAAGAAACACGGCATCTACCTGTGAACCCGTGTCTATGGCCCTCTGAGTCTCGTGGACGAATAGCGCGAGCTGGGTTTCACACGACCGTCTTTTTAAGAACCTGTGCTTTTTCCTACAGAGCAGATTTCTAGTCTACAGAAAAGTCATTATATTCGAACATAATACGTGTTCCAAAATTCTACAACTGATCGACGTTAGAGATATAGGTCTATAGTTCTGCACATCTGTTCGACGTCCCTTCTTGAAAACGGGGATGACCTGTGCCCTTTTCCAATCCTTTGGAACGCTACGCTCTTCTAGAGACCTACGGTACACCGCTGCAAGAAGGGGGGCAAAATACTTCGCGTACTCTGTGTAAAATCGAACTGGTATCCCATCGGGTCCAGCGGCCCTGCCTCTTTTGAGCGATTTTAATTGTTTCTCTATCCCTCTGTCGTCTATTTCGATATCTACCATTTTGTCATCTGAATACATAGAACTTTACTTTCGAATTCATTGAACGCCTCTCGCATAGCCCTCCTCACACTACATTTCGCTTCGCGTAATTTTTGTTTGTCTGCGAAGCTTTGGCTATGTTTATGTTTGCTGTGAAGTTCCCTTTGCTTCCGCAGCAGTTGTAAGTAGGCTGTTTAGGTTTTTTATTGGTAACGCCGCCGCCACGTAGCGCTCTGTATGAAAATCACTGGCTGTGCCGTGTGCAGTCTATGGCTGGTTTGCATTGTTGTCTGCCATTGTAGTGTTGGGCAGTTGGCTGTTAGCGGCGCGAAGCGTTTCGCAGTTGGAGGTGAGCCGCCAGCAGTGGTGGATGTAGGGAGAGAGATGGCGGAGTTTTGAAATTTGTAAGACTGGATGTCACGAACTGATATATATATATATTATGACTCTTAAGGTAAATACATTGTTTGTTCTGTAATAAAATCTTTCATTCGCTGACTATGCCTATCAGTAGTTAGTGCCTTCCGTAGTTTCAATCTTTTATTTAGCTGGCAGTAGTGGCGCTCGCTGTATTGCAGTAGCTTGAGTAACGGAGATTTTTGTGAGGTAAGTGATTTGTGAAACGTATAGGCTAATGTTAGTCAGGGCCATTCTTTCGTAGGGATTTTTAAAAGTCAGGTTGCGTTGTGCCATAAATATTGTGTGTCAGTTTAAGCACAGTCTAGTGTAATTGTTTAAAGGGGACGTTTCATAATGCAGTAAACAATCTTTCAACTAGCAAGACAATAGATGTGAAATGTTTCTCATCATTTCATTACAGTAAATAAAATTAAGAGCTCCACAGTGTAATCTTATGTTTCCAAGTTTGGGCGTGTCGTACTTGCGATGCTTTCTACAAAGGAATGTCAATAGCGAGGTTAATAGCCTCCTTTTTTCTCCACCTGTGGCTCTGAAAGGCACACACTAATGACTTTCTCAAGGCGGCTGGCACACCTGGCCGCTCACAACGCCATACGTCACGGTCACTTACCTTTCTTACCGAAATAATTACGACAGCAGTTTCCGCTACTGTGACAGTCTCATACAAAAATTTCACAGGTTGCGAATTTGCGTTACAAATGTGTAGAAAATAAAATCCTATAAATATAACAGTGTACAAAAATTTTCGACAGCATTGTAATACATTCATGCATTTACACACATTTCATAATTCTTAAAGTACAATTCTTGGTTTCCAACATCCTTTTCCACAAATCAGAGTCCCTAACCACTACTCACTATTCCTTACCTTATTACACATATACATATTCGCCGACACTTCTTCAATATTTCATCATAGCAGATATGTCGCATAACCAAATAACTCATATAGCATCAGCTTAAACATACCTCAGCAGCATAATTCACATCTTCGTCGTAATAACAACATCATAACACCTCAGTCAAATCTCAAAAACGTCATAGCTTTCTGCAATAATTTCAAAACCTAAAAAAAATTCTCTGCTCATGTCAAAAGTGTCATCTACCTCAAACATACTTTAAAAATCATGATCCCATACCAAATACATCATTCAGAGCTCTCATAGTATCACAATGGTTCCGAAAAAATATGAACATTTCACAAAATACAGACAAAATACAATTTCATAACTCTGAAGTTATCCAACTGTGTAATTGCGTAAACATCTGTCACTGACGTAGCAGAAAAAATGTTTGTTTCTCTGTTAAATAACCAGGTAGCTGTGTCATTCTGTGTTGGAGAAATATGGTACCGATGTGTAAAGTTGCATGAGCAAATACCATATTAGCTAGGGCTTCTTGTGCTTGCCAAACACATGGTACACAAAGTAAGCGTGTACCCCCCTGAGGATTAATGTAATTATATCCTCAGGTGTTGCAGATTACAGCAATGGAATGAAATGTATCACGGAAAACCTTTGTATCATTGTACTTCAAATATCTTTAAAAATATATGTTTTAAGTACAAAATTAATCACTCAACTACGTGTACTATAGCGCTAAACTGTGCGTCGTGTTGTAAGATAATCTCTGTGGAAGTGCCGTAGTTATCGTCCTCCGAAAGCTAAGTTCTGCAGAAGTCAATGTACTTACCTCATAATAAACAAAAGTGAAATGCTTTGCGTATAGATATCGTAGTTACTACGGTTATTGCCATGATAAAGTAAGTACTGTACTGTAACGTATTGTTGTGCTATAAAAAAGGCTGTCTCATTGTAGCTATACCACAAAGTTACTACTAAAACATGTTTTCCTTTCCAGGAGAATTCAGAACAACTGTGCAGATATAAAACAGATACACCGCAAAAGCACAATGTAAATTGTGTCACACATTAGTAGCGTCGTGATATAATCGTGAAGCTATCAAAGAAACCAAACGCAAAGTCATCTTTAATCTCACAGAAAGTACTTCAAATAAGGAATGTCTTTTCAACTAAACCAAAATGTTGCATTAAAATCTCATTAACAGTATATGTTCTAAGTACGTAAGCCTTATAGTCGTTACGTAATCGTGCAACTAACAAGCAAGAATGTACAAATAACAACACTGTGTCGTCTGTTCACTATAACAATGCATTCGTAATTTCTGTTAGAAAATGTTCCCTAGGTTCTAGAATGGATAGTTAACTTCAAAACATTGTTGCATGTTAACAGTTTCTAAGTCTGACAGATTGTACTAGTAGCGTGAAGTTTTATGGCAAAGACTAGGTTAAAAAGCAGATTATCTTTCAATAAACGGTTTTACATGTGAAATGTGGTGTAATCCTTTACTCTTCATAGTACTCAGAGTTTGAACTTGAATGCAATTATCATGCGGTATACGTCGGTAAATAATACTGGAATTTTTCTCAAGGTTAGCGTCTATGTTATTTTTCACTGAGCCAGCCAGCGCACGCGGCTGCCTGCGGTGCGAGTCATTGTCTGTCTCTTTGTTGGCGCGCGCCGTTATTAGGATCTGGAGACCTAACTTCTACAAATTCACCTTGTCGAGAGGTCGCCGCCCTGTTTGAATCCCGCCAGTTCTGATGCAATTCAGGTCTGTCGTTACGATCATATCGTCTGTCGTCATGTCGGTAGATTCCATAGTTTCTTTCTTGTCGGTCACATGGTGGAGAATTTCTCCCAGAATCGTAACTACGCGCTGGACCGTTGCGTCTAAAGTTATTCTGTCTGCCTTGATAATAATTATTTTGGTTCCCATATTGTCTGTTTCTATGATTTTCTCTGTTATAGACATTACCGCAGAAATGCGATCTTTCTCTGTAACACTTACTACTCTGCCAACGGTTGTCATACGTGTGGTGTCTGTTTTGGTCACGATTTGTGTTGTGAGGATAGCCTTGTCGTGTCCAGTTATTGTTTCTTTCATCGCGGAATTGCGACGGATGTGACCTGTAATCGTTGTGTTCCTGTTTTCGCGTTCCGCGATTGTCAGTGTCAATTTCCAGTTCTTGTAAGAGTCGCTGAAAATTTTCAGTGTCGTCTTTGCAACGTCCTACCAAAATAATGTGTCGTAAATGTTCAGGCAATTTGATTAAGCAAATGCGGATGAGTTCTGAGGGGCTGTATGGGTTTGAAAGATACTGATTCTTATGTAACATCTCTTCGAAATATTTGACAAGACTGAAAAATTCAGATTGTTCGAAATGTTTCATCATAATGATGCTATGTTTTACTCGATCTTGTGTAGCTTGAGACCAATATGCTGAGAGGAAGGCATCATAAAATTCTCCTTCACTGTGACAATCGTGAATAACCGATCGCATTCTTACAGCTGGTTCATTCTCTAAGTAGCCACACATAAATTCTAATCTGTGGTCTAATGACCAGTTAGGAGGAAAACAGTGAGAGAATTTATGAAGCCACGCTTGTGGATGAATGTCGTTGCCACAATTCTTAAATGTTTTGAATTTACGTGTAGTAATGAACAGCTTATAGTCAAAATCATCGTGTCGGTGGGTAGCATATCGGTCATTGTTACGTCGTTTCGGCGGTTCCATCTCAAAATTCGGTGTACTTTGCCAATTTCTTTCATAATCTCCAAAGTGCCCTGTGTTGTTATTTTGTGGCAGTTCCGTATTTTTATGTCCCTCTTCCCGTATTGGAGCGCGAGTGTCCCCTGAAATACGTAATTCTTGTATTACCTGTGTCAGCTGATCTTGTACTTCCTGGATTTCTCTGGTGTTGCGTATTAATTTGATTCTGATTTTGTTTGAATTTCCTAATTTGTTCGAACTCTTCTGTGTCATTAAAGACTACCGGTTTTGTGTCATTCAGATTATCATATACCTTCGTAGATAAATTATTTAGCTGATCCGAAAGTTCAACTACTTTCTCTGATAATGAACTAATGTCCTCCATGTGTCTTTCTGAACCAATTTTCAGAGTATATACTGTGTCCTTTAAGTTTTCTTGAGTTTTTGCAAGTTGCGTAACCGAATCGGTAGATGCAACTGAGTCAATTTTAGCTTGCAAGGTCTCATGATTTTCATGAACAATAGTTTGCAGTTCTTTTATGGCTGCTTCGTGATTCTGTAATGCATTTTCATGCCGCGAAAAAATAGGATGGAAATGCTCACAAATTTGTGTTTTTACATCATTACATACTTTTTGACATTTCGATTCGATTTTATGTAATTCAGTAGTTAAATCTTCACGTGTTTGTTCAAGCATATGTTTCACTGAGTCTAACTTTTGAAGCTTTTGTTCCATTGCGTCTAACTTTTGCTGTGTTTGTCTCTGATTTTGTTCCATTGTGTCTAACGTTTGAAGCTTTTGCTGTGTTTGTCTCTGATTTTGTTCTATTGTGTCTAACTGTTGAAGATTTTGTTCCATTATGTCTAACTTTTGAAGATTTTGCCCTGTTTGTTTCTGATTTTGTCCAAGCGTTGTGTCTAACTTTTGTAGACTTTGTCCCATTTGTTGCGTTAACTGTAATAACAGTGCACTGGTGTCTGAAACATGTTCCTCAGTGCTTTTCGGCAGTGAAGTTGCACTGGCAACATTCACATTTTGACAAGAAGAAAATGTGTCTTGACTTATTTTAGAAAACGGTGAGGACACAAAACCTGAATCTGCAGTATTTGCAAGATTGTGTCCTGCATTCCCGATTCCTGAGGCGAGCTGTTGACGACCGATCGATCGATAATGCTTCCCTGTTCACTACCTGTTTCACTGTCTACACCATTATTTGACGCCCGCTCCATTTCCCTATGCATAGTTACCAAATTACTACTTTGAATGTCTGTTAATTCATTACACATTGGTGCTGGTAAGCTATGCTCGTCGTCACTATTATTTCTCAGTTTACTTTGGAGCCTAGTGTTACGCTTTTCACACGCCATTATTGTCACAATATTTCACACGATAACACAGAAAACCACAATTTGAAGAGCAAAAATAAGAGAACACATTAACATACCACTGAAAATAATATCTAGTTAATTGCAAGCGCAGCTGCGAAATACTTCGTGCAAAACTACATGCATGCCACAACTGTTTTACTGTACAACAATGAAAGACTGGAACTACAGAGGAAATTCTCTCTAGGATTACACGCTAGCAATAAACAAAAGCTACACTGATTACAAAAACTACAAGAAAAAAATCAGAAAATTCCAGTGAGGTATCCTCGGCTAAGGGTCGACATATGAAACGTCCCCTTAGAAAAATTGTGCAAGATGGATTTCCATGCAGTCTTGAAGAAGCAGTGTTGTCCTTCCAACGGAAAGACAGTGCTGACTCTTGACATACAGACAGGTAATGGGCCACAACAAAGCAAACCCACAGCAGGGTCAGTCGAAGTTTTGAAGAATATTGGTAGGTAGGTCGCCACAGAGTAGACCCACTGTAGTCCTGGTAGAGAGTATGGTAGTAGTGGGTCATCACAGGTGCAGACCCACTGCAGTCCTTGTAGAAATAATGGTATTGGTGGGTCATTAAAGGTGCAGACCCACTACAGTCCTTGTAGAAATAATGGTATTGGTGGGTCATCAAAGGTGTAGACCCACTGCAGTCCTTGCAGAGACGGCCAGCAGCCAACTGTTGCGACTGTGCAGGTGCACAATCACCATCGAAGAGTCTTGCGGAGAATATAGCAAGTCCATAAACCACCACTTGTGTACTCACAAAGTTTTTGGAATTGTCCTTAGACCCAGCAATGCTGTTATCCAGTCCGTTGCTCAATTATTAACACAAGTGCAAACACTAACAGTCCCTACTTCTCACATATTGTCCATATACTATGACCAACAGAAATGTGTGCAGTGAAATGTAATTTACAAGTTACTTAATTTGATGAACTGGTGTCAATTACAAGTTTATAACATGAGAATACAATAACAAAGGTACAAAATACATCATTAAAGAACATAACAATACATATAACATTTGTAGTAATAGGGGCTTTACAAAAGAGTCGAAATAACAAGTACATCAGTGTTACATGAATTATGACATAAGTAAATACATAAAAGATCAGAATAATCATTGAAACATCAACTTCACACATGAGCATTAAAACAGAACAGAATAAATAATGTCTAAACATCTTTACAAAGAAAATAACATGTTATTAATGCAAATTATATTTGAGGATAACAGTATTCCTCATCATAGTGAATGTAGCTTAGTATTAGAAGAGAAAAAATTCTATGAAACAGACACAGAGACAGGAAGAAAATAAATACACAAGGGTACACAAACACATAGTGGGATAACACAAAAGGAAAGGACAGGGTTTGTTTTCAGGGTAACATTTGGTACTGTAGTCCAACCAAAACTTCAATCCATAGATCGTCCCTCTTATTTCAACATTTGCTCCAGAAAAAAAAAAAAAAATCCTATCCAAGCATGGTTTCTATATTCTCTTCTCATCCTCTTTCAAAAATAGTTTTCTTCCACTGTACACAACTTTTTTTGGCCAAACCATTTTCTTATAGCTTCTCAATGCTTTTCTTCGAATTCATCATAGTTAGTTTCTTATATAGTCTACCCCCTCTTAAGCTAACTTAAACCTACTGAGCTCAGATGCTAAACTAAGGGACGGCACAGTGCAGCAGCACAAAACAATTAACACAAACAGCAATGACAAGAAAATGGCAATTGGCAAAGCAAGCTACAATAAATATAAATTACCAAGCAATGCAACATTACAACTGATATGAACCAATGTGCAGCAACAAGAAAAATAAATAAGTAGTAAAACTGGATTAACAGAGTAATACAAAATGAAATTTAGTAGCACTATGCCTGGCAAACAGCAGCAGCAAATACCATAACTTATATCTAAACATGACAAAGCTCAAGCAGAAAAAATATTACACTAAAGACAACAATGCAGATAAGGGAAATGTATATTCACATCTTAATGTCTATATAATTGAAGTGATGCACCACAAAAACTTACTGTAAAAAAAATATTACCATGTACTTGAAAATAAAATTCTGTATGCAATTCTTGTGAAGGGAAATATCTTTTTGAGCTCCTTCTTTTTTGTAAAGTACATCATAAAGTTATTATTTACTGGATCTGTAAGCATAAAATATTTATATTAGTACACTTCAAGACTGCTTCGGGTAATTTTTGTTTGTCTGCGAAGCTTTGGCTATGTTTATGTTTGCTGTGAAGTTCCCTTTGCTTCCGCAGCAGTTTTCTAACTCGGTTGCTGTACCACGCTGGCTCTTTTCCGTCTCTTACAATCTTGCTTGGCACATACTCATCTAATGCATATTGTACAATGGTTTTGAACTTTGGCCACTGATCCTCAACACTATCTGTACTTGAGACAAAACTTTTGTGTTGAGCCGTCAGGTACTCTGTAATCTGATTTTTGTCACTTTTGCTAAACAGAAAAATCTTCCTACCTTTTTTAATATTTATATTTACGGCTCATCGATGCAGTAACCGCCTTACGATCGCTGATTCCTTGTTCTGCGTTAACTGTTTCAAATAGTTCGGGTCTGTTTGTCACCAGAAGGTCTAATATGTTATCACTACGAGTCGGTTCTCTGTTTAACTGCTCTAGGTAGTTTTCAGATAAAGCACTTAAAAAAATTTCACTAGATTATTTGTCCCTGCCACCCGTCATGAACGTTTGGGACTCCCAGTCTATATCCGGCAAATTAAAATCTCCACCCAAAACTATAACATGGCGGGGAAATCTACTCGAAATATTTTCCAAATTATCCTTCAGGTGCTCAGCCACAACAGCTGCTGAGCCAGGGGGCCTATAGAGACATCCAATTACCATGTCTGAGCCCGCTTTAACCTTGACCTTCACCCAAATTATTTCACATATCGGATATCCGTCAATTTCCTTCGATACTATTGTTCTTATCGCTATAAACACGCCTCCCCTTCACACAATAACACAACAGTAAATTTCTCTGACTTCAATGCACACTATAAAACACAAGATGACCACAAAAAAAAAAAAAACAAAGCACAGATAACTAACCTTCCCCTCACATTTTGAACTTCGCATTTAGAAAGAGAGATGAAATGCCAAATACATGAGGCAACGAATCTGTCCATGGCGTTGCAATGTATTAATGAGACGCATTATTTTTTGTGAATAGTGGAAGAACAAATAATTCATCCACATGGTGTCTATATCACATGTGCAAGGATCGTGACGGATCAGGGGAAAGTTAAGCCCTAGCTTCTTAGTCTAATTCACCGAAGTAACAATGCAATGGAAACAGAAAATCAGACCGACCATACAAAGACGGAATGCAAGCTTCATTTCCTATTTATAAGTGCTTATGGAATTCTTGACTAAAGCTTTTCAAGTACTTCTACGTAAAACTATATCCTGCGGGACTGGGTGACCATTAAAACGAGAGTTCATGGGCAGACATCAATATTTCTACAAAGTATCTTACTTTCGAATGCAAATGACATGAATAAGCCAGTTTATGAAATTCACACTGTTCTCTCACAATTAGCCTGATGTAACTGAGTTAGCACACATTTCAGAAGAAATACCTCTCAGTGAGGAATCAAGTAAAATGATGAGGGGGGAAAGGGAAGGTATACGCGGGATTTTCACGGTTACGGATTGAAAATCACGTTAGTGATTGTAAGAAGGTGGCAATTACTAGCATGCTCACCAGTTTGATCGGAGACAGTGAGGAATATTCAATACAGGGCGGATAAAACAACAAAATGGCCTCCCTTTCTCCTGTTACGTAAATTTCCAGAAAATGTATCACACAATTTATTATATAATTGCAACGTTTTTGTCATTATCAACACGAGAGCGAATTTCTATCGCTTAATGCCACTGTTGTAAAGAGTCAGTCGCTCGCCACCTGGTCACCAAATCTCATACTTAAGGCGACACGATCCATTCTTTCTTTCTTTCGCTTACGCCATAGTCCCGCAGCGATCGCAGGGTCGGCATGGTTAGAACGGATTTGGCAGGGTCAGTTTGAGGGGTAGCCATATGCCCTTCCTGCTACACCCCCTTCCCACAGGGATGGAACCAGTGAACCCCAGCTGTCTGCTTCTAGTGTAAATCGTTAATCAGTGCGGACGTGTTTCGAACGTCTGCGACGCGTGTAACTGAGGCGGAACGGGGGATCAGCGGGATGTGGAAAACCGCCTAAAACCACATCGAGGCTGGCCAGCACACCGGAACTCGCCGTTAATCCGCCGGGCTGGTTCGATCCGGGGCCGGCGCGCCTACCCGAGGTCCAGGAAGCAGTGCGTTAGCGCTCTCGGCTACCCTGGTGAGTTTAAGGCGACAATATTCTATTTCATAAAAATTAGTAACTCCAAAATATTCGATTCGCACACTGATCAGAGAACAGGATGGCAAATCGATAGGGGCAAAAACAATCAAATTAATCGCTACAGGCGCTACTTAACTGGATCAACATGTACAAAAACTAACAGACAACGCAATTAACACAATGTCCCATACGGCTCATAAGTCAGTGAACCTCGCACGGAATAAAAAAAATAAAGAAAATAATTGAAAACTGGGAAAGAATTTGCAGGGAAACAGGAAAGCACTGATGATTTCGAGTTTACTGACTTCGTAATTCATCTAATTTCGTGCCCACTAGGAACACACATGCTTATCGACCACTGTCTGGAACACGTCACCTGAACAAAATCAGTTTCTGTCTCTCGTTGAGATCGGAGACCGAATTTTTAAGGAAGGAGGCGGTGCGCGCTCCATTAGCCGGTGAGGAAAGCTATTCCCGAAAACTATTCGCTGTTTTAGCACACAGCCCGAATGGGGAGGCAAGAGCAGTGATTCGCTAAAGTACATGTAGGGAGGCCTGTTTGCGACACGAAAAAAAAAATAAAGAGAGAGAAGCGACATTTTAAGGTTTGGTACTACTACTTAGGAGAAACGTCAAGGGACTTCTTTGGCATCTACAAGACATTCAAAGCACTCATCCGTGTTTTCAAGCTAAATGGTCAAGGCGGGAAAGTAAACGATTATGACTAGAGGAGAGAGGCTGCTGAATTTAAGAAAAAATAAAATAAAACATGTTTGCTTCCATCCTCTCTCAATTATCTGTGTGACTTTGACACAGAAAATTAAGAATAATAATATTACGACATCGCAAGATTTAAAATTATAAAAATACAAAAGAAGTGCGAAACAAGAGGGATTTTTCACTTTCTCATAATCTGTTAGCAATAAGTATTCCTTTTCTTGTGAACACGAATTTGAGAAACTAAGCGTGGTGTAGAATCTGTTGCTGAATCGCCCAGTACCATGTGCCTCTGATGTTACGGTTCGTGTCCATTCTGGTTTTGCATAGTTGGCGAGTCTACTATGAAAATCACTATACGGTGGGGATAGTTTTATGGGAAGTAGATACTGCACCATTTTCGACAGTTGGTCTACAAGTATATGTCCCAGTAACTATTGGTAATGACTCTGTTAGCTCAGCTTCTTTGGTCTATCGAGATTTCTCACTGCGGTATATCGTGTGCCAAGTCATTTACGGTTTTGCCTTTGGCTGTCCTGGCAAGCTTTTAGTGCACGAAAGAATGCCTTAATAATCATGTAGGAGGATATCACGTCCTTGATAGCATTTATTTATTTTATTTAATTGTTGGTGAACTATTGGGAGAGGTTTGAGACCTCACGTTAATTTTTGAATGCGTCCACTTTAAGCTGTTAAAAAAATTATTGTGATTGTATTTTCGACACATGATCATAATCAAGCGTTCTGGAAGCATTCAGTCACCAAATAAACTACACTTTGGTTAAAAAATAAACAAATATTTAAAACCGAAAATGTATCTTTAATTTTGTGTGTTAGTTCAAGGAAATTTTTAATAGTATAATTTTCTTCAAGAAACGTAATATTTGAAAGTAATTTATCCAATTTTTTGCTGAAGGTATGTGTGAGGCTGTGTACATAATTAATAATGGGCAGAATCGGAATACCACTGTTATGAATTTCGACTGAGCACATTAGATAAGAGCGCACAGGTTCACAAAAAGACTCGTTTTACATCTGTTTCAGAGAGAATAAAATCACACTTTTTTACTGGTTTAGTAATCAAGGCAATAAATCTGTTAGATGCGTCATTATTTAATTTTACAATCCATTTGCAGAAAAGATATGTGTTTTATTAGTGTAATTGTCTCTGTTGTTGACAAATAGACTGTTCCCATTCGCTGCCTTAAGAGCAATAGCATTGTTGTCAGAAAATTTACAGTTACCTTCGCAAACGGTCTGGCTTTCCTAACGGTCTTCCTCTTTCTGGGCAGCAATAATCATCACAACTTTATTCTATTCTGTTGCGCGAATGGTAACAGGGCTTGTCTAATGTGCCTTTAGTATTGGCAGTTATATTCTTAAACCATGATATCTTTCATAAATATCTTAAACTCTTATTTAAAATCTCAGTGTCACTATTGGTAAAAACAATGTCAATAAAATTAGCAAATTTATAAGAAAATTTAAAACTACATTTGTTATTCGTACATTGTGAGTGTTTAGGATCTTGGAGGGTCTTCAATTTACTAAATATCTTAGAGTGTCTTAACAGCCACTCTTTGATATTAAATGGACATGACAATGGACAAGTATAAAGATTGAGTCAAAGTGGTAAGGAGCAGTTCCTCTTGCTAATGTTATATGGGACGAATATACTTCCTTATTTAGCTCAACTCTGTGTCTGAATTCCTCACGTATTTCACACTTTAGCCATTACACATTTTAGCGTGTCTAGTAATACGGGATTTTGAACCTATATTCACGATGATATATTTAGCAATCACTTATATCTTAGACACGGTTTGTTGAAGTGGCCACTTTCCACAATTTCGATCATTCTTTCCTGGAAACGCTGATATGTTAACAGATTAACCATTACCTTGCTGGGCAACGAATGAAGAATTTCGATTAGGACTGGGTTGGCAGACTTAGTGACATTTTTGAATGAAGTCATTCTGCTTTAGACTCTTAAAATACTGTTTACTGCGATTGCAGTTTCGACACATGGTCATTGGCAAGCTTTGTGGGGTACAGGGCCTACTCAAAAGCGTAACGTTGTGACCTGTTAGAACACAGTTCCCAGCACACTGAAACCAAATACATGTGGCGGTATCAATCTACCTTCTGTTCTATACACTATATTAGTGCACGTGAAAAAGATGATGAAATAACGACATACAACTAACATGATAACGAACACATTCGCTACAAGCACTGAAATCAAAAACTCGTGCAGCAGACCTGATGGATGGTTCGTGATGGCAGCAAAACAACCATTATGCCGCCACTGTGATCCATACACCACGCCCGCTGCACGAGTTTTTGATTTTAGTGTTCATTGGACTGTAACATTTTAATAAATTTAAATATGTTTATTATTAATTGCTAAGCACATAAGAATAAATTAAAATTTGGTAGACATGCGAATGCCTTATTGTTAAATGAAACAATTTTATACATCAAGAGTGTGGATCAGCCTCTAGAAATAAAAAAATGATCTTTATTTTCTATTTGAAGTATCGAATTTTTGTATCAAATTTTAATTTATTGTGAGAACTTTTAGTTTCATGGTATGACTAAAAAGAGAGGCGTATTATTGTTATTACAGAAATATAATTCAGTATTTCTTTATTAAAATTTCCGGTTGATATATAATGTAGATTTTTTTATAAAAACAGCTACTATTAGTGAGAATCGACCCAGCGACCTCACAGTTTTAAGAGTTGTATGTGTCACAATAACCATCTGATGACTCCGGTAAAATACTCGAAACGTTTTATTTTACCTAACAAGCATTCGGTAACTTTTGCGAACTGTTGTGTTCATGCATATGGGATGAACTTAACTGGACGACTCATATGGCGTTCAGATCTCACGCTGGGTATCTGTGCGTGAAACAACTGAGTAATACATTTACCACCTGACTGTCCACAACCTTCTAAGAAAGTGTTGCTTTCCTGGGCTATGATTGGCTGTCATTCGAAGGTGGCCTAATATAAAGGAGTGGCTTCAGTTTCAGGCTATATGTGCACAGATAGAGACTTATATATTGCAAGTTCTGGTAAAAAAATGAAAACTACTACGCTACACCTAAAAGTTTCGTAATTATTCATGCCAATAGCCCAGCAAACTATCAGAATCTTAGGGTAATCCTCACTGCGGCCAGGATGGGTATTATAAAAGGACCTGTGGCTATGCAGAAACTCTGGACAGAACGTTTACGACATATGCCTCGAGTAGAGTTGCGCTCTATCAAAACTACAATTCAGTAGTTTCGGTACACTACACAAATGAAGTAGTGAGTTGCAGGATGACCGATGGTATTGATAGAATTGGTAGGGAAAGAAACATATTTAATGTCTGAGAAGGAAATGGGAGCCCACGACTTCTCTGTTTTTTCGTTTCCGGTGCTCGTTTTACACAGAAGTAGAACTGCCAGTGTTAGTCCATTGTGTATTTTACGTCCTTACAGAATATAAAGTGCATCTTATAAGTAATAAAGACCGCGCGGGATTAGCCGAGTGGTCAGAGGCGCTGCAGTCATGGATTGTGCGGCTGGTCCCGGCGGAGGTTCGAGTCTTCCCTCGGCATAGGTGTGTGTGTTTGTCCTTAGGATAATTTCGGTTAAGTAATGTGTAAGACTAGGGACTGATGACCTTAGCAGTTAAGTCCCATAAGATTTCACACACATTTGAACATAAGCAATAAAAAGTAGTTTATCGCGTAACGTGTGCGCTTTTACGTAACCAAAACAGTTATTTTTTATGCAAGTACAATTTACATGCACAAACATAAAAATATATATAATTATTGTTGTTATATTGTACTCAATGGAACTTTCTTCACCATGACCAAAGTAGGGGATTCCTGTTATTATCAATAAAAACGAAAGTTGTTTATGAATAACAGAAACATGTCTTACATAAGTTCGACGAAGTACTGAAGCGATATTCCATATATAATTGTTTTGTGAGTTTTTTTATTTTACCTTTTTATACAGGAAATTGCATTTACTATAGCTATCTTACAAATCTGTAGTGTTTTCTTTATTGTTACTACAACATCCGTCTGTTTCACAGGAAGCGTTCGGCTCAAGGTTCGAATTAAAAACTTCACTTTGTAAGATAGCTACGAGGGTGGTCCTTGGTGTGACTGAGCCGATAACTCTCGTGTCCAATTTTATTCTTGAGGTAGGCTTGATCCCGAATTTGATGAAAGGGAAATTTTCTTTCGGCTTCAATACGGACCGTCATTCTTTTGTTTTTTTTCCATCACAATTTAGCTGCACAGGAAGAAACGAGAGCAATGGCGTGAGGGGAACGAGGATGAAGGCATTCGTGCTTCAGCAACTCGAGGCACAAAAACGTCAGAGAATTAGGCACTTGTGTGAAAAGCTCCAGCACGTATTGTCCGATCGGCCAGAGAGGTACAGGGAGAAGAGTATGAAATCGAGCTGACCGGAAACATTCCAGTTAGGACAGGTAAAATTTGGCCAGAGAGCAAGCGCCGCTCTGGCTCCTGCCAAGGATTGCTAGCATATGAGATTACTGAATGGCCTCTGGAAAGGTTATATGTGGAGGGCAACTGGTTCGGGCTGGTGTGAGTTGAAGCATTCATGTAATAAGGTGAGTTCAACTGGCCTACTGCAGAAAGTAAAGAGGGATTTGTCGTTCGGATGGATGCCCAATAATATGGTTTAGAAACCTCTCCTTCACCAAACTCTAATACGAGAATGTGCATGTCGTCACGTAATTCTCAAATAACCCTTTATTCTTTTGCACCAAATTATATTTCCTGCTAATAAGCTTGTAACATGTGTATATTATAGTGACAATCGCAAATGTCGCGCCTAAAAAAGTAAACACTGCTAGGTTTCTAAACTCTGTGTCACACTAGGATCTACAGTCTACCCTAAACCATCAGAACCACTAACTGATATAGCCGATTGCTTGGAAACCTTATTCCCTCAGCGCGTTCTTGCAGCACAAATAGACAACTCAGTCTGCGATAAACTTCGTCTACTGAATTAATAGATAATTCTCCGCCTTCGTCTAATTGTTGCATCATGGAAGTATTTAGTGCACTGTACATGATCTGAAATTTTCTCATATGCTTCTTTGCACACTTTTTATGTGGTCATTATCAGCTATACCCCCGAGCTTCTCCCGTATGATAGTTTGCATATCATATGACGCTCTAAAAAACTCATTCATCAGGTGGTCTGTATCATCATTAAGAAGTTTAAATACCTGGTCTTGTAACTGCTGAATTCCGGTCATTAACTCCTCTAATTGCACCTGCAACGCATGCTAAAGCTCCTCCTGCACAGCGACGTTACGTAAATCGGCATCCCTACTGTTATAACGGAGCAGCCGCACCCTCAACCTTCTTACTTGACCCCGAGAGGACTCGGCCCCACCCAAATCACGACCAACGAAGGGAGCTCGGCCAACGCAACTGCGGCAGCAGTTTCAACCGTACGGCGTTACCGCCTGACCGGCGACCTCAGCGCGGCCATGCTCCCGCTTACGTCCTCGCCCCTGACGGTCAGCCCGTAGTGCAGCTCATCTTTCCAGAGATCGGCAGCACCAGCCACTTCCCTTGTCAGCACTCAAAAAACAACGAACACAAGTAGCAACTGTGAATACCACCTACCTGTCACAGTATAACTGCAAGACTCAATTAAAAAATTGAAAGGAAAAAAGCAGCAACTTAAGAAAAAATTTGTCTTTAGTTCAATAAGGTACCCCATTCTGCTGCTACGGTGTAGCAAAAATGCACTGACAATGGGTGTTGGTGGTGATAGAGGGAATTCACCAAAATTTAAACATCAGTAAAAACATTTATTAAAATCCGATCATTACTACATTCCAAGAACGTTTGAACACTTTACTTGCTCCCTTAAATAAATTCTCATTCAGAAATAAGCAAGCTCCTTTAGCACAATTGAAACACTGAAGCGAACCAAACACAAATGATCATAACTGCTGTGATACTTCAGCAACTAGCATACAACACGCTTATCGGTACATTTAGTCAAATGGAATATACATAAACCTCCAATAACAGGTGTGGTATGTTTGTCTTTTTCTTTATCAAACTTCGTTAGTTATACGTCCGTCAGAAACTTCACCTTATTTCAGTTTGTACAGAAACCTAAATAATGGACAATACAACACAAACATTTGGAATAGAGAAAATTTCCTTCACATTTAGCTGAAGTAGCAACTCCCAGACCTTTAATCAACAAACGCACTTAGTCCTTCCCGTTGCCGACCAAAAGCCACGAGAATTCAGGTAACGAACACGAGTAGCAACACCAGAGTGATTCAGGTCGCACTCAGCTTACTCAAGAAAGTAACGGATTGTAGCACACAAACGAAGAACAAATGGCGAGGCATATATATCGACTGTCAGGAAAATTGTGAAACAGCCATAACCGTCTCAGAATTTTTAGCAGACAACTTGCCGATGAATATTTGTCAAGAATTTAGCATATGGAATGAAATCAAAGAATTACATGCACTTCATAGCTCACACTCAGCGAGCACTCTGTGGGCTCAAATTTTAACAAACGTAAATACGGCTCCCTGAATTAAACTAAATCTGTTATAAGAAAATGACAACACGTAAATCCGCTAAAACAATGGGCCCAGACTGACTCCTTGCCTGAAGTTTAATCTCACAAGATCATCAAATACACTTAGCGTTACGTTTATTCGGTTTCCAAAGTCACATGTAGGTGCAGAAATCCCTCAGATTTCGCAGTTCCTATTCGACACCTCGTTACAACACACGTTCTCTCCTTTACTCTGGCCAATTTTCCGCTAATACTGCTTTGTACCCCAACGAACTCCCCCTCTCCACCCGCTGGTCGAAACTCGAGACCGAGAGGGCTGTCTGTTGCTGTTCCCGCCCGCCGAGTGCCGGCGGCGGCCACTGCAGACTGGTGCAGCGGCGGGAGGGAGGCAGGGAAGCAGGGAGCCACTGCGCTGTGGCCTGCGCAGTCAGGCAGGCGCCCACCGCGGCCGGTGGCACTAACAACACTACGCACAATTACATACTGTGCAACCTAAAAATGTTTATTTGTTGTGAACTAAACGAGAACGGAAGCACTTTCTCATTCTTAAATCTAAACCGTGTTGTTGTTCTGACTAATACAGGCGGTGTATTTACGGAATGCTACATGATAAAATGAGTCACCAAATGTCTGAAACTGTATAACTGTATACTTCTATTGCAATTTGAAAAGAGAAAGTTCGAAATTTAGTAAACTGTCCTATGAAACTCTATTCTGTAGTGCAACGAAGTGTTACGATGTGTGACGTCACAATACATAATTTACAATTCCAGCACACAAAACTAACAGAATGAAGAATGCTACGTCAAATTACAAACTGAATTTAGAAAGTAGAAATAACCCAAATCTTTCTGTTAAAATTCTGTCTAAATTTACATGCAAAACTGACTAAATAAAATTTCAAACACTACATGATGAGCATATAGATACAAGAATATGCTGGAGGAATAAAACAATGTGCATACGAAATGAAATCTGAAATTAACTTCGTATATATAAACGCTGATAACATTTTGAAATGTAAAGAATCTTTAAATAATCTTGCTGTATTCTGACTATGATATTCGAATTATCGCGGCACACCTATGGCAACGGATACTCGGTTGTTCCTGAAGTGATTGAACATAAAAAAAAACGCAGTGCATCAGCAGACCAGCTGAAGAGGAAGGAAGGGAGCTGTGCACAGCGCAGTGCGAGGGCGTGCCGCTGGGTTACGCAGGCGGTGCTGCAGCCACTGTGATCCGCCAGGTGCAGTGTGCTGACGCACGTATTCAGAAAATGAAATTCGCGAGGAGACGGTGGTGCAATTTAACTTTGTTGAATCAGCGAAAGGAGACTAATCTTTCATAAAGAACTATTTTATGAATAATGAAGTACATTCCTTACCATTTACAATCATCTTTATAAAAATTAACTTTCATTAAAAAATATGACAAACAGATAAACGTGTAATAATTAGGCAGTAAAGAAATAACAAATAACCTAATGCAAGCACCAGCTGCGAAACAGTACATGACGATTGTTCCGTGACAGTGGGCAGGGCCTATGTTTCGTGTGCCACCAGACTGTACCACTGAAATAGTATTGTAGAGGTTACCATACGTATTCTCTTTACAAAATATTACACTATACACTCGATTATGGAGGGCAGGCTACATTCGGTTGTAAGTAGGCCTTCCATAACAATGAACATGCAGTTTTATCTTGGATCAAAAAAAGAAGGAAAGTAGCCGCTCGTCTGTGCGGTGCCGCCTTCCTTCACTGCCTTCTTCGAAATATTGTTGTGGAGTTGCGTACGAGGCGTTTCACCGCTGTCGTGGAACCGAATTCCCCGCACAGTTTTCTTATCGTTATCAGCAATAGCTAAAGGTAGTGCTTCTTGGAGCAATGTTTTGTTTAACAGAATGCCGTGTGCATTCCATAATGCCTTAAAATTTATTTTCTGCTTTATCACTTTCGAGAAACATTTGTCAAACGCTCTTTACAACTGATTCATTTTGTTTATAACCGATACTATTCTCACTTTTGACCGCTTCGTACTCCAGATTTTTCACTTTCACTATCAGTTTAACGCTGCTGGTACGTCATAAAAATATGTTTTCTAAATATTTTGCTGTTTTATTTCCTAACTTATTGGTCATTATCTTGAATACATGTTAAATGCTATTGTAAAATGATACAACGTTAGATCGTCAACTTCAGAAATGTGTCACGTCCAGAATAATATTAACTTTTTAATTTTTTTAAGATATTTAAAAATCGTATTAATAAAACAGAACGGTTCACTTCAAAGAAGATAATCGTGAATCAGCCCTGTATTATAAGTATCAAAGTAGTCTATCCATAACAAATACAAATATTGAGTCGTTATCCATCAGTTCGCGGAGAGTTCTGGTGGCATGACATATCTCAAAAGTGATCAATTAATTTATATCAAAAAGGGCTATTTTAGAGTCTTGCCCCCTACAATATAATAAAAAGTATGTAATAATAAAAAATGAAGTGTGTAGCTTTTTAGATATATTGAATTAACGAGATTATTTTTTCGGCACTGGGACAAACACAATAAGCTGGGCTATGCCTGTAGACGGGTAAAGAATCCTTTTATATTAGTTTCACATAAATGAAATAGTCCGTCTCTTGTAGTATATTTATGGATATCAATTAATAATATTATGTCAGATCGCCGTATCCACCTACAAAATCTTGACCATGTTGCGTTAATAAGATCTTCGTAAATTTTCTGAAGTACGCAGGTGTACTTTAGTTCTTCTTATTACATTATTACTTTCAGTTGATAAAAGTTCTATATTCTTCTGTTCGATGCACATTGAAAATACATACTCTTCATTTATTCACATCGCCCAAAATGGCTGTCTACAACTACGCGCTAAGATATCGTGCGCCTACTCTAATTTCCTGACAGAGAGCAAGTCCTTCCTCCTACTGAGGAACAGAGAAAACATGTTGTGTTTTTTAACATTTGAAAATAAAAAATGCATGACGGTACGCACAGGCACTGCGCTGGGCTACCGCTTCACTTTTTCTCTTTGCCTTTAAAGAAAACGAAAACATAAAAGTAAGAAATGCAAAAGGTTTATCAAAAACCTCTCCTTGGAAAAATTTCTGCGGAATCTCACGACCAGTAGTATTTATACCCTACAAACACTACGTTTTAGACTATTGGATAAAAGTTGTAGAAACAGTTTTTTAAAATCACTATTCTTTCTTTCATGGCACACAGTCATTTCCATCAAAAAAATATTACAGGTAATACAAAAATTGCAGTATTTGAATAAATATATTACACCTTATAAACTCAAGTGGGGTCAGAAATTTTCGAAACACATGCTATTAAAAAAAAAGCAAAAAAAAAAAAACAAAAAAACTGGTGACTCCAACGAATGTAAATGAGATTACCAGCAAAGTTTGAAATATGAAGATGGTACAGTTGACTATTTAGATAAATTCATTTCACTTCCTTGCAAAACTCTATTTAACAGCTTCTAGAAATATATGTACAAACTTAAATATTGCCGTTACTAAAAATAATTTTTTAAGCTTTTTGATGGCCCCAATCGACTTCTTTTTTCGGTCAGTGTTTGTGCAGCTTTCGAAAATATCTTCTCTGAAGGTACTGAAGTCGCCGGTACGCACAACCTATCTAGGGCCAATGAATATAAATGTGGGTAAAGAAGTTTCCTTTGTTCCCACCACAATACTAGATCACCATCCCTCGTGAGCAAATTTGTTAATGTTGGAAAAGATGATGATGATGATGGAAGTCCCTTTGAAGAGGAAGTTACTAAAGTAGGTTCATTAGCTTTTCCTTGTGCTAATAGTTGATGAACGTCACTCACGATTCCATCGTATGCCTGCATATACTTCGTGCTTCGTGATGTGAACCCTGTTTATCCCTTTTTATTTTTTTAAAATTGTGGATCAAGTAACGTCACTTTTCCAACAACATACGACGTATTACCAAGCCGCTCTTCGGCAGCCTTCATCATTGTCTCAGACATTGTAACTATTACGGGCGGCAACCCTTCCTGGTTTTTAAACGAAGAAATGACGTTTAGAAGCGTCCAGGTTGCGCAACGACACAGTTTGCTCAACGCTCCTCTTTTTAGTTACTTCATAAAAGATTTGAAGTGACGTAATTGAATGTTCTATGATGTTCCACTCGTCTGGCGTCAGTTTATGTTCATCGTTTCCGAGCTAAAGTGGTAATTATGGCAGTTTTGTTTCCAAAAACACGCACTAGCATGTCGAAAAGCGCGTTCCATAGCGTGCGGAGTTCTTGTTTTAGTTACAGTATCGGCAGATTCATTTCGACTTGCGTTTCCTCGAGTTTATTCATTGCAACTGAACTTTTTTTTGAAATATTGAACTAGCCATTTAATCTTTTCGACCACACTCTCGGTTGGTTTTATACCCTATTTGACAATTAAATTTATAATGTGGGCGTAACAGTGGATGTAAGACACATTTACAAATTTTGACCGCAGCGACCATGTTAGCTGCATTGTCGGTTACAACTGCCACTGTTTTGTTGCTTATTCCCCAGCTGGTCGCTTCTCTTTGTAGAAAATTAGCTTCGTTTTCTGCAGTGTGCCGAGGCGACAATTTCAGGCAACCCAGTACATTCGAATGAAGTCTCGTGTTATCATCCATATAGTGTGCAGTAATCGCAATAAAATTTTGATTGTTCGAGGAAGGCCACACGTCAGTTTTCAGAGCGACTGCTGTCGTAGAATTCAGTTTTCCTCGTAAATTATCCCGCAGTTGACTAGTTACGGCAGCAAACTGGTCGAAAAAGTTTTCCTACAAGGAAGCTGGTAATTGGGGCAGAACAGGGAAAAGAAGAAATTCTTTGTCCTCCACAATGCTAAAGGGATGGTATTCCTTACAAATGATTTTAAGTCACTGTAAGTCGATTTCTTCGCTTTTATAAATTGGGAAGTGCTTAATAATACTAACAAAATTTGTCAAAGATGACTGTCGTCCTCCTATTGAAACGGGTTCAAAGGTGGCAAATGCAGGCGACATCCTGACCAGGTTGTTCCAAGGCAGCGAATCGACGTCGCTGACGGATTCACTCACGGTGGCTGAGGACTGGGAGAGAGGCTGGGCTGAATCGCTGGCGAGACACAGTCCACGTAGGCTAGCACATGTTTCTGCAGATCGAAAATCCGTCCTCTCCAGTGGCACTGTGGGATGTTTCTTTATAAGATGTCTTTTAAGTTACCCAAGGAACCTCCAGCAATACTGATGATGGTTCTGCAATATTTGCATTCTCCTCTTGCCACCTGTTTTTTATTGTAGCGATACCACAATACAGACGATGAAAGTCTTGGCATCTGTAATATTAATGTAATTTTAGTACTAACTAGCTTTAGAAGCTACCTTGAAAAGTTGTAAAGAGAATCTCTGCATGCATTGTACAAACAATTACATATAAATATTGATGCGTAAAATTACACATGGTTAAAATGATTGTAAATTGAAAAGCAGGGAATGGTGTTGATCAAGTCAATGATAAAAGATTCGAAGTATCTTTATGGTTGCTTTTAGGACAATCTTAAAAGTTATGATTTCTTTTCTTGGGCCACCACCCCTCCCTCTCCTTTCCCAAATGGTCTCCATTCCATTACTTCTGCTCGACTGCATGATAAATTCATTGATTTCCTAATTTAGCCACATTGTTTACCTAGACTTTCTTAACTGAATACGTCTTCCGCATCACAATATTCGTGTGACGGGCCAGTGACTACAAGCAGACGAAGATTTTACTAGGTCAGGTCAGGTAAAGACTAACAGATAGGCCGGCAGGCTCAACGCGAACGGAAGTACGGATTTACGGAACTAAAACCTGTTTACGACCCACCAAGACCACCCTAGGACACAATCGCCTTTCGCTTTCGAGGGGAGATCGTAGCAAGTGCAACGTCCTTGTTTCCTGTTCGTTTACGTAAAATAATTCACATTCGGAAGGTAATTACTCGCATTGAATGACTGGCCAGTAAAGAGTCGCCTATCAAACCAACATCAATAGTTTTATTTTGCAATTTGCTGATGTCTACGTCAGATTATCTACGCATACTGACTGTGCGGGAAATAAAGATTTATTAATATAAATCATAACTTCCGACACAGGAGCTGAGAAACGGCATACTAAAATCAGAAGCTTCGTATGAGCAATAGCGGCAACTACATAAAGATGCTGCAATATCGTCTTAACTTTATAAGTGAAATGAAAGAAGACGGGGAAGGGTTTGTGACTGAAGCAGTCATCAGTTATTTGAGAAAGAGACTCTGAGCGAGACAGGCCGTCAGGCAGCCATTAACAGACGAGAGTGAAAGGAATACGAAATTTTAAAATTAAATTTTCTGCACTTGAAATATAAACTTTACACAAATGTATATGAAAATAAAATAAAAGCGAGATCTATTACTAGTTCAAAGGTGATAATTGTGTTTAACGTAATATGGGAAAGGTTTCAAAGTCCCTTCTCTATGTTTTTCTGTAATAAGTGGGAAACCATGGCCTCTAGCGAAAACGTATCCCGGTATAATATTTAACTACATTACATTTCCTACAAAGAAAGGTCCTATTCATTCTTTCCAGCATTAATACTTGGGGTGTAGAGAGCTGGAGAAGAGAACACGAAAATCTCAAGCTACGCGCATGGGCTGTAGCTCAAATAGTCTTATAAATCTGTTTGTGTCTATTTCTCATCTTAATAGACCACAAGTTTGTATAAAATTCTTCGCCTCGACTTCCTCTATACAACTCTGCTACACTGAAAACAACAATCGTTTACACTCTGCATATACTCCACGTTGTCTCTGAGTTCCTAGCCGAAGTAGTTTTGAAATAAAATCTGGTTTCCTCGTCATATTTGCCTCTCAAGCGTTTTTTTTCTTTTCAAAGTAACCAAACTAGCAAGTAATGCTAATCGGAAACAACCAAACTCAAAAAAATTAATGCCTCCCTAAATGCAATGTTTTAGATATGAAAAATACACGACAATCGTTTTACATGACTTTTTTTACACTACAAATCAGCAGATTATTAAAAGTTCGTTGTTAAATAAAATCGATAAAACCAAAAAATATATAAATAACGAAAAAAACTTGCCTTTTTATAAGTATGTATTCTGCTGCTTATCGAAATAATGAAGTTGTCTCTGAGTTCCTAGCCGAAGTAGTTTTGAAAAGACGTACCTTTAAGATACAACGTAATTTTTATGTAATTTACGTCACTATAAAATACTTTTTAATTCCCGGTCGTGGTCGCTGAATAGCCAGAACCAGAGTTCAAGAACATGTAAAATGAACGTGCGCAGTGAACGAAACGAACAACTGCATACTGAACTAACTAGGAGCAGTCGGCAGTGGAATTGTGACAGGTGGTTACGCGTAGAAGAACGAGTGCGGCCGAGGGAGACCGAGACAGAGAGGGGAACGGGACCGACGCTGGAACGAGACTGGCCGAAGTGTCGTTGAGGGAACTAGACCGATCGTTCCTAGTTCCGGGGAACTATAAGTATACCGCCGCGACCGAAGTGAACTATGAAAGACCGTTCCTTGGAATTCGTTCCTCGGTCCGTTCGTTCATCTTGGTGAACCGTTCCTTTGGATCCGTTAGTTCGCGAACTACCCATCTCTAGTGTTGGCCCACCCTCAGCCTTGATGACAGCTTCCACTCTCGCAGACATACGTTTAATCAGGTGCTGGAAGTTTTCTTGGGGAATGGCAGCCCATTCTTTACAGAGTGCTTCACTGAGGAGAGGTATCGATGTCGGCCTGGCACGAAGTCGGCGTTCCAAAAGATCTCAAAGATGTTCTATAGGATTCAGCTTAGAACTCTGTGGAGGCAAGTCCATTACAGGGATGTTATTGTCGTGTAACCACTCCGCCAAACGCCGTGCATTATCGACAGGTGCCCTATTGTATTGAAAGATGCAATCGCCATTCCCGAATTGCTCTTCAACATTGAGAAGCAAGAAGGGGCTTAAAACTTCAGTGTAGGCCCTTGCTGTGATAGTGCCACGTAGAACAAGGGGGGCAAGCCCCCACCATGAAAAACACCACTACACCATTACACCAACGCCTCCGAATTTCACTATTGGCACTACACACGCTGCCAGATGACGTTCACCGGGCATTCGCCATACCTCCACCCTGGCATCGGATCGCCACATTCTGTACCGTGATTCGTCACTCCACACAACGCGTTCCTACGGTTCAATCATCCAATGTTTATGATCCTTACACCAAACGAGGCGTCGTTTGTCATTTACCGGCGTGATGTGTAGTTTATGAGCAGCCGTTCGACCATGCAATCCAAGTTTTTATCACCTTCCACCTAACTGTCATACTACTTGCAGAGGATCTTAATACAGTTTGGAATTCCTGTGGGATAGATATCTGCCTATTACATGTTACGACGCTCTTCAACTGTTGGCAGTCTCTCTGGGACAACAGACGAGGTCGGCGTGTACGCTTTTGTGCTGTACGTGTCCCTTCACCTTCCCACTTCACTGTCACATCGGGAGCAGTGGACCTAGGGATATTCAGGAGTGTGGAAATCTCGCGTACAGACGTATGACACAAGTGACACCCAGTCACCTGACCACGTTCGAAGTCCGTGAGTTCCGCGGAGCCCCCCATTCTGCTCTCTCACGGCAGTGGGTGACAGCACAATGTACCTAATATGAAAAACGTATGTTTTTGGGGGGTGTCCGGATCCTTTTGACCACTTAGTGTATTGCACGCCAAATCCCTGTTCTCATTTCAAATATAAATTCTTAATTATCGATATTTCATGAAAGAGTGTTTGTTAGTAAAGGTTTCTTAAATTAAGAAAACATAATTTAATTTCTTGGGCCAGAAATTAAAAATCAAATACTCTTTGAAACTTCCTGGCAGATTAAAACTGTCTGCCCAACCGAGACTCGAACGCGGGACCTTCGCCTTTCGCGGGCAAGTGCTCTACCATCTGCGCTACCGAAGCACGACTCCCGCCCCCTCACACAGCTTTACTTCTGCCAGTATCTCATTCTGGAAACATCCCCCAGGTTGTGGCTAAGCCATGTCTCCGCAGTATCCTTTCTTTCAGGAGTGCTAGTTCTGCAAGGTTCGCAGTAGAGCTTCTGTACAGTTTTGACGGTAGGAGACGAGATACTGCCAGAAGTACAGCTGTGAGACCGGGCGTGAGTCGTGCTTCGGTAGCGCAGATGGTAGAGCATTTGCCCGCGAAAGGCAAAGATCCCGAGTTCGAGTTTTAATCTCCCAGGAAGTTTCATATCAGCGCACACTCCGCTGCAGAGTGAAAATCTCATTCTGCAAATACTCTTTATTTGTACTATATACATTGTTTTATACCGCAGATGTAGACTCAGACGAACCATAGTGATAAGTGTCGTAGAAACAAGAAAAACAATCATTTTCACAACATGGAGCACTTTAAATCGGGTGATCAAAAAGTCAGTATAAATTTGAAAACTTAATAAACCACGGAATAATGTAGATAGAGAGGAAAAAATTAACACACATGCTTAGACTGACACGGGGTTTTATTAAAACAAAAACAAATTTATTGCTAGACGCGTTGAAGATCACTTGCGCGCGTCGTTTGGTGATGATCGTGTGCTCAGCCGCCACTTCCGGAATGCTTGGCTACTAGGTTCCCAGACGTCAGTCCGTGCGATTATTGGCTTTGGGGTTGCCTGAAGTCGCAAGTGTATCGTGATCGACCGACATCTCTAGGGATGCTGAAAGACAACATCCGACGCCAATGTGCTTTACAGTGCTGTTTACAACATTATTATTGTTGAGGAATGATGGTGGACATATTGAGCATTTCCTGTAAAGAACATCATCTTTGCTTTGTCTTACTTTTTTATGCTAATTATTGCAATTCTGATTAGATGAAGCACCATCTGCCTGACATTTTGTGAACTTTTATATTTTTTTGGTTCTAACAAAACCCGGTGTCATTCCAAGCATGTGTGCCAATTTGTACCTCTCTATCTACATTATTCCGTGATTTATTCAGTTTTCAAATTTATACTCACTTTTCGATCACCCGCTACATGTGCTGCATTTCCACATTTGCCACCGTTCCATTACAACATGAACCCAACAGAACTGATGTGGGGCCAAGTTAAGGGATTTGGTCGAGAAATAACAAGACTGTCAAGTTGCCAGAGGTACTGAAACTAACGCACGCAGATTCCTCACATGTTGCCGCCGCACTCTGGCGGAATACAGAAAGACATGTCATAAAAGAAGAGGAGAAACGCGGCGCTTGGGTGACCTCGTGGATTTTATTCTTGATCGACTCGTTATCAACGTAGCAGACGACAGTTCGGGTTTGGATAGGGAACGAACTAAGAGATTGCCAGACGACTGACTATAATTAGTGGCTCCAGTATTCAACAGTACGGTGATATACCTGGTGTACAGTATGCTTTTCCGTCACACATAGCTCGCTCAGAAAAATCACGCTGTGCTTAATTTATGAATTTTCCTGACTTTTGTTTGTAACTAGAATACAATGTTATGTGAGAACGAGACCATTTTATGTTTCCCGTCTGGTCACCTAAGAAACGTGCAGTAGTGTCGGACTTTTGCTGAATATTATGTCATTCTCTTTAAACTTAAGCGACTGTTGTTGTTATGGTCTTCAGTCCTGACACTGGTTTGATGCAGCTCTCCATGCGTCTCTATCCTGTGCAAGCCTCTTTATCTCCCAGTAGTTACTGCAGCCAACATCCTTCTGAATCTGCTTAGTGTATTCATCTCTTGGTCTCCCTCTACGATTTTTACCATTCACGCTGCCCTCCAACGCAAAATTGGCGATCCCGTACAAATTGTAAATAACCTTACGCTCCCTGTATTTTACCCCTGCCACCTTTAGAATTTGAAAGAGAGTATTCCAGTCAACATTGTCAAAAGCTTTCTCTAAGTCTACAAATGCTAGAAATGTAGATTTGCCTATCCTTAATCTTCCTTCTAAGATAAGTCATAGGGTCAGTATTGCCTCACGTGTTCCAATATTTCTACAGAATCCAAACTGATCTTCCCCGAGGTTGGTTTCTACTAGTTTTTCCATTCGTCTGTAATGAATTCGCGTTAGTATTTTGCAGCTGTGACTTATTAAACTGATAATTTAGTAATTTTCTCATCTCTCAACACCTGCTTTCTTTGGGATTGGAATTATTATATTCTTCTTGAATGCCTGACGGTATTTGGCCCGTCTCATATTTCTTGCTTACCAGATGGTAGAGTTTTGTCATGACTGGCTCTCCCAAGGCCGTCAGTAGTTCCAATGGAAAGTTGTCCACTCTGTCGGCCTTGTTTCGACTCAGGTCTTTCAGTGCTCTGTCAAACTATTCACGCAGTATCGTATCTCCCATTTCATCATTATCTTCATCCTCTTCCATTTCCATAATATTGTCTTCAAGTACATCGCCCTTGTATAGACCCTCTATATGCTCCTTCCTCCTTTCTGCTTTCCCTTCTTTGCTTAGAACTGGGTTTCCATCTGAGCTCTTGATATTCTTACAAGTGGCTCTCTTTTCTCCAAAGGTCTCTTTAATTTTCTTGTAGGCAGTATCTATCTTACCCCTAGTGAGATAAGCCTCTACATCCTTACATTTGTCCTCTAGCCATGTCTGGTTAGCCATTTTGCCCTTCCTGTCGATCTCATTTTTGAGACGTTTGTATTCCTTTTTGCCTGCTTCATTTACTGCACCCTTCATGAAGCATAGACCTTCCCGTTGGTAGGGAGGCATGGTGCCTCAGCGATAGCCGTACCGTAGGTGCAACCACAACGGAGGGGTATGTTGAGAGGCCAGACAAACGTATGTGTCCTGAAGAGGGGCAGCAGCCTTTTCAGTAGCTGCAAGGGCAAGAGTCTGGATAATTGACTGATCTGACCTTGTAACACTAACCAAAACGGCCTTGCTGTGCTGGTACTGCGAACGGCTCAAAGCAAGGGCAAACTACGGCCGTAAGTTTTCACGAGGGCATGCAGCTTTACTGTATGGATAAATGATGATGGCTTCCCCTTGGGTAAAATATTCCGGAGGTAAAATAGTCCCCTATTCTGATCTCCGTGCGGGGACTACTCAAGAGGACGTCGTTATCAGGAGAAAGAAAACTGGCGTTCTACCGATCGGAGCGTGGAATGGCAGATCCCTTAATCGGGCAGGTAGATTAGAAAATTTAAAAAGGTAAATGGATAGGTTAAAGTTATATATAGTGGGAATTAGCGAAGTTCGGTGGCAGGAGGAACAAGACTTTTGGTCAGGTGAATACAGGGTTACAAATACAAAATCAAATAGGGGTAAGGCAGCAGTAGGTTTAATAATGAGTACAAAATTAGGAGTTCGGGTAAGCTACTACAAAGTGAACGCATTATTGTGGCCAAGATAGACACGAAGCCCACGCCTGCCACAGTAGTACAAGTCTATATGCCAACGAGCCCTGCAGATGACGAAGAAATTGAAGAAATGCATGATGAGATAAAAGAAATTATTCAGGTAGCGAAGGGGGACGAAAATGTAATGGAATTCAATAGTAGGAAAAGGGAGAGAAGGAAACGTAGTAGGTTAATATGGATTGGGGGGAAGAAATGAAAGAGAAAGCCACCTTGTAGAATTTTGCACAGAGCATAACTTAATCATAGCTAACACTTGGTTCAAGAATCATAAAAGAACGTTGTGTACATGGAAGAAGCCTGGAGATACTGACAGGTAAGACACAGATTTAGGAACCAGCTTTCAAATTGTAGGACGTTTCCAAGGGCAGATGTAGACTCTGACCACAATCCATTGGTTATGAACTGTAGATTAAAACTGAAGAAACTTGCAAAAAGGTGAGAATTTAAGGAGATGGAACCTGGATAAACTGACTAAACCAGAGGTTGTACAGGGTTTCAGGGAGAGCATAAGGGAACAATTGACAGGAATGGGGGAAGGAAATACAGTAGAAGAAGAATGGGTAGCTTTCAGGGATGAAATAGTGAAGGCAGCAGAGGATGAAATAGGTAGAAAGACGAGAGCTAGTAGAAACACCTGGATAACAGAAGAAATATTGAATTTGATTGATGAAAGTAAAAAATACAAAAATGCAGTAAATAAAACAGACAAAAAGGAATACAAACTTCTCAAACATGAGATTGACAGGAAGTGCAAAATGGCTAAGCAGGCATGGCTAGAGGACAAATGTAAGGATGTAGAGGCTTATCTCACTAGGGGTAAGATAGATATTGCCTACAGGAAAATTAAAGAGACCTGTGGAGAAAAGAGAACCACTTGTATGAATATTAAGAGCTCAGATGTGACATTAGAGCTGTATTCATATCGTACACGTGTACTCATTATGTCCAATAAATGTTTCAAATGAATCTCTGTCTCGTTTCCTTTCCGATCTTCGACGTATGCTACCACGAGAGGGAAGAGGAAATAGCCACGCAGCCTTATGCGTCGATGGGCAAAGGTATGCAAACAGACCATTTTACGTTTGCTGCTATTTATCAGTGTCTGGGTGGAACAGGTGGTTTCAGGGAACGTCAACGTGAATGGGGTCGCGGGTGAAGCGTACACGTGCTATAATTTGTAGGACTCGATCCACAAGCACTCGCGCTGCAGCTCACGCATTGCAGAGCAACTACGTAGCGGTTTAGAGTGTGATGCATGAGGAGGGAAGGAACCCATTCCATTTTCAAAAGGCGCAGGTCCTAAGGGGCCACGACTTTGCTTCGTATATGGAGTTCGGGCAGTGCTTATTGCAGCATGATTCCACGCAGCCACATTACGATGTGTGCGTTTCGTTAATGGAAGAGGCGTCCTTGAACCGCATAGGTGTGTTCAACGCACAATTGTGATATTTTGCAAGCCGAGACGCCCGACGACACCCATGAATAACAAAATTGTACCGTAAATTTATGGGTTACATGGTACACCATTATTTTATTGCTCCCTACAACGCCACCTCCTCCACGTGGAGGCAATAAGTGCCGTCTGCAGTCCGTCGACACTTCAGTATAGCTGCCAGAACCCAGATGGGGCAGATCTTCGGAGGTCACTCGATTGGTCGATGTGGCCCTGTGTTTTGGCCGCCTCTGTCGTTTCACCTCAGCCCTCTGGACTTTATCTTGTGAGGTCATGTGCAGAATATGGTGTAGGAAATCCAGTGAACTCAACGACACACTGCAAGGATTCATGCAGAGTGTAAAGATGTTCGACCAAGCCCAGTATCTTTGACCGACTGTATCAGCCAGGCACGCTCCAGCGCTGGAGACGGGCACATTGAACACCTTCTCTAACTCTTCTCTAACTCTTAATTTGTTGTAACAACAGAATAAACAGGCTCGGACTTGACTGGAAGGGCCCAGGCGGCTCTCCACAATTTTGGAATAGAGGCAGATCGAGTAATATTTAATTTTATCCATATTTCGCATCTTCAAATCTGAATGTATACACTGGAGGTACGAATTAAAAATCTCCTTCAGTCACAACTCAGAATCCGAAATCAATCGTGTACTTAATAAAACACGATAATTTGTGACTGATGGCGTTTTTTAATTCATACCTCCAGATGGAATACCATCGGATTATAATAAGATAAATAAATTATTAATTTTCAATGATCTTTTTTAGGAGGTAAATATAGTTCAAATTACTTATAATAAATCTGACGGTAGCCAACATCTTTTTTAAAAGAGGATACGTTTCACCTAAGCTGTCAATAACTAGGTCGTAAAAGCTGCTATTCTCGTTATCCTTGATTAGATCACATTCTGTGTTTGAGAGAATCAACGAATCCAGCAGTTCTTGCCCCAGCAAAGACTGATGTCTCGTCGTAATGCGTTGCAGTGCTGAAAATTGTCTCTCAAAACTCACTTACGTGATCGAAGTTGTGATGATTACAGAGTCAGCTACATACCGGGTGATCAAAAAGTCAGTATAAATTTGAAAATTGAATAAATCACGGAATAATGTAGATATAGAGGTAAAAATTGACACACGTGCTTGGAATGACTTGGGGTTTTATTAGAATTAAAAAAATACAAAATTTCACAAAATGTCCGACAGATGGCGCTTCATCTAATCATAATTGCAATATTTAGCATAACAAAGTGAGACAAAGCAAAGATGATGTTCTTTACAGGAAATGCTCAATACGTCCACCATCATTCCTCAACAATAGCTGTAGTCGAGGAATAATGTCGTGAACAGCATGTCCGGAGTTATGGTGATATGTCGGATGTTATCTTACAGCATTCCTAGAAATGTCGGTATAAGATGAACATCAACAAAAGCAAAACGAGGATAATGGAATGTAGTCGAATTAAGTCGGGTGATGCTGAGGGAATTAGATTAGGAAATGAGACACTTAAAGTAGTAAAGGTGTTTTGCTATTTGAGAAGCAAAATAACTGATGATGGCCGAAGTAGAGGAGATATAAAATGTAGACTGGCAATGACAAGGAAAGCGTTTCTGAAGAAGAGAAATTTGTTAACATCGAGTATAGATTTAAGTGTCAGGAAGTCATTTCTGAAAGTATTTGTATGGAGTGTAGCCATGTATGAAAGTGAAACATAGACGATAAATAGTTTAGACAAGAAGAGAATAGAAGCTTTCGCAATGTGGTGCTACAGAAGAATGCAGCAGATTATATGTGTAGATCACATAACTGATGAGGAGGTATTGAATAGGATTGGGGAGAAGAGGAGTTTGTGGCACAACTTGACTAGAAGAAGGGATAGGTTGGTAGGACATGTTCTGAGGCATCAAGGGATCACCAATTTAGTACTGGAGGGCAGCTTGGAGGGTAAAAATCGTAGAGGGAGACTAAGAGATGAATACACTATGCTTATAGAAAAGGATGTAGGCTGCAGTAGCTACTGGGAGATGAAGAAGCTTGCAGAGGATAGAGTAGCATGGAGATCTGCATCAAACCAGTCTCAGGACTGAAGACCACAACAACAACAACAGAGATGTCGGTTGACCACAATACACTTTCGACTTCAGGTAACCCCAAAGCCAATAATCGCACGGACTGAGGTCTCGGGACCTGGGAGGCCAAGCATGGCGAAAGTTGCGGCTGAGCACGCGATCATCACCAAACGATGCGCGCAGGAGATATTTCATGCATCTGCCAATTTTTTTTAGTTCTAATAAAACCCCATGTCATTCGAAGCATGTGTTTCAATTTTTACCTCTCTATCTACATTACTCCGTGTTTTATTAAGTGTTCAAATTTATACTGACTTTTTGATCACCCTGTATATGTTGGAGTAAGTGCTGATGCTCATGTTAAATTGTGATAAAAGTTCACATGCACTTGGATATGCAGCTGTGGAAAGCGTCCGAACAGATCCGACAAAAACAAATGGCGTCCTGTCCAGTTTGGTCTAAGACATCTTCATTATGTTCTTAGTCTTCTTCCTCTCTGACTCTGAGCTATTCGCGTCTTGTTGCCTAGGTGGAACGTGTTCACCCAAAGAGTTTTAGACATTTCATTAAAACTTTTTGCAGAAGATTCTAATTCTTTTGACAACAACCCCCTATCGACATTTGCTACCGATGTGACGTTAATGCGTCATTAGAAATCCCATTCTTGGTAATTTAATTGAAAGTTTACGGGTCCACACAATCTGCATCCTTCATTAAAAGTTCGTTGCAATTGAATTTTGCATCTATTTTAAATAAAGCTGCGTTAATGATGACTTTGCAGACGGAAACAGAATGGAATATCTTTGGGTCCGCATAGCTCACAGCTCATAGTTTTTTTTTTCTTTTTAATATTCTTCGTAATCGCAACATGGTCTGTTCGTCTGTAACAATATTTTGGGCTTTCATTAATCCTTCAACTTGGGATGCAAACAGAATTGCATCTCTGAAAACGTCATCAAAATTATCCAATTGTTTTCGCAAATTTATCTCCAAACTTTTGATAAGCCCCCAAGCCTTAGCGTAGTCTGGTGTTAGAGTTTGGAGATATTGGCTTATCAGGAATTGAATGCATAAACTGTCAGAATAATTTCCAATTTTAAAAATGAATCCATCAATTCCTTCGTTTGAAATGAAACCCTTGGCTCAAACTCCATGCTCGAAGCTATGGCACTTAAAGTTTTTATCAACGTGACGATCGAGTTTTTTTTCTGTCTTTAGTCCACCATATCGTTTTTCAATTGTTCTGTGACTTTTCCAGCTGTTATTTCCGATATTTTGTCCACGTGTAAAGGTTTGAGCTTAAATGATTCGTGAATAAATGCACTGGTAGACTCCAAGACCCCAACCAAAGTTTTTGCTTCAGTACAGCTTGACTTGGCGTCTCAAGGTATCACATACGTGTGTGTATGGAACCGGAAACCTCGAAACGACGGAAATGATTCGTCCCGCCGTAGCCCTCAGTGGTTCACAACCCCACAACAGTCCACAGCAGTCCACCCACCCCACCGCCGCCCCACACCGAACCCAGGGCTATTGTGGCGGGGACCGGAACGCCTTACAGCTCGAGAAGCAGAGCTTTAGACAGCACGGCTAGCCGGGCGGGCACCATATATGTAACAATGTGTGAAAATGGTACTTCTTGCCTCAGTGTCGCTTGAATATCAATGTATCTGCCTGCCATATTTACCGTGCCAGGCAAAGATATGACTATAAGATCTTGCAAATTAAAACCTAACTGGACTCATTCGTGATGTACAAGAACTCGCCAACCTTCTCTTGTTGGCTCCCTGACAGGAACCATGCCGATCGTCCGTTCTTGTGAGATTCCATTCTTAACATAGCGTACGCAAATTACAACCTGATCAACAACGCCAACATCCTGGCAAGAATGAAGGCTAAAAGACTTGGCCGCATGGGTTTCTTCGATGGTCTCTTATTTAAGCAGACGTGCAGCTATGTTTATTAATTTATTTATAATGGTTTTTGACAAAAAGGTAATAAGACTACCTCTCCTCTTACCTTTTCCTGACTCTTTTTTTATTTTTTTACCTTCATTTGTTGTGTCGGATATGTGGGCTTTAAGAACTGGATCATTCTTCGATAATAGAACAACTAAATTTGGAAAGTTTTCGTGACTCCGGTTTTGGACGACGGCGATATCCGTCGATAGGTACAAGGTCTCACTCTTTCCGCGATAAGCGATAACTTGTTTAGATATAAATACCATTACACCAATGATTTTTTTTTTTCAGAACCAGACGCCTACTGGAAATCACTTGCATATTTTTTTGCCTTATATGTTGCTCAACATATCCTCTTTTTTCATAAATATTTTTTTGATGCAGTAACGCCATCAATAAATGAACTACTTCCACTTTCATCCTTCTTCGTATGGTCAGATGCATGTGGTACAAATTATCTTATTTAACTGTAGAGAAGTGTAGAGAACAGATCCTATTCGAATTAAAGCTCTAGTTGGTAATTTCCGGTAGTAAACTCGATTTCCAGCAAAAGGCAAGCTATTTTTATCACTCGACACTGGACTGGGTGGTCAGACAAGAAGCAGAGACGGAATTTTTTCTTGGTGGAGCGAAATAAGAAAGTTTTAAGTTCCACTGTAACCGTCATCTGTCAGTGTAAGTGGAACTAGCTCTGGTATCGCTAGGAGCAAGGAGAATTGTTTCTTTAGGATTAGAAATGCAACCGTCTGTGTCATGACTGATTTGTACAACAGCCGCAACTGCTATACTCTCTTCTGAACTACTTCCATGCGAAACAATGTTCACTTTGTTGTTTGACGACAGTATTTATGAGCTTAGTTATATCACACAATATTTTTCAATATGATAACGAGAGAAATGAGAGGGTGCACTTCAGGGTTTACGAAGTCAGAAAAAATCCTGTTAGACCAATAATATTCAGGCATTGGAATTTTTACGTCCTATAAACTGAATATAAAGAACAAATACAGAAAATGCGCAATTGTACTGTTTTCTGTAAGCTGGTAGAATTTATATGAACCAATACATTTTCATATTAATTGTTCCGTTGTCTGTTGCGACAATTTTCGATGGAATTGAGCAAAGTGCGTTGGTGAAGTCAAGGGGCGCGCCTGGGACTAGCCTTCGATCTGAAGCCGGCTACTGCCGCGACCTCGCATTCTAAGGGGGCTCTGCTGAACACTGCCCGTGGTGAGAAAAGACTTATTTCTGACTTGATATCGATTCATTTAAAAATAAAATCGCACTATAGACGAGAAAATTCCGACAAAAGCACTGTCCATTTCCCTAAGCTCACACGTGTTAAAGAAAACGTGAGGGTTGAGGAATTCATCGTGGCATGGAAAGATAATTTTCTAAATTGCCTATCTTACATCCGCTTTGAACTGTTTTCGAAACCGTTTTGCCGTTTCAGCTGGAAGCACCCCTGTGCATGTAAAGATGTTACTGACTGATCTGCTGTGTTATCCCCGTTTGAAAGACAAAGACTTTTATGTTAAAACTGTCCATGAGGTCCTGATTGTTTCTCTCAGGAAGAGTTTCCACATATACAAAATGAGTTTGCGATTGTGATAAAATATTTCGATCGGCATAAGTGTGCGAACGGCTTTTTTCGATTACGAAAGAAGTGTTTTTCTCATGAATAGATTCCACATCTACGCAATGAGTTTGCAAGCGTGATAAAATATTTCGGTCAGTATATGTGTAGGACAGACTTGTTTTCGATTATGAAACTACGATGAAGAGCCAAAGAAACTGGTACACCTGCCTAATATCGAAATTAGAACTAATTTAATACCTTCAGCTGCTGACGGGTGTTGATATGCATCAACGGGGACAGGTGAAAATATATACCCCGAACGGGATTCGAACCCGGAATCTCCTGCTTACATGGCAAAGTCTCTATCCATAGTCCTTTTTTTTAAAAAAATCTCATTTTGTTCGTTTTCGTTCGTTGTATCTGCTCGGGGCGCACGTCGAAAGACACCCGTTTCAGTTCGTTGTTTATTCATTAACTCATTTTTTTTTTTTTATCACAGAGGGCAGCTAGCCTTCTGACCGAACATGCTAAGTTACCCTGCCGGCTGGCCCACATGAGCCACCGAAGGCACTAAGAATGGTGTGACTGCGAGACCCACATTCTCACCTTACATGTCCACACACTGCATTCGTAGTGTCCCACTCCAACACACTCATTATTCGTGGAGGACAATCTTACCAAGTCCCGTAAGAGTTCGGGAAAGAACAGTTCCGAAAGAACAGACATCATATCCATATCCATAATCATATCCATATCCATATATGCCTAATATCATGTCCGGCCCCAGCGAGCATGCAACTGTACCAGACACTTGTCTTATATAGGCGTTGCCGACCGCAGCGGTATATAGTGCCTGTTTACGTATGTGTTTGAAAACACAGGCCTGTACCAGTTTCTTTGTCACTTTGTCACTGTCAGTCTGCATATCGACAGTTTGTAGCAGACAAAAATTATTTTTTGCCTTCACTGCAACTAGGCAGTAGTCAAAATTTGTTTCGTTTGTGTAGCTCAAAAATATGAAATAAGAAACCAAGCTGCATGCAGCACTAGAGCATTGTCATTTGAATACGGCGGTTTCGCTGGTTTCCCATCTTCCCCCTCTTCCCGTTCAGACAGCAGATCGTGGCGTGACGGTGGGGAGGTGACTGCAGTCAGACAGAGCGGTACGCCACGTGGGCCAGGGCACGGGTCGGCTCGTGACCAGAATTCTTGGCCAACCGTGCTTTAAAATCTTTTCTGTATGCCCTCAACGTCACTGCAGTTGCAAAACCGTCCACCGAGGTACCTTATTAAGAGCGAGGCCGCACCAGACTCAGCAGGATGGACACGTCCGATGTTTACGAGCCTGCATTACGGGGGCTTCTGGCGGGGATGGGCGCTCGTGAGGAGCATGCCGTTAGAAACAAGGCGCTTTTTGCAGCGTTACGGCTGGCTGGCAGGTCACGTCACGGAAGTTTACAGAGTAAAACCGACACTCCCCTATTAAAAGTTTGGTACACTTTTGCTCCTCCTCTCGCGTTCCCTACTTTTGAACTCGAGTTTCTTCCGCGTGATCCCAACCAGCACCCACGCGATGTTACGGGGTGTGGGAGTTGTCCGGCTGACGCAACCACGGCGTGCCACGGCACTGTTCCGTCTAGGAAGCAGCCATTAGTCTGCAAGTCTCGGATGAGCCTACCGCCATCCTTTCGTCGCGGAACCCATTTTAGACAGGGATTGGCAGTCTCGTTTTGCCGTGACAGGCTAAACAGTCATGGCTCGTAGTCCAATAAAGCGGGCTTCACTCACGCAACTCAAGTGCGCCCCACATTTCGTGGCATACTGCGGCTGCATGTGTGAATTCCCAGCTACCAGTGGCGTGTCTCAAGAGACGCAACTTTTACCATGGCACAAAAAGTTCAGCTTGGTTCTGTACTGTTACCCCACTTTTCTTCCATACTTCTCGCTAGTGGATGTATTTCGGAATGCGAGCATTCAGTCACTGTTGGCACGAGCAATTGCTCCTATACTCCATTCGATTTCAGTGTGGTTTCATTTTATTATGCAGGTACACTTTCGCAACTTCTGGAGCTACAAGAATTAATTCTTTGTAGGAGTGTGTGTGTGTGTGTGTGTGTGTGTGTGTGTGTGTGTGTGTGTGTGTGCGTGTGTCTACAATTTTTGCAAACCACTGATGTAGCCCTGTCCCACAATCTAAATGCCCTGATCAACTAATCTAGTAAGAGTCTAAGATCTTGGAAGAGTGGTGTGTCTACAGATGATATTTACATCCCAGCTGTTGGTTAGTCTGCCACAGCAGACAGTATTTTCATCTTCGCGTGTTATTTCCTTCGTAAATTTGTTAAAGCCCTTGCTTTATCCCCGTACGAAAACTATTCTCGAATCTATCGTGTAGGTTTCGCCTCCTTATATTTAACTGTTCTCGAGAGTCTAGTACTATAACCTGCACTATACTACAATGAAGCTCCAAAGAAACTGGTACAGGCATGCGTAGTCAAATACAGAGATATTTAAACAGGAAGAATGCGGCGCTGCAGTCGGTAATGCCTATATAAGACAAGTGTCTGACACTGTTGTTAGATCGGTTACTGCTGCTACAATGGCAGGTTTTCAAGATTTATAAGAGTTTGAAGGTGGTGTTACAGTCGACGCACTAGGGATGGGTCACACCATCTCCGAAGTAGCGATGAAGTGGAGATTTTTCCATACGACCATTTCACGAGTGTGTCGTGAATATCATGAATCAGGTAAAACATCAAGTTGCCGACTTCGCTGCGGCCAGAACAAGACCCTGCAAGAGCGGGACCAACGACGTCTGAAGAGAAAACGTGACAGAAGTGCAACGCTTCCACAAATTGCTGCAGATTTTAATGCTGGACCATCAGCAAGTGTCAGCGTGCGAACCAGTCATCGAAACATCATCGATGTGGGATTTCGCAGCCGAAGGCCCACTCGTATACCCTTCATGACTGCACGACATGCTTTATGCCTCGCCTGTGCCCGTCAACACAGACACGGACTGTTGATGAAAGGAAACATATTGCCAGGTCTGACGAGTTTCGTTTCAAATTGTATCAAACGAGTGGATGTATACAGCTATGGAGACAGCAGTAGTATAACAACAGTGGTGTCACCCCACTGACGTCATCCAAGATGGCGGCCGTGACGTCATCTGATGACGCGAGTACCGTTATCCAAAATGTCGGCTTTTAGTTAGAAAACGTTGGTGGGAAATTGAATTACGTGGTTCTACGGGTCCCCCTTTTTGATATTTTCATGATGGTGCGTCATCCTCTTGGAAAATGGGTGGGAATTTCGGATTTTGGAAGGATTTTTTTTTCACCCACATGACCAGAATTGGTGGCACACATTCACAATTGGCGATGTATTGTTGTGGAACCATCGTGATGTGTTCGACCATCGAGATGAATATGAAGGATGGAGTGACTTTCAATAGCCGCATTATATGTACACATTTGAACGAGGACTGTAGCCACAGTTCACTACATGAAGTAGGGAAGAGTGTGATAATGGAAGAGTGTAGGAGAAAGAAGCAGAAGAATTCAGTTCAGCAGATTACGGAAATGCAGAAGGATGGAGCCAGGATGCATGTCGTAACCAACACATGCTCATGCGCATGCACAAACTGCTGAGGTATTCAACATGAAGCATTTACTCTCGTAAAATGGAACTGGTAGACAGTTGATATCAATTCGCTTCAGTGGAAGTATATTTGTGTATGCTATATATACCATTGAAGAGCAGCTGCTCATCCCCATCCTTGTGGTTGTGTGTAATGTGTTCTGTTAAAGAGAAGGACTGGGAGGATTTTAACAGCCATGTTGTCTGTAAGCATACAGCTGGGGACTGCACACCCATAGCCTGCTACATATAGAAAGGAAGCGATCATTAATGCTTGAACATATGAAGAGGAAGAATATGGTCCTACAAATAAATCCTTTGCATCAAGATGCATTAAAGGCGCATTACAAAATGCATGGAAACATCTGTCTCTGTTGGAACTGTCTGTCATTTCTAAAACTTACATGTACACTCCCACCCCACAAGAGACAACTGCCTCCGATCCAGCAGACAAGAGAACCGACCTAGTTCATGAGTTCACCGCTAGAGGGTCCTGCGATAGGTTACGGGATTGTGCAGTTCAGCCAATACGAGCACAGCATCATGATGATGTAGGCATGGTGTATATAAGGAAAGCCCAGCAGCTGCTCAAAGTCAGCCAGGATGATGAAGCGCCAGTCAGCCCTGCAGAACAGGAGGAGAAAGCAGCAGAAAAGTATCTACTTTACTCTATTATTATTATTGTTATTATTTCTGTAGCAGCAACATATGATTGTGATGATTATGCTTCCCTCTCCACCAAATGTATCCATAGAGACCCCATCCAACCTCTTCGGATCAGCACATGTGTCAGCAAGATCCAATATGTCGCCACTGGCAAGTTCCACCCTGGAAAGATCCAACCGGCCAGGACCAGCAAGTTCCATCTCATCGGGTCCCACACACACAGTGGCGGACAACTCCAGCCTGTCAGGGTCAGCAGGTTCCAAGCTGCAGGGCCACCCATGGCACTGACTAATCCTGTAATGGTAATTCAGCTTCACCTCTGTGAAGATAATAATAATAATAATAAGCATGGCGTTATAGAGCATGTTTAAATAATTATAAATAGTCTGATATGAAAGTATGTATGATAATAATAATATGAAATGTATAATAATAGTCACCTTGTTCATTCCTGGACCACGGCTCAGTCACAGCAGCCAGCCCTTCGACATGAATTTTGGGATCGAAGTCCCCGTGAACTCCAAAATGTACATGGATAAATGCATTGAGCATTGATTTAAATCATCAAGCCGACCCAAATCACCTGTATCGAAAAAAAAAATTTAAAAAAACTTAGAGGAAGTGTAAGCACAGAAAGAAGTGTATTTACATATCGAAGGAATTGCATTTTAAGCAGGAGAGGTGGCACGTCCCCTGGCGAATTATATTCGAATTGAATGGCATCATGAGCAGCCTCTATTGGGGGGCAACACCATACGCCACTCCCTGGCCAGTGTGGCCTAGCAGTTCAAGGCACTCCAGTCTAGAACCACCCGACCACTATTGTTGCAGGTTCGAATCCTGACTCGAGCATGGATGTGTGTGATGTCCTTGGGTTAGTTAGGTTTAAGTAGCTCTAAGTTGAAGGGGATTGATGACCTCATATGTTAAGTCCCATACTGCTCAGAACCATTTGAACCATTTGAAATCCTCACTCTTTCATACCTCATGTAGTGAACTGTGGCTGCAGTCCTCGTTTGAATATATACATGTAATGCAGCTATTGAAAGCCACTCTATCCTTCACATTCACCTCGATGTTCGAACACATCATGATTGTTTCACATTCATCACATCAGCAAAGACTGAATGTGTGCTACCAGTTCTCGTCAGGTGAGTAAAAAAAAAAGATCCCTCCAATTTCGAAATTCCCACCGATTTTCCAATAGGATGACGCACCATCATGCAAAAAGGCGGAAAGGGGGAGTAGGCGGACAACCTTTACGCCAACCCACTCTCCATTGTTGCCAAATTTATTTAAGATGGCGGCGATGACGTCATCCAAGATGGCGGCATTTAGACTTGGCAACATCACATGACGTAATCCAAGCTGGCGGCTTTTGGTGGGAGAATAGTCCAATTGTGCCACCTTCACTAATCTAGCCTCAAGAAAAAATGGCGTGAAGTTTGAATTTTGGCGGGAAAATAGTCCAATTGCTCTACGTCCACTAACCTAAGCCTCCAGCAGAAAAAAAAAATTGAGCGAAGTTTGAATTCCAACAGGATAATGCATGCAAAGACCGTAGTTGTCTTTATTATTATTATTGATTATCATTCATTAACATTCATTATCATTCATTATCATTTATTAACATTAATTGTCATTCATTACCATGCACTATCATTCATGATCATTTATTATTATTTATTATTATTGACCTGCCTCGACTAGAAAATTCCCTCCAAATTCAAATTCCTACATGATAATGGCTGAAAAACCTTACTTTTGTTTATTATTATTCATTATCATTTATTAACATTCATTATCATTCGTTGTCATTTATTATCATTTATTATCACTCATTATCATTTATTATTATAGGCCTACCTCCACTATAAAATTCTGTCAAATTCAAATTCCAACACGATATTCTCTCGAAAACTGTACTTCTATGTATGTTATCATTTCTTATTTATTCAAGATGTCTGATTTTCTCGGTGGGAAAGCCATTCTCCTTACATCCATAACAAAAATCTATCACAAGTTCAAATCCCCAACGTCATAATTGATCACATGTACGAGCTTTCTCTGTCATTCATCTTTTTCTTTCACTGGTAGCCTATCATAATCGCGTCAAATAATGAACTGCACTTTTAGTAACGTAATTCACGTCCTTTGATTTTGCAGGGGGGGGGGGGGGGGGAGGGACTGAAGACTTTATTTCAAGCAGTACGGTCATCACTTGTTCTTCAACACAGTCAGCACACACATCTTCGATATCGCAGAGCAGTCACCACGACGTCTGCGCTCCAACTGAATTAGTTCAAACCCTCGCCACCCCCTGGCCAGCGCGCAGACACTGCCTACGCCTGTCACGCGAGGCGACCGTCCACAAGCGCGGAGTTCGAGCCCAGCGATCGCTCCCACGTCGTAAACATATTTTCGCTGGACAGCAAACGTTAAAACCTGTGACGATCCCAGCGAGGATCCCCCCACTCTACCTCCTTGCGACACTCACCCCGCACTCAGCTCGCCCACGACGGGTCCTCACCCCATCCCCACATCTTGCTCCGAACGGGACCTCGCCCCAACCCCTATAGTTCCCTCACAACCTAAGACCCGAAACAGTACCTGCATTTGTGGTTTGGATTCCGGGTGGTGTTGCTGCAGTAGCTGTTTCTGTTAGTGCCGAGTGCACGCGCTATTTTGGCTTTGTGCGTCGCTTTGTGAGTGCGGAGTGCCCGTGATATTTTTTTGTGTGTCTTAAAATCATTGTGAGTGCGGAGTGCGTCTTTTATTAATCATTGTGATTGCACTGTAGCGTTTGTGTTACTAAAATGAGTGCTTTTAAATGCGAAGTATGTGGGCAAGTGTGTGATTACAGAAAGAATCTCAGTCAGCATGTTTACAAAAATCATCAACAAGAGCTGCCTGGTGCCACTACAACTACTGTAGCTTCTTATCAGTGCTATGTGTGTGACAACAATTTTTCTCTTAAAAACAATTTGTATCGCCACCACAGAAATGTTCGTGGTTTGCAGGAAGGGGGGTCGTTCTTCAAGTGTATACCGTGCCCATTTCAAAGCAGTCCAAATCGGGGCTGGAGAGATCATTTACAAACTGCTCAACAAATTCAACTTAATTCCGAAGGTCTGCAGTTCTCAAATGAAGATGAGTTTTTACAGTGGAAACAAGACACTGAACACACGACACATTCAAAGTTTATTAAATCGCATGGGTCTACTAGCTCTACACATTATTATGGCTGCCATTGGTCAGGTAACTTTATCTCCAAAGGGAAAGGCACAAGACATCTTAAATTGACAGGCAGCAACAAAATTAATGGAAAGTGCCCTGCAGAGATGAAAGTAACTGTACACGAAGGTGGAACATACGAAGTACATTTTTTGTCGACCCACATTGGTCACAAACAAGATTTAACGCACATGCCCTTGAGCCAAAAGACCGGGAAACCATAGCAACAGATATTGCAATGGGACTTCCGTATGACAAAGTTTTAGATAATGTACGGACAAGTTTGCAGGATTCGGACTTGCAGAGAATCCATTTGACTTCCAAGCAAGACTTATATAACATTGCAGCAAGCTATAACCTCTCCTCCAAGTCGGTCAGACATAAAAATGATGCAATCAGTGTCGAAGCTTGGGTAAAAGAAATGAACAAAAGTGGGAATCCGTCTGTGTTATTCCACAAACCACAAGACTCGAATAGTGAACATCAAGAACTGAGGAGTGATAATGGACAGAGCACAACGCGAAATGTTATCAAAATATGGAGAAGACTGTATCTGTATTGATGGAACCCATGGGCTTAACGGGTATGATTTCCAAGTGACCACTCTCTTAGTACTGGATGATCTCAGGTAAGGATTCCCATGTGCTTTTCAAATTTCGAACAGGAAGGACGCCGATGTTTTAAGTATATTTTTGCAGTACCTAAAATCACAGACTGGACCATTTTGCCCCAATGTATTCAAGTCTGATTTGGCAGAGTCATACAGGATTCCATTTGACAGGACAATGGGTGCTCCTAAGATGAGACTCTATTGTACCTGGCATGTGGACAGAGCATGGGAATCTAATATCAACCGGAAATTTGCAGATCTGGATAAAAGAAATGAGGTATTTCGGCTCATTAAATCAGTGTCAATGCTGAGAATGTAAGTATGTTTCAGGAATCACTGCAAAAAACACTGCAGAAGCTCAGTAGTGACCCTGACACATCAGAATTTGCTTCATACTTCAAGACACACTATGAGGGAAATGTGTAGTGTTGGGCCTACTGTCACAGAATGTATGCCGGTCTCAATACCAACATGCATGTGGAGAGTATGCATAGGACGTTAAAGGGAATACATGGTAATGCAAGACAGATAAAACGACTGGACAAAGGCATATCTACACTAATGTCCCTAGTTACAGCCAAGATGTTTGACTGGCTTATAGCAAATGTAAAAGGGAAAGTTACAAGCAAAATTCAAGACATTCGTAATGAACACAAAACTAGTTTGTTAATGGACAAGGACCTCATCACTGAGGTAGAAAGTGGTTGGAAGGTGCCATCCACATCATCTTCAGAGGTGTACATTGTTAAAGATTACAGAGTCAATTGTGAGTGCAAATTAAAATGTAGTGATTGCAATGTGTGCATACATAGGTATTACTGTACATGTATGGATTACAGTATTAGATTCAATACATTCACACTGTTTGCCGAGATGACAGTGTTGGTGAAAATCCCCTGCAAAGTCCAGAGGTACTGGGTACTGATGTTGATGTTGAAGCCACCAGTGAGAGAGCAGCAATATTAGCTGAAGTAAGCACAAAATCTGTTTCAGAAACACCAAAATCATTGTTAGAAGGGAGACAGAAGCTTATTTCAGTGTTTTCCAATATTGTCAGTGGAATGACGGAGACTGAACTACAGTTGGCAAAAAAAAAAAAAAAAACTGTGTTATCCTTAAAGGCAAATGTAGGAAGTGTTCGAGCCTAAAGTAGTTATTTCAGACAAACAGATAAGGGCCAGAAAAGAAAGCTAATGCCACAGAGGAGGCTGTTTTCTACCAAGAAGAAAACAGCATGTAATATTTCTCTGGATGTTCCAAAAGCTGAAGAAAGATGTGAAGTAGTAAAATCACTTCTGAATGAGGGTATGTATCAATTTTCAAGTTATTGAGTAGATACGTTTATGTGTTGAAGCTTGGCAGAGTAAAATGTAATTCATGGTTAATATACGAATTTGTGTTCAGTACCTGTCAACTTTGTGTGGATTATAATTTGAAATTTATATGCAGAGCTCAATATGAATCATGATGTTCCTGCGGAGCATAGTCGTGCCATGCCAGATGTACAGCACAGCCAAACAGGTAAAACTTGATGGGATCCATATTACAAATATGTGTGGTACTACTATAATGTTCTCACACCAAATAAACATGTCACATTAAGTAAAATTTAGAATTTTGCTGTTCAGTAGCAATGCAGTGTGTTTGGAATCTGATGTAATAGTTACTTACAGTACAGTATATGTATATACTATCTTTCAGTACCTATTAATTTTGCCTCAATTGTGATATGAAATTTATTTGCAGGGCTTGACACCAAAAAACCCCTTGCATGTTGTAGAACAACCACACAGTATGTTATGGCTGTCAGGCATTCATCATGGTGCATCAGGTGTGTGTAAAGTAAATCTAACGGAGATAACATATCTGAGTATGATAATAATCTGAATTCATATTAATGTATATTGATATATTTAAATTCTATTTTACTGTGTCTGCAATATAATATAAAATTAATTTGCAGGGCTGGACATGAACCACATTGTTGCTGTGCAGCATGGTTATGCCATACCAATTGTGTGGCACAGCACAACAGGTAACACTTAATCGGACCCATTATTCTGAATGTATCTCATACTGCTCTAATGTCCTCGTATCAGATTAAGTAATATTCACAATGTTGCTGTTCAGTAGCAATGTAGTGTGTTTGGATTCTGATCTAAAAGTTATTTACAGTGGACTATATGCCACCTTTTAGACATATCAATTTTGTCTGTATAATAACACAAAAATTATTTGCAGAGCTTGACACCTGGAACTGCACGACAGCTATGGTCGCAGGTTTGAATCCTGCCTCGGGCATGGATGTGTGTGATGTCCTTAGGTTAGTTAGGTTTAAGTAGTTTTAAGTTCTAGGAAACTGATGACCTCAGATGTTAAGTCCCATAATACTCAGAGTCATTTGAACCATTTTTGAAGACATGGGTGTAAGTGCTACTCTGAGATGAACAGATGGGAATTTGTGTGTCTTTCTGACAATTTCAATAGAAATGATGAATACATTGTAATTGTACAAGATTTCTTGCAGCATAATTCACACAATGTATGTGTCCTCTGAAACATTATGATGTAATATAACACAGCTGGAAATGTTATTAATTTTAGCTTTTTGAAATAGTTAGGTATTTCCCATATTACTGCAGAAGTTGTGTTCTAATGCACGACGATTGGCATAAACATAAGAATGTCCCAATTGGACACTGGTGATAGACACTCGTGATGTTTTCCATGTCCTTACTACTGTACTTGTGACCTACACAAGCATGTTTTTAAAGGTTTGAAAACAACATCAAAATTGCTGGAGGTAAAGACAAATAGGTACTTTCAACTCTTAAGGTTTGTCTGTCATTTATAGTAATGTAAGATTGAATGTTCACTGTCATCATGGTACAAGCAGTATTTCTCCTTAAGTGCCCAATGTAATTATTTTTTTTTCTATATCTACTTGTAATTTGTTTCTGTAGTACTTTATTATTCATGGCATTTCATTTTGTACTAATGTATCTGCAATTAAATGATTGGTTGTATATTGTCAGAGTACTCAGTAAACTTTTATTTTGTACAAGGTACAATGTATGTATCGTGTTGTAATTTCATTGTACTGTTGGTACTGTATGTATGGAATTATTTCATAATGTTCTAAATTATACAACTTTTAAATGTTAATGTGTTGTACTATCCAAAGAAACAATTGAAATTGTGGCATTTAGTGTAACACAGATTGTGTTTTCAAATATAGTTATCTGAATAATCAAATATAGTTTGTTATATCATTTGTATGACCAGTGAGAGAATTTAACCATCTATGATTGAGACTGTAGTTTGCAAAATGAAAGGAATTCATTTGTGACCTTTGCAATCTTTTAATGATTAACTGTTGACTTTACTACACTCCCAAAGATAATGGTATCCTCTTGGAACATCAGATATTGAGTCCCAGGCTAAATGCACCTTGTTCCCCACATTTGGTTTACTCTGTTGTGTTAGTAATTTATGGAAAGTTAATGATTCATCAAATTATGTCACTGAAGGATTTTCATTTTCATTATTGCATTGCCTATCTTACATAATTAAACGCCATCCTCTGTGCTGCAGTGTCAAAAAAATAGTCATCCTAAATACGTTATGTAACATGAATGTACTGAAGGCATAAACAAATTGAGCCTCTGAAGCAAATCTCATAGGTGGTACACGATTTTATCCCCAGCACCTCCTTCCATATCGTTCTACATTTAACATAAAATCAGCCTCTTGGTTGAGAGTAAGAATTCTTCTCTATCATTTCAGTTAATAAAGGTCTTCATGGAAGGTCTTGGAGAGCCACTGGTTTGTTTGGAAAGATATGGAAAGATATAGTAGATCATCAAAGTTTGATGACTGGCTCAATTGGCAAGAGAACTACTCTACAAAAAGCAGTGTGGTATCTGGGTTCAGATTCAGGCTGGTTCACAAATTTCATGTTTCATTAATGTTTCAAAAGCAGTACACTCCACTGCACTTTAAAAGATTTCACTTTTGTGGTGTATACATCACAAATGGTTCTAATTGATACATCACTTCCCATGAAGCTAGGTTATTGTTCATGTCTAATAGTTAATAGTGGAAAAACTGGGGGATGTGACAAACAAATGAAGGAATTAAGTCACCATTAATCTCATATTATCTTGCAGTTCCTTGGAAAATATTTCTGACCTTTTTTTTAATGAAGTCCAAGTGCTGCCACCATACACCACAGTACTGACACTTGCTTGAGTTGAGAACTGGTAACAACTAACATCATGACAATACACATGATGTATTGAACAATTAGTCAGGATATTTTAATAACACGGGACATTGAGCCAGAATGGAGTCTGGTCCCATTTTTATCGCCAGGGTATATCACCCGTGCAAGAATCTTTTCTATGTTCTGTGTGTTTACACATAATCCCTGGGGTTCTTGTTATGCATCCAATAGCCAAGATGGTGACTGCATAAAGATGTAATTAATGAAACTTGTACTTCTGTGCAGAACACTTTTAAAATAAAAATATTAGGTCTCACAGTATAGATAATTGATAATATATGAAGTTTTGTGGTGATATACAAAACTGTTCAGAGGATATTAGAATAGCTACATTTTTAATTGTGATCAGTAACTTCATACCAAGAATGATCTCAAGAAAGAAATGTAAGCTAACTACTGAGAAATTAATTGTCAAGAGTCATGAAATATGCTGGACCTAGTGTTATAATGAGACTGCTGAATTCTTTTCATGGGAGGAAATTTGCATTACGGTGATAAATGTCAATTTCACAGCAAATTCAGTTATATAATCACTTTAACTACCTCCAGAATTTCTATGTCGACCTAATATTATTATGATCTGACGTATGTTGGAAGTTGTCTTTGTAGGATTTTGTTGAGAAATTATGTTTGATGAAATGTAGGATACATAACACTTACACAAGTATACTGCAGCTACATATATAATGAACTGATTTCAATAACATTCTGATTTACAGTGTTATGCATTGTTATCAGTGTGTGTTGTATCTGATGTACAACTATATTATGAGTAGGAATATAAAGCAGAAATTAAATCAGACATTTTAACTTTAGAGTGAGGGTTTTCAAAATAATACTCAATAAAAAATAATTATGTATAAAGGGAACTTACATTAAAGTGCCATGTTCCACATCATTACGAAATATCGTATTCATAATCTATGGAACAAGTATTTATGTATGTATGTATAATAGAGATGGTTATTGTTGTTGTGGTATTCAGTCCTGAGACTGGTTTGACACAGCTGTCCATGCTACTCTATCCTCTGCAAGCTTCTTCATCTCCCAGTACTTACTGCAACCTACATCCTTCTGAATCTGCTTAGTGTATTCATCTTTTGGTCTCCCTCTACGGTTTTTACCCTCCACGCTGCTCTCCAATGCTAAATTTGTGATCCCTTGATGCCTCAAAACATGTCCTATCAACCTATCCCTTCTTCTAGTCCAGTTGTGCCACAAACTCCTCTTCTCCCCAATTCCATTTAATACCTCCTCATTAGTTATGTGATCTACCCATCTAATCTTCAGCATCATTTCGAAAGCTTCTATTCTCTTTTTGTCCACACTAGTTATCGTCCATGTTTCACTTCCATACAAGGCTACACTCCTTACAAATACTTTCAGAAACGACTTCCTGACACTTACATCTATACTCGATGTTAACAAATTTCTCTTCTTCAGAAACGATTTGCTTGCCATTGCCAGTCTACATTTTATATCCTCTCTACTTCTACCATCATCAGTTATTTTACTCCCTAACTAGCAAAACTCCTTTACTACTTTAAGTGTATCATTTCCTAATCTAATTCCCTCAGCATCACCCGATTTAATTTGACTGCATTCCATTATCCTCGTTTTGCTTTTGTTGATGTTCATCTTATATCCTCCTTTCAAGACACTGCCCATTCCGTTCAACTGCTCTTCCAAGTCCTTTGCTGTCTTCGACAGAATTACAATGTCATCGGCGAACCTCAAACTTTTTATTTCTTCTCCATGAATTTTAATACCTACTCCGAATTTTTCTTTTGTTTCCTTTACTGCCTGTTCAACATAAAGATTGAATAACATCGGGGAGAGGCTACAACCCTGTCTCACTCCCTTCCCAACCACTGCTTCCTTTTCACGCCCCTCGACGCTTATAACTGCCATCTGGTTTCTGTACAAACTGTAAATAGCCTTACGCTCCCTGTATTTTACCCCTGCCACCTTCAGAATGTGAAAGAGATTATTCCAGTCAACATTGTCAAAAGCTTTCTCTAAGTCTACAAATGCTAGAAAAGTAGGTTTGCCTTTTCTTAATCTTTCTTCTAAGATAAGTCGTAAGGTTAGTATTGCCTCACATGTTCCAACATTTCTATGGAATCCAAACTGATCTTCCCCAAGGTCCGCTTCTACCAGTTTTTCCATTTGTCTGTAAGGAATTCGTGTTAGTATTTTGCAGTTGTGGCTTATTAAACTGATAGTTCGGTAATTTTCACATCTGTCAACACCTGCTTACTTTGGGATTGGAATTATTATATTCTTCCTGAAGTCTGAGTGTATTTCGCCTGACTCATACATCTTACTCACCAGATGGTAGAGTTTTGTCATGACTGGCTCTCCCAAGGCTGTCAGTAGTTCTAATGGAGTGGTGTCTACTCCCGGGGCCTTGTTTCGACTCAGGTCTTTCAGTGCCCGGACAAACTCTTCATTATCTCCCAATTCGTGTTCATCTACATCCTCTTCCATTTCCACAATATTCTCCTCAAGTACATCGCCCTTGTATAAACCCTCTATATACTCCTTCCACCTTTCCGCCTTCCCTTCTTTGCTTAGAACTGGGTTTCCATCTGAGCTCTTGATATTCATGCAAGTGGTTCTCTTCTCTCCAAAGATCTCTTTAATTTTCCTGTAGGCAGTATCTATCTTACCCCTAGTGAGATAAGCCTCTACATCCTTACATTGGTCCTCTAGCCATCCCTGCTTAGCCATTTGGCACTTCCTGTCGATCTCATTTTTGAGAAGTTTTTATTCCTTTTTGCCTGCTTCGTTTACTGCGTTTTTATATTTTCTCCTTTCATCAATTAAATTCAATACTTCTTCTGTTACCCAAGGATTTCTATGAGCCCTCGTCTTTTTACCTACTTCATCGTCTGCTGCGTTCACTGCTTCATCCCACAAAGCTACCCATTGGTCTTCTACTGTATTTCTTTCCCCCTTGCCTGTCAATTGTTCCCTTATGCTCTCCCTGAAACACTCTACAACCTCTGGTTCTTTCAGTCTATCCAGGTCCCATATCCTTAATTTAGCATCTTTTTTTAGTATCTTCAGTTGTAATCTACAGTTCATAACCAATAGATTGTGGTCAGAGTCCACATCTGCCCTGGAAATGTCTTACAATTTAAAACTTGATTCCTAAATCGCTGTCTTACCATTATATAATCTATCTGAAACCTGTCGTTATCTGCAGGATTCTTCCATGTATACAACCTTCTTTTATGATTCTTGAACCACGTATTAGCTGTGATTAAGTTATGCTCTGTGCAAAATTTTACCAGACGGCTTCCCCTTTCATTTCTTCCCCCCCAATCCATATTCACCTACTATGTTTCCTTCTCTCCCTTTTCCTACTGACGAATTCCAGTCACCCATGACTATTAAATTCTCGTCTCCTTTCTCTACCCGAATAATTTCTTTTGTCTCATCATACATTTCATCAATTTCTTCATCATCTGCAGAGCTAATTGGCATATAAACTTGTACTACTGTAGTAGGTGTGGGCTTCGTATCTATCTTGGCCACAATAATTCGTTCACTATGCTGTAGTATCTTACCCACATTCCAATTTTCCTACTCATAATTAAACCTACTCCTGCATTACCCCTATTTGATTTTGTGTTTATAAACCTGTATTCACCTGACCAAAAGTCTTGTTCCTCCTGCCATCGAACTTCACTAATTCCCACTATATCTAACTTTAACCTATCCAATTCCCTTTTTAAATTTTCTAACCTACCTGCCCGATTAAGGGATCTGGCATTCCATGTTCCAATCTGTAGAACGCCCGTTTTCTTTCTCTTGACAACGACGTTCTCTTGAGTAGTCCCCGCCTGGAGATCCGAATGGGGGACTATTTTACCTTTGTAATATTTTACCCAAGAGGACGCCATCATCATTTAATCATACAGTAAAGCTGCATGCCCTCGGGAAAAATTACGACTGTAGTTTGCCCTTGCTTTGAGCCGTTCGCAGTACCAGCACAGCAAGGCCATTTTGGTTAATGTTACAAGGCCAGATCAGTCAATCATCCAGACTGTTGCCCCTGCAACTACTGAAAAGGCTGCTGCTCCTTTTCAGGGACCACACGTTTGTCTGGCCTCTCAACAGATACCCCTCCGTTGTGGTTGCACCTACGGTACGGCCATCTGTATCGCTGAGGCACGCAAGCCTCCCCACCAACAGCAAGGTCCATGATTGATGGGGGGCATAGAGATGGTACAATAATACTATTATACAAAATAAAACAGTAATATGTAATACTTATGTATGGTTAGTTTTCACCCACCCCAATATGTGGTTGGAGGATTTGGATTTTTAAAAAAAGTTCAAAGAAACAAAATTTAAACAACAACATTGAGTCAGTAGATAAACTCTTGTCAAGAAGGGGAAATTAATTAAAAATATAATAGAATAGTTTTGCTGCTTAGTAGATGTGAAACATATTTGGCCAACCCCAGTCACCCTCTGAACACACTAAAATCTCCCATGAAAAAAATAACGACAGAGGGTCTTTGAGACAAACTTAATGAGATAATCAGACACAAACAAGAGTAGTGACACTGAGTAATCACCAGACTGATGTGAATTATCCATCATCATTAGAAAAACAATTCTGTTAATCATTTTAAAATAACAATCAAAATTTAGTAACAAATACTTGCAAAAGTTGACCTGTTGAAGGAACTCAAAAATTCAACTTAATCTCTAATTATTTTCCTTCAAGTCAGCAGAAGTTTCTTTGCTAATCAAGGTTCGTGAGGATGAATGTCTGAGTAGCTTGGTGGAACATGGAAGTAATGACATGCTTTCATAATGGTTAAAGACAGCCAATTGGCTGGCTACTGCCCTGTTAGCCATTTGGGACACGCCCTCTGTCAGGTCTACTTTATCTGGTGTGTGGGTTCAGATGGGGAAGAATTCACATACACAAAGGTTGACAGCCACATCCCAATGTGCAGTTTCTGTCAAGATGAGCAAGCAGGGTGAGAATAGATCTATGGTAGTAGGTGACCTTGTAACAGTGCTGACGCAGGTAGCATGCATTGCATAGCATAGAATGATATCTTCAGTCTGTGTCAGACCCTCAGTTTCTCAAACCCTCAACCAGGTGCCACTCCCCTCATACTACACTGTATGCAGGAGAATTGTCAGTGAAAACTGAGCAATAACCTCTTAGAGGGTCTCACTGTCAAGGATAATGTGGTGGAAGTCACTGTGACATTAAATAGGCATGTTCCATCACAGCAACTGCCTATGCTGATGTGATTAAGGTTGCTGTAAAGGCTGATATATGTCATTGTCAAAAACAGCCAGTCCGCATTTTGCTCTGTGATTGGTACTGTCTTCTCTTCATTGGAGGCTATTGTCTACCATCACAGAAGTGTTCAAATGGTTCAAATGGCTCTGAGCACTATGGGACTTAACATCTATGGTCATCAGTCCCCTAGAACTTAGAACTACTTAAACCTAACTAACCTAAGGACATCACACACAACCATGCCCGAAGCAGCAGTCGAACCTGCGACCGTAGCAGTCACGCGGTTCCGGACTGAGGGCCTTAACTGCGAGACCACCGCGGCCGGCCACAGGAGTGTAAATAGGTTCAAAAATGTTCCTTGCAGACAGAGACACAATGGTCTTTCCAGCACTATGAGCTTCATTTCCTGTATGTGAATTCTGTAACCAATTACATGGGTGCAATTTTATATAATTCGTTTCTTCTACCCTTCTATTGTGGCAGTGGGGCTGCACAGGATTAGCCAGTGGCAACAGATCTGTGGGGTAAGAAAAGCAGGACTTACAGACGCGAATGTGGAAGCACCGGTGTTCTGTGGGTTGGGGAGCATTTGGCTTTTGGGCAGCAAGCCTACCACTAGAGTTTGACATTGAAACATTTTCTTCCATAATCTTCCAGTCGCCATATGACCACTACTCTTATTTCCTTATGACAAGATCACCGGAAGGTGGAGAATTTTGATTGTTTTTTGAGAGTTGGCTCGTGCATATGTTTCTGTTGATGTTACAGGCAGTGAGGAGCTGGTAATTATGATGATAAATAATCGCTCAGCACTTGCTACAAATACTTTTATTCTTGCAGCATATACACAATGGATGTAGCATAGAGAGTGAACTAAAGAGAATTGATCTGGCAAAGAGACAGTTCTTCTTGCTCCCATATAGGGCAGCAATATTTTTGGGGGTTAGAGCCAGCGGTTTGACATCCCCACACTGTCTTCACCACTGTAACAGCATAGGCCAGAAATGCAGTGATTTGGTGACCTACAATTAATCTCAGAGTACACTCAATGTGATTCCTTTCATTCATTTTACTTATTACAATCTTTCTCTGCTTGGAAAATAGGGTAATCACGTCTCAAATCTGAGAGGAATCTGAAGTAGTCAATGTGCACAATGAGATACATGCTGCCTGCTTCATGTGTGCCTCAACATATTTGCTGTAAGATGTTTTACCCTTGCAGGCCATTACCACAAGACCCAACTAGTGAAATTTAAAACATCAAATGGTGCTGATGATGAATGCCCTAACCACTGCACACATTACTACCTGTGTTTACATACTGCGGTAAGTAGGAATGCTAAATCATTATAAATGTAACAGTTTTTCCAGGTCTTAATTGTACCTACTAGTGACTTGTACTGCATCCATGATCCATTGATAAGCTGCTTTATATTTTAAAATTATGTCCATGAGGTCTCTACATATTACCCTTTCTACTATTTGGAGCATGGAAGCAAGCCCAACTGTTTCCTTTTCTATAAGTAGTATGCCATTAAACAGGCCCGTTATTAAAGTAAATTGTCAAAATTCAAACAACAGAAACTCCAGGGAAGAATATCAACAAGCTTTCGGCCACAGCCTTCATCAGATAAAGAGAAACACATCATTCATTCACACGAGCAATCACATCTCATGCACACATGACTGCCACCTGCAGCAGCTCAGCCAAAATGGGGGAGTTGGGGAAACCTTCTCAAAAGATCCCTCCCTTCTCCCAACATCAAAACCATATCCTTAGATACTGGATTCCTGATAGTTTTATCATAGCTTTCAAATAATTATTTAAGAACTCTGAATCATTATAACTTCTTCATCGAACTGAGGTATTTAATGGCTCACAAGGACTTTTTAATATCTGCCATTATCCACTTGTTTTGTGAGACATTGATATGATGTAGATACCTCTGGAAATGTCTTTTCAAAATTAAATTTAAAAATGTTGAGAATTTACAGATTTTCACATTTACATCAGTTTCTCCATATAATTCATTTCAACTCTGGTTTCCTTGTTATTTTGAAATATCTTCTATTTTTATTTCTGATAGATGTCTTTCACAAACTTGCAGTTTCGGAGATTTTCCGATGCCAGATTTTACTGTTGTTATTTGCCAGAAATGGTCTGACAGCCAAAGATATTTTTCAGCTACATCACACTTTTCGCTGTCCATGTTTGTGGTCACAGTGTCAATCACCAATGGAGTCACTGCAGTAATATTTATTACACCATTGACCAACAGGGACATGCGAAAACTCTGAAGAATATTGATGAGGGTTCTACTTGTTTTGTTGTCCCCCCCCCCTGTATCTCTCTTGATCATGATCAATTCCTACTTGCTTCCTTTTCTGTTCTTCAGACAAAATGTTCCTACTGCATACTCTGCATTTCCAGGAGTGAGCCTCTTCTGTTTTCCCACTGTTCTCCCCACTGCATCTCCCCGCCCCCCTCCCACGTCAGTGAGAATATTTTCTACAAGACTGGCAACAAATCACCCTACTCACTATTCTATAACAGCTCCTGTATTTCTCACTCGTGACTGAATTCCATAGAAGAATTAAGTTCCAATTTGTCAAGGACGTGAGACTGGCTGTAAGTACACACAGACACACACACACACACACACACACAGACACACACACACGAGCGCGCGCGCGCGCGCCCGACGATAAATTGTTTTGTGTTGTTGCCGCTGTTTACGTTCTGATTTAGAGGTACAGTGGCAGAAGAATTAATTACTAATTGCTTTGGTTTTGGAGAATCACGTTATAAAGAATCTTTAGATATGTTTTTAAACGTTAGCAACTCAGAAATTATATGCCTACATCACGTCTGTCTAACCAGTAACAAATACGAACTGTGTTGATAAAAAAAACTGAAAACGCTAAATATTCATTTGCGTAACAAGAACGGACACTACAGCAAGTACACAAAATAAGAGCTCCTACTTCTTAAGGCACTCCTGCACCCACACAACATTTAAGTCATTTCAAATAAACTGAAAGTAGATCAATAAATAGTACGTAATTTTGAAGAGAATTAGTCGTTCCATTGAAGTATTTGGTAATTATAACAATAATTCATAGGTTTCAATATACCTACTTCTAACTTTACATACAGATGCAAATACTATATTAATGAAGTACCTCGTTTGTCATGTATGGAAAATACAACTGTCATCATAACGTTTTTGTTATCAGTATGATTTTTATATTCTCCTTTTCTTTAGGTCTAATGAGTCAAGCTACATTTTATAAACATAAAAATATTGAATCAAGTGAGAACGTTATAAACAAGTAGGCCTGTCTGTTCTTATTAGATTATTGCTTCTATTCCGTAGCAGAATATTTTGGATGTTTGAGATACAGAGACTAGAAACAAGACAGTGAAGCTAATGCAAATAGTGCAAGCTGTTTGGTGGATAAAGCTTACATTTATGACATAATACAGTATTTTTACTGCGCTGTTTTTGTTTGTGTTTGTTCTTGGTCTTACAAGCTGGAAAGATTTTTTTTGGATAAATAAAAGAAATAAACTCTGTTGCCATCTTCGGCATCGTAAGCTTTTATTACCGACATACGTAACATTTCCAACCACATTATTTGTGAAGTGTAGTTTTCCCGAAAGATCACGTTATATTTAGCGATTAATTTGATGATAATTGGCTCACATTATAATTAACAGACAGCAAGTTTGTACTTCGCTTTCATTTATTATTTTAAATCATTCGTGATTTTTTGTTCCGCTTGTTGTAAATACCATTAGGTACCGGAAACCCATTTTAAGTCACAGACACTTCTACTTCATCAATAACACACAGTTGTAATAGTAGTCGTGTCTGTAAACGTTTACATTAATACCTGAAACTTAAAGTCTTTGCATTATACGTTGGAAATTGTTCATTTTCTAGTTCTCATTGTAGGAGTAACATATCTGCGACGATGTGTATCGTTTTGCTTCGGTTGGGTGGAGCATCTTGCTGATCAGAGGTGGAGCTTAAGTGGGGTGGGCGGGGACTATGTAACGGGATCTTCGCAGGTTTTAAGCTCATGTCGCTGGACACGCTGGAACTTGTCTAGTTTGACGTCACAGCGGCCCCTTGTCCGCTCACCACGTGTATTCGTCGCCTCCACACGTTTTCCGCCAAAATTGTCTCCCTCCGAGCTGAATCACACAACGGTCGGCCGTTTCCCTGCAACACTTCCTGCGCCACGTACAAACCAGCCGATGCCGACCTCACACAGCCATTCACCACGTGTCCCTGTGCGAGCAAGAACGCAGTGCTACACTTTTGGCGGCAAAGTTTGCTCGACAGTGGAATCCGCCACGACTATATAACAGCGCCTTTGGACCGCACTAGAACGCCTGCTAATATCACACCGACATGTCCCACATCATACAGACCTGCAAAACACTCCTACATAACTCATTTATATTGTTCTATACACACGCTTGCTAATTGTAAACAGTTAAAAATAACTCATAGCACAGCCTACAGACATGCGAACCACTCGTTAACAATGTAGGTCTATAATAATAAATGACTATGAATGATATTGAATGTTAATAAATGATAATGGATAATAATAAACAAAAGTAAGGTTTTGCAGCCATTATCGTGTAGGAATTAGAATTTGGAGGGAATTTTTTAGTGGGGGCTGGTCAATAATAATAAATAATAATAAATGAAAATAAATAATAAAAAATGATAATGAATGACAATGGATGATAATTAATTACAGTGAATTATAATGAATGTTAATAAATGATAATGAATGTTAATGAATGATAATCAATATTAATAATAAAGACAAGTACGGTATTTGCATGCATTATCCTGTTGGAATTCAAACTTCCCGCAATTTTTTTTTTCTTTTGGAGGCCTAGGTTAGTGGACATAGCACAACTGGACTATTTTCCCGCCAAAATTCAAACTTCCTGCCATTTTATCTTGAGGTTAGGTTAGTGGAGGTAGCACAATTGGACTATTCTCCCGTCAAAAGCCGCCATCTTGGATGACATCAAGCGATGTTGCCAAGTCTACATGCCGCCATTTTGGATGACGTCATCGCCGCCATCTTGAATACATTTGGCAACAATGGATAGTGGGGTGGTGTGTAGTTTGTCCCCCTACTAGCAGGACCTGTAGAAGCACATAATTCAATTTCCCGCTAACTTTCCCACCAAAAGCCGCCATTTTGGATAACGGTACTTGCATCATCAGCTGACATCACAGCCACTATCTTGGATGGCTTCAGTGGGGTGGCACAGCTGTTGTTATACTACTGATCCTCATGAATCCATGGACCCTGAATGTCAGTAGGGCACTGTACAAGCTGGTGGAAGTTCTGTAATGGTGTAAGGCATGTGCAGTTGGAGTGATATGCAACCCTGATGCGTATACATGGTACATTGACAGGTGACACGTATATAAGCATTCTCTCTAATAACCTGCATCCTGTCATGTCCATTTTGCGTTCTGACAGACTTGAGCAACTCCAGCAGGACAATGCGTCAACCCTACACGTTCAGAACTGCTACAGAATGGCTTCAGGAATACTCTTCCGAGATTAAATACTTCCGATAGCCACCAGACTCTCCAGACATGAGAAGTAGCTCACGGTGATACCAAAGGAAGACACATGCTTTGGCGCACACTAGTTGCGCGTATGACCTGGTTAATAGCGTCTCCGATTACAACCCTGAAATTGTCACAAACCCGGCCACTAAACTGCTAGGAAAAATGCTTTGCCCCCTTTGTGTAGCCTCCTACTGATGTACCCATCAACCTGGGAACTACAGCGAGGGAAACCTCTCGGTAATGGTTGTTTTATATGAAAGCTGGTCGTTTTAATTAGACATTCTGATCTCCTCTCGAATAACATGGTTAATTCAATTTAAATCGAAGAAGCCAAAAGTATTTGATCGTAGTGTCTTGGGTACACAGATTGTAGAGTGGTTGTACAAGACACATGAACTTAAAGATAGTTTGATAGAAACCGAAGAGATTACATAAATTTGAATTAGGAGGTATGGCATTGGGAGAAGAATTTGACAGAACGGAGTAATGCCTATGTCGAAACAAAGCCGCTGGAATGGACGGAATTCCCTCAGAATTATTGAGTTCCTTGGAAGGACGTACCGCGACAAAACTGTTAAAACAGATATGCAAGATATGTGATAATTACACTTCTAAATACTTCAGGTGCTGATCGTTTTAAAGTCGCTTTCATTTTTATAAAGCAGCGAAATTGACTTTGCGATATTTATCAAAGACATCTTGTGATCAAATCGCGTTGTCGTGCAAACACTGTGGTTGATCTCTCTGTGGCGATGTTGCAGCGTGTTCACCTTTGGAGAGCCGCTAAGTGACTTTGAGGATCTGAAATCCGCACCTTGTCCTGGGAGTCTAAGCGAGGCAGTTCAGAGGCGTCGCTTGCAGTGTTGCGGATTTTGATGAGATCACTTCAGTTATTTTGCCATAATAGTTCATAGGTAACTTTTAGGTCCTTCCACTTCTGTGATATCAATATTGGCACATCATTTTGCAATCATTCCGCATGTAGAAACTGTAACGAATTGTAATATGGTTTGGCACTTATGTACGAAACATTACAAAGAGAGACAGCTCATTTTTGATAAGCTGGAAGCTGATTACTATTTGTGCAATCCGATGCATTATGCACTCATTCTTATCGTCATTCTTGAACCTGAGATTATTAATTGGTTTACGGGTAAGCGCGTGTAAAGAATTTGTTATTTATGGCTTTACTAATACCTCTATTCACATCACGTGTAATGAGAACAACATGTGCTTTACATTACTCGTCTAATCAATCTGCAGTCAATACAGGACATGAGGTCAGTGCTACTGTTATCTATTTCTGCTCTCCCATGCCATTTATTTAATTCTTGGACATAAAATTAAATGCAGTTTTGTGTGACGCCATCTTGTCATCACTTGTTACCAAGACCCCCTTTTCTCTCGTCAGTGATTAATGAATATACGAATAGTCGAACACTTAAGTCATATACAGCTCTAATATTTCATTAGTAATCCACCGCTAACGCAGTCACAACAAGGAGTTGCACCGACCTTCAGACCTTTTGATGCTGCACTGGAAAGCTGGACGGAGTGGTCACGCCAATTTGGATTCCATCTCGCCGCCTACAGAATTCAAGGTAACGAGCGGCAGCCTTTTCTTTTGTCGTCTGTCGGTGTGCAATCCTACCGTGTGATACTCAAATTATTTCCCCGACGCGACGTAGCAACTCTGTCCTACGACGAAATTTTGTCTGCATTACATGCATATTTCAAACAATCAGTCAATGTAGCTGCGAAACGGTATATCTTCTTTCGTACAAAACGTGCGGCAGGCCAGACTAATCGGGAGTGGGTTGCAACCTTGCAAGGTCTTACAAGGGACTGTGCTTTTGAGTGTTGACTCCCATATTCAGATACTACGGTACGTGATGCAATTGCACGGAACGTTTCTGATGTTCGTATGAGGGAACAGATTTTGAAACTAGTCAATCCCTCCCTTCAACATATTGGATCGGCAGGACACACTTGACGTTGCTCAGGAATCATTTGAAACTTCACCAGCCATGTGTCAGGTTAACCGGCCCGCCGGGCGAGCTGCACGGAGCAGTAAACAGCCCTCGCGCCCGGCCGCGCCGCTGCCGCCAGGCTCTCAGCCACGTGTGCCGCGCAGGCAAGCAAATGCAGTGATCAAATCATGCCCAAGGTGAGCTACTAGACATTCGCGTGAGAATTGCCCGTCACACCAAGCTCTTTGCTTTTAATGTATTAAAAAAAGGACATGTTCAGAGTGTTTGCAAGAAAAAGCTCAAATCGGAAACTCAAAACCATTTCAAGCCCTTGGCTTCACGCTGGAATCGGAATCGAACCATGGCTACTCAGGCTCGCGAAACTTCGCCCATGGAAATTCGTGTCGTTCATTCCACTCCGCCCAGTGCCACTCTTTCTATCAGTGACTGTCTTCGTCCCACAAATAGTGTGTGTCGACATCGCCGGAACTCCCGTCAAGTCGCAAGTGATTTTGTACTAGTGTCAGTTCACGTTGCACGAGACAGTCGCTCTTGTCAGCGGGACAATAAATTTTTTGTAGACTTGGACATTAACCGCAAAGTGATACCATTCCAGCTCGATACCGGAGCTGCAGTTTCACTGATCAATCAAGACATTTACAAACTGCTGAGTAGACCTCCGCTGCGTGCTGCACATGTTAACTACCTATTCAGGTCAAGAGATCCCTGTGTTAGGACAGTGCAGCCTTCTTGCAACATACAAAGGACAAACAAAACTCCGAACGTCCTTCGTTCTTCTTCTGCAGTGAACTTGTTTGGTTTAGATTTATTTCAGTTGTTTAACGTGTCTATAGGAAATGAGGTCCTATCAGAGAACCAGACTGTACCTTCAGACAGTGTTTCTCGTCTGTGAAGAATTTTCAGACATTTTTGCACCGGGCGTCCGTTGCGCTAAGAACTATAAAGCACATTTGGAACTGAAAGTAAACGGGGAACCGAAATTTTTCAGAGCGCGCAAAGTTCCGCACGCATTGCGTGATGAGGTCGCAAAAATATTACACGATTTGGAATCGCCGTGTGTAATCGAGCGTGTGCAGGCTTCTCTCTGGCCATCACGCTTAGTAATTTTGCCAACACCTTCGGGAAAATTGAGACTTTGTGTGGACTTCAAGGCAACAGTGAATCCACAACTAGTGATTGCAACTTTTCCTTTACCCCGCCCGGAAGATCTTTTTGACAAACTGTGCCCTGGAAAATATTTTTCGAAGTTGGACCTAGCAGATGCGTACTTGCAAATACCGATGGACGAAGAATCCCAGCGCGTTTTGGTGGTTAGCACGCATCTTGGTTTGTATCGATTCAAACGACTGCCATTCGGGTGTGCATCCGCCCCTGCATTGTTTCAGCAATATCTACAAACTGTTTGTGCGTCGGTCCCTACTGCAGCAAAATATCTGGACGATATTGTGATCTCCAGAAAGACGGAAAAAGAACATTTAGCCAATCTCTGAACAATATTTCAGGCCTTGCGACAAAATGGTCTTCGCTTACGGAAGGACAAATGTATGTTTTTTGCTCGTGACTTGCCATACCTGGGCCATGTGCTAAATGCCCAAGGCATACATCCCAGTCCAATGCACCTCCGTGCCATACAAGACTTGCCTTCGCCGCAGAATTTGAAGCAGCTACAGAGTGTGCTGGAAAAAATCAACTATTATCACAGATATGTGCCGCATGCCTCTTCTATTTCAGCTCCGCTTCATCGCTTACGCCGTAAAGGTGTTCCGTTCGTCTGGACGACGGAATGCGAACGCGCCTTTCGCCGGTTGAAATCGGCCTTGCTTTCCAATACTTGCCTGACGCCATTCGATCCCCAGAAGCCCCTCTTGTTGATGGTGGATGCATCGGATTTCGGGATCGGTGTTGTGCTTGCGCACAAAGATGGCTCGCACGATCTCCCCATTGCCTTTGCGTACAAATTGCTCTCGTCTGCGCAAAGAAATTATTCACAGATCGAGAAATAAGCTTTGGTTCTCGTATTCAGTGTTACAAAGTTTCATGACTTCTTGTATGGTCCTCACTTTACCATAATCACAGACCACAAACCTTTGACATCGCTTTTTCATCCGAACAAGCCTGTACCTCCACGTACAGCGCAGAAATTCATTCGCTGGTCTATTTTCCTCTAGCAGTACCGCTACGATATCTTGAATCGGTCCACCGCTAAGCACGGAAACGCCGATACGTTTGCCTGTTGCTGCGGATAGGGCATTCGATTCCTCCGAACTTGCTTGCATGTTCATTGATTCGGAATTCGATGACGTGGTCGAATTGTTTCCGATTGATTTTCGTCGTGTAGCTACAACCACAACTGCCGGCCCTGTCCTTGCTACCGTTCTGGGTTTTGTTGCTACGCAATGGCCCTTGTCAAAGTCACGGATCGGGGACCCGTTGGTTCGCCGATTTTTTGCTCACAAGGAGAGACTTTTTGTACGACGTGGTGTTTTGCTGTTGCGTTCTGATAATGATCAGTCCAGGGTCGTGGTACCACGTTCGTTACAGTCCTCGGTCTTACAGCTTCTCCACCAAGGACATTGGGATATAGTGCGAACGAAACAACTTGCTCGTCAGCACTGTACTTGGTTCGGAATCGATGCTGCGATTACGAATATGTGCTCTTCTTGCATGGTGTGTACCGAACAACAATCAGCACCACCGCGGAAATTCTTTGCATGGCCAAAAGCCACTTTCCCTTGGCAACGCTTACACATCGATTTTGCTGGTCCATTCTGGAATGCTCGATGGTAGGTTGTGATAGATTCATTCAGTAATTTTCCTTTTGTTGTTCGGATGTCTTCCACGACATCATCTACTACGATCCAAGCGTTATCTGCTATCTTTTGCATTGAAGGTCTTCCACAGATAATTGTTTCCCTCAATGGCTCAAATGGAGAGACGTCTACAGACGTTAAAGTAACCTCTGGCGTGCCACAGTGGAGTGTTATGGGACCATTGCTTTTCACAATATACACTCCTGGAAATTGAAATAAGAACACCGTGAATTCATTGTCCCAGGAAGGGGAAACTTTATTGACACATTCCTGGGGTCAGATACATCACATGATCACACTGACAGAACCACAGGCACACAGACACAGGCAAAAGAGCATGCACAATGTCGGCACTAGTACAGTGTATATCCACCTTTCGCAGCAATGCAGGCTGCTATTCTCCCATGGAGACGATCGTAGAGATGCTGGATGTAGTCCTGTGGAACGGCTTGCCATGCCATTTCCACCTGGCGCCTCAGTTGGACCAGCGTTCGTGCTGGACGTGCAGACCGCGTGAGACGACGCTTCATCCAGTCCCAAACATGCTCAATGGGGGACAGATCCGGAGATCTTGCTGGCCAGGGTAGTTGACTTACACCTTCTAGAGCACGTTGGGTGGCACGGGATACATGCTGACGTGCATTGTCCTGTTGGAACAGCAAGTTCCCTTGCCGGTCTAGGAATGGTAGAACGATGGGTTCGATGACGGTTTGGATGTACCGTGCACTATTCAGTGTCCCCTCGACGATCACCAGAGGTGTACGGCCAGTGTAGGAGATCGCTCCCCACACTATGATGCCGGGTGTTGGCCCTGTGTGCCTCGGTCGTATGCAGTCCTGATTGTGGCGCTCACCTGCACGGCGCCAAACACGCATACGACCATCATTGGCACCAAGGCAGAAGCGACTCTCATCGCTGAAGACGACACGTCTCCATTCGTCCCTCCATTCACGCCTGTCGCGACACCACTGGAGGCGGGCAGCACGATGTTGGGGCGTGAGCGGAAGACGGCCTAAGGGTGTGCGGGACCGTAGCCCAGCTTCATGGAGACGGTTGCGAATGGTCCTCGCCGATAGCCCAGGAGCAACAGTGTCCCTAATTTGCTGGGAAGTGGCGGTGCGGTCCCCTACGGCACTGCGTAGGATCCTACGGTCTTGGCGTGCATCCGTGCGTCGCTGCGGTCCGGTCCCAGGTCGACGGGCACGTGCACCTTCCGCCGACCACTGGCGACAACATCGATGTACTGTGGAGACCTCACGCCCCACGTGTTGAGCAATTCGGCGGTACGTCCACCCGGCCTCCCGCATGCCCACTATACCCCCTCGCTCAAAGTCCGTCAACTGCACATAGGGTTCACGTCCACGCTGTCGCGGCATGCTACCAGTGTTAAAGACTGCGATTGAGCTCCGTATGCCACGGCGGCGGTGCACAAATGCTGCGCAGCTAGCGCCATTCGACGGCCAACACCGCGGTTCCTGGTGTGTCCGCTGTGCCGTGCGTGGGATCATTGCTTGTACAGCCCTCTCGCAGTGTCCGGAGCAAGTATGGTGGGTCTGACACACCGGTGTCAATGTGTTCTTTTTTCCATTTCCAGGAGTGTATATAAATGACCTAGTAGATAGTGTCGGAAGTTCCATGCGGCTTTTCGCGGATGATGCTGTAGTATACAGAGAAGTTGCAGCATTAGAAAATTGTAGCGAAATGCAGGAAGATCTGCAGGGGATAGGCACTTGGTGTATGGAATTGCAACTGACCCTTAACATAGACAAATGTAATGTATTGCGAATACATAGAAAGAAGGACCCTTTATTGTATGATTGATTATATGAAAGCGGAACAAACACTGGTAGCAGTTACTTCTGTTAAATATATGGGAGTATGCGTGCGGAACGATTTGAAATGGAATGATCATATAAAATTAATTGTTGGTAAGGCGGGTACCAGGTTGAGATTCATTGGGAGACTCCTTAGAAAATGTAGTCCATCAACAAAGGAGGTGGCTTACAGAACACTCGTTCGACCTATATTTGAGTATTGCTCATCAGTGTGGGATCCGTACCAGATCGGGTTGACGGAGGAGATAGAGAAGATCCAAAGAAGAGCGGCGCGTTTCGTCACAGGTTTATATGGTAACCGTGATAGCGTTACGGAGATGTTTAGCAAACTCAAGTGGCAGACCCTGCAAGAGAGGTGCTCTGCATTGCGGTGTAGCTTGCTCGCCAGGTTTCGAGAGGGTGTGTTTCTGGATGAGGTATCGAATATACCGCTTCCCCCTACTTATACCTCCCGTGGAGATTACGAATGTAAAATTAGAGAGATTCGAGCGCGCACGGAGGCTTTCAAACATTCGTTCTTCCCGCGAACCATACGCAACTGGAACAGAAAAGGGAGGTAATGACAGTGGCACGTACAGTGCCCTCCGCCACACACCGTTGGGTGGCTTGCGGAGTATGAATGTAGATGTAGATGTAGAATTCATGTCCGCAGAATGTCAGTCATTCTACAAGGCCAATGGTATTCAGCATCTGACGTCAGCGCCGTTTCCGCCACAGTCCAACGGTGCAGCTGAACTTCCAAGTCACAGATGTTGAAACGCTTTCTCTGGAGCACGCGTTATTGCTCTTTTTTTCCTCGTATCGCTTTCAGCCCCGAGATGGTCGTCGCCAGCTGAGTTGCTCCACGGTCGCCCTCATCGAACCTTGATGTCTTTGCTACATCCGCCGCATCAGGTTCCTGTGCAGCGGCAGACACCTGCTTTTACCCCAGGCGACGTTGTCTACTACCGCCACTATCGAGGTTCACGGCGTTGGCTCGAAGGGCGCATTCTTCGCTGCCTCGGACGCGCTATGTATCTGGTTTTGGGGGCTTCTGGTAAGGTGCGCTGGCATCTCAATCAGCTGCGCCTCTGTCGTCGCACGGGATCTGCCGCTCGCCGTCTGCTTTCAGCGACAGTACCGTCCGTTCAGCGCCCCGTGGACCCATCTACTGGCTCGCCTCAGCCCCAGGTGTTACCGACGCTGCCTTCCATTTTGCCCCATGGCGACGCGCCGCCGCCTGTTCTCCCCCCAGCGACGCTCGCAGTGGACGCGTCGCTGCAACCGCCGAGCGCCTCCCTGGGCCACGCGCCGCCGATCGCTTCCCGGGACCAGTTGTCCTCCGACGTGGAACTCTTGCCCGCTCCGGACCATACGTCGTCTTCGCCCGTCGGGTGCCCCGGCTCGATGGAGGTCGAGCCTTCGGCCCCTCCTGTCTCTCTACGGGCGCATACACCGCATGTTGGCGTGCACCCTGGAGTAGGTTTTCAGGCGGCCGAAGTGGCCGTGTGGTTCTAGGCGCTGCAGTCTGGAACCGCGAGACTGCTACGGTCGCAGGTTCGATTCCTTCCTCGGGCATGGATGTGTGTGATGTCCTTAGGTTTAACTAGTTCTAAGTTCTAGAGGACTAATGACCTCAGAAGAGTCCCATAGTGTTCAGAGCCATTTGAACCTAGCTCCCCGTGGTCCGAATAGCAGGGTGCGGGTGGCACAGCTTCGCTTGTTGTTAGGCTCCCCACCTCGTCGCATACATGGGGTCCTCCCCACGGCGGGTGGAGGCCTTATACCACAACCATTCGCCGATTTGCGGGGGAGGAATGTGGTGTCACCGCCAGACACCACACTTGCCTTTAAATCGGCCGCGGTCCGTTAGTATAAGTTGGACCCGCGTGTCACCACTATCAGTGATTGCATACCGAGCGCCGCCACACGGCAGGTCTAGTCTAGAGGCTCCCTAGCACTCACCTCAGTTGGACAGCCGACTTTGCTAGCGATGGTTCACATACGCTCTCATTTGCAGAGACGACAGTTTAGCATAGCCTTCAGCTATGTCATTTCCTACGACCTAGCAAGGCGCCATGTTCAGTTACTACGGATGTATTCTGAACAGATAATATTGTGAATCATGTACCGTCAAGAGCGACGTTAATCATCAATGGATTAAAATTAAGTATCAAACTAATTACGTCCGCTTTCTGAATTCTAATTCCTGTCATGTTCCAGACCTCACGTCTTCCCTCCTCCCGCCAGCCTGCGTGAGCTAAAACGCGTGCATTTCGGCCTCCACTAGTAACACGGTGTTGGCTCTTCAGCCAACACAACAAAAACTTTCACAGCTTTTTAAATAAAAATAATGTTATCAACAATCTGCATCTCTATTCTTTAGGTCCCAATATTTACTTCTCAACATAGTAACCCTGGCTACGAACACCATTCTCCCAACGAGAGAGCAGTTTATTGATACTGTCATTGTAGAATGTTTTATTCTGTTGAGGGAGTCACAGCCTCGTCTCTGCTTGCAGCGCTTACTCACTACAAAAGTGAAGTCATGGGAGGTGTTTCTTTAAACTTTGGAAACAAATGAAAATTGGATGAGACCAAGTCGGGATTCTATGGTGGAAGATCGATGACAGTGAAGCCAAGGCGTCTAATTTTTTCAAATGTCGCAGCGTTCGTGTATAGTCTGGAATTCTCATGCTGAAGGAAAGAGTGCTTCATGTGTGTACGAACTGCTGGAATACGTGTTTTCTGTTATCGCACGCACCGACATTATTATGTTACACACCGCCATGTTGCACGCTACTCTTCAGAGCCCTCTAGCGGCAGTGTGTTGCAAATTGCTTCAGCGAAGCGGGAAAGTCGACCCAATAATGTGTATGACATGTAATACATCAATCGATATTGGGAACAGAATAAAAAATTCGGAGGCATTACTTTCCGGCATGTCCTCGTAAATATCCTGGTCTCTGCAACTATAATTTCCAGGTGCAGAAAGCAAGCCGCGGTGGCCGAGCGATTCTAGGCGCGACTGCTACGGTCGCAGGTTCGAATCCTGTCTCGAGCATGGATGTGTGTGATGTCTTTAGGTTAGTTAGATTTAAGTAGTTCTAAGTCTAGGGGATTGATGACCTTAGATGTTAAGTCCCATAGTGCTCAGAGCCATTTGAACCAGGCCCAGAAAGATAGGTTTGGATGCTGTTTCCTGAATGCAACTTGCTGTAGGTGACTTTGCAGTGTGTGCATTTATATAACTTCGACATGTTTCGTGTAGAACATAGTAATGATGCCTTTTACCTCCTTCAATTGCACACGCAGATTCTGTCTTTGAATTACGTTATGATCCAGTTGCTTTGATGAGATATTTTAGTGATGGATCATATTCGAATCAAGTTTCGTTAACTGCTGTCAAGACTGTTGAGGAGGTGCTGAAACTAACTGTGGAAATTAGAAATTAGTGACTTAATGTCTCTAAACTAAGGTTGTAAGTAGGCTGTTTAGGATTTTTTATTGGTAACGCCGCCGCCACGTAGCGCTCTGTATAAAAATCACTGGCTGTGCCGTGTGCAGTGTGTCGCTGGTTTGCATTGTTGTCTGCCATTGTAGTGTTGGGCAGCGGCAGCTGGATGCTAACAGCGCGTAGCGTTGGGCAGTTGGAGGTGAGCCGCCAGCAGTGGTGGACGTGGGGAGAGAGATGGCGAAGTTTTGAAATTTGTAAGAACTGGTGTCATGAACTGATATGTATATTATGACTATTAAGGTAAATACATTGTTTGTTCTCTATTAAAATCTTTCATTCGCTAACTATGCCTATCAGTAGTTAGTGCCTTCAGTAGTTTGAATCTTTTATTTAGCTAGCAGTAGTGGTGCTCGCTGTATTGCAGTAGTTCGAGTAACTAAGATTTTTTGTGAGGTAAGTGATTTGTGAAAGGTATAGGTTAATGTTAGTCAGGGCCATTCTTTTGTAGGGATTATTGAAAGTCAGATTGCGTTGCGCTAAAAATATTGTGTGTCAGTTTAAGCACAGTCGTGTACAATTTTTCAAAGGGGACGTTTCATATGTCGACCCTTAGCCAAGGATACCTCACTGGAATCTTCTGATTTTTTCTTGTAGTTTGTGTAGTTAATGTAGATTTTGTTTATTGCTAGTGCGTAATTGTAGAGAGAATCTCCTTTGTAGTTGTAGTCTTTCATTGTTGTACAGTACAACAGTTGTAGCATGCATGTAGAGTTGCACCAAGTATTTCACAGCTGCGCTTGCAATTAACTAGATATTATTTTCTATGTTAATGTGTTCTCTTATTTTTGTTCTTCAAATTGTGTTTTTGTTTGTTGTCGTGTGAAAAACGTAACACTAGGCTCCAAAGTAAACTGAGAAATGACAGTGAAGACGAAAGCAGTGTGTTAGCGTCACCATGTAATGAATTCACTAACGTTCAAAGTAGTAATTTGGTAATAGCGCATAGGGAAATGGAGCGGGCTGCAAATAATGGTGTAGGCAGTGAAACAATTAGTAAACAGGGAAGCATTATCGATCGATCGGTCGGCAACAGCTCGCCTCAGGATTCCGAAATGACAGGACACAATCTTGCAAATACTGTAGATTCAGATTTCGCGTCCTCACCGTTTTCTCAAATAAGTCAAGACACATTTTCTGTTTTTCAAACTGCGAATATTGCCGGTTCAAATGCATTGCCGAATAGCACTAAGGAACATGTTTCAGTCACCAGTGCATCGTTATTACAATTAATGCAACAAATGGGACAAAAGCTTCAAAAGTTAGACACAATGGAACAAAATTTCAAAGGTTAGACACAATGGAACAAAATCAGAGACAAACACAGCAAAAGCTTCCAAAGTTAGACACAATGGAACAAAATCAGAGACAAACACAGCAAAAAGTTAGACGCAATGGAGCAAAAGCTTCAAAAGTTAGACTCAGTGGAACATACGCTTGAACAAACACGTGAAGATTTAACTACTGAATTACATAAAATCGAATCGAAATGTCAAAAAGTCTGTAATGACATAAAACACAAATTTGTGAGCATTTCCAACCTATTTTTTCGCGGCATGAAAATGCATTACAGAATCACGAAGCAGCCATAAAAGAACTGCAAACAACTGTTCATGAAAATCATGAGACCTTGCAAGCTAAAATTGCCTCAGTTGCATCTACCGATTCGGTTACGCAACTTGCAAAAACTCAAGAAAACTTAAAGGACACAGTAGATACTCTGAAAATTGGTTCAGAAAGACACATGGAGGGCATTAGTTCATTATCAGAGAAAGTAGTTGAACTTTCGGATCAGCTAAATAATTTATCTACGAAGGTAGATGATAATCGGAATGACACAAAACCGGTAGTCTTTAATGACACAGAAGAGTTCGAACAAATTAGGAAATTCAAACAAAATCAGAATCAAATTAATACGCAACACCAAAGAGAAATCCGGGAAGTACAAGATCAGCTGACACAGGTAATACAAGAATTACGTATTTCAGAGGAGACTCGCGCTCCAACACGGGAAGAGGGACTTAGAAATACGGAAAAGCCACAAAATAACAACACAGGGCACTTTGGAGATTATGAAAGAAACTGGCAAAGTACACCGAATTTTGAGATGGAACCGCCGAAACGACGTAACAATGACCGATATGCGACGCGCCGACACGATGATTTTGGCTATAAGCTGTTCATTACTACACGTAAATTCAAAACATTTAAGAATTCTGGCAACGACATTCATCCACAAGCGTGGCTCCATCAATTCTCTCATTGTTTTCCTCCCAACTGGTCACTAGAGCACAGATTAGAATTTATGTGTGGCTACCTAGAGAATGAACCAGCTGTAAGAATGCGATCGGTCATTCACGATTGTCACAGTGAAGGAGAATTTTATGATGCCTTCCTCTCAGCGTATTGGTCTCAATTACACAAGACCGAGTAAAACATATCATCATAATGATGAAACATTTCGAACAATCTGAATTTTCCAGTCTTGTTAAATATTTTAAAGACATGTTACATAAGAATCAGTATCTTTCAAACCCATACAGCCCCTCAGAACTCATCCGCATTTGCTTAATCAAATTACCTGAACATTTACGACAGATTGTTTTAGCAGGACGATGTAAAGACGACATTGAAGCTTTTCAGGGACTCTTACAAGAATTAGAAATTGACACAGACAATCGCGGGATGCGAAAACAGGAAAACAATCACTGCAGGTCATATCCGTCGCAATTCCGCGATGAAAGGAACAATAACTGGACACGGCAAAGCCATTCTCACAACACAAATCGTGACCAAAACAGACACCACCCGTATGACAACCACTGGCAGAGTAATAGTTACAGAGAAAGATCGCATTTCCGTAGAAATGAATATCACAGAGACAATCAGAGAAACAAACAATACGGGAACCAAAACAATTACTATCAAGGGAGACGGAATAACTTCAGACGCAACGGTCCAGCGCGCAGTTACGATTCAGGGAGAAATTCTCCACCATTTGACCGACAAGAAATTAATTACAGAAATTACCGACATGACGACAGACGACATAATCATAATGACAGACGGGAAATCCATCAGAACTGGCGAGATTCGAACAGGGTAGGGCCCTCTTGGCAAGGTGAATTGGTAGAAGTTAGGTCTCCTAATCCCAATAACGACACGCGCCAACAAAGAAACAGACAATGACTCGCACCGCAGGCAGCCGCGTGTGCCGGCTGGCTCAGAGAAAAATAACATAGGCGCTAACCTTGAGAAAAACTCCAGTATTCTTAACCGATGTATACCACATGATAATTGCGTTGAGGTTGAAATTCTGCGTACTAGGAAGAGTAAAGGTTTACACCACATTTCACATGTAAAACCGTTTATTGAAAGATAATCTGATTTTTAACTTTGTGTTTGCCATAAAGCTGTTCACGTTACCAGTATGCTTTGTCACACTGAGAAACTGTTAACATGGAACAATGTTTGAAGTTTACTATCCAGTCTAGAACCTACGGAACATATTTAGACAGTATTTACGAGTGAATTGTTAGTGTGAACAGACATCACAGTGTTATTGTGTGTGTACATTCTTGCTTGTTAGTTGCACGATTACGTAACGACTATAAGGCTCACATACTTAGAACATTTACCAGTATTGCTAATGAGATTTTAATGCAACATTTTGATTTACTTGAAAATACATTCTGGATTTAAAGTACTTTCTGTGAGATACCAGATGACACAGGGGTTAGTTTATGTGACAGCTACACGATTTTATCACGACGCTACTAATGAGTGACAATTTACAATGTTGCTTTTGCAGTTTATCTGTTTTATATCTGCACAGTTTTTCTGAATTTTTCTAGAAAGTAAAACATGTTTTAGTAGTAACGTTTGTGGTATAGCTACAATGAGACAGCCTTTTCTGTAGCACAACAACACGTACAGTACAGTACTTACTTCATCACGGCAATAAGCGTAATAACTAAGATATCTATACGCAAAGCATTTCAATTTCGTTTATCATGAGGTAAGTACATTGACTTCTGCAGAACTTGGCTTTCGGAGGACAATAACTACGACACTTCCACAGAGATTGTCTTACAGCAAGACGCACATTTAGCGCTACAGTACACGCATTAAACTATTTATTTTTCAACATATTTGAATTACAAAGAAAGTTTTCCGTGATACATTTCATTCCATTGCTGTAATCTGTAACACCTGAGAATATAATTACATTATTCCTCAGGGGGTACACGCTTATTTTGTGTACCATGTGTTTGGCAAGCACAAGGAGTCCTAGCTAATATGGTATTTGTTTATACAACTTTACACATCGGTACCATATTTCTCTAACACATAAATTACACAGCTATCTGATCATTTAACTGAGAGAAACAAACATTTATTATACTACATCAGTGACAGATGTTTACGTAATTACACCATTGAATAACTTCACACTTACGAAATTGTATTTTGTCTGTACTTTGTGAACTGTTCATATTTTTCAGAACCATTGTGATACTATAGGAGCTTTGAATGACATATTTGGTATGGGATCATGATTTTTAAAGTACGTTTGAGGCAGATGACACTTTGGACATGAGCAGAGAATTTTTTTTAGGTTTTGAAATTATTGGAGGAAGCTACGACGATTTTGAGAGTTGACTGAGGTGTTATGATGTTATTATTACGATGACTATGTGTATTATGCTGCTGAGGTATGTTTATGATCAATAAGCTGATGCAATATGAGGAATTTGATTATGCTACTTATTTATTATGATGAAATATTGAAGAAGTGTCTACGAATATGTATATGTGTAATAAAGCAAGGAATAATGAGTAGTGCTTAGGGACTCTGGTTTGTGAAAAAGGATGTTGGAAACCGAGAATCGTACTTTAAGTGTTATGAAATGTGTGTGTATATGCGTGAATGTATCACTATGCTAGTGAAAAAATTTTGGACACTATTATATTTAAAGGATTTTGTTTCTACAGATTTGTAACGCAAATTCTCAACCTGTGAAAATATTTTTATATGTGACTGTCACTGTAGCTGAAACTGATGTCGTAAATTTTTCAGTAAGAAAGGTAAGTGACCACTTGCATGTAATGCGTCGTGGGCACCCAGCTGCGCGACAGGCGCCTGGAAAAAAAGCCATTAGTGTGTGCCTGTCAGAGGCACAGGTGGAGAAAAAAAAAAGAGGCCATTATCCTCGCTATTGACATTCCTTTGTAGAAAGCATCGTAAATACGACACCCTCAAACTTGAAAACATGATTACACTGTAGAGTTCTTAATTTATGATATTTACTGAAATGAAATGATGAGAAGCGTTTCATGTCTATTATCTTGCTAGCTGGAAAATTGTTTACTGCATTATGAAATGCCTTATGGCTAGTGAATGACGTTTCACGTCTTGCTTTGCCTATTTTGTTTAATATCTAGTTTCTTGTTGCAACGCAGCATTGTTTAAATTAAAATTTAATACATGTACTAATATAACTACTTTCTGTCTACAGACCCAGTAAAGAATCATTTTATGATGTACTTCCTTAGAAAAGAGAGCACAAATAGACATTTCCCTTCACAGGACTTACAAAATAATTTTTTTTTACAATTTGGTAACTTATCTGCTAGCGTATGTTCTAGTGATGCATCACTCTAGTGTTAAGATGTGACATAGGTATTACACATTTTTACTGTAATATTTTTTTCTGCTTCAGTTTTGTCATGTTTAGGTATAAGTTATTACATTTATTGCTGCTTGCTTTGCTTACTTGCATTTTTTTATCATTACTATTTGTATTAATTGTTTTGTGCTGCTGCATTGCCTCGTCCCTTAGTTAAGCATCTGAGCTCAGTAACTTTAAGTTAGCTTAAGAGGGGGAGACTATATAAGAAACTAACTATGATAAATTGGAAGAAAAGCATTGAGAAGCTATAAGGAAATGGTTTGGCCAAAAAAAGTAGTGTACAGTGGAGAAAAACTATTTTTGAAAGAGGATGTGAACAGAATACAGAAAGCAGGTTTAGATAGGACTTTTTGGGAATAATGATGAACTAAGGGAGATCTCTATGCAAAATACTGCAGTAAAACAAACCCTGTCCTTTCCTTTCGTATTATCCCTCTATGTGTTTATGCCCCCTTGTGTATTTGTCTTTTTCCTGTCTTTATGTGTTTAGCTAATAAGATTTATGTTGTAGAATTTTTCAAATACTATGTTATTTTCTTTGTAAATATGTTCAGACATTATTTATTGTGTTTTGTTTTAATGCTCATGTGTGAAGTTGATGTTTCAAAAGTTATTCTGATCTTTTATGTATGTACTTATGTCGTAATTTTTGTAACACTGATGTATTTGCTATTTCGATTCTTTTGTAAAGCCTGTACTACTACAAATGTTATCTGTATTGTATTGTTCTTTAATGATATATTTTGTACCTTTGTTCTTGTATTCTTATGTTATAAAATTGTAATTGACACCAGTTCATCACATTAAGTAACTTGTAAACTACATTTCACTGCACACGTTTCTGTTGGTCATAGTATATGGACAATATGTGAGAAGTAGGGACTGATAGTGTTTGCACGTGTGTTAATAATTCAGCAAGGGACTGGACAACAGCATTGCTGGTTCTAAGGACATTTCAAACAAATTCTTTGTAAGTGACAAGTCGTGGTTTATGGACTTGCTATATTATCCACAAGACTCTTCAATGGCGATTGTGCGCCTGCACAGTCAAACAGATGGCTGCTGGCCATCTCTACAAGGACTACAGTGGGTCTACACCTTTGATGACCCACCAATACCATTATTTCTACAAGGACTGCAGTGGGTCTGCATCTCTGGTGGCCCACCAATACCGTAATCTGTACCAGGACTACAATGGGTCTACTCTGTGTTGACCTACCTACCAATATTCTTCAAAACTTCAGCTGACTCTGCTGTGGGTTTTCTCTGTTGTGGCCCATTATCTGTCTGCATGTCAAGAGTCAGCACTGTCTCTCTGTTGGAAGGACAACACTACTTCTTCAAGACTGCATGGAAATCCACTACTTCTGTGTGCATTTTCTTTTATTGCTCAGACTTTGAGAAAAACACTGCAATTTTACTGTGATGAATGATCAGGACTGTCTATATGGACTGTGAGAAAATTTTAGCTTTTGACCAACATTGTATCAATAAGTGTGTGCATTTGATTCCTTCGTTATTCTAATCATAATTATCAAAAAAAATTTCAAGTCTGTATTGGTCACTGCCCAAAACAATTTGTAAAATTTTTTGTGGGTAGTATGGGGGCTATGTAAGTAGGCTGTTTAGGTTTTTTTATTGGTAACGCCGCCGCCACGTAGCGCTCTGTATAAAAATCACTGGCTGTGCCGTGTGCAGTCTGTGGCTGGTTTGCATTGTTGTCTGCCATTGTAGTGTTGGGCAGCGGCAGCTGGATGCTAACAGCGCGTAGCGTTGGGCAGTTGGAGGTGAGCCACCAGCAGTGGTGGACGTGGGGAGAGAGATGGCGGAGTTTTGAAATTTGTAAGAATTGGTGTCATGAACTGATATGTATATTATGACTATTAAGGTAAATACATTGTTTGTTCTCTATTAAAATCTTTCATTTGCTAACTATGCCTTCAGTAGTTTGAATCTTTTATTTAGCTAGCAGTAGTGGTGCTCGCTGTATTGCAGTAGTTCAAGTAACTAAGATTTTTTGTGAGGTAAGTGATTTGTGAAAGATATAGGTTAATGTTAGTCAGGGCCATTCTTTTGTAGGGATTATTGAAAGTCAGATTGCGTTGCGCTAAAAATATTGTGTGTCAGTTTAAGCACGGTCTTGTATAATTTTTCAAAGGGGACGTTTCAAGGTTACCATGCAGAATACCACGTGTGGGAGAGAGAAAGAGGTGTGAATTTTGATTTCAACTCTATAAATGAAATGCAAGAAGTGCTGTTCAACATACAAGTGGTTTATTCAGTGAAACTGCATTAAACTGCACATGCAGTAATTATTGAAATTTTGTCAAATTCATTTAACAATCACAAATTATTCAAATAATGATAAATAAAAATAAAAAATTTCGGTCGCCAGATACTGTAGAAAGTATCAAATAAAAAAACAACAAATAGAATTGAATTAGCACCAAGAGCTCACAACAAGTGAATTATATAAGGTGCCTGCCCTGGTATTTGCCTTTTAACATGAGCATTGTATGACTTCATCCTAATTTAACATATCAATAAATTACACTAGACGGGTTGACCTGGTGTATTAAGTGAGATAGGAATAAAAAAAAAAACTGCTTATGACACTCTTAATGGGCAAACGGTGAATACTGTGCCTTGCGTCTTTATGAGCATCTAACACATTGCAAGGAAATTGAAGAAAGTGAAAGAAGAATGAGCAGCTAGGAAAGCGGCGTATTCTGTATTACCATGTTCATTGCGTGGTCGGCGTGGCGGTGGAGTCGGCTGATTGCGTGCGGCTGCATCGAGACTCTGACGGCGACGTAGTTGATAGCGTCTAACATGCCCTACACTGAAAATAGTGACCGAAACCTGCTACCGGAAGCTATCATTACTGGACGACGGTATGTGTCCACCTGCAAGTGCAAACCTACGGGAAACTCCATCATAGAAAGCTCAAAACTGTTCTAACAGTACTACCGTCGTCGGACATGTAGTAAATCGCGCACAGTGAGTGAAGCTCGCCTACTTGGATCTAACAAACTTTGCTCTCTACGCTGTTTGCGACGAATGCAAAGTGCATTGTCTCATGACAAGCGATAAGAGAATCGTTGTGACTTATCGGAAGCAGTCAAGAGTGAACTCCTGCCTTCTTAGAAGCAATATTCGGAATGCCAAATACTAGTGCGCTCCTCGCACCTGGAGAGAGAGAGAGAGAGAGAGCCGCTCCCCTCCAGCGTCTTGTCTCTGCCCTTCCGCAAATTACGTAGCTCGTACTCTTTTCCAAAGCAAACATTAGATTCTTACTAATTAAGAAGTCCCTTTCAAAGTTTGCTCTCTTCCTTGCCGTCGCATTCCGCGAGGAAAAGAGAGCGATACTCTGTGTGAGACAGAGTATACAAATAAACCAAGACTTCTCCCTTTGAGTGCTGCCGCTACGTTCCCAGGTGTTCTGCTCGCGGGAAACGGCCAAAATTGCCCGGGCCACTTGAGATTCTTGGACATCCAAGTCGTGCTGTTGCTATTCAACTCGCCGCTCTGTCTGTCTTACCTAGAATCGTGACAAAACTGGTTTTCGCTCTAAGTTTGTAGTTTCCGCTGCCTCGGGCACACGTGTGAATGCCCACGGCTTCCCTTGGCAGCGTGTTGATGTACGCAGCGTCTTCGCCTGTCGCCCATCCTCTGGGGGCCTGACCTCTGTGAAGCGTGCCGACATAGGCGCGCGACCGCCGCTCGCCCATGGGCGCACTAACTCTGCCCACCTGGCCGCCGGGCTTTCCAGCTAGGAACGCATCAGAAGAATTCCTTTCATGCACAAAGTGTACCAAGTTTGCAAAGTGAAGAATCATAGCTCTTTACCGATGCCTAATGACACAATAATTCATCTCCATCACACTTCATATATTGCAATAAACTAATGACTGATTTTAAAAGCAATTATCTCCTTTAATTATAAACATGAAAAGCTTTGACGCTTTTCGACCTTTATTTTATTATAACACATCTGGGGATAACAGAGAATGGTCAGTTAGGTCAATTTTCTGATGGAGAGAAGAGTGTGAGGTAAAAATTGTGTGTATGCTTGTGTGTGTTTCCGTGGTTTATTGTCGGCCAATGACAATGTTATCAACTCCCATACAAAATTAATAGAAACGAATGTGTTTAAAACACAGCAAATTCGATAAAAGAAGTTAGATGCAATCGAGATAAAACTGGACTAACTCTATTCTTAAACAGTCAGTTACAGAACAAATAAGACAAGAAGGATACTAAAACAAATTGACAGGAATATGTGAGTGGCTGATTAATAAAGAAAAAAAACCATGGATAACACACTAGACACGTCGCCCTAGCATTTCAGGGAACAAGTCGGACAGTTCACAAAATCTTAAGGGACGTACCACATTTATGTCATTGTCAGTTAAAATAGAAAGGAAATCGGTTGTCAAACGAGTTGCTGCCCTCTTGTCTGAATGCAGAGTACTGTTTACTGAAGCGTAGTGCACCGTGACCTGCGCGCCACAGCCGCCGCACGCTGAAGGGTCGTGCAGCCGGTGTAAGAGTCCGTGCGTCTCAGGCCTGTGCCACAGGACTGATGCGGGAGTGCAGTCTCTCCTCTAGTCTCTCCTCTAGCGCACTCAATCTAAACTTCCTCTGGCCCTCTACAGTAATCAGGGTGGCGGGATGTAGATTGTACCACGTACTGTAACATTAACACCTGTGATTACGTGGTACCGACTTTACCTTCTGAATCTGATAATCAAGAGCATTGACTGTTCCATAAAATTATTTATTGGAACTCTGTGTTTGGCGGTAACGTTATGAGAAAACAGGCGTAGATTATGTCTTCGGTTTAATCTCAATTACTTTCGTAAAAGTCAAGAGTGATAATAATATTGTTAACTTTCATTTACTGCAAAACTGCAAAATAGATACAATGAAAAAAAATCGTTTGTTATGTTACTAATCCCAGAAGGAAATGGAGTTCCCTTTCGTAGTAATTGCATCCACAACAGTTATCGGACTTCTAGGACGATAAATAAATATACGTTCTAATGAATATAATTCATAAATACTAATGATTAACAAAATGGCTTTTGAAGTAATTGCGAACCAAACGAAAAGCTTCCACATTTAACTATGTTACTTTCACTGAGTAAAATTGCCTTATCTAGGATGATAGAGGTTCTTAAAATGCTGTAATCGTAATGCACAAGATTTTTCTTGTACTTTTAATGGGCATTCGATCTACACACAGGCCATAAAGACACATTAAATAACACAGCTCAGCGATAGCAATTTAGAAGGTTCTAATTTCTAGAGAGACCTAAATGTAGGAGAGATCTAGTTGCAAGAGGGATCTGATCCTAAGACAGATTTCTTACATTGGCCCACCGTATTTACAATTGTTTGATAGACACTAATATCTTGGAAATTCACCAGGTATGTAAACGACTACACAGTACCTTTCACAGAAGATAAATTGTCAGTAAATTAAATATTATTTTTATTACACGTACAACATGTCGTTGGTGTAAAGATATTCATCTTGATGCAAGGGGTAAGGCCTGAAACGGATATGACGTCACAGAATGCAGAAAGTCTTGCAGAGGACCTGGCATCATGGTGAGCTGCATAAAACGTCTATGGACAGAATATCACGACAATCAAATATCTATAAACAGATTCATAGAAAACGTCTTCATATTTAATTTGTAAGTTATGTTTTAAAAATAGATTATTCAAGCGCCGTTGTTGTATTGCAGTTTATGATTCTGGGTCTGCAGTAAGGAAGATCCTTAACTGATACTGTGAAATTCACTACATTTGATACGAAGGAATGTATGATATTGAGAGAAGTCGATGAGGAGAAATTCCTGAACTGAACTGCCTGAGTGCCATCATTGTTTATGTCCAGTAGGAAAGCTAGTCCAGTTTAACCACGACTCGCTCTTCCGGACAGAGAGACTAGGGAGAGATAGATAACATTCCGCCAGAATGGATACCACAGGATGCCTTAAAATCGATTGGTCTTGTTTTCGTTACTGCATTGTTTCTGCTGTTATTTAATTTTCAAATGACTATGGACTATAACACATATAACTGGACATAATTGGGAAACAGTGCATGCTTTCATGGAATCACGGGTGGCCAAAACACATGGGCTGGGCGCATTTCTGGACTCGACAGTTAAGGGCACGATGCTTCTTGGTGACGTACTGTTCGGCGTCGTGTCCCTAATTTCCAAGTCTGGAAATTTGACCAAGCTCCCACTTTCCACCACTGGACTATTATCCAAGTATGCACTGATCAGCCAGAACGTTATGAACACCTACCTAACAGCCAGTATGGCCCCTACGCCCACTGTTTGCATGGATAACAGCAGCGACGTATAACGGAATGAAAGGAGTGAGGGAATGAGGGAATGAGGCCTTGGCAGGTCGCTGGAGGGCGTCGGCACCATATCTGCACAGTCACCGAATTGCCTTAAATTCGGTGTGGGGGAAGATAAGCACTGACGCCACGTTGAGTCACCACATCCCGGATGTGTTCGATCGTTTTCAGATATGACGAGTTGGGAGGGCCACACGTAAATTGGAACTCGCCTGTGTGTTCCTCGAAAAACGCCATCACACTCCCGGCCTTGTGACGTGGCGCACTATATTGCTGAAAAATGCCACTGCCGTCGGGAAACATGACCGTCGTGGACGGGTCTACGTGGTCAGCTATCAGAGTGTGATACTTGTTAGCCGTCGTAGTACCTTGCACACTGGTGGCGTGATGTGTCACTATTGACCACACGTACTGTTCGGCGTCGTGTCCCTAATTTCCCAGTCTGGAATGTTTTAAAAATGCCGATGGATGTTCACGTGAATATTCCCCAGGGCATAATGGAGCCGCCGCCCGCTTGTCTCCGTCCCGCAATACAAGTATGAAGGAGCTGTTCTGGAAGACAACGGATTCGCGCCATAAAACCGACACGATAAAGAAGGTACCGGGATCCGTCAGATTATACAACACTCTGCCACTGCGGCAACGTCCAGTGGCGATGGTCACGCGCCCATTTCAGTCTTAGTTTCGATACCCTGTTGGCACATTTAAGAGATGTAGGCTGCGGAGGTCCATCATTAGGAGTGCACTGCGTGTTCAGAGACACTACTTGTACTCTGCCCAGCATCAAAGTCCGGCGTTAGTTCCACCACAGTTGGCCGCCTGTCCTGTTTCACCAGTCTGCCCAGCAGACGGCGATTTCTGTTATGAGGAGTGGCCGTCTTACCCCATGACGTCTGGACATGGTTTCACCTTGGTTCCGCCACGTTTTGAACACAGTCACCACAGCTCTCCTTTTGCAGTTTCCTTCACAGTCTGCAATCGACCAAGCTCAGATAGATCGCGCGCCTCCCCCATTCTACATACGGACAACACGCTCGATGATACTACATGCACCGTGCGTGCGCCTGACTAGCAGTCACTCCTCGCCAGGTGACGCTGCTGTCGCCTGGACGGGTTTGTATCGACAGTAGGTGGGTGGTCGTAATAGTTTGCTTGACCAATGGATGGATGGGCTGTACTACAGAACCACTTGAAAATGGCTTCGTAGCCGAATGTATGCAAAAATTATAATGGCGTATTCTGCTGTGTTTTACTTACGCTAGCTTCAAACAGTGCGGCAAGTGTTACCGTTCAGAAAATTTGTGATGGCTGTGCATAACGTTGCAGCCACATTAGTAAGTAAGGACGTGTGATGAAATGTGTGGTCGCCATTACGTGTGTTAAATCGCCGTAGTTGAGTGAAGAAGGACTTTTGTGGCTGAGTTTAAAATCCGTTTACATGCAGTAACACTGGTGCTGGAATCCTGAGATCACGTGTTTTGGGGATGTTAGTGACTGCGAGCGAGGATCACCAGGTTACGGTCAGTGGAGAGCACGTCCTTCAGGCGGGTTCGACAGGCTTGTCGAGAACACACATCGGAGCACCGCGTTGTGCGGAAGTGGCCGTTATTTGCAGGTGAGAGGGGAAAGAGTGATATGACAGCGTAGTTGTACTCTGTTGTGGCCGAGAACGCTATGAAGCTTTGAGTGACGCCCTATCTCTTATCGGAAGTGCTGGGAAACAAATCTTACTTTATTTCTTTCCCTCACTGTGCTTGCGGCAGCCATGCTCATAGAAAGTAGTATTTTTTATATCTGTATATAGGCTGACTTACATTTAAAGTCGTTTTCATTCTTCTTTCTGGTTTTCTCACGTCGACTCCTCTGTACACACACACGCTAGAGTGGCCGTCACGAGAGTAGACACCCCAAGGTCACGAGAGTAGACACCCCAAGGTCACGAGAGTAGACACCCCAAGGTCACGAGAGTAGACACCCCAAGGTCACATCTGCTGCCAGCAGTCCGCAGGCAATAAGCGCTGTGGCTCGCGCTCCTCGTAGGACTGTTGCCACCTACATGGTGCTCAGCTCCTGCCTTGTGTTCTGTGTTTCCATGCCGTATCGCATGTTCACGTGTGGTCTCGGTCCTCTGCGGAACGGTGCATTGATGTGTGACCTAAATGCAGAAACAAGGTGCTACTCCTGTCGGGTTGTTTTTTATTGATGTGGCCGACAGTGAAAAAGGCAGGAATAATATAAACTTTGGGCAAGTTCATAAAATGTTAACGAAACATTGTTGTCTTTCCGAATCGACTGTACGCCGTATTAACAGTGCAGTAGTATCGGCAAAATCCTTAGACGTGAGCACGTGTTTGATTCTCCAATAAACGGCCGTGTATGAAAACGGTAATCTACGGAATGTGACGATTTTGAGAAACAATTAGTGCTTAGAACTGTATCTCGGTACTATGACAGAACAGAGTATCCGACAGCTGGAAAAATGTAGCAGGAAACTTTTAAACGGAATGCAGAGACAACAAGAACGATATTTTGCGTACAATGCACTTATTGCGTGCCGAGGACAATAGTCTTGTAGCATCCTTCGGTAAAACTTGGGCTCCACCAAACCACACTCAGAAATAGATTTTGCTCCTACAGTTACTTTTGTATAGCGTATGTTTGGGTGACGGTTCAGTGACGAAAGTTCAGTAAGAGCTGCAAGGTAGAAGTTTTCAGGAGGTAGGGATTATTCTCCGTAGTACTGAGGCGAACCCCCGGAATTGAAATCCTGGCAGCGGCATAAAAGTACTCGCACGCTGTCGTTCAGGGAGTCTCTCGTAAATGGAATGCGTTCACGCGTGACACGAAACAGTAGCGATGTCTCACATGCTAACAAAATTAGTTTTGTAGTTTTCTTAACAACTTTCTTAGTGGAAGATTGTACGAGGTCAAACAGAACGCAAATTCATCAGGACGACATTTTTCGTTATACAAGAAGAACAGTTTCACACCTCTGACGGTATTTTATTTTTTATTTCGAAATGTTTTTATGTTTTCACTGTGGAGTACATATCAGAAGTGTGTATTAACTTCGAGGATGTTCAGACTTTTTTTTCAGTCCCATTATGCCTGTGGCTCTGTTTTTTTTTTTTTTTTGGTCACAGGTTCAAGCAAAAAACATTTTTTCTTCAAAATTTCTTGTAACTTTAGCTTTTATTTATCAGTTTATTTATTTCGTAGCAGCTGAGAAGTACTTAATTTCGGAAAATTCTCTATCATATTGTACAGTAAAATGGAGATGTCTAATTTTTTTCGGAAATTTTACTAACATTTTAAATTAACGCTACGTGGTAATGGTGTAAGACTGTGAGGTGGCCTTTGGGTGCCCGTTTCGTGACGGTCGTTTCTAATCACAATAAGCGATGTTGCAAAGTCGCTCAATTAGAACACAGCGCCAGGTGGAATTAGGAAAACTTCCGTTCTCCTTCGGAAATGGGCTTTAAAGCAGCCTCCGTCTCTTTCAGAACCGGGGCCGCTGTGCTGCGAACGATGAAACGCAGGGGTGAGCGAAGGGAGGCGAGCCCTCCGTTCGCCTGCCTAGCTGCCCTGCCTCTGTCTACTGGCTTAAAGGGGCCGCTGCAGGAGTTACGCAGCAGGAACAGCTGCGGCCAGTGGCACGCAGCTGCTGCGTTATTAAACAAACGTGCGCACCGAGTGTTAATGGCTGCACGACAGGAATAGCTCAGTGAATTAAAACTGACTCGTGAAACAGCGTGAAATGAAAGTGCTGAACTCCCGCATCGTGTTCATTCGGAACAGGAACTGGTAATAACGTTGCTAGCAGTGGGTGTGCGTCAACTGTTTCACTTACACTTTAGCTTTAGACGAAAGCCTACAGAACATACTAACTGGTGACAACGAACTGCAACTCGAACTCTTGCTACGTTCTAGGACTAGGTATTACGGAAGCTCATCAACGCCTGTGAAGCTGCAAAATTCTCAAAGGATGTCGAATTGTTTGTGCTCTCTGTAGATTAATTCAGACGTTCTTTGCACAACAGTTTTTAGCATGGTTAGGGACGGCAAATGCTGTGTTCGGATGCAGGCTGAGTTAGCATCCCTTCGTTCCCAGCTTCAGGCAGTGTTGGCTTCGGTCACACAGCTTGAGGCTGTTGCCAATGGGCATCACTGTGGGGGTCCGGACAAGGGTTTGTCGGGGACGGCCAGCTCGTCCCACGCATCCCCCGATCGGACTACGACTGTGGCTACCCGGGATACTGCCCACATTGAGGCTGATCCCTCACCTGCGGTAGAGTGGGAGGTCGTCTCGAGGTGTGGCAGGGGGCGAAAGACATTCCGGAAGGCTGAATGGAAGGCCTCTCCAGTTTGTCTGACGAACCGGTTTCAGGCTCTGTCTCCGGCTGATACTGATGTTTGGCCGGATATGTCTGCTTGTCCTGTTCCAGAGGTTGCCTCTCAGTCTGCAAGATCCGGGCAGTCGCAGAGGGTGGGCTTACTGGTAGTTAGAACCTCCAACGTCAGGCGCGTAATGGGGCCCCTTAGAGATATGGCAGCAAGAGAGGGGAAGAAAACCATTGTGCACTCTGTGTGCATACCGGGGGGAGTCATTCCAGATGTGGAAAGGGTCCTTCCGGTTGCCATGAAGGGTGCAGGGTGCACCCATTTGCAGGTGGTCGCTCGTGTTGGCACCAATGATGTGTGTCGCTATGGATCGGAGGAAATCCTCTCTGGCTTCCGGCGGCTATCTGATTTGGTGAAAACTTCCAGTCTCGCTAGCGGGATGAAAGCAGAGCTCACATTCTGCAGCATCGTCGACAAGACTGACTGCGGATCTTTGGTACAGAGCCGAGTGGAGGGTCTGAATCAGAGGCTGAGACGGTTCTGCGACCGTGTGGGCTGCAGATTCCTCGACTTGCGCCATAGGGTGGTGGGGTTTTGGGTTCCGCTGGATAGGTCAGGAGTCCACTACACGCAGCAAGCGGCTACACGGGTAGTAGGGACTGTGTGGCGTGGGCTGGCCGGTTTTTTAGGTTAGATGGCCTCGGGCAAGTACAGAAAGAGCAACAGCCTCAAAGGGTGCGGGGCGAACTCAGGACATGCGGAGACCAAGCAGCCATCGGTATTGTAATTGTAAACTGTCGAAGCTGCATTGGTAAAGTACAGGAACTTCAAGCGCTGATAGAAAGCACCGAAGCTGAAATCGTTATAGGTACAGAAAGCTGGCTGAAGCCAGAGATAAATTCAGCCGAAATTTTTACAAAGGCACAGACGGTGTTTAGAAAGGATAGACTGCATGCAACCGGTGGTGGCGTGTTTGTCGCTGTTAGTAGTAGATTATCCTGTAGTGAAGTAGAAGTGGATAGTTCCTGCGAAATATTATGGGTGGAGATTACACTCAACAACCGAGCTAGGTTAATAATTGGCTCCTTTTACCGACCTCCCGACTCAGCTGCATTAGTGGCAGAACAGCTGCGAGAAAATTTGGAATACATTTCACATAAATTTTCTCAGCATATTATAGTCTTAGGTGGAGATTTCAATTTACCAGATATAGACTGGGATACTCAGATGTTTAGGACGGGTGGTAGGGACAGAGCATCGAGTGACATTATACTGAGTGTACTATCCGAAAATTACCTCGAGCAATTAAACAGAGAACTGACTCGTGGAGATAACATCTTGGACCTACTCATAACAAACAGACCCGAACTTTTCGACTCTGTCAGTGATCATAAGGCCGTTGCAGCATCCCTCAATATGGAAGTTAAAAGGAATATAAAAAAAGGGAGGAAGGTTTAGCTGTTTAGCAAGAGTAATAGAAGGCAGATTTCAGACTACCTAACAGATGAAAACGAAAATTCCTGTTCCGACACTGACAATGTTGAGTGTTTATGGAAAAAGTTTCAGGCAATTGTAAAATGCGTTTTAGACAGGTACGTGCCGAGTAAAACTGTGAGGGACGGGAAAAACCCACCGTGGTTCAACAACAAAGTTAGGAAACTACTGCGGAAGCAAAGAGAGCTTCACTCCAAGTTTAAACGCAGCCAAAACCTCTCAGACCAAGAGAACCTAAACGATGTCAAAGTTAGCGTGAGGAGGGCTATGCGTGAAGCGTTCAGTGAATTCGAAAGTAAAATTCTATGTACCGACTTGACAGAAAATTCTAGGAAGTTCTGGTCTTACGTTAAATCAGTAAGTGGCTCGAAACAGCATATCTAGACACTCCAGGATAATGATGGCTTTGAAACAGAGGATGACACGCGTAAAGCTGAAATACTAAATACCTTTTTCCAAAGCTGTTTCACAGAGGAAGACCTCACTGCAGTTCCTTCTCTAAATCCTCGCACAAATGAAAAAATGGCTGACATCGAAATAAGTGTCCAAGGAATAGAAAAGCAACTGAAATCACTCAACAGAGGAAAGTCCACTGGACATGACGGAATACCAATTCGATTCTACACAGAGGACGCGAAAGAACTTGCCCCCCTTCTAACAGCCGCGTACCGCAAGTCTCTAGAGGAACGGAAGGTTCCAAATGATTGGAAAAGAGCAAAGGTAGTGCCAGTCTTCAAAAAGGTCGTCAAGCAGATGCGCAATACTATAGACCTATATCTCTGACGTCGACTGTTGTAGAATTTTAGAACATGTTTTTTGCTCGAGTATCATGTCGTTTTTGGAAACCCAGAATGTACTCTGTAGGAATCAACATGGATTCCGGAAACAGCGATCGTGTGAGACCCAACTCGCTTTATTTGTTCATGAGACCAGAAATTATTAGATACAGGCTCCCAGGTAGATGCTATTTTCCTAGACTTCCGGAAGGCATTCGATACAGTTACGCACTGTCGCCTGATAGACAAAGTAAAAGCCTACGGAATATCAGACCAGCTGTGTGGCTGCATTGAAGAGTTTTTAGCAAACAGAACACAGCATGTTGTTATCAATGGAGAGACGTCTACAGACGTTAAAGTAACCTCTGGCGTGCCACAGGGGAGTGTTATGGGACCATTGCTTTTCACAATATATATAAATAACCTAGTAGATAGTGTCGGAAGTTCCATGCGGCTTTTCGCGGATGATGCTGTAGTATACAGAGAAGTTGCAGCATTAGAAAATTGTAGCGAAATGCAGGAAGATCTGCAGCTGATAGGCGTTTGGTGTAGGGAGTGGCAACTGACCCTTAACATAGACAAATGTAATGTATTGCGAATATATAGAAAGAAGGATCCTTTATTGTATGATTATATGATAGCGGAACAAACACTGGTAGCACTTACTTCTGTTAAATGTAAAGTTAGAGAGATTCGAGCGCGCACGGAGGCTTTCAGACAGTCGTTCTTCCCGCGAACCATACGCGACTGGAACAGAAAAGGGAGGTAATGACAGTGGCACGTAAAGTGCCCTCCGCCACACACCGTTGGGTGGGTTGCGGAGTATGAATGTAGATGTAGATGTAGATGTAGATCAGCTGGACGAATCCAGACTGTGAAAAAGGAGAAGAGAGTAGCGGCCGGAAGGGGGTGAGAGTTGTCGCTGGTCGCCTCCCGCCCAGTCTCGCCAGAGGCGCGCGGGAACAGCGGACTCGCTGGGCGCGTGGCCGTGTGGTGGGTACGTGCGGCGCCTCGCACCATCCGACACAGTAATAGGGAAACACGTTCTCGAACAAGGTAGGACTATGGGTCCTGGATAAATGGGTTTTGAATGCCGAGGTGTTTTGCCCGCCTGTGGGGGAACTGTCGGTAAGTCACTCCGTAACGAACTACAGACCTCGGGACACCGGAGCACTTGAGTGGTGTGCAATTGTTCCATGTGATGGCTACATAACCAGTACCCGCAATCCCAAAGTAACCACCAACCACCTGGATGGCTGGCAACACCACCGTCTCCGGTATCAGTCTACCAGAACATACTGAAAAGTAATGCTTCCGAATTTCTTATGTTAAAACTCTTAAAGCTTCTGAAATGAAACAAACGTTATCTTTGTGCTTCATCACTACTGTGGTGTACAGAGATCGCACATAAGAAGAGCTGGTCCCAGGAGCACTGAGGAGGGAGCCCGGCTGCCCGCGAGAAGCGCGCGTCAGAGCCGCCAGGCAGAGAGGCGCGCACCAGCAGCAGCCGTCGCCTCCACTGTGGAGAGGGGAAGCCTGCAGGGCGTTCGGCGCGTCTTCAGGTCGCCGAGTGAGGTGACTAGTCTCGAGCAAAACCAGGAAAGGGAGCAGCATCGTCGTGTATGGAGAGAGTAAGCGAAGTTAGATGGGAACCGTTCTTGGAACAGCACGTCAAGACACAAGATTACTCAACGAAGGACAGGTAGGCTAAACACGCATTCTGCAATTGCTGTAACCGGCGATACCAACGTTGAGTACTATATTTTACTATTCAGTATTGTGAGTTATCGTCACTGTGTGTGTTCTACCCTAGAGCCCACGCATCCGTCGTAGCAGATCACCTTTATTACTATTTTTCAGTGGCAGCTAAATTGTCGTCAAAGTGGACCTCCCCCTCCTCCTCACATACCACAACAACTACATATTTATTTCTCAAAATATCCACCGTCACTGTAGAATGCTTGACTTCGTTGGCGGAGCCACAACCTCACCTCTGCTTGCACCACTTCGTCACTGTCAAAGTCAAGTCCTCGAACATGTTCTTTATGTGTCGGAAACAGATGAAATCAGATGTGGCCCTTCGGGAATGTACGGATAGTGATCGATGACAGCATTTCAGAAGCAGCACTCATGCATATTCTGGAATTCTCATGCTGGAGGAGAGTGTGGTCAGTGTGTGGACGAACTCTTTCAATTCGAAATTCGATTGCAGCACGCTGTTACTCACACACCGACACTGTTACGTTACACACCGCCATATTAGGCGCTACAATTCGGCAGAGCACTGCAAATATATTGACAAGAAGAATAACAAATTAGAATGTTAATAGCGTTTATTCCATTTATGAAGCTTTAAGAATTCCTCACATAAAAAGGTAGGAAGCATTATTTTTCAGTCCGCGCTCGTAGAATACCGAGATTTGTACGATAATAAGTCATCGCCTTTAATCGATCATAAATTCAACTGTTGTTAAATCATCAGTAGAGTATAGGAGCGCCATTGTTTAGTCATTAAAAGTGATACAACAACACTTCTTACCGTGGCATAAAGGAACCCTATACTGGAATGAAATTTTCACTCTGCGGCGGAGTGTGTGCTGATATGAAACTTCCGGCAGGTTGAAACTCTGTGGTGGACCTAGACTCTAAATGTGCACCTTTCCTCCCGCAGCAAAAGCTCTACCGTATGAGCTATCCAAACAGGACCCGTCCTCACAGCTATACACACCTCTACTACCGCCTGTACTTCGTCTTCTGCCTTCAAAACTTCACAAGGCTAGGACTCCTGCAAGAAAGGATATGGTTTAGCCACAGCCTAGGGCATACTTCCAGAATGAAATTTTCACACTGCAGCGGTGCGGTCTGATATGAAATAACAAAAAATTTCATTCTGGAAACGCCCCTCACGCTGTGGCTAAGCCATGTCTCTGCAGTATCCCTTCTTCCAGGAGTTCTAGTTCTGCAAGTTTCGTAGAAGGGCTTCTGCGAAGTCTGAAATGTAGGAGACAAGGTACTAGCGGAAGTAAAGCTGTGAGTGAAATTTCCTGGCAGATTAAAACTGGGTGCGGGACTGAGACGGAACCTATGCCTTTCGCGGGTAAGTGCTCTGCCATGTAAGAAGGCAAAGGTCCCTAGTTCGAGTCTCGGTCCGGCACCCAGTTTTAATCAGACAGGAAGTTTCATATCAGCGCACACTCCAGAGTGAAAAATTTCATTCTGAAAGCTGTGAGTCGTACTAGGACAGGTCAGTCGTTAGAGCACTAGCCCACGAAAGGCAAATTTCCCGAGTCTGCCAGTGGCTCGCCCATACTGCAGCCACCTTTCCAGTGCCTCACTACTACCCTAGCCACCTCAGCGGTGCATGATCACAGCCTCAACCACCCCACCATCGCCGCAGGCATCTTGCCAATGTCTCACCCCTACCCACTTAGCCTGTGCTTCACCACTGTCCAAGCCACCTTGCTTTACTTCGCACTACCTAACCATCTTGGCAGCGCATCACGAGTTCTCCTGTTCTCTTTCACTCCCTGTCAACTGTCCAGTCACCTCGTCAGTGCATCAAAACTCACCCAGCTATCTCACTTTTGGCTCACCTCTATCAAAGCACCTCGACAGTGCCTAACCTGTGCTTTCGTCCCATCCCAGTAACAGTGTAGCGGTGTGAAGCAAAGCAAGCGCTGTATCATGTATAAGATACAGAGGCGAGCGAGTGCACGGGACTTACCCTAGTTCACTGCTAGTAGCGTCACGTCATCGTAACGCGCCTGCATATAGTATTGCACCACATTTAACATAAAAGTAAAAATTAAGATTTGTGTGTAAAACTTTGTTAAAGTATAGTTCTATGTAATAATGTTTCAGGTAACAAATCTTAATGTTATAAAATTAGTAGTTTACGTAAAATTCACGTTTTGAAAGAAAAATAGGAGGCGCTAAATAATGACGCTAGGAAGCCAAAATTTGGTGAGAAGGTGCAGTGAGAAGTCATTAATGAGTGGTGCTGGTTTCCAAAACCATAAAACTAAAATTGACTCCAGAATCCGCGTTTTTTTGGAAAAATCAGAGGCGCGAAATAATAGAGCTACAATATTGAAAATTGGTAGGATGCTTCAGTTCACCCTAATAATAATAATGGAAATACCACAATCAATTACCTCTTCTAGTTTTTTTAGTAATTTAGTAAAAAACTACTTTTGTGAGTAAAATGTACATAAGCATTATAGATTAAGTACTTTAAATTTTAATGATAAAACAAATTCTTTAAGACCAATGATCAGATAGGACAATTAACAAAGCTACACCAAGTTTTAGTCTTGTAGCATAATTAACAGCTGATACAAGTCTTGATAAAGCTATGGTTCAGAGGTAACAATCTACCGTTAGTTCCATTGTAAAAATTCTAGAGAGTAAAGTTTTAATTTTAGCGGGCTGAGATTTTCTACGTGCTTCTGTACTGCTCAGATGTATGTATACAAAAATTGAGAAGTTTGTAAAGCTATTATTAAATGTGATATTTAAGATTATGTGCCTGAGATAGCGATCATTTGGAGGCTGCAGGCATCTGCATAGGAACGGAAAGAACAGATGCTCTCTTGGCGGTACGCGCCGGAGCTGTATAAAAAGAGCGGCAGAGGCAGTAGTAAGCTCACTCCGCATTAGACCAACGCCTAGTCCATGCGAGCTTAACGTCCGATCGCGCCTCGCCTCGGGTGACGTCATAGCGGGCTGTGACATGCGCGTACTTAGCAATGTAAACGGACATTGAAAATCGCGAGGACTGTACACCGTCCTGGATCGTTTAGATTTCGGTAACAAACTGTTATTGTGCCGTCCGTGTGAAGTATAATTCCGCGTGGCAAGTGGTGACTAACTCCACTTTTAAGGCGAGCATTAATCTTTTTTTTAAACATTATTGCGAACTATTAATAGAACACCGTTAGTTAGAGTAATGAACTATTCGGGAGGAACTTGCTGTAGAAGTCGCCTCTGAACTATTAAACGATTGGCTGAATTAACAATATTTAATGTCTTTAGCATTTTCAGAAGTTTCGAGTAATTTGTGTGAGCCTTTAAGATAATAAAATCTTGTTTGGAACTTTAAATTTTATTGAAGCAGCCCTAATCCCGTGAAGAACTATGGATATTTTTCGTTTAGCTGGGCTGTACAGGAATGTGGCCGTGCAGACTGGGAACTAAGGTCAGTAAGTTTCCCTTCGCTTTCTGACTGGCCACCAAATTAGTTGCCAGGCTCGCGTGATTTAAGGTGGCAATGTTCAACTTTCATTCAACATTAAACAACGACTTCTTCGCCGTCCCACATATGTTGCATCGGCAATAGTCTGTTACGTGAAATGAACATTCAAACAACACATTCGACAACTTCTTCGCCGCCCCACATATGGTGCTTATCGGCCGGGAAAACTGAATTAAAAGCAAATAAAAGTGCTCGATGTGTGAAAGCGATTGGTATAAATTAACGAACTCGGTAGGCAATAACAGGACACTGAATTGAACTAGTGTGGGAACAGTGTTACCAGTAAAGGCGGGTGTAGTGTATAAACAATAAGTGTCTACCGCTGTACGTTGGTTAGTGACGATGGTGAGGAAGGCGACGATGCTGGATCGCAGCTGCCGACGGCGCTGAGACTAAAGGAAGACGGTGCGTCATCGCGGAGCTGCGCTGATCTGCGAGACAGCTGCCGGCTGCGCCGAGCGGTCAACGGTGCCTTGCTGCCCCCCCCCCCCCCCCCCCCCCCCTGGAGCTATTGCAGTAGGCGATTCCTGTGGCGGTACTCGACGCTACAGCTGCTGCTGCTGCCTTCAATACGTCGCGACGCGTCGCATCACGATTGCTGGTACACCGCGACGACATCATTCGTCGAAATCAAGCATTTAAGTTAAGTCAAAGACTTTTAAAATATTTATTAACTGCTGCTAACAAACTAAAAGATATGGAAAGTAGTGTACATTTCAGAAGGGAACCGGTCTCTGACCAAGAATCCTCAGGATCAGGAATTGAGTTTAATGAGGATGGTTCCATTAATCCCTCAAATATTGAACTAGAACGTAATTTGTCACCAGTAAATTATGACTTTAATTTAAATGAGAGTGCAGGGATGCAATCAATAAGTGAAATAGAAGTCAAAAGGGAGCCAGTAGAGTTGCTAACTTTGTCAGGTAGTGAAACTGAGCTCAATATATCTCCAGCTCAGTCAAGTCAAGAGATACAAAGTATCAAGGTAGAAGCTCCGGATTGGATGCAAATACTGTTTGCCAAACTCGAATCAAACCAAAATAAAATTGAGGCTAAAATTGAAAATAGTAATAAAGAGTTGGAGAATAAAATTGAGGTTAGTAATAAAGGGTTGGAAAATAAAATTGAGGCTAAAATTGAGGATAGTAATAAAGAACTAAAAGAAGAACTGCAATCAAAATGGAATAGTTTGAATTATAAGATAGATGCTATTCATCATGACATTCAAGTAAAAGTAGGGCAACAGTTAACTAAAATGCATAGTACTTTCAAATGTGAAATAGATCAAATTCAAAAAAATTATCAAGAGGCAGATGAACTTTTGGAAGTGAGGTTGTCCGAAAGATTGAGCAACGAGTCCAAACTTTGCTCTGACAAAGTTAAAGAGGTACAAATTAAAGTAGATACTTGTCAGAAAAACATTGAGAATGTAAAAGAAACCTGTACCGAAATTCGTGGTGCAGTGGAACAAAGATGTTCTGCCAGGATAGAAGCAGTAGAGTCACAAGTAGAGGAATTAAATACTAACATTGCTAACCTAGAAAATAGAGTAACCTCTGTTAATTCTAGTCATTCTACTGTACAGCATGTGACTTCAGTTGACGCCGCTTTTATAGGGTGTCGACAGTTTTTGCGCTTTGATCCTGATAAGTACATTCACCCTCTTGAATTTTGGAATGACTTTGAGGATGTTCTCCCCAACACTTGGTCAGAAAGAGAAAAAAATTCATTTATAAGAAGTCATTTGTCAGGTGATGCTTTGCGATGGTCAGCGGATGTAATGATCAAATGTAAAACTTTATCTGAATTTAAGTCTGCATTTCTCAACGAATACTGGTCACATAACAAACAAAATGATGTGTTAAGGGAATTCTGGAGTGGTAAGAAGTTTTTCCCAGGGCGTGAATCAGTAAAGGATTTCGCTAGGAAGTGGGTTTCAAGACTGTCACATTTGACAGAAAAGATGAAGCCAGATATGATCATTATGGGTTTAGAAGGTAAGGTGCCGTGGTACTGGCAGAAGAGGATCATTTCCGCCCCTAGAGATAATATAGACAAATTTATTGAATATCTGGAAAGAGTGGAAAGAGTAGCTGCTGCTGAGGAGCAGGTGCAGCAGAATAACAAATCTTCTAACAATCACGTACAAAATAATGGAAACGTGAACGTTAGAAATATGGAAGTTAGGCACACCAAAACAAACTATCGAAACCAAAGCCGTGGCAGAGGAAGAGGGGGTAGATACTCACCACGCTTTCGTAACAACTACTATGACGAAAGTGGAGAAGTAAATACTATGCCATTAAGACAAGAAGGGAGTCATGATGCTACTATATCTAGTGGTGTCACAGATGAACACAACAGGCCGCGTGTGGGAAACTAAATCCCGTCTATGAGGAAACTGGCGCTCACCAGGCGGTAACAGTAACACAGCCAGTAACGGAAACACAGACAATCAGCCAACATACACAGACAGACAACATGGATGACGAAATAAATACAGATAATACCAGTGATGTGTTAAGCCACTCTCACAAAATAGTGGATAGTATTTTGGATACACTAGAAAAATGGGTCAAGGAAGAACAGGAACTCAAGGTAGATAATGGGGAAGAAATAGATAATGGGTTTGAGTCTGATGGGAATAATGATGAAGTAAAAGCTTACATCTTCGATGAAAATGGCAATCTAAAAGCTGAAGTAGAAGTAGCAGAAGTAGAATCAGTACTGCAAAACTTTAGAGAGGAGGAAATGATGAATGAAGGGGGTAGAAATAGTAACGAGGTGAAAGAATCTAGTAGCTGTGTAAACGTGCCACAAATGGTTGAAGGTGACGACATTCTTATGAACAGCAATATTGCGCAGGGACGCAGTTGCTCAGAGGTAGAGGATAGTTTGGCTGATGTGCAGCAAACAAAAGTAGAAAAAGTCGTCAGATGCTTCGATTTAAAGTTAGTGGACAGATTAGAGAAAGCAGCTAAGATTATAGAGCATGATGAGCCCCAGGATGTAAATGTAAATGTAATTGCAACTGATCAGAATTACTTTAGCTGGAAGAACATAGAACGAGATTTATTAGACGAGGTGTGTGAGCAACCTGTTCAATGTAAAATAACTCACCCTGTTATCAAAGTAAACATATCAGGAGTCACTGTGCGTTGTCTGCTTGACAGTGGCAGTGAAGCAAGTGCTTTATCACAAACATTTTTTGACACCATACCCAATAAAGAGAAGTTAACAGTTATGAAAGTAAGTGGCTTAAAGATTATAGGTGCTACTGGAAAAGTCTCTAGACCAGTTCAACACAAAGCTTTGATACCCATTGGTATAAATGACGTAGTAATAGATCATCCTTGTTTGATTGTGCTAGGCTTAAGTGTTGATATGTTGATTGGTACTGATTTCTTATCAAAGTACCAGGGAAAGATCAATTTTGATCAGAACAACTTAATTTTAACTTTACCTGACTCTAAAGTGATAAGAGAGTCTTTTATAGGAAGTCATATAGGCGGTAGTAATGAAACTTGGGAACTGCCTATTAGAGTAATAAAGAATAAAGGATACTTGCAGGAAAATTTGGTTTTCAGTGAGAATGAGGAAAGTGCTAAGGTTGAAGAGAGACACATCCTAAAGGAAATAGAGGAAAAGGTACAATCAACAAAGCAAATTGCTGACGAACAAAGATCAGAGTTAAAGAGTGTGTTAACTAAGCATAGTAATGTATTCTCAAACGCACCTGGTGAAGTTAAAGGTTATGAATGCCATTTGAATATCAAGCCTGGGAAGGTATTTTTTAAGAAGCCTTATCCAATACATGTTGCAAGGAAACAAGCAGTGCGAAATGAAATTAAACGTATGTTGGCATGGGGTGTCATAGAGCAAGCAATTAGTGAATACAATAGTCCTCTTGTTGTAGTGCCTAAGCGTGATGGAAGTGTTAGATTAGTATTGGATGCACGCTGGTTAAATGAAATTGTCATCAGAGAAAGTGATCGTCCTCAAAATATGGATGAGTTAATTCAAAAGTTCCGAGGGGTTAAGTACTTTACTTCCATGGACATAACATGTGGTTACTGGAATTTGCCGCTGGCTAAGGAATCACGTAAGTATACAGCATTTTTGTATGAAGGAGTATGCTACCAGTATAAAGTAGTTCCGTTCGGATTGAATATTTCAGTGTGTGCCTTTGTAAGAGTTATGGCTCATGTATTAGGACAGGAATTATTAGATCAAGTAACCATTTACGTAGACGATATTCTGTTGGCAACTCCCACATGGGAAGAACATATCAGTCTGTTGGACAGGGTACTAGAAGCTCTTGAAAATGGAGGTATGAAATTAAAGTTAGAAAAGACTGAATGTGTAAAGGACAGAATAAAATTCCTGGGCCATGAAATTAGCAGAGAGGGTATATTACCTGATCCATCCAAATTATCATGTATTGAAAAGTTTGAAGCGCCCCGAAATAAAAAGCAACTCAGGTCAATGTTCGGTTTGTTTGGATTCTACCGACGTTTTGTTAAAGATCATTTATTTAATGATCCATGTTTACTCAACCTGCTAAAAAAGAATACCCCATGGGTTTGGACTCCAGAATGCCAGTCTGCTTTTGAGGGATTAAAAGATTGTTTGATTAATAGTCCGCTCTTGCACCATCCCGATTTTACAAGACCCTTTTGCATGTCAGTGGATGCAAGTGGTTATGGGATTGCTGTAGAATTGTTTCAGCTAGAAACAGAAGGCGACCAGGAGGTTCATAAAACTATTGCTTTTGCAAGTCGTTCATTACAATCTGCTGAGCGAAATTATGCTATCTCAGAATTAGAGGCACTAGCCATAGTATTTGGTATGCAGAAGTTTGAGCACTATTTGTTAGGACAGAAGGTAATTATCTATAGTGATCACAAAGCACTTACATTTTTGAAGACTTGTAAACTAAGGCATCCAAGGTTGACAAGGTGGGCCATGTACCTTCAGCAGTTTGATCTTGAAATTAATTATATACAGGGAAAGAGCAATTTGGTAGCAGATGGGCTATCAAGAAGTGCTGAATTATGGAATGAATCAGAACTTCCTTTGGCAGAAAGGAATGAGGTAAGTATGTTGACAGTACATGAGCTCAGAGAGGAGAGTGCCTTAAAGAAAGTATTTAAGAATTTAAGACGAGAACAGAATGAGGATGATCAATTGAAGCTAGTTAAAAGCTATTTAGGGGACCCTAATTATCCAAAGGTAGCACAATATTACTGTCTACACAAAGGAATTTTGTTCCGTAGGAGGAAGGTAACTTTAGCAGAATGGAAAGTGTGTTTTCCTTCACAGCACGTAGATCTGCTAATAGATTATGTACATCTAAGGTATGGTCATTATGGTACAAAAAAGTGCATTGCTAAACTAAATGAGAAAGTCATCTTTGATAACATGCATCGTAGAGTTGCAGAAAGGTTAGCATCCTGTGTTATTTGTCAAAAGGTAAGAGCAGTAAATAAAATAGTGCAAGGGGATATGCATCACGTAGACCCAAGTGAACCCTTAGAGTTATGTGCAGTTGATCTTTTTGGACCTCTCCCGACATCTAAAGGAGGATGTACGCATGTTTTTGTGGTGATTGATGGGTTTAGTAAATATGTTAAACTGTATCCGATTAAGAGAGCCAATGCCAAAACACTTGTAGATAAATTGGAGAAAGATTATTTTGTGAAAATTGGCAAGCCAAAGAACCTATTGTCAGATAATGGTCCTCAATTTGTATCAGAAAAATTTAAGTTGTGTCTTGAAAGGAGCGGAACTCGGCATATAAGGATTTCAGCATACTTTCCGCAAGGAAATATGAGTGAAAGGGTTATGCGAGAACTGAATAGACTATGTAGAACCTACTGTGCTAGGAAGCATTCAACATGGGCTGATCATATTAAGTATTTTGAAGAGATAATTAATAATCTGAAACACGATGCCACAGGTTTTGCTCCATGTGAGCTGATGTTCAATCAGGAACCACATAATATCATTCCGAGTATGATTGACTTTCCAGTTCTAAGTCAGAGTACATTGGATGAGAAGAAAGCACAGGCCAGGGCAAATATACGCAAAAGAGCTTTAGATAGGAAAAAGAGGCATGATGCAAGGGCTTCCCCCACTAGTTTTAAAATTGGTGAGCTAGTGCTGGTCAAAACAAAAGAAAAATCAAAGAAAATTTCTGCAGAAACTAAAAAGTTTATGCATGTATATCATGGACCATTTAGAATAGTAAGTAAACCTCATGCAAATGCCTATCGTTTGGAATATCCAAAGAGTAAGAGAGAACTAGGTCTAAGAAATATTGTGGATCTAAAGGAATTTAAAATTAACAGTAATTAATTACTGTAGGGAGTCTGCCACTCTTTGGCGGATACACGGTTTGGCGTACCGTGCAGTCCCAGCTGGGTGAAACTTTATTTCCTTTTCAAGTTTCATTCCCTTCTTCTGGTCTATCATAACAGGTAAGAATCACATATGTCTTCATGTTGTATATATGCTATTAGGTTTTAAGTATTCTTAGTAAGGATCTACCTAGTGAATGGCAAAACAAAAGTCTGAATACCAATAAGAGGCAAACATGGCTAAAATAAATAAATTAAAATATTTCATGTAATTGTAAAGGGTTAGAAACTACAACTAAGAGAGACACTTTGCAGTATACGAAGTACGGTATGAATATGAATAATCCATGAGATTATGCAGAAGGTAGTATGTTGCTAGAAATAAGGTTGTCTGAAGGAAAACAGCGTAAGAAGGTAATGCTCATAGAGGCAAGCAATGGCGTTTTAGAATTAAATAAATGGAGATGTGTGGAAGTGGTGTGAGGATCGCACCAAATATATAGAAACAGGACGTCAATAGGCTGACAAAAGGAAAAGGGAGAAAGAAGTGGAGAAATGAAGTATTTTGAATCTGGAAGAAAAGGGAGAAAATGAATAAGGTGAAGAAGTGAAGTAAGTAAATTGAAGTAAATGATGTAGGATTAAAGAATAATTCCCTCACGTCTCGTGAAATGGTGAAAAACGCTAAATCTTGCTTGAGGCAAATAAATAGTTAAACAGACAACAGAAACACACAAATATTGGAAAATGCAGAAATTTGGAATCGGTATACTGAAAATAACTAATTTCTTTAGTAATTCATACAATAAAGCAAAGTGCTGGTCAGCAAATGACTTCTTTGATGAACTAATCCATACGATAATTAAGCCAGAGTACATTAAAACTAAAAGGTTACTCAGTTTTCTAAGTTGAAGCAAGATCTTAATATATTAATTTGCTAAAAGAATTTTCACTATTTAGGAACCTAAAAGATTATTTATGAAAGAAGAAAGTAGGAGCTATTGTATCAGATACGACTTAGTGCTAAATGTCTTTCTGACAACTTCACAATTAGTAAAATAGTGCCAGAATATAAACTATAAAATGTACTTTGTCCTACCTTAGATATAAGTTGAAAACAGAAACTTAGACTGTATTGTCTGTTTCTCAGGGACATGCAGGCTGCATGAATGACTGACAACAAGCGGTAGGGAGATTGGAAGTAGAGACGCAAACCACAGTGAATACAATTTCCTCCCACAATTTTGTCAATCAGTGAAATTAAATGAGTGTTACAATAGGACACCCACCACAGTGCCGAGAATTATAGTAAAAGAAAAATGTCAGTGCGTTGCAGTGATAAAAGTCGTGTGTATTTTCTTTTTCAGGAAGAGACTGATTTTAAAGAAAAAGAAATAACTATTTTGTAACCATTGAAAAATTTATATTTCCATGTAAATGTATGTAAATAATTTGTGAATGTCTTCTGTACTAGGTTTTCTATGTGTATATGAGTATGGTTATTTTGTGTATGTAGTAATAAGGAATTTCCTAAGAAGAAGCAACTTAAGTTGAAAGAGGTATACTAAAGTAATCCATCGCTTGTTTGTTCTTTTAGAAATTTAATTTTGTTCAAAAATAGATTTTCACGAAAATTAAAAAGGGGGTGATGAAGCAAAGCAAGCGCTGTATCATGTATAAGATACAGAGGCGAGCGAGTGCACGGGACTTACCCTAGTTCACTGCTAGTAGCGTCACGTCATCGTAACGCGCCTGCATATAGTATTGCACCACATTTAACATAAAAGTAAAAATTAAGATTTGTGTGTAAAACTTTGTTAAAGTATAGTTCTATGTAATAATGTTTCAGGTAACAAATCTTAATGTTATAAAATTAGTAGTTTACGTAAAATTCACGTTTTGAAAGAAAAATAGGAGGCGCTAAATAATGACGCTAGGAAGCCAAAATTTGGTGAGAAGGTGCAGTAAGAAGTCATTAATGAGTGGTGCTGGTTTCCAAAACCATAAAACTAAAATTGACTCCAGAATCCGCGTTTTTTTGGAAAAATCAGAGGCGCGAAATAATAGAGCTACAATATTGAAAATTGGTAGGATGCTTCAGTTCACCCTAATAATAATAATGGAAATACCACAATCAATTACCTCTTCTAGTTTTTTTAGTAATTTAGTAAAAAACTACTTTTGTGAGTAAAATGTACATAAGCATTATAGATTAAGTACTTTAAATTTTAATGATAAAACAAATTCTTTAAGACCAATGATCAGATAGGACAATTAACAAAGCTACACCAAGTTTTAGTCTTGTAGCATAATTAACAGCTGATACAAGTCTTGATAAAGCTATGGTTCAGAGGTAACAATCTACCGTTAGTTCCATTGTAAAAATTCTAGAGAGTAAAGTTTTAATTTTAGCGGGCTGAGATTTTCTACGTGCTTCTGTACTGCTCAGATGTATGTATACAAAAATTGAGAAGTTTGTAAAGCTATTATTAAATGTGATATTTAAGATTATGTGCCTGAGATAGCGATCATTTGGAGGCTGCAGGCATCTGCATAGGAACGGAAAGAACAGATGCTCTCTTGGCGGTACGCGCCGGAGCTATATAAAAAGAGCGGCAGAGGCAGTAGTAAGCTCACTCCGCATTAGACCAACGCCTAGTCCATGCGAGCTTAACGTCCGATCGCGCCTCGCCTCGGGTGACGTCATAGCGGGCTGTGACATGCGCGTACTTAGCAATGTAAACGGACATTGAAAATCGCGAGGACTGTACACCGTCCTGGATCGTTTAGATTTCGGTAACAAACTGTTATTGTGCCGTCCGTGTGAAGTATAATTCCGCGTGGCAAGTGGTGACTAACTCCACTTTTAAGGCGAGCATTAATCTTTTTTTTTAACATTATTGCGAACTATTAATAGAACACCGTTAGTTAGAGTAATGAACTATTCGGGAGGAACTTGCTGTAGAAGTCGCCTCTGAACTATTAAACGATTGGCTGAATTAACAATATTTAATGTCTTTAGCATTTTCAGAAGTTTCGAGTAATTTGTGTGAGCCTTTAAGATAATAAAATCTTGTTTGGAACTTTAAATTTTATTGAAGCAGCCCTAATCCCGTGAAGAACTATGGATATTTTTCGTTTAGCTGGGCTGTACAGGAATGTGGCCGTGCAGACTGGGAACTAAGGTCAGTAAGTTTCCCTTCGCTTTCTGACTGGCCACCAAATTAGTTGCCAGGCTCGCGTGATTTAAGGTGGCAATGTTCAACTTTCATTCAACATTAAACAACGACTTCTTCGCCGTCCCACATATGTTGCATCGGCAATAGTCTGTTACGTGAAATGAACATTCAAACAACACATTCGACAACTTCTTCGCCGCCCCACAGGTGGTGGTGGTTGTTAGTGTTTAACGTCCCGATGACAGCGAGGTCATTAGAGACGGAGCGCAAGCTCGGGTTAGGGAAGGACTGGGAAGGAAATCGGCCGTGCCCTTTCGAAGGAACCATCCCGGCATTTCCCTGAAACGCTTTAGGGAAATCACGGAAAACCTAAATCAGGATGGCTGGAGACTGGATTGAACCGTCGTCCTCCCGAATGCGAGTCCAGTGTGCTAACCACTGCGAACAGTGTAGCACCGCAGTCACTTCGCCAATGCCTCACCACTACACTGTCATCTCTAAAGTGCCTCACCAATCTCTGTGTCCCCTTGGAGTCCCTCCTCACTGGCCCACTCACCTCACCGTTGCCTCAACACTCCTCGAGCGCCATTGCTAGTGCGTCACCATTGCTCCAGCCACATTGCCAGTTCTTCACCGGTCTCCCAGCTACGTCGCTGGTAGCTTAGAACTACTCAGCCACCTCAGCAGTGGCTCACCAGCGCCCCCTGTCCTCTTCTTGCTCCAGCCCGCTACCCTAGTCACTCTGTAAGTGTCTCACCACCGCCCCAGTCACCTCACCACTCTCTGTTTCCTTTGGGCAGTCCATTCGCAACGGCCACAGCTCAACAGGTAAGCCCTCCATTATAATTATGTAACTGAAACACGACGAAGATATCTAATACATTTTCTATAGCACATGTGATGAATTTGTCAAAAGGAAGTAGCAAAGATAAGGGTTTCCCCATTATCATCGTTACTGACGTATGCAGCGGTTATGAGTTTCTATGGATCATTCGTTACAATTGTTTCAGTTGGTAGGTAAGGTAGTTGAGGTGTAACAAGCTGCTTGTCACTAAGTTGGCAAGCTTTCTCTGTCATTGTACCAATGACTTTATACTAGAGAGGTGAATAGTCATATCATCCACAGACACTTTATTCGTTACATACTAGAAAATTTACAGATTCCTCTTATATGCAGACCGTCTTCTAATCAAAATGGCTCTGTTTTAAATCTAGCCCATTAACATTAAGAACTCAAGAAAAACTGTTCACTGATAACGATTCTTTCGTAGTTGTGCTAAATATTGATATAGACATGTAGCCGACGTGCAGACCTCTAGGCGGTCCCCGCGGGACAGTACAACAAATTTTCTGAAGACTTAACAGAGAAATAGAAATTTCATTACGTAATTTCTTAAAAAATCTATAAACTACCTGGAATAGACGCCAGCATAAACGAAAATGGCTTCAAAATACACGAAAATATCCTGCAATACCCTCTTGTTCATAACAGAGGCTAACACACAAGTTACCTTCTATTTCATGTTGGATAGCGTAGCATTCATCCCACTGTCAGAACAAATATTAGTGAAAAAATACAGTTTATTTACTTGTCACCCTAAATGTTTCATAGCACGTAGGAGAGCTTTGCTCGGCACATTGTTCTATAACTAAATATGTGAGCAATAGAGGTCAAAAAGGACGAACATTATATTTAAACTAGAATGAGATTTTCACTCTGCAGCGGAGTGTGCGCTGATATGAAACATCCTGGCAGATTAAAACTGTGTGCCCGACCGAGACTTGAACTCGGGATCTTTGCCTTTCGCGGGCAAGTGCTCTACCAACTGAGCTACCGAAGCACGACTCACAACCGGTACTCACAGCTTTACTTCTGCCAGTATCCGTCTCCTACCTTCCAAACTTTACAGAGCTCTTCTGCGAACCATGCAGAACTAGCACTTCTGAAAGAAAGGATATTGCGGAGACATGGCTTAGCCACAGCCTAGGGGATGTTTCCAGAATGAGATTTTCACTCTGCAGCGGAGTGTGCGCTGATATGAAACAGAAGAGCTTCTGTAAAGTTTGGAAGGTAGGAGACGGATACTGGCAGAAGTAAAGCTGTGAGTACCGGTCGTGAGTCGTGCTTCGGTAGCTCAGTTGGTAGAGCACTTGCCCGCGAAAGGCAAAGGTCCCGAGTTCGAGTCTCGGTCGGGCACACAGTTTTAATCTGCCAGGAAGTTTTTATATTTAAACTGTTCGAATGGCTGCCATTATGAAACTATTAAACAGTAAGCAGCGATATCTTGCAACTTTGAGAGCACTGAGGAGAAGCAATAGCTCAAACATTAGCAGCTATGACTATATTCAAAACTTAAGCCTTTACACCAAGAAAGTAGGGTTATACTAACACTACTGTCAGCTAAATAACGTTAGAAGAATAAGAGACAGTACAAGGAAAGAGGAAAAATTGTAAAACACCTGGAGTGGCTATCGCATGACAAGAGATTCCAAAACGTGTCTCATATAGAGTCAAACGGCTGCCTCTAAAATTTTACAAACATGTGTTATAAGAAGGTTTCTAAAAAGTACGGTTGACTTATAAATTGATTTTATTTTTTCTATATAAAGAAGAGACAGTTACATAAAATACAAGATTTGTAGAGCATGCCATATAGAATGTCTGTACGGATACACATACTCTTAGAACAAGAATAAAAGAAACTGTGTTAGAGAAGCGAATAGGAGGGTCCATTAGTCCACCAATATGTTTTCCATCGTTTACCAGGTGATGGAGATGCACAGTGAATGTAAAGAAATTGGCTTTCTGGGTTCCAAGAAACATTTTGATACAGCAAATACTGTACGAATGTTGAAAAGAAAGTGAAATTTGGGAAAAGGATAACATGTCATTTGAAACTGTTCACACAAGCTCTATTTAGTGGATCAACAAGAAAGCTGGAAAAGTGGAAGTGCAGGGATGCGAAGGACACACATGTCACCTGTAACTGTTCTGGAATGTAGGCGTGAATCGTGTAGGTGAAGACGAAAGAAAGCACAGTGCATTTTTTGACATCATTTGACCTTTTCAGTCACGAACAGAAATTAATATTACAAGTGAGTTACTGTTGTGTTAATGCTTTTTTTGTTAATAGTATTTAACAATGAATAACCCTCCAAAAATATTTTTGAAGCCGTAATGAATTTTTATATGGTATCATATATAATATCTCAGGACTTAAACAGGACATATACAGTACACAACTTTACAGCATATACATTACACATATTTACCGTAGATTTCAAGATAGGTCAAAACACACACTCGGTTCAAAACTTTCAATACTTGTACGTAAAGAGTTCAAAATACTTAAACAAAACCCCATAGCAAAATTTTTCAAAGTATTTCTGGTTTTCCTGAGATTAACACATGGATAAATACTAACGTAAGATAACGTGTATTAAATTAATTTTATTTTTTATGATATGTGTAAAACAATGCCTGTCCGTAGTGAAACAAAGGAATACTTTTCAGTGCTCACACTTAACAAAGGTAAGTCCTCTGCAGACTTCCGCCCGGCATTTTGATCTGTTCTTCTTAACATGACAGTCCATGCCTAGAAACCAAGGTAAAAAAAAAAGGCTCAAATGGCTCTGAGCACTATGGGACTTAACTGTGGTCATCAGCCCCCTAGAACTTAGAACTACTTAGACCTAACTAACCTAAGGACATCACACACATCCCTGCCTGAGGCAGTATTCGAACCTGCGACCGTAGCAGTCGCGCGGTTCCGGACTGCGCGCCTAGAACCGCTAGACCACCGCGGCCAGCATCAAGCGAAAAGAGAAAAAATGATACCCGACCTCTATTGAAGTAAACAAATTTGGCATTGAGTCTTGAAGTCTTATAACGATACCCAAAAGGTTAGAGCTTATAAATCCGTAATAATTTTAATTTATACTTATCTATTAAGATAGGAATGTTTGTACAGCTTTTATAAGCCATTAAATCATGTCAGAACACTTGTGATTAGAAAAAAATATCTCCGTTACCTTTATTTCTTCGAGACGTGCTGTGCAGTTTCAGAATCCAAAGTTTGCAATCAATACTGACACCTCGTGAGCTCGGCAGAGGGATGAACAAGTGAGCTGTGCAAGTGTGATGTGTATAGCCAGAGCGGAAAAGGTTCAGCTGTGTACGTGCCACAGAAAAAAATTAAGCATGTAGGTATCACATATGAAGCCTTGGGACCAACGAGGTTCAGATGTGTGCAAGGAAAGTCCTCGATGGAAACAGGTCTGTCAAAAATGAATGAGATGGGCAGTCAGTGATTAAGGATCTGGTACATGGATAGAAAAAAAGAAAAGACCGTCGGTGTATGAGCGCGACGTCGGTAGAGACAAGTGTTTCCGTTGGTGCCGTGGCCGACCAGCGGCTGCAGCGAACCGACTGCTGCACGATCTGGCGATTCGTAGGAATTCCTTTGCCATTTAGAAAAGCTTAACTGAAGGCTATGCTTTGTTACTCTGAACTGGAAAATATGTGAAACCGGTATGTTAAAATGGCCGTTCATTCATCAAATCTTTTCTCAATGTTGATGGTTTCCTCGTTTGGAACTCCATGCACTACAGTTTATTTATAAACAAAAATACTAAAAACAGCTACCAGTGTGTTATACGGAGGGCATAAAAATAAGTAATAACAGGAATTTCCGACGTATACAAATGTATATATGAAAAAAGGTCTTATCTTGTGTACGTCATGAGTAGGCTCTAGTGTAGTTTATGTATGTAGACTTCAAAAGCGCATAACATGCTGCGTGTTTGAGCATGTTCAGCACTGGTGAGTGCCGTTACGGCCCGCTCTGTTGCTGTATTCACGATGAAATTGTGAGCTTAAGATAATAACGTAGTACAGTGAAGCAGATCGCATGGAATAGGAAACTCGTGACGCATTTCGTTTCCACTGCATAATTAGCCATGATACGTCCTGTACTCCTGTCCATACGAACGAATGAACCAGTACTGCTACTTCGTGCATCTCTCTCCCAGACCGTTGAGGCTCGAGATTATGTCGGGCATGGTGTTTTCGCTTCTCGGTAAACGAGTAAATGCTCATAATGGAGAACGTGCAGACGCGCTCTGCGAAACACTGCTGACAGCTCCCCTCGATTAACGCAAAAATTTCGTGGAATTTCCGCCGATAACATAGCATTAGCTGCAACGCATGACTGTTGGCAAACTTAAGTGTCTTAGACTTTGCTACGTTATAACTGTGCCTTCCGGGCGGTTGGCTTCAGAGGTGGCCATCGGCCTCCTCAGATGAGGGGCAACCGCGGCCACCGTTCCGGCTGCCGACAGCGCTGCGGACTGTGTGAGTCGGGCGTCGCACGCACCCTGGACATCCCTGTGACCGGGGCGGCAGCCACGCTGGTGGTGACACAAAGCCAGCAAGTCCCAGAATTGTGTACAATACAGCTTCAAACTTGCTGGTTACTTTGCAAATCTGCTAATATGTTTCATGTTTGTCGTTAAGTACGTAAGTGAGAAAAAGTTTAGAAAAGTCTGAAATCGTGGTTAAAGTTTGTTGGATGTCGCTAACTTAGTCTGTGTAGTTGTGCACGCTGCCGAAATACATGTACGTAGCTTCTAACATCAACACTTGTGTTACTGTCTTGAACCTTCAACATAAAATTTTATCTCTTACTCCTCACATTGTTACTGTGTTTTAAATTTTTAAATTCGATAAGAAATTGTAGAAAATACTGAAACTCAAAAATTCTTGTTGTCTCTGGAAACCGTTCGACAGGCATTGCGAGGCTGCGATTCTGAAGCACGAATCGTGCAAGGGGTTCGCCGTTTACCAGTGTGCACTGATAAGACAAAACGTGGTGACCGCTGCCCGCCGCGACGTTGGATGCCGCCTGGAGCCGCCTCGGGCTCGTGGCACGCTTACAGGTGCAGACACGGACGGGGCTACACATGGGGAAATCCATTGAGATAAACGACTTTGACAAAAGGCACATCATTATTATGCAGAGCACGTGAACGAGCGCCTCGAAAACGGCTGCTGTCTTCAGCATCAGCATCAGTGAAACCACAGCTACGCACTTTAAATACCAGTGGACGCTCCAGAATAAGGAAACAACTAAACGGGCTTGCGAAAGGTGTACGACACTTGTCACAAGTCATTTGTTACTTCACGAGAGTCCAACAATATTTATTGCGGAGATATCAAAACACTAATAAAATAGAAATGATTCACGTAATCGCTCCTTTGGCTGGCCAAAGGGTGTGCTTGACATTCATGAATATAACTTACGAGAAGTGTAGTGACACACATTTGCACAAGTCTGTCACCTGACGAGCTGAGGCCTGTTAAATACCAATATTTTATGCAACACAAATATTCAATATGCAACACAAATATCCAATATTTGATCAACCAGAGAAGCACCTTGGGCATAATCGAGATACTGACGTGGAAAAGTAATAAAATACCACTTAAACTGAACATTGCACCAATATTAAACCTATTACGTTAAAACTGAACTTCAAACAGGGAAAACATGGAAGGGGCAGGTACAGCAGGCCAGACCTGACGAAGAAGGTTTAGAATAACGCGAACTTCAGGTTAAATTAACGCCAGAGTCCTGTGAGACAGAAACTCAGCTTATGAGGGATGCCGCAGCAAGCCAGGCGTCCGCAGCGTCTCAGAGGCTACGGTGAGAGGGCGGGCCCAAGTATTGCCGACCATCACAAGTCTACCGACCACCGACCGCTTAGACCATCGTGCGCCCGTAAGCTCCGTGAACGGCTCACGGCACGTCAGATGTGCGTCGTGTCTCTCTCTCCCCGGCAGCGACCGACTGACTGACTGATCACGTGGACAACAATCCGCTCCAAGGAACTACAACCAAAGTCGCAATTAATAGTTGACCGAAGCGCCACCTGGAGTTGAGATAGCGACGGATTGCTCTGTCAAATACGATAGAAGGCCATCTGCATCAGCTCTGCCGACACAGCACAACGCTGGTGCACGCGCAAGTGTTTCGGAGGACGCCATTCGTCGTACATTGTTGAATATGGAGACCCACAGCAGACCACCCCTACGTGCTCACATGTTGACCCAACGACATCGTCAATTATGGTTGCAGTGGCCACGGGACCGTCGGGATTCGGCCGTAGATCAATGGAAACGTGTTGGCTCTTCGGGTGAATCACATTTTTGCTATACGAGGTCGGCGGTCCTCTCCACAAACGCCGTCATCGTGGTGAACGGCATGGAGCGCAGCGCACCTTGGACGCAGGCTGGTGGGAGCAGTATTATGGTATGGGGACATTCTCCTCCGCTTGAATGGGACCTGTGGTAATAATCGAAGACACGCTGACAGTTACGAACCACCTGCTTCCTTCATGGCTGAAATGGCTCTTAGTACTACGGGACTTAACTTCTGAGGTCAGCAGTCCCCTAGAACTTAGAAATACCTAACTAAGAACATCACACACATTCATGCCCAAGGCAGGATTCGAACCTGCGACAGTAGCGGTCGCGTGGTTCCAGACTGAAGCGCCTACAACCGCACGGTCACTCTGGCCGGCCATCCCTTCATGACTGATTCCTTCGCCGACGGCGATGTCATCATTTAGCACTATAATTGTGCGTGTCTCGGAACTAGAACCATGCTAACGTGATTCGGGGAGCATTAAAGTGGACTCACTTTGATGTCTTAGCGAACAAATTCGCCTCGCGTAAATCCTTTGGAAATCATCTGGGACGTTATCGGGAGTCCTCACCGAGAACGCAAATCAGTGACCCGTTATGTACGTGAATTACACGACCTGTGGTTAGACATCTAATGCCGCATACATCCACAAACCTACCAACAAACTATCGGATCCCTGATACGCAGAATCAGTGATGTATTTCGTTCCAAAGCTGGTCAAACAACATACACTCCTGGAAATGGAAAAAAGAACACATTGACACCGGTGTGTCAGACCCACCATACTTGCTCCGGACACTGCGAGAGGGCTGTAAAAACAATGATCACACGCACGGCACAGCGGACACACCAGGAACCGCGCTGTTGGCCGTCGAATGGCGCTAGCTGCGCAGCATTTGTGCACCGCCGCCGTCAGTGTCAGCCAGTTTGCCGTGGCATACGGAGCTCCATCGCAGTCTTTAACACTGGTAGCATGCCGCGACAGCGTGGACGTGAACCGTATGTGCAGTTGACGGACTTTGAGCGAGGGCGTATAGCGGGCATGCGGGAGGCCGGGTGGACGTACCGCCGAATTGCTCTACACGTGGGGCGTGAGGTCTCCACAGTACATCGATGTTGTCGCCAGTGGTCGGCGGAAGGGGCACGTGCCCGTCGACCTGGGACCGGACCGCAGCGACGCACGAATGCACGCCAAGACCGTAGGATCCTACGCAGTGCCGTAGGGGACCGCACCGCCACTTCCCAGCAAATTAGGGACACTGTTGCTCCTGGGGTATCGGCGAGGACCATTCGCAACCGTCTCCGTGAAGCTGGGCTACGGTCCCGCACACCGTTAGGCCGTCTTCCGCTCACACCCCAACATCGTGCAGCCCGCCTCCAGTGGTGTCGCGACAGGCGTGAATGGAGGGACGAATGGAGACGTGTCGTCTTCAGCGATGAGAGTCGCTTCTGCCTTGGTGCCAATGATGGTCGTATGTGTGTTTGGCGCCGTGCAGGTGAGCGCCACAATCAGGACTGCATACGACCGAGGCACACAGGGCCAAAACCCGGCATCATGGTGTGGGGAGCGATCTCCTACACTGGCCGTACACCTCTGGTGATCGTCGAGGGGACACTGAATAGTGCACGGTACATCCAAACCGTCATCGAACCCATCGTTCTACCATTCCTAGACCGGCAAGGGAACTTGCTGTTCCAACAGGACAATGCACGTCCGCATGTATCCCGTGCCACCCAACGTGCTCTAGAAGGTGTAAGTCAACTACCCTGGCCAGCAAGATCTCCGGATCTGTTCCCCATTGAGCATGTTTGGGACTGGATGAAGCGTCGTCTCACGCGGTCTGCACGTCCAGCACGAACGCTGGTCCAACTGAGGCGCCAGGTGGAAATGGCATGGCAAGTCGTTCCACAGGACTACATCCAGCATCTCTACGATCGTCTCCATGGGAGAATAGCAGCCTGCATTGCTGCGAAAGGTGGATATACACTGTACTAGTGCCGACATTGTGCATGCTCTGTTGCCTGTGTCTATGTGCCTGTGGTTCTGTCAGTGTGATCATGTGATGTATCTGACCCCAGGAATGTGTCAATAAAGTTTCCCCTTCCTGGGACAATGAATACACGGTGTTCTTATTTCAATTTCCAGGAGTGTATTAAGAAGGTGGTCACAACGTTTTGGCTCATCAGTGTAGATGGACGTGGTGCAACGAGCTTCGGGGCGAGTCTGTGAGCTGTTGTTCCGCCTCTTAGTGGGATTACCCGTGATGTGCAGCTCTGTTCTGCACCCTGGCGTACTGTGGATGTACAGATGCCTTCGACGCTGCCGGAAACTGTGAACGTAGGATGCCGTCTATAGAACAACGCTATGTAAACACTACAAGTGTTTAGACAGCGTTGTTCTCCCGCCCGCAGAGTCCATTATTTGTATTTGCTTAAACTGATGCTCTTAGCCTAGGCTATCACCCATCCAAAATTAACTTGTATAATGCCTTCTGAAGCGGAATACGTAATGAACTATAATTCCTCAGAGCTACATTGACAGAGCTACATTCAGTGGTATGACCTGTCAGGGTCACAACGTACTGGTATTGAACAAGTGATGTTTACTGACCCATACAATTACATAACTACTGTTTTCTCTGCAGTATGTTGTTTGCGCTGTTTCTCTCTTCGAAATAGGACAATACCGTATCGTACCCCTGTCCCACCTCAGATACACGCTACACAAAAATGTAGATCACATTCTCACACCGGAACACGCAATTTACTCTCGACGGAGACAGATGGGATGCACAAATTCCGTACCGGGGAGACTGGTGGCGTCAAGAAGGGCTCCAGATCACCAAGCGTCACTAACAATGCCAAAACATGTGTAACAATGCAGCTTATCCAGAAAACTGGGAAAAAGCAAGGAAGACGAAAGTTTTAAGAGATCTTCAGCTTCATGAACTGGCAAAAAAAAGTTATCATGTTTTGCTCCCTCAGTCATGAAATAGTGTAGAAATGACTACGTTTCTGCCCTGTCCTATTATTTAAAATATTTATTCAGTACGGTCGGGCTTTCGACCTGTTATGCGATTCTCAAATGATAGCAGTAGCAATATAAGTTGGTTAAAGGTAAGTTCAAGGTTAAGAATATTTTCTGCTCTAAAAACATTAAGAAAACAAACATGTTTTTAAAAATTATAGTTCTTCCCACCTCATTAAGAAGTAAGTCAATGCCTATGGTTCCTTTTAAGAGGATGCTGTTCTCATGTCAATCATATGTGCAGATGGTTGACATGAGGACAGTTAGGTTCTGGCAAACCTCAAAAATTAACATTAGCGACGAATATAAACCCTTTGCCACGGAGAAGGCGGTAAGTCCCCATCATGGGACAATCGTCCAGCCGAGAGCTGCCTCCACACCCTTCACTGGAGCAATGTTCTCAACAGTGGCCGTTTTTGTGTTGCTGTCAAGCTGATATTATGAGCTTGATGACAAGAAAAGAATGATGCCTTTCAAAGTGGTAAGATGACACTTCCTATCGTCACGTATGGTTTGTGGGTAGGATTCTAAATAAAACTTCATTTTTTGTTATGTCTGTTGCATGATTAGGGAACCATAATGAGTTCTGGAGAATCAAGATATCTAAAGCCAAGGTCACCTTTTCAGCTCCAAGAAGAAGTGTCAATGTCCTCCACTCTGAGCCAGTTACGTGTCTTATCTTCAAGGTCACAGATAATGTCCTCCTTGGTACAAGGGGTCCATTGTTTGTGACAAGACAGCCACTTTGCCTTATAACTTTTTATTGTTACGATTTCTGTAATTAATGACATATCAGTTTTATCAGCATTACCCTATAACTAACTATAATTATTTATTTCCCAAAAATTCATGCCTGTAATTTTAGGCCAGTTATGTGAGTCTCGTCACTCATGTTCTATTCACCATGGTGTAAGGTTCCTGACTAACGGTTAGATGGACTCCTCACTCGGGTTCTGCGTATCTGCATACCTGACATGTGCCTCAGATGTTTATACAGTTTCGTTTTTTTCCTATTTCCATCAGAGTATTGTGTCCAATAACACACCTACAAGCACTTCACGACCCTCTTCCATTTTCGCCTGCAGTTTTGGGGCTGTTTTTATAGTTTTGGTGATTTTCCGAAATCTCCTGGTTTTGAGATCATAAATATGAGACTTTACATCTTTAGGATTCCTCTACACTCACGTTCTGTATAACATATTATCTGCACATCTGACATTTGCTTCAACGTTCTATACACCGTTATACCCCAAAAAGTAGCTGTCGCCCCTCCTCCACTTCTCTGTGTGTTGAATGTTGATCGATCAAAACAAAATTTCGGTTTTTCGCAATTTTCAGCGGAGTATTTCACCCAAAAGCATTTCTGCAAGCAGTCCAATGTATTATCTTGCTGTTTACAGTTTTTGAGGCTATTTGTTACGGTTTTTCCGAATTACACAATTTTGAGATCGTAAATATGAGGCTCTGAACGTTTAACAATTACCGCAGCTCATTATTTTTACAGTTGACATCAGTATCTTACACTTAAATGATTAACAGACTATTGCGTTCTTGGAAATTAATGCTTAACATCAAATAGATGTATACTAACCTGCTAATTATGTTTGTTCAAAAACACGTTAAGAAATTATTATCAGGATAGTAGGAGGACAAGGGTGGCATTAGTCCATTTTGGTAGTGCGGGTTGCCTACATCAGGGGCAGGTATGCACTCAGGGGCAAACCTATTGCCCTCCTTTGATTGACAGTTACTTAACCTATTGTTCTGTTAAGTGGTTTTCCATGTCACCCCCATAACCTTTTGATTGACAGGTACCTATACCACGGCCAAACACCCGCTTCCCCCTCCTCTAACCCACCTCCACCCCTCACTGCTACAGGCACACTTTCAGGTATGAGTTATTGGAATACCTCTTCTCCCTCTTATCAATTTGATTGACTACTTAATTAAATTGATCAATTAATTAACCTCTAACCCACTGGTAAACCCTCAACCACCTCCCTCCCACTCTACACCCCCAGAAAATGGTGATAAGTTCAAATTAAGTTCAAATTCCATCGAGACAATGCAACACACCAAGGCTATCTCTACTAACCTAACAAAATGGCGTGAAAGAAACGGCAGTTGAGCTACCTACACTAACGTAAGTCATCCGACCGCCATCTCATCCTAGGAAATGGTGGCAAGAGGACTCGACCTGTGCTGGATATAAATCTTCAGTCTTTATTTAAACAATTAAGTGCAGTACCATCATCAAGTGTGTTCACCCCAACTGACCAGTACACAGTTCTGCCATCAGAGTGCACTGTCGTATCTTCCGTCACATAACCCAAGATGGCGGTCTGCTGGTGGTAGAGAGGAAGGTTTTCATAACAGGAAATTCAAGGGTGTATTGTTTATTTATAAGAAATTTAGTTTGTGCAGTTGGATTCTTCTTGCACATCACTCTCTCTGCTGTTTGGAAACATGTACGTCTTGGAAGAAGCAATTACATGGGGCAAACATGTTGCATAACGTAATGTTCAGCATTGTGCTCTGGATGTCTTAAACGAATGTTTAAGGTCTTTAATGGAAACTTAACCTATTCTTCTGTTAAGTGGTTTTCCATGTCACCCCCATTCCCTTAAACTATTGTACCACCACTGACACCAAATTAAGTAACTAATTATGTCCTCCCCCAATTTTCTGGTACACTTTTGGAATTTCACATGCTTTTGAACGCCATTTCTGGCGCATTCTTCTTTGTCATCCACCCCCTTAAACTACTGTACTGTGTTTTACTTAAAAATATGCAAATTAACCTATTGTCTGTACTTAACTTGCTGTTCTGTTCCATGTCACACGCTCACACACACCCGCTCCTAAACTATTGTACTACTAACACCACATTGATACAACAAATTTATGTAAATTAATTAAATCGGTAGTCTTCGTATGTATGGGGTAGTTTTTATTCGTTCGCAGAGTGCTATGGTTGGTGAAATAGATGGAATATAGTTTAAACAAAAGATCACTAGTCAAAAACACATCAGCCACCCGACGCCAACATCAGAGTCCAGGTGCATCGGTGGACCCCATGAAGTGGTGATGTGGTTGTCAGCTGCACAGCGATGCACAGGTGTCTGTTCGGGACCTGCAAGCACAAGGTAGTGCCATCCGAGAAATTACTATCGAAATACTTCACCTAGGCACCATTGTTGACGCAATGACGCATAGCTGAAGTGCGGGTCCAGCGCCAAGAGATGCTGCAATGCTTCCCAGGATAGCATAGGACGCATTGTTCCTAGCAATTCTAATGGGACAGCCCGTTCATCACTCAATTTATCCATCAAACTGCTGTTGCTACTGCTGGTGTAGGAACACCATTCGCCATTGTTTTCTGCAGACGAAACTTTCAGTGGTATAATTATATTCCACAGATTGCTAAATTGCACTGACAGTTAAACCCCGCAAAAGTTGTCTACAGGTCATCAAATACATACAATACTCACAAGGATATTGGAAGAGAAGAACATATTTACCAGTGTAACTACAATTAAATATTACAATTGCTGCTACATTCTGACACCGATCGATGTACAGGTAATGTCTGCTCTCGATGGCTTGGTTCTGGAACCAATCTCATTATGTATGGAACACATCATTTTCTACATACAAAATTGCTCTCATACCCTCGCAGTTATCAGTGTGCTGAATCTATACGTCTCTCACAATAGGACACACACTCATTTTCTCTGGTCATGCAATAACATAAGCCACAGTAACTTTACACTGCGATATATACACATTTTACACAAACAGTGCAGTAATCTTTTACGTCTGTACAGCGCCCAAAAAAAATATGGTCTGCCTACACTCCCACCAGCTATATGTCTCGATTTTCCTCAGTCCTAAGAAATTATCCGACAAAGTCTAACAATCAGCGCTCCTGGAAGGTTCTGCATGCTGCCAAGATTCTCTTAAACAAGTGTTATGAAGGTCAGGCGTCCCGCACTATGTCTGATAATTAATACCACACTCACGGAAATAATGCTTGGGAAGAAATCACCGACATGGGTTGATGTACTGTAATCAATATCACTATCGATAGAACATCAAGGAATATCGATTTCATTCTTCCTTGCGGTCCTAATGTGTTACCCCGTCTGTCATGTGTTACCCTTCCTGCTTTCAACATACACAAACTTTCTCAACACTATGTAGAGACTCCTATGTCCCAGCACAAAGGATATCTTGTGAATGAATGGGGGATTATGATTGGGTCTTATCGAATTTTCCTACCGAATTACTGATGCCACCAGTGTGGAATTACGGTTCAACTTTTGTTTTTCTTTCTTCAGGCGAGACTTCCAGTGGAAAAAAACTGTTTTACACGGATCATCATATTGCACCGACAGCTAAACCTTGCAAAGTGCCCTACATATCTTCAGATACAGTAATACTCCTACTCAATTACAACCCATACCTTCCTTACGACTGGACATAGCCATTTCCTTTTCCTCATGCCAGAACACTAACACGTACTTTATAAGCGGGTCGGCCGTGTAAGTGAGCGACCATCTGTAGCTGCAGTTTATGGCGGGTCATGGCCCATCGAACATAGGCCGGTGTGAGGTGGAGGTTATGCCATTAAGTTAAGTAACGGTTTGGACTTTGTACTTATGTACGGTTTGTGTTTTCCTGTTTCCGTTTATAAATGTATAGATATGGTGTTCTTTTAATCATTGACAAAGGTATTCTTAGGCACTTGTGGGTTTTATTGTTCTGAAGAAGGTGTAGTTATCTACGCCGAAACCTAGGTTAACACTAGGTGCTTTTTTCGCAATCGAGGCGGGTTTCTAGTTTTTTAATACATACTTTATAAGCCTGATGCTCAAGGCAAACATATCAGACACTCCCTACTACTAAGTATAATATTTCGCCATAAATGATTGCAGACAATACAAAATAATGCTGAGAGAAAATCAGCGATTGCTAGACATGTCTCATAAGTTTTTCTTGCAAGTGGTACCACTGTGTCTCAGAAAGAGAAGCGTAATCGTCTTACAAACCGCCAGATGTTAAACAACCCGACTGCGAAAACTACTGTATGGTACTGTCACAATTGATCTTAGTTCTACAGTTACACACAAGTATGCAAGTTAAAAGCTATACTGCCTTTATAAATCAAAGTATGACATTACCCCCGAATGAATTGGTGATCGCTGGAGTGTATATTATCACACCAGCACTGCGGTTATTTGTCGCCGACAGCACAAGTCGCACTTGAGTAGGGGTCGGAGGAAACTACGCTTCTGGCCATTAAAGTTGCTACACCACGAAACTGACGTGCTACAGACTTTCAATTTAACCGACAGGAAGAAGATACTGTGATATGCAGATGATTAGCTTTTCAGAGCATTCACATAACGTTGGCGCCTGTGGCGACACCTACAACGTGCTGACATGAGGAAAGTTTCCAACCGATTTCTCATACACAAACAGCAGTTGACCGGCCCTGCCTTGTGAAACGTTGTTGTGATGCCTCGTGTAAGGAGGAGAAATGCGTGCCGTCACGTTTCCGACTTTGGTAAAGGTCGGATTGTAACCCATCGCGATTGCGGTTTACCGTATCGCGACACTGCTGCTCGCGTTGGTCGCTGCATCACAGACAGGAGCGCGTGCGATGGTGTACTCAACGACGAACCTGCGTGCACGAATGGCAAAACGTCATTTTTTCGAATGAATCCAGGTTTTGTTCACAGCATCATGATGGTCACATCCGTGTTTGGCGACATCGCGGTGAACGCACATTGGAAGCGTGTATTCGTCATCACCATACTGGTGTATCATCCGGCCTGATGGTATAGGGGGGCCCTTGGTTACACGTCTCGGTCACCTCTTGTTCGCATTGATATCACTTTGAACAGTGGACGTTACATTTCAGATGTGTTACGACCCGTGGCTCGATCCCTGCGAAATCCTACTTTTCAGCAGGATAATGCACGACCGCATGTTGCAGGTCCTGTACGGGCCTTTCTGGATACAGAAAATGTTTGCTTCCCTGACCAACACATTCTCCAGATCTCTCACCAACTGAAAACGTCTGGTCAATAATGGTGGTCGAGCAACTGGCTCATCACAACACGCCAGTCACTACTCTTGATGAACTGTGGTATCGTGTTGAAGCTGCATGGGCAGCTCTACCTGTACACGCCATCCAAGTTCTGTTTGACTCAATGCCCAGGCGTATCAAGGCCGCTGTTATGGCCAGTGGTGGTTATTCTGGGTACCGATTTCTCAGGATCTATGCACTCAAATTGTGTTAAAATGTAATCAAATGTCAGTTTTAGTATAATATATTTGTTCAATGAATATCCATTTTTCATCTGCATTTCTTCTTGGTGTAGCAATTTTAATGGCCAGTAGTGTATATCTACCACATCCTGCAATCTGTGTAGAAACGGGTGAAGCTGAGTTACTGCGACAAAACTGTGTTTTGACCATTTGATGGAAACGCAGCCTGCTCCTGCAAAAAAGGTAATATAAAACAAACCACGGGAACTGGGGAAAGGATGTGGATTTTGCTGCTGCATTGTGGTGCTTCTCCAAACTACAAGCAGGTACTACAGATCCACGTCCCTCAGGGACCAATCACATATATCACCCCAACATTCTATCATCGTTGTTCTATTACATCCACCAGAGAAAAATTACGAACAATAAAAGCTCCATTAACTTCATCTGATAGAGAATTCAAGAAGATTTTTCCAACATCTCTCTCCTCCCATATAGCAAAAACAAATATCCTATGCATACCAGCATGGAGCATATGTGACGACCCTACTAAAAACTGGAAGAGTTTTCCGGCGTCGTGGACAGTTTCCATACTGCTGTCCACAAGGGATTGACGACCTCTGCAATTAAACTCATTTGTCATTGTGATGGAAAAGCTGAAGTCTCTACATTCCATTTCAACTGATTCCTCACATTGCAGTCATGTATGCGATCGCTGTTTCGGTGCTATCCATCCCCAGAAAGTGTTGTCCCTCCAACAAAACTCTTTCTCCAACTCAAAAAGCGATGTCAGTCAATCATTATGTGGTAACCAACAGCGTACCAGTGGATGGATGGGGTGGAAAAGACCCCATCAATGAACTCTAATAATAAGCATCACAGTTGGTAGTGTGAAGAATTTTAGCAATTTCACAGGAATTTCAACACTGAGGAATTCCCTCAGCAGCATCTTTCCCAATTTCAGTATCATAGCTAACACGCCCCCCCCCCCCCCCCCTCTCGATTCATTGTTAACTGTCGAGCACATTCATCATCAGCGCTCTACATATTTCTAACACCTTGAGCATACTGCTTAATTTACAATCTATCTCTATGCTGATGGGGTCACAGAAAATTATCGCATTCCTAGTCTAGTTTTCTGCTACAGGCAATGGATCATAACATGTTCATGTCAGTTTGGAACCTGTCACAGACATAAAAGTCGTGGCAGAGAAACAAAATGTATGGCAGTGAACAAAGTGTTGCAGCAGAAAAAAAAGCAATATTTCAAACAGCGCCACATGGAGTGTATCTTGTGACTTACAGTAGGGTCTGTGGGATATGGTCAGCCTCCTACAGTACAGGTGATGAAACTTTAAACTGCTCTGTGTGGTGGATCAATACCTACCTATATACACGCCTGGAAATGGAAAAAAGAAAACATTGACACCGGTGTGTCAGACCCACCATACTTGCTCCGGACACTGCGAGAGGGCTGTACAAGCAATGATCACACGCACGGCACAGCGGACACACCAGGAACCGCGGTGCTGGCCGTCGAATGGCGCTAGCTGCGCAGCATTTGTGCACCGCCGCCGTCAGTGTCAGCCAGTTTGCCGTGGCATACGGAGCTCCATCGCAGTCTTTAACACTGGTAGCATGCCGCGACAGCGTGGACGTGAACCGTATGTGCAGTTGACGGACTTTGAGCGAGGGCGTATAGTGGGCATGCGGGAGGCCGGGTGGACGTACCGCCGAATTGCTCAACACGTGGGGCATGAGGTCTCCACAGTACATCGATGTTGTCGCCAATGGTCGGCGGAAGGTGCACGTGCCCGTCGACCTGGGACCGGACCGCAGCGACGCACGGATGCACGCCAAGACCGTAGGATCCTACGCAGTGCCGTAGGGGACCGCACCGCCACTTCCCAGCAAATTAGGGACACTGTTGCTCCTGGGGTATCGGCGAGGACCATTCGCAACCGTCTCCATGAAGCTGGGCTACGGTCCTGCACACCTTTAGGCCGTCTTCCGCTCACGCCCCAACGTCGTGTAGCCCGCCTCCAGTGGTGTCGCGACAGCCGTGAATGGAGGGACGAATGGAGACGTGTCGTCTTCAGCGATGAGAGTCGCTTCTGCCTTGGTGCCAATGATGGTCGTATGCGTGTTTGGCGCCGTGCAGGTGAGCGCCACAATCAGGACTGCATACGACCGAGGCACACAAGGCCAACACCCGGCATCATGGTGTGGGGAGCGATCTCCTACACTGGCCGTACACCTCTGGTGATCGTCGAGGGGACACTGAATAGTGCACGGTACATCCAAACCGTCATCGAACCCATCGTTCTACCATTCCTAGACCGGCAAGGGAACTTGCTGTTCCAACAGGACAATGCACGTCCGCATGTATCCCGTGCCACCCAACGTGCTCTAGAAGGTGTAAGTCAACTACCCTGGCCAGCAAGATCTCCGGATCTGTCCCCCATTGAGCATGTTTGGGACTGGATGAAGCGTCGTCTCACGCGGTCTGCACGTCCAGCACGAAAGCTGGTCCAACTGAGGTGCCAGGTGGAAATGGCATGGCAAGGCGTTCCACAGGACTACATCCAGCATCTCTACGATCGTCTCCATGGGAGAATAGCAGCCTAAATTGCTGCGAAAGGTGCATATACACTGTACTAGTGCCGACATTGTGCATGCTCTGTTGCCTGTGTCTATGTGCCTGTGGTTCTGTCAGTGTGATCATGTGATGTATCTGACCCAGGAATGTGTCAATAAAGTTTCCCCTTCCTGGGACAATGAATTCACAATGTTCTTATTTCCATTACCAGGAGTGTATTTAATAGGATCATCACACGTGCTCGATGCTGGCGTGCATGTGGTATTTGTACTCTATATATGGGAGGAGAGAGTTGTGGTAAAAATCTTATTGAGTTCTTATCGGATGAAGTTAGTGGAGTTTTATAGTTCGCAACTCTTCTGTGGTGGATGGAACAGAATAACGATGATTGAATGTTGGGGTGATAGATGTGAATGGTCCCTGAGGGACGTGGATCTGTAGTACCTGCTTGCAGTTGGAGAAGCACCACCATGCAGTAGCAAAATCCACATCCTTCACTCAGTACCCATACTTTCTTTTATACTACCTCACATTGCAGGAGCAGGCTTCGCTTCCGTCGAATGGTCAAAACATTGTTCTGTCACAGTAACTCCACTTCGGCTGTTTCCACATGGGCTGCAGCAGGTGGTAGATATAGTTTCCTCCGACGCCTGCTCAGTTCCGACTTGCATTGGAACGATCACGTGCGCAAAGCTGCAAAGATGGTAGCGCAGAGTCTGAGGAGGCAGTTTCAGGACGCATAGGAAATGCGTGGAAATGTAAGAAGATGAAATACAGAGATGCGTTTCCGATGGACCATTATTCCCTCCCATGTAAATTGTTCGGTTAACGGCTCCTGCTCATTTCGTGTCTTTACTTATTTAAGGGAACATCGCTTGTGGTGTGTGCATCAGCAGGTGAAAGACGCGTTTGCTGGTTCGCTAGACATTAGAAACACCACAGTTGACTTTGTAAATTACAGGGATGATTTGGAACCTCTTACAGCACTGACAAGGTATTCGCAAGTGGATATATCATTTTCCTTTGTTTCGAATTCTCACGTAAAGGTCTTCACAGACAGGATAAGTTGCTAGTTACTCAGTGGTCTAGAGCTCTCTCCACCTCGCTAAAGTTTGGTGTTTGTAGATAAATAATTTCCAGTCTACATCTTCGGAATTATGTCTCACAAGCGATCGGTAGGATACTAATGTGTGCTTGATATCGACAAGTACCGCGAAAATGGTATAATATTATAGCAAACCATGCAAAAATACAATGTTCTTGTCTGGAAGATGGGTGTAGAAAGGCAAGCATGCAAGCAGGTTCGGACCAGAAACAGTGACGCGTTTGTGCTGAGGGGGAACGAGCCCGAATTTGTAGAACAGTTCTGAGAGAACTTTGGTCCACGGAAGCCGTTCTGGTCACCAGTTGGGAGTGGATGACCACCGACCTCCCAGGGAAATATCTAGTGCTGCGGGAGGTATATACAGTGCTATCTGTCTTCGTGGTATACGTACGAATGATATAAGAGGGCTGATTTTGTATGGCGCAGGATATGAATTGTATGTTTACTACATCTACATGGTACACGGTGATATATTTCTGGTTTGGAGATCGTTTCCACGCTGTCGGACAGGGTGGACGAGCGGTTCTAGGCGCTACAGTCTGGAGCCGCGCGACCGCTACGGTCGCAGATTCGAATCTAGCTTCGGTCATGGATGTGTGCGATGTCCTTAGGTTAGTTAGGTTTAAGTAGTTCTAAGTTCTAGGGGGCTGATGACCTCAGAAGTTAAGTCCCATAGTGCTCAGAATCATTTGAACCATTTTTTTCCACACTCTAATACTCAAGCTTTTGTCAGTGGAAGAGCAGTGTAATTGAGTAAGAGTCTTTCTGTATTTGACGGTATTGTAATACTTCAACTTTGGCGTCATAATGGCACTGTTTCCTCAATTTACAGTAAGACTCGACACAAAGCTGTCAAGTTCAGTTATTGTTACAGGAATGTACAAAAAATTAAAAAAATGCGTAGTTACAAAAGAACATTAGCACACTAACACACAATTTATTATATTTCTATAAATATTCACATGTATGATGGTAAAAACGGCAGTGAAAACCTAACCCTACTGACATTTTCTTCTCTTAAAACAAGCTGTAAAAACTTTGTCATAATATTTACAGACAGCTTCAACAGCTACGATATATGTTTAATTTACAATTAATCGCAAGATAAAACTGAGGTTCACTAAACTTTTGTTTCCTCTTACAGGAATGTACAAGGTTTGGATGTTGGTGCAGTATGGCGATCAGTGTAAAATAGTTTTACCACTGAAAGTCTCGTGTGCAGAAAACAATGGCAAATGGTGCTCCCACACCTGCAGCAGCAACAGCAGTTTTATGGATAAATTGAGTGATGAACGGGCTGTCCCATTAGAATTACTAGGAATAGTGCATCCTGTGCTATCCTTGGAAGCATTGCAACATCTCTTGGCGCTGAACCCACACCTCAGCTATTATGCGTCATTGCGCCAACAATGGTGCTTAGGTGAAGTATTTCGACAGGAATTTCTCGGTTGTCAAGTATGAAAGGGATGGCACTGCCTTGTGCTTGCAGGTCCCGAAGAGACAGCTGTGTGTCGCTGGGCCGATGATGGCTCATGGGGTCCTCCGATGCACCTGGACTCTGACGTCAGCGTCAGGCATCGTGTGGCACATGTGTTTTTTACTAGCGATCTTTTGTTTAAACTATATTCCATCGATTTCACCGACCAATAGGATGCTGCGAATGAAGAAGAACTGCCTCATACATACGAAGTATCCCGATTTAATTAAGTTGGATAATTTTTTTATATCAACCTGGTGTTAGCGGTTAAATAGTTAAGGGGAGGGTGTATGTGAGCATGTGACATGGAGCAGTACAGCAAGTTTAAGTGTGACGTCATAAGCGCGTGACTGCGTGTGAGATCGCTCTCTAAGTTTGCATATATTTTTAGGTTTCAGATACATATTTTAATGTTTTTTTTGATAATATTTACTACATAAGTGACTTATTAGTGATTTCTTTATTAACCTCCGCCTTTCTTGTGTTGTGACCTGATATTTGTGAGTGTTTCGTATCGAGCAACTTAACCTCTTACCTGTGTTTACATTCTGCGCTGACCAGTTGCAGCTGTAGCGGCGCATCGAAAGCTAAGTACTAATTAATTGTTTGTGTATAGTGGTTTGTTTAGGAACTTTTGTAGTCTTCAACCGGTGTTATTGGTGAAATAATTTCAGAAGAAAGTTTTGGGAACTGTTTTCAGTTTAGTTACTGTGTCATTAGATGTTTGATCTTCTTTCTGTATTAGTCTTTTGTTATATTCTCGTTTGCTGTTGATTAATACTGTTAATAATAGTAGTTACTTCCCTTGTAGAGTAAGTTTGTGATTATTGTAGTCACTTTTTTTAATATCTTCTTATTGTACTAGCGGAACTTACATAAAGTGGTTATCTTGTTTCAATAACTGTAAAATTTTACCATGAGTGAGAAGTGTGGCCTTTGCTGTAGGTTCGTGAGTAGTGGATTGCGGTATGAGACTTGTTTGAAGTATTTTCACTGGGGGGAATGCAGTGGGGAAGCCAGTGGGCATTCTGGTGAGATCTGCAGGTTATGTAGGAAGAGTAAGTTGATAGAGGAGCAGGAGCGTAAGATCTGTGCTCTTCAGGTGCAGTTGAAAAAAGGAAGGAGGAGCTAGATAGGATGAGGAGGGAGAAGGGGGTTGGGGAATGGGAGCTGGCTGTTGGCAAGAGATCTGCTAGGAGAAGGAGATTTTCAGATAGTTTTACTATTGGTGTTTGCAATAGATATTACCAACTGTCAGTCTAGTGGAGAGGAATCTCTAGTAGCTGTAGATTTAGGAAGTATACAGCAGACCTCAGCAGTTACGGTGGCTAGGACACTTGCAAAGTCAAAGAGAAAGAAGGTTCTGCTGTTAGGTAGTTCTCATGTTAGAGGTGTAGGCCAGCTGTTGCAGGAAGCGTTGGGGCGTGAGTACCAGGTCACCAGCATTGTGAAGCCTAATGCAGGATTGGCTCAGGTGACTGTTAGTTAACATAGGGGGGGGGGGGGGGTTATGTAGGGATTTTACTAAAGAGGATCAGGTAGTGATTGTGGGTGGGGCTGGTAATATTATTGATAGGGATGGGAAGCATGACATAGATGGTGACCTGGCAAAGATAGCCACTCAGACTGGCAACACGAATGTGCATTTTGTGGAACTGTTCCAGCGTCACGATCGGCCTCATCTTAATACAACCGTCAGGCGTAATAACATGAGACTTGGGGGTGCGCCGATGACAGAAAGCATGTGTCACATTTCAGTGGTGCCGCTGGAGTCTATCAGCAGGACGGGGTTCACTAGTCATGGCCTGCACCTCGACAGGTATGGGAAGGGGAGGTTGGCAAAGCTTATAGGTGACAGCATAGGTGGGGTTGGTGGGATCGCTCATGAGAAAATTCCTGCAGTAGTGGGTGTTAAAGCTGCACCTTTTTTAGATTGAAGTCAGCTGATAGGTATTCCTGCTTAAGGGAAGTCTCTCTAACAGAGGAGCCACTTCTGACAAAGCTTAGGTATCCGAGTAATGAGGGAATTAGTATATTTCATCAAAATATACAAGGTATTAAGGATAAAGTTAGTGAACTGCTTATAGATGTTGACTCTGAAATTATTGGTATATCTGAACACTTCTCAAATAAGGAAATAATTCAGAGGCTTCCTATAGCAGGATACAGGTTGCCTGGCAGCTTTTCTAGGAGCTCTTTGTGGTGTGGGGGAGTAGCTATGTATGTGAGAAACTGTATCCCATTTGAGTCAATTGATGTTTCGAAGTACTGCACTGAAAACGTGTTTGAATGTTGTGCAGGTGTGGTTAAATTTAGTGGAGTTAAACTTCTAACTGTTGTTGTATATAGATCCCCAGATTCCGATTTCACAACATTTTGGATAAAGATAGAAGAGGCTCTTGGTTCACTTGAAACGCCCCTTAGAAAAATTGTACAAGACTGGTCTATGTGAAACGTCCTCTTTGAACAATTATACACGAATGTGCTTAAACTGACACACAATATTTTTAGCGCAACGCAATCTGACTTCTAAAAATCCCTACGAAAGAATGGCCCTGACTAACATTAACCTATATGTTTCACAAATCTCTTATCTCACAAAAATCTTCGTTACTCGAACTACTGCAATACAGCGAGCGCCACTACCGCCAGCTAACTAAAAGATTCAAACTACGGAAGTCACTAACTACTGAGGCACAGTTAGCAAATGAAAGATTTTAATAGAGAACAAACAATGTATTTACCTTTATAGTCAAAATATATATATCAGTTCATGACACCAATTCTTACAAATTTCAAAACTCCGCCATCTCTCTCCCCACGTCCACCACTGCTGGCGGCTCACCTCCAACTGCGCAACGCTACGCGCTGTTAGCATCCAGCTGCCGCTGCCCAACACTACAATGGCAGACAACAATGCAAACCAGCCACAGACTGCACACGGCACAGCCAGTGATTTTTATACAGAGCGCTACGTGGCGGCGGCGTTACCAATAAAAAAACCTGAACAGCCTACTTACACACTTTATAGGAAATACAAAAAGTTAGTTATATATGGTGACTTCAATATTAATTGGATAAGTGATTGTACAATGAAAATGATGCTGGTAGACCTCCTTAATTCATATAATCTTATGCAAACCGTATTCTTTCCAACGAGAGTCCAAGGGAACACTAGAACAACCATAGACAACATTTTTGTTCATTCCTCATTACTGGAAGTTAGCAAAAACGCGAATGGCCTTTCAGATCATGATGCACAAGTTTTAACTCTAAAAGATTTTTGTGCTGAAACATATGTAAAATATAGTCATCAACGTTTTAGGAAAGCTGATCCAGTTGCTGCAGAGACCTTTGTAAACCTTATCAACGAAAAAGAGTGGCACGATGTTTATAGTGCTGATACAGTAGACGATAAATATAATGCTTTCCTCAAGACTTCTCTCGTGCTCTTTGAAAGTTGCTTTCCGTTAGAACGTTCAGAACTGGGAACTAGCACAAACAGGTAGGCTGACTAGAGTAATAAGGATATCCTGTAGAACAAAGTGGCAATTATATCAAAACGTTAGAAACAGTCAAAATCTAAATGCAGCAACCCATTACAAACAGTATTCTAAGGTGCTAGAAAATGTTATTAGGAAGGCAAAAAGTATGTGGTATGCAGATAGAATAGCTAAGTCTCAGGATAAAATTAAAACCATATGGTCAGTCGTAAAGGAAGTGGCTAGTTTGCAGAGACAGGTCGTGGATATAGATCAGTGGGTAGTGGGAATGACCGTGTTACTGATAAGTCGCATATATGTGCAGTATTTAATAATCACTTTCTGAATATAGCAGGTGAACTAAATAGAAACCTACTCCCAACAGGCAATCATATAGCGCTCGTAGGAAAAAGTGTTGCGAGACGGTTACCTGAAATGCTCCTCCATGATACTGACAAGAGGGAGACTGAGTTAATAATTAAATCACTAAAGACCAAGAACTCTCATGGATATGACGGGGTATCTAGCAGAATAATGAAGTATTGTTCTATGTATGTTAGCCAAGTACTTATCCATATCTGCAACTTTTCCTTTAGGATTGGTCAGTTTCCTGACCGATTAAAGTACTCGGTAGTGAAGCCACTTGATAAAAAGGGAGACAGGGATAATGTTGACAATTATAGACCTATTTCTATGCCATCGATGTTTGCTAAAGTTATCGAGAAGGTTGTATATGCAAGGTTACTGGAGCATTTAAATTCACATAATTTGCTGTCTGTCACATGTATCGTTTGGTCTTAGAAATGGTTTAAAAACTGAAAATGCTATATTCTCTTTTCTCGGTGAGGTTTTGGACGGATTAAATAAAAGGTTGCGAACGCTAGGTGTTTTCTTTGATTTAGCGAAGGCTTTTGACTGTGTTGACCACAAAATATTACTGTAGAAGTTGGACCATTATGGAGTAAGGGGAGTAGCTTACAATTGGTTCGCCTCTTACTTTAAGAACAGAAAGCAGAAGGTAATTCTCCGCAATATTGACAGTGGTAGTGATGTTCAGTCCCAATGGGGCACTGCTAAGTGGGGCGTTTCCCAAGGGACGGTGCTGGGGCCACTGCTGTTCCTTATTTATATAAATGATATGCCTTCTAGTATTACAGGTGATTCAAAAATATTTCTGTTTGCTGATGACATCAGCTTGGTAGTGAAGTATCTTGTGTGTAATATCGAAACATTATCAAATAATATAGTTCATGAAATAAGTTCGTAGCTTGTGGAAAATAATTTGTTGCTAAATCACAGTAAGACACAGTTTTTACAGTTTCTATCTCACAATTCAACAGGAACTAATATTTTGATCAGACAGAATGGGTATATTATAAGCGAGACGGAACAGTTCAAGTTACTAGGCGTTCGGATAGATAGTAAGTTGTTGTGAAAAGGTCATGTCCAAGATCTTGTTCAGAAACTAAATGCTGCTTTATTTACCATTGGAACAGTATCTGAAATAAGTGACAGTTGCATACCCTTATGTCATATGGTATTATTTTTTTGGGTAATTCTTCTGATTAAAAAAGGGTATTTTTGGCTCAGAAACGGGCTGTTCGAGCTATATGTGGTGTAAGTTCGAGAACCTCTTGTCGACCGCTATTCAGTAGTCTGGGAATTCTGACATTGCCCTCACAGTATTTATTTTCTTTAATGTCGTTTGTTGGTAGCAATATTAGCTTATTCCCAAGAGTTAGCAGATTTCACTCAGTTAATACTAGGCAGAAGTCAAATCTGCATGTGGAATGCACTTTCTTGTGTAGAAAGGAGGGCGCTATTCTGCTGCATCCATTTTAAATCCGCTACCACAAGAACTCAAAAATCTTGATGTCTACTCAAATTTCACGCCAGTCGCGTAAGGGTGGGAATGCAAATCAGGTTTGATTTAAATACACGCTGTAACGGTTGTGAACGTTAGTTACCTTTGAGGTTGGACGTGGTGGTTTGATGGTAGACAAGAACGGCTTTAAGGCGACAAAGACGCCAGTGTGAACACCTCACTGAGCTTGAACGAGGTCGTGTAGTAGGTCTGCGAGTAGCTGGGTGTTCCACGATATCAAGGAGAGACCCGGCAGGAATGCGGCCACCGTACACGACAGCTTCCAGCGGTGGTCACTGTACGGTCGCAAGAAGACCGAAGCCGGACGTTCACGTGGCACTACCGAGAGGGAAGACCATCGTGTTGGGCGTATGGCTCTCGCGTACCGTACTGCACCTGCAGCAGCAATCTGAGCAGCAGGTGGCACCGCAGCGACACGGCGAATTGTTACAAACCGCTTACTTCAAGGACAGCTCCGAGTCAGAGCCCTGCAGCGTGCATTCCACTGACCCCAAAGGATCACCGTTTGAGCAAGAGCTTATTGGAGGGCTAGGTAGAGCACTGTCATGTTTTATGATGAGGTCTGGATCTGATGGGTGCCAGTGATGGCCGCATGTTGGTTAGGAGGAGGCCAGCTGAGACCCTGTAACCAAACTGTCTGTGTGCCGGACACAGTGTACCAGCGCCTGGGGGTAGTGGTCCGGATTGAGTTTTGGCATGACCGCAGGAGTACTCTGGTGGTTATCCCACACACCCTGACTGCAACTTTGTAAACCAGTGTGGTGACTCGGCCTGTTGTCCTGCCATTCACGAACAGCATTCCAGGGGCTCTTTTCCAACACTATAACGTTCTCCTACATACGGATATTCCAATATGCTCAACCTAATATGCTCTAAGGAGTGCCGACTTGTTGCCTTGACCTGATCGATTACCAGATCTGTCTCCAATCGAGTACATACGGAACATCATGTGACGACAGCTCCAGCGTCACCCACAACCAGCCTTAAGATCCCTGTCCTAACGAAACTAGTGCACCACACATGCAACTCCATCCCACAATCTGGCATCCGGCACCTGTACAACACAAAGCATACACAATTGCATGCGTTCATTCAATATCCCGGCGGTTACACAGGCTATTCATGTGCCGACATTTCACATTTGTTGTGGCTGATACCGCACTTACATTAATCTTTGATCTTGCAGTGTTAAACACTTAAATGTATTGGTTGGTTGTTTGTGGGAAGAGACCAGACAGCGAGTTCATCGGTCTCATCGGATTAGGGAAGGAAGTCGGCCGTGCCCTTTCAGAGGAACCACCCCGGCATTTGCCTGGAACGATTTAGGGAAATCACGGAAAACCTAAATCAGGATGGCCGGACGCGGGATTGAACCGTCGTCCTCCCGAATGCGAGTCCAGTGTGCTAACCACTGCGCCACCTCGCTCGGTCTTAAATGTATTACCTAGACAAATATATTCCAGAAATGTCATTACTCTACATTAAATATTTTTTTGGTGTCGTGATTTTTTCCCGTCAGTGTACAAAGTACAAAATAGAAGAAGGAAAGGAATGTAATTTACTCCAGAATGAGATGAAATGTCATTACTCTACATTAAATATTTTTTTGGTGTCGTGATTTTTTCCCGTCAGTGTACAAAGTACAAAATAGAAGAAGGAAAGGAATGTAATTTACTCCAGAATGAGATTTTCACTCCGCAGCGGAGTGTGCGCTGATATGAAACTTCCTGGCAGATTAAAACTGTGTGCCCGACCGAGAGTCGAACTCGGGACCTTTGCCTTTCGCGGGAAAGTGCTCTACCATCTGAGCTACCGAAGCACGACTCACGCCAGCTACTCACAGCTTTAATTCTGCCAGTATCTCGTCTCCTACCTTCCAAACTCAGGAGAGCTTCTGTAAAGTTTGGATGGTAGGAGACGAGATACTGGCAGAAGTAAGGCTGTGAGTACCGGGTGTGAGTCGTGCTTCGGTAGCTCAGATGGTAGAGCACTTGCCCGCGAAAGGCAAAGGTCCCGAGTTGGAGTCTCGGTCGGGGACACAGTTTTAATCTGCCAGGAAGTTTCAATGTAATTTACTCCTTATGACCATATTCGACTGTCACCAGTTCCTTGTAACTTCTAACTTTCGAACACAATACTTAACAGTAACCTGTTGTTAAAGAGAAGTAAATACGAATATACATTGCGAAGAGGTAGATAAATGTGAAATATATAGGTTAGAACGTAATGCTCGCTTCTTACATGGTCTGTCACTAAGGCCATAATATTCTCTGAGTATATTTTGACACTTTTATAGTACTTCATACGTTATGTAAGCACGTTAGGCCGTACTAGCGCCGCGCGGAGAGGCCGTGCGCTTTGAGACGCCCTGTCACGGATTGCGTGGCCCCTCCCGCCGGAGGTTCGAGCCCTGCCTCGGGCACGGGTGTGTGTGTGTTGTCCTTAGCATAAGTTACTTTAGGTAGTGGGTACGTATAGGGACCGAAGATCTTAGCAGTTTGGTCCCTTAGGAATTCACATACATTTGAACATTTTTGCTGTAGTAGCACTAGATCAATTACAATTCAAGGCGACAGTGACAAATATATTTTTCGTTTAAGGAAGTATATTCATTTAGAAATGTCAGGTTTTACGACGGGAAGACATAAAGGACTATCGCAGTGGTCACGATTATTATCTATGACAGTACTGCAAAGGCCAAATTATCCTATTAATAAGTACTTTAAAACAAATAAAAAGCTGTTAATAACAAGATAGTACGAAAAGAAACTCACTTTCTCGTCATTAATAATTTCGTGATGTATAGGTATGAAGTGCGGCATTGGTTTCTTTCTCGTTACAAGCAAAACGATTTTTAAATCGGAGTTTTAAGTGCCTATTTGGTAGAGCACTACAAAATTAGTCCGCCTTGAAGGAACACTGAAAACACGAGGAATGATCACTACTGCAGCAACGACAGCGCTGACTGTCGCCGCTGTGCAGGTGCGAGTTGCTCAGTCGCCGCTGGAGTACTGTTTGTTGTTTTTCGTGTTTCACAGTCCCTGTAAATACATGTCGGTAAAACGAATATCGCTCTTGACTCATATGCTAGCGCTCCATCGAATGGAGACGTGCCGGCCGCGGTGGTCTCGCGGTTCTAGGCGCGCAGTCCGGAACCGTGCAACTGCTACGGTCGCAGGTTCGAATCCTGCCTCGGGCATGGATGTGTGTGATGTCCTTAGGTTATTTAGGTTTAAGTAGTTCTAAGTTCTAGGGGACTAATGACCACAGCAGTTGAGTCCCATAGTGCTCAGAGCCATTTGAACCACTTGAAAGGACACGTAAAATTCCGATTTAAAAATCATTTTGTTTGAAACTGGAAACAAACCGATGCATTCCGTCGATTCTGGGCGTCGTATTAGAAACGCGACGAGCAGAATTTGTTTGGGCTCACACCAACTACACACTCTAAACAAGGAATTCGAAATACGTGCCGAAACACCAGAGAAAATGCGCCTGACAACTCTTAGGAGAGAAACCGTATGTAAGTAGTCCTTTAATCGTGTGCGGTACAATTTTTCTCGATTTCGAAAAGGATGTATCGGTCTCGTGCTTGTCCTAGGTATTTGAAATAGGACGTACCTTTCGTCTTCGAAGGCTGTCCCCTAAACTACAGGTCGGACAGGGAAATAATATTTCAAAAGGCACATTTTCAAAACATGAAAAGATGAGCTAAGTGGGTACGAGCAAAACCTCCTGCAGTCTCCTCACACGGAAAGAATGCAGTAGTTCATGCTGAACATCTCGCTTTTCTGTATTATAACGGGATAACACAATAAATACTCATATATAACCGTTGTACTGTTTATTGACATAGCGCTGATACAATAATTTTGTTACCTGGTTTCACCTTGTAGATGAACAGTTTACGGTAAATTATATAAATTGATGGTGGTTATACGAATGTCCAGGAAGTGCAAGTGAAATGCAGAATTCTGGCGGAAATCACAAGTACGTTGACATACTAAGCCTAGTGAACGTTGAAGTCCAAGCTCCAGTATAGCACTCGAATTCTAGAAGTCCAGAACGCAGCCGAATCAACGTGATGCAGCAGGTCCACAGCAGCGTAGCACTTCCGAGTTGTGGAGTAGAAACAAAGCACGATGAGAACTGGCTTGGAGGCATCAGTATCGGCGTTAAGTAAGGCTCCTTAGTTAATGTAGCCGGCGGCTAGGGTCAGTGTATGTTCTGGGAGGCCAAACGCTGAGTGATAATGGGTGGCCGATCGCTGGGTTGTGGAGCGCGCGAGAGAAGGCGGCCTGCGATGTCAGCAGCGGGCCGCGCACGCAGAGAGCGGCCAGCGACGCGATTGTCGGCCGCGCGTAATGGAGCGCGCAGCTGCTGGGTGCGGGGTGCGCAGATTTAGTGGCGGTGCATAACACATACTGTTTCTATAGTTATGAAGGAAATCTCTTCCAAAACCTGTCGCCTATTCGATATATTTACACCAGCGCTTATTCTGAAATAAGGAGGAACAGCCTTGTAAACAGCACTCGAAAAAGCTTCTTCGTCGGTGAATGATGCAACCAGCCACAAATACTCTTTGAATGTTTTATTTTAGTGCCGTAACCGGTTTCGGGCTACCATGCCCATCTCGAGATGCCTAATGCTTTTCGTTACATAGATGTTTTGGTCAACAGCATGTCGTCTGCTCCACACTGCACAAGAATAATTCAGTACTTAGCGCCACTTCAGTAGTTGTTCATTATATATAGGTTTATTTATTGTGGTGTCACCGCCAGACACCACACTTGCTAGGTGGTAGCCTTTAAATCGGCCGCGGTCCGTTAGTATGCGTCGGACCCGCGTGTCGCCAATATCAGCGATTGCAGACCGAGCGCCGCCACACGGCAGGTCTAGTCTAGAGAGACTCCCTAGCACTCGCCCCATTTGTACTGCCGACTTTGCTAGCGATGGTTCACTGACTACATTCTCATTTGCAGAGACGACAGCTTAGCATAGCCTTCAGCTACGTCATTTGCTATGACCTAGCAAGGCGCCATATTCAGTTACTACGGATGTATTCTGAACAGATAATATTGTGAATCATGTACCGTCAAGAGTGACGTTCATCATTAATGGATTAAAGTTAAGTATCAAACTAATTACGTTCGCTTTCTGAATTCAAATTCCTTGTTATGTTCCAGACCTCACGTCAGTGTAGTTCTTCCCTCCTCACGCCAGCCTACGTGAGCTAAAACGCTTGCATTTCGGCCTCCACTAGTAACACGCTGTTGGCTCTTCTGCCAACACAAGATATATATATATATATATATATATATATATATATATATATATATATATATATATATATATATATATATATATAATTTTAAAATCGCTCCACAGGCGAATATTCCCCTATGACTTTCATCTATGTATATATACAGCGTGGTCCACTGATAGTGATCGGACCAAATATCTCACGAAATAAGCATCAAATGAAAAACTACAAAGAACGAAACTCGTCTAGCTTGAAGGGGGAAACCAGATGGCGCTATGGTTGGCCCGCTAGATGGCGCTGCCATAGGTCAAACGGATACCAACTGCGTTTTTTAAATAGGAACCCCCATTTTTAATTACATATTAGTGTAGTACGTAAGTAAATATGAATGTTCTATTTAAACCACGTTTTTCGCTTTGTGATAGATGGCGCTGTAATAGTCACAAACGCATAAGTACGTGGTGTCACGTAACATTCCGCCAGTGCGGACGGTATTTGCTTCGTGATACATTACCCGTGTTAAAATGGATCGTTTACAAATTTACCAGGTTCGAATCCTGCCTCGGGCATGGATGTGTGTGATGTCTTTAGGTTAGTCAGGTCTACGTAGTTCTCAGTCTAGGGGACTGATGACCTCCAATGTTAAGTCCCATAGTGCTTAGAGCAAATTTGAACCAAGTTCAGTATTATTTTCCTCACCATTAGAGTTTGCCAAAGCTGTGGGAAGCGAACTCCGGCTTTCATTTATTACCGTGAGGCGATACGAAAATGTACTATTTGCTGAACTCGGAATTCTATTATAAACTGACCCAAGCGATTCTTGTGCGCTTAATGACTTCTGACGATGCAATACAGGACTCTGTTGAAGAACGCATTGGATGAGGTCGCTTGCCTCACGGAAAGTAGTGATGGATGTGTAAGTTATTAACAACAAGTTAACCGCACCAAAATTTTTGACTAGGTTGCAGGATAGGAGTGGTGTGTCAATGTAGACAGTCTGAAGTATCAGAAAAGATAATCAGATTTATTCCATCTGAGAATTTACGTATTCTCATAAATCGCCTTAACGAGGTGATACCTCTTGAATGTGGACAGATTAACAACTTAGTAAGGAGAAAGGAGTATAACACGAATCGACAACCATAAAGCCTAGCGATGCAGATTCGCACTTCCCCTTAACTGAATGAGAGCACAAGGCTCTAGTTATAGCTCACGTACTTTACAAATGTAACTAATCACAGAAATAATGCGAGAATGTGCTGCGATGTGCAATAGGTCAATGGCCGTCCGTTTAGCTTCTGTGAACTGTGAGGCTGACCGTGCTACAGCCGAAACTGTGTGTATTACTTGTATTGTTCATCTGCTCCACGACATGGTCCCCAGCCGCCTGTTCTCGTCGTGCCAAACACTAAATCTGCCGCTATATTGGCAGATTGCATGGTTTGTTCCACTTGTGCCTGTTGGACGCGGCTGGTCGTACTGTGCGAATCGAGACTACTCGGGGACAGGGAGAGTACAGTGCCACTAGCACGGCCTCTCACGTGGGGCAGTGAGGGCGCGCTGGCCGGTGGTCCTTCTCACGTGTTTGCGTCTGCCTGTGCGGCGCCACTGCGGTCGAGCGGCTTTTGGAAAGCAGGCAAACTGTTGTGCAATGGGACCGTGTTGCCGGAGCGTACATTTCCTGTTGTCATCGCATGCTAAATGGTTTTAATCCTTTGATCAACTTTGTCGAATTTATTTGCGTTTTCTTTCCCAAAAGTGGTGACCTGTTAAGACCACATTTCTAATTTTTCATCCACTTTTTGGAGATGGGTAGCGTATTGATCAAATATTTGTTTACGTGGGATAAATTCGTTCACAGCTGGCTGCCATGCTTTTGTGGCAGTCCAGACAAAATGTTGTGCTCGTTATGCTGCTACCAGTGATGTTTTCTTAGTCAGTGTAGCAACCGATCATGCCAAACTGGCGTCTCTTTTGGCAGATATAGCCGTTTGTTTGACGTCTGCAAGCAGTGAATCTACCTTAGTAGTTATCGCCACGCGGTTGTCTTCATTTTGTTGACGAACTCCTCTTTAATATCACTCAACTCAGCTACAAGTTTTTGGTTTGCTGCTTTGTTGTTGTTCTTGTTGTTGTTGTGGTCTTCAGTCCAGAGACTGGTTTGATACAGCTCTCCATGTTACGCTATCCTCTGTAAGCTTCTTCATCTGCGAGTAATTACTGCAAGCTACAAACTAAGTCTGCTTAGGGTATTCATTTCTTGTTCTCCCTCTACGACTTTTATCCTCCGCGCTTCCCTCCAGTACTAAACTGGTGAGGCCTTGATGCCTCAGAACCTGTCCTACCAACCAATCTCTTCTTCTAGTAAAGTTGTGTCACAAATTCCTCTTCTCTTCAATTCTATTCACTACCTCCTTATGACTGAACTTCAGCATTCTTCTGTAGCACCACATTTCCAAAGCTTCTATTCTCTTGTTCTCTAAATTGTTTATCGTCCAAGTTTCACATCCATATGCAGGGTGTTTAAAAAATGACCAGTATATTTGAAACGGCAATAAAAACTAAACGAGCAGCGATAGAAATACACCGTTTGTTGCAATATGCTTGGGACAACAGTACATTTTCAGGCGGACAAACTTTCGAAATTACAGTAGTTACAATTTTCAACAACAGATGCCGCTGCAAGTGATGTGAAAGATATAGAAGACAACGCAGTCTGTGGGTGCGCCATTCTGTACGTCGTCTTTCTGCTGTAAGAGTGTGCTGTTCACAACGTGCAAGTGTGCTGTGGATAACATGGTTTATTCCTTAGAACAGAGGATTTTTCTGGTGTTGGAATTCCACCGCCTAGAACACAGTGTTGTTGCAACAAGACGAAGTTTTCAATGGAGGTTTAATGTAACCAAAGGACCGAAAAGCGATACAATAAAGGATCTGTTCGAAAAATTTAAACGGACTGGGAACGTGATGGATGAACGTGCTGGAAAGGTAGGGCGACCGCGTACGGCAACCACAGAGGGCAATGCGCAGCTAGTGCAGCAGGTGATCCAACAGCGGCCTCGGGTTTCTGTTCGCCGTGTTGCAGCTGCGGTCCAAATGACGCCAACGTCCACGTATCGTCTCATGCGCCAAAGTTTACACCTCTATCCATACAAAATTCAAATGCGGCAACCCCTCAGCGCCGCTACCATTGCTGCACGAGAGACATTCGCTAAAGATATAGTGCACAGGATTGATGACGGCGATACGCATGTGGCCAGCATTTGGTTTACTGTCGAAGCTTATTTTTATCTGGACGGCTTCGTCAATAAACAGAACTGGCGCATATGGGGAACCGAAAAGCCCCTGTTGCAGTCCCATCGTCCCTGCATCCTCAAAAAGTACTGGTCTGGGCCGCCATTTCTTCCAAAGGAATCATTGGCCCATTTTTCAGATCCGAAACGATTAGGGCATCCCGCTATCTGGACATTCTTCGTGAATTTGTGGCGGTACAAACTGCCTTAGAGGACACTGCAAACACCTCGTGGTTTATGCAAGATGATGCCCGTCCACATCGCAGGGCCGACGTCTTTAATTTCCTGAATGAATATTTCGATGATCGTGTGATTGCTTTGGGCTATCCGAAACATACAGGAGGTGGCGTGGATTAGCCTCCCTATTCGCCAGACATGAACCCCTGTGACTTCTTTCTGTGGGGACACTTGAAAGACCAGGTGTACCGCCAGAATCCAGAAACAATTGAAGCAGTACATCTCATTTGCATGTGAAGCCTTTCCGCCAGACACGTTGTCAAAGGTTTCGGGTAATTTCATTCAGAGACTATGCCATATTATTGATACGCATGGTGGATATGTGCAAAATATCGTACTATAGAGTTTCCCAGACTGCAGCGCCATCTGTTGTTGACAATTGTAACTACTGTAATTTCGAAAGTTTGTCTGCCTGAAAATGTACTGTTGTCCCAAGCATATTGCAACAAACGGTGTATTTCTATCGGTGCTCGTTTAGTTTGTATTGCCGTTTCAAATATACCGGTCATTTTTGAAACACCCTGTATGTCTACACTCCATACAAATACTTTCAGAAAAGACTTCCTGACACTTAAATACACTCCTGGAAATTGAAATAAGAACACCGTGAATTCATTGTCCCAGGAAGGGGAAACTTTATTGACACATTCCTGGGGTCAGATACATCACATGATCACACTGACAGAACCACAGGCACATCGACACAGGCAACAGAGCATGCACAATGTCGGCACTAGTACAGTGTATATCCACCTTTCGCAGCAATGCAGGCTGCTATTCTCTCATGGAGACGATCGTAGTGATGCTGGATGTAATTCTGTGGAACGGCTTGCCATGCCATTTCCACCTGGCGCCTCAGTTGGACCAGCGTTCGTGCTGGACGTGCAGACCGCGTGAGACGACGCTTCATCCAGTCCCAAACATGCTCAATGGGGGACAGATCCGGAGATCTTGCTGGCCAGGGTAGTTGACTTACACCTTCTAGAGCACGTTGGGTGGCACGGGATACATGCGAACGTGCATTGTCCTGTTGGAACAGCAAGTTCCCTTGCCGGTCTAGGAATGGTAGACCGATGGGTTCGATGACGGTTTGGATGTACCGTGCACTATTCAGTGTCCCCTCGACAATCACTAGAGGTGTACGGCCAGTGTAGGAGATCGCTCCCCACACCATGATGCCGGGTGTTGGCCCTGTGTGCCTCGGTCGTATGCAGTCCTGATTGTGGCGCTCACCTGCACGGCGCCAAACACGCATACGACCATAATTGGCACCAAGGCAGAAGCGACTCTCATCGCTGAAGACGACACGTCTACATTCGTCCCTCCATTCACGCCTGTCGCGACACCACTGGAGGCGGGCTGCACGATGTTGGGGCGTGAGCGGAAGACGGCCTAACGGTGTGCGGGACCGTAGCCCAGCTTCATGGAGACGGTTGCGAATGGTCCTCGCCGATACCCCAGGAGCAACAGTATCCCTAATTTGCTGGGAAGTGGCGGTGCGGTCACCTACGGCACTGCGTAGGATCCTACGGTCTTGGAGTGCATCCGTGGGTCGCTTCGGTCCGGTCCCAGGTCGACGGGCACGTGCACCTTCCGCCGACCACTGGCGACAACATCGATGTACTGTGGAGACCTCACGCCCCACGTGTTGAGCAATTCGGCGGTACGTCCACCCGGCCTCCCGCATGCCCACTATATGCCCTCGCTCAAAGTCCGTCAACTGCACATACGGTTCACATCCACGCTGTCGCGGCATGCTACCAGTGTTAAAGACTGCGATGGAGCTCCGTATGCCACGGCAAACTGGCTGACACTGACGGCGGCGGTGCCCAAATGCTGCGCAGCTAGCGCCATTCGACGGCCAACACCGCGGTTCCTGGTGTGTCCGCTGTGCCGTGCGTGTGATCATTGCTTGTACAGCCCTCTCGCAGTGTCCGGAGCAAGTATGGTGGGTCTGACACACCGGTGTCAATGTGTTCGTTTTTCCATTTCCAGGAGTGTATATACAACAATAACAAATTTCTCTTCTTCGGAAACACTTTCCTTGCCATCGCCAGTCTACATTTTATATCCTCTCTTCTTTGGTCATCATCAGTTATTTTGCTACCCAAATGCCAAAACTCCTTTACTACTTTAACTGTCTCATTACCTAATCTGATTCCCAGAGCTTCGCCTGATTTAATTCGAGTACATTCAATAATCCTCGGTTTGATTTTGCTGATGTTCATCTTATAGTCTCCCTTGAACTGTCCATTCCGTTCAGCTGCTCTTCTTTGTCCTTTGCTGTCTCACACAGAATTACAATGTGATATGACAGAGCGCTGAAAGACCCAAGTCGAAACAAGGCCGAGGGAGTGGACAACTTTCCATTAGAACTACTGACAGCCTTGAGAGAGCCAGTCCCGAGAAAACTTTACTATCTGGTGAGCAAGATGTATGAGACCGCCGAAATACCGTCACACTTCAAGAAGTATATAATAATTCCAATCCCAAAGAAAACAGGTTTTGACAGATGCAAAAATTACAGAATTATCAGTTTAATAAGTCACGGCTGCAAAATAATGACTCGAGCTCTTCACAGACGAATGGAAAAACTAGTAGAAGCCGACCTCGGGGAAGATCAGTTTGGATTCCGTAGAAATGTTGGAACACGTGAGGCAATACTGACACTACGACTTATCTTAGAAGCAAGATTAAGGGAAGGCAAACCTACGTTTCTAGCATTTGTAGACTTAGAGAAAGCTTGTGACAATGTTGACTGGAATACTCTCTTTCAAATTATGAAAGTGGGAGGGGTAAAATACAGGGAGCGAAAAGCTATTTACAATTTGTACAGAAACCAGATGGCAGTTATAAGTGTCGAGGGACACGAAAGGGAAGCAGTGGTCGGGAAGGGAGTGAGACAGGGTTGCAGCCTCTTCCTGAGGTTATTCAATCTCTATATTGAGCAAGCAGTGAAGGATACAAAAGAAAAATTCGGAGCAGGTATTAAAATCCATGGAGAAGAAATAAAAACTTTCAGGTTCGCCGATGACATTGTTATTCTGTCAGAGACAGCAAAGGACTTGGAAGAGCTGTTGAACGGAATGGATAGTGTCTTGAAAGGATGATATAAGACGAACATCAACAAAAGCAAAACGAAGATAATGGAATGTAGTCGAATTAAGTCGGGTGATGCTGACGGAATTAAATTAGGAAATGAGACACTTAAAGTAGTAAAGGAGTTTTTCTATTTGGGGAGCAAAATAACTGATGATGGTCGAAGTAGAGAGGATATAAAATGTAGACTGGCAATGGGAAGGAAAGGGTTTCTGTAGAAGAGAAATTTGTTAACATCGAGTATAGATTTAAGTGTGAGGAAGTCGTTTCTGAAAGTATTTGTATGGAGTGTAGCCATGTATGGAAGTGAAACATGGACGATAAATAGTTTAGACAAGAAGAGAATAGAATCTTTCGAAACGTGGTGCTACAGAAGAGTGCTGAAGATTAGATGGGTAGATGACATAACTAATGAAGAGGAATTGGGGAGAAGAGGAGTTTGTGGCATAACTTGACTAGAAGAAGGGATCGGTTGGTAGGACATGTTCTGAGGCATCAAGGGATCACCAATTTAGTATTGGAGGGCAGCGTGGAAGGTAAAAATTGTAGAGAGAGACCAAGGAATAAATACACTAAGCAGATTCAGACGGATGTAGGTTGCAGTAGGTACTGGGAGATGAAGAAGCTTGCACTGTATAGAGTAGGATGGAGAACTGCGTCAAACCAGTCTTATGACTGAAGACGACAACAACAACAACATGCAAACCTCTAGGATTTTATTTCTGCTCCCTGGATTTTAATTCCTACTCTAAATCTTTCTTTTGTTTTCTTTACTGCACAGATTGAATAACACTGGGTATACGCTACAACCTTTGCGTTCTGGTTTCTGTACAAATTATAAATAGCCTTTCGTTCTCTGTATTTTACGCCTGCCACCTTCAGAATTTGAAAGAGAGTATTCCAGTCAACATTGTGAAACGTTTTCTCTAAGTCTACAAATGCTATAAACATAGATTTGCTTTTCCTTAACCTAGCTTCTAAGATAAGTTGTAGGGTTAATATTGCCTCGTGTGTTCCTACATTTCTACGGAATCCAAACTGATCTTCCCCGAGGTCGTCTTTTACCAGTTTTTCCATTCGTCTGTCGCTTTACTTTCTGGTAATACTGCTTCCATTGCTGTTCTCGTTTTTCCTCTAGCTGCTTCATGAAACTCAATGAAACCGTAACACCGTGTCGCGTCGGTCATTATGCAAGCATGGCGACTTGACCCTTGATTCCAGTACACTGTAAGCGTGAAACCTGCTTTGGGGACGTATATGGGCAAAATCATGTATGTAATTGTCAGTTACTGGACTTAAAATATGCGCTCAGTTCAGATTATCATACGGACTGTCGTGTTGTTGAATGTGTTTGCCGAAGTTTGGAGAGTCACGTAACCGTGAATGATCTTCACGAGAAACTGTGACCGCTTTAGGCCTACTCTGAGTGACTCGGCTGTCTGGCTGTTCCGAGCGCAGATTCGTAGTCGGCAAGTGCGGATCACTCCTCGTCAGTAAATTCGATATCGTCGTTTACGAACTCTTCGTCCTGTGTGTCTCGTCATTCCACGGTGTCTATCACATTTGTTGGATTGCGCTGTCAGAGGAGTCTAGCGCGGCTGCTCCTCAGCATTTAGAACTGGCTAGCGCTACAAGATGTGTGCGGCGCGTACCACTGGTACTGACTGTATTCAGTAAGAAAAAACCCAATACAACTTAGATATGCTGATGCAGCGCCGTCGTGCGAGAGCATGTTTGCACTGACGTGACGCAGAAGCCACGAGAACAGAACTATTACCACAGAAGGTAATACCTGTTGAAGTGTAAACACATCAGATTTCGAAATTTACGCAAGCAGTTAAGGTGACGCTGGTCTTCGATCAGCCAGTTATGAGAAAATACCTATGTGCTCAGTGAGAGAGGCAGAGAAAAAATTCTATTTCAAAATATTGAAAAATGAAGAAATGTGAATATCTTGTTTCTGTATCATGAGATGTCAGGTCATGTATTTAAAAGCAAGGTTCCCAACTATGAGAAACGATCACTGAGTTTCCTTTGCTACCGTGAGGCGACTTGGAAATGAACTATTTTCTGAACGCGAAATTCTATTATAAATTCTACCAATGCGATTCTTGTGCGCTTAATGACATCTGACTATGCAATTCGGGCCCCTGTTCAAGAACCGATTGGGTGAGGATGTAAATTATTAACATCAAGTTATACCAACAAAAAACTTTTGAGTAAGTTGTTGGTGTGTCAGTTTACGTAGTCTAAAAATATTGGGAAACATAATCAGATGTATTCCATCTCAGAATTTACACATGCTCATAAATCGCATTAACGAGCTGGTGGCTTTTGAATGTGGACAAATCAGTAACTTAATTAGGAGAAAGGAGTATAACCTGAATCTACAGCTACACTCTTGGAAATTGAAATAAGAACACCGTGAATTCATTGTCCCAGGAAGGGGAAACTTTATTGAAACATTCCTGGGGTCAGATACATCACATGATCACACTGACAGAACCACTGGCACATTGACACAGGCAACAGACCATGCACAATGTCGGCACTAGTACAGTGTATATCCACCTTTCGCAGCAATGCAGGCTGCTATTCTCCCATGGAGACGATCGTAGAGATGCTGGATGTAGTCCTGTGGAACGGCTTGCCATGCACTATTCAGTGTCCCCTCGACGATCACCAGAGGTGTACGGCCAGTGTAGGAGATCGCTCCCCACACCATGATGCCGGGTGTTGGGCCCTGTGTGCCTCGGTCGTATGCAGTCCTGATTGTGGCGCTCACCTGCACGGCGCCAAACACGCATACGACCATTGGCACCAAGGCAGAAGCGACTCTCATCGCTGAAGACGACACGTCTCCATTCGTCCCTCCATTCACGCCTGTCGCGACACCACTGGAGGCGGGCTGCACGATGTTGGGGCGTGAGCGGAAGACGGCCTAACGGTGTGCGGGACCGTAGCCCAGCTTCATGGAGACGGTTGCGAATGGTCCTCGCCGATACCCCAGGAGCAACAGTATCCCTAATTTGCTGGGAAGTGGCGGTGCGGTCCCCTACGGCACTGCGTAGGATCCTACGGTCTTGGCGTGCATCCGTGCGTCGCTACGGTCCTGTCCCAGGTTGACGGGCACGTGCACCTTCCGCCGACCACTGGCGATAACATCGATGTACTGTGGAGACCTCACGCCCCACGTGTTGAGAAATTCGGCGGTACGTCCACCCGGCCTCCCGCATGCGCACTATACACCCTCGCTCAAAGTCCGTCAACAGCACATACGGTTCACGTCCACGCTGTCGCGGCATGCTACCAGTGTTAAAGACTGCGATGGAGCTCCGTATGCCACGGCAAACTGGCTGACACTGACGGAGGCGGTGCACAAATGCTGCGCAGCTAGCGGCATTTGACGGCCAACACCGCGGTTCCTGGTGTGTCCGCTGTGCCGTGCGTGTGATCATTGCTTGTACAGCCCTCTCGCAGTGTCCGGAGCAAGTATGGTGGGTCTGACACACCGGTGTCAATGTGTTCTTTTTTCCATTTCCAGGAGTGTATAAAACCTAGCGATGCGGATTGGCATTTCCCCTTAACTGAATGAGAGCACAATATTCTTGGTCACGTACCTAACATTTGTATCTAATCACAGAAATAAAGTGAGAATGTGCTGGGATTTGCAGTTGGTCAATGGCCAGCCATTTAACTTGTAAACTACGGCCGTCGGTACGTGTATTACCTATTGTGCTCTGCTCCACTCAGACGTCCCCAGCCGGCTGTTCTCGTCGCGTTGTTATGCCGATCAGGAGTGATGTCTCTTTAGCCCCAGCGGCGCGCGGACGCGACCAATCCCGTCAAATTAACCGGAGTTCCGGATAAGGTACACAGCTACTCCGCAATCGCCCTGCATCGCTCGCGTATCGGGTGGACGCTGAAAAGCAAGTATCTCATTCCTACCTAAAACGTAGTGCAGCGTGCTGCTCCGATGGTGTGGTTGACCAGTCGCAACATTTTAACAAGTTTTCCACCGTGAGTGAGTGGGAAACACCGCTTACGTCACGTCGATGTGGCCAATCGTGGTCTCCTGCCGCTCGTCCGAACAACTTTCCAGATGCTTGCTTGGCGCCAGCGTCCAAACGGGCACATTCTGCTCTTGTGTCCCACGCTCAAAAAACGTGCAGTGGGGGGACTCGCGGAAGTACAGTCCTAGCTGGCAATGTCGCCCGCGACACATTTGTGAGCCAAGGGGAAACAGCGTCTCCCTGTGTTATTCTCTTTGGGCAGGCATTCTGGTTGCCTTGCAGTGTTCTGCGGGCGGCATCAAAGCCGTGCGGCTGGAGACCACCCTTGTGGTGCCAGGACCTCCTGGGATGCTGCAGGTAGTAAAGTTCGACCTTCGGCATAACGCGCTGCTGGCTTCCAGCCACTGCCACCCTGAGTGCGACCCTGCACGAAACTCTATAGGCAATGCAATGCAGCACTTCCCCATTGCTCACTCCTCAGCCATTTCTGTTAGCAGAGCGCGATGAACTGCAAATTTGTTCACACCCTTTCTTCTGTTTGTCATTACTGCCCTATTTAATTATTCAAAAATGCAAAGCGGCGACTGATGTGGGCGTTTCACTTAGAGTGCATAGCCCATATAGGTTGCCACCTAGCATCTGCACTAAAATGTGTCAAGCTGCCAGCATCTGGGGATGTAAGTAGAACTATAGTTCCATGTATTATAAAAGAGCTTTTATCTAAGCTGTTTTCTGCACATTCTTTCTCAGAAAAGAAGGAGATAATTAAAAATTGGCAGGCAACATCAGAACTTTTGAACCTAGTTCTGTAGGTAATTACTAAACTTTTTTGTCTGGTATTTATGCCAAACATGACTGATTATCCGATAGTGTTGACTAAAATGCGGTGTTTTGTTGGTGATGTCCATAGTTTGGAAACGATAGAAATGCTAATTGAACCGAAATGGAATCTATGCATTTGGGAAAATTAGTGAAGTCAATAACCAAATACAGTCGTCTGTTAATCATCTACGATCGTCTGCAGGTAGGGCCTGTAACTGCCTTTGGGAAAAATAGAATAGACACTGAATTTGATAACCAGCTTAAAAAGGAAATATTTCTATACAATCAAAAGGTAAGACGGGAAAGGGACATCCTTGAAATGCTTCAGCGTGTTTACTGGGAAAACAAGAGCTGACCTTTCCATGACACAATCAAACAACAGCTTCTGTTAGTCAGGAAATTACATGGAATTGCTGAAGTACACTGCAGAATATGATCTTCCTGTATTCAAAGTAATTTCTAATCGAACTGAGAATCATCTAATAGAAGCCATAGGTTCGACTGTTTTATTAGCTTTAAAGTGGGGATTTGGATATCGTTTTGTAGCTGTTGTGGTTAAAGAAACTTCAGATACGGGAATTAAAACACCTTTTTTATTATCCTGCTTTACATGTAGGCAGGAGATATAAAGGAAAGATTCTTGGGATTCTGTGATTTATATAGTGACAAACTAAAGCAAAACTCATCTGACACTTCTCAGCAGAATTCGGATGTGACGTGGTGCGGCGACAGTAGTGGGAAATCTCAGTGGGGCTTACGCATCAATAAAAGTCACATCCTGAAGCTATACTTTTTCACTGTGACGCCCATGTACTAAACCTCGTTTTGTCCGAAGCACCGGCTACAAACCAGAGTTTGAAGCATGTTTTAATTTGTTTAATGGCCTTGCAGCTTTTTCTTTTCAAAATTTCCTAAACGTGCTAAACTTTTTGAAAATTTTTGGAAAGTGGTTTTCCTCACAATTCTCTAACGCGATGGAATTACTCATCATGATCGGTAAACTCTGTACGCACGAACAGAATTAAACTTTGTAATGAATTTCGTGCGGCGCTAGAACATCCTCAAGAAACTGCTCTAGATATTTTTCTTTTGAACGCATTTGTTTCAATTTACCTTCAACGATGTGTTGTACAACGCCCTGCACAAACAAGCAAGTGTTTTTCTGTAATGTGAACAAGGAATCTAAGAAATTCGCCTCCCCATAGTCGCTCTACTTGATGATTGTCAACAAGTTTTCCAGGAGACCTTGTCCAAGTGGGAGAACATCCGAAGAGGAAAAAATATCAACTATAAACTCAAACCCATCTACTGCGAAGTATTTCATCAATTTATAGCCTCTTGGATTTAAGTTTTCAATATTATTCCAAACTGAAATTTTTAAATGTATTGTTACGTGAGAAGTATGAACAACACTATCCATTTCCCCAAAACCAGCTTCCAAAGTCGTTTAGGTGCATATGGAAAGTTCATTGACGACAGTTGATTGAAAAATGTGCTGATTGCACTTTATAGTACTGAAGAGTTTTGAAATAAAACCATGAGGTGCTTGCCAAAGACTCACGGCAGGAAATAGTTATTTTCTATAAAAGTCGTTTCTAGTAATGTAAATTGATTTTAGCTCTAATTATTTCTATATCTATTCTTTCAAAAAACAGTTGTGATTTCAATCTTTAATATTCATTCTTTTAATACACAACATTGCAGGTTAGGAGTCTTATCAAGATGAGTCTGTACCTTGATTTAGTGTTATTTACTTAAAATTCTAATATAAAAAGGATTAATTAATTAATGATATGGTTATAATTATATGTATAATAAGATAATAACTTAATAATATAATAATAGTTCACAATGCTGGCGCTATCTAGTCTCCACACGCGCCATTGCTGTGGAGTACCTTACGCACATATAGATGAGGCATTGATCTGTTTAGAAAAAGACTTCTGTCACTAAACCATTTGTAAGAAGAAAATGATTTCTACAGTTAAGTGTATAAAAGTAAATAGAACAACTCCATTGCATTTCAGGACGGAGTTAAACCGTTTTTTTGCACATAAATCATCTTCAAAAATTTTTTTCGATATTTATCTTTTATGTCACTTTATCAAAACCGAATCATAACTGTACGACTGAGAATTACAAATTTTATCAGCTCCACATTTTAAGCTGTTGTCATCTCCTCCAGTTTCCACGTGACGAAAATACTGAAACTTCATGACAGACCGAAGTTGTGTGGCCGAGCAGGGGCTCGAACCTGGTACCTTTGCGTCACAGGTAAGTGCGCAGACGACTGAGTCATCCAAGCACGACTGCCGCACGACCCCTCCTGGAAGCTTTACTTCCCACAATACCTCACCTCCCACCTTCCAAACTTCACAGGCGTTCTCCTGAACACCGTACAAGGCTAGAACATCTGGAAGAAAAGACGCTGCAGAGACATGGCGTAGCCACAGCCTTCGGATTGTTCCCAGAATCATTATGGTGACGACAGTGTTGTTGTGATAATGTTCAGGTGATATCACTTATTTGAGTAAACTAAAATTAATAGAAGAATCTATTTTACAGGTGTATATACAGTATATTAAAGACGCGGCATACGTGTAAACATTTTGTAGTGGCGCCAGACAGTAAGTGACACACAAAACTATGCATAGCCTCTCTTATTTCATATACGACCTTGTTCCTTCATACATGCTATGGGCCGGCTGTCGTAGCCGAGTGGTTCTAGGCGCTTCAGTTTGGAACCGCGCGACCGCTACGGTCGCAGGTTCGAATCCTGCCTCGGCATGGATGTGTGTGATGTCCTTAAATTAGTTAGGTTTAAGTAATTCTAAGTTCTAGGGGACTGATGACCTCAGATGTTAAATCCCATAGTGCTCATAGCCATTTGAACCATTTGAACATACAATGACCTTAGGCGAGTCCATATTTTAAATAATAATTGGTCAGAAACAATTACACAGAATTAGTAATTTTACATGTTTTGTTGATATGTATGACAACATTGTGGCCATTTAGAGATTACTAAAAATTATTAAAATTAAACGCATTAGTCATTGGCTTTACTCGTGTTTCTAGTGAAACCCATTTAACTTTGAGAGCAAATGTTTGTCTTGTATCACACGTTTGCTTCTTCTTAATGAAACTTCATGTATAGAACAGAAGAAGGTACACAGAAGAAATGATACGAGATTCAGTTTAAAATTTTGTTTGCTGCCTGTCAGACATACTACGAGCGAATGTTTAAACAGATTGTGTCTGCACTGTGATAATGTTTCTGAGAAACTGCCAACTTTGGTAGTAAATAATCTAGGTTTCTTTAAGTATCCTGACTTTGAACCTTAGTGTAACACTTTCGAATTGTAATCATTTATTTACGACCAATTTCTTTGCGGAATTTATATACTGTGAAGGTGTGGTTAGAATACATAACCATCGGCATACACACCTGCAGGAAAGGTGTGTGAGTAATCACCACGTATTTCTTTCAATGCTGCTTTTTTGTAATTACTTCCTCCCTGAGAGCTTGTTTATTTCTGAAAGTCCAGGAAGTTTTCCTCAGAGAGCTATTTTACGTGAAAATGCTCGGATTTGGAGAAAGAATGCTGGTGCATTAGCTTTTGGCTGCCCATGTATAAAAAAGCAGAGTCTGGGTCGTGCAAATTATTGAAATGATGTCTGGAGGAAAGTCGGTAGGTGTGTCTCATTTCCAGGTGGGCGCACAGCGTGCAGGCTGCAGGTGCTCATAAAGAATGGAGAATTCGCAGGTGAGGTGCGTTGTGCCTGCCGCTGCCGGCTGGAAGAAGGAAGAAGCAATCTCAGGGCCGGCCGAGGCGGGATTTGCGAGCCGTGGGTGACGGCTCCCCAGGGCACGAGGGGCAGGGGGGAAGGCGCCAGAGCAACACCTGCCTCCCCTCCCCTCCCCTCCCCACCCCCCAACCCACCGCCTTCTTGCTGCGTCTGCACTGCGCCACCACATTCCGCCGAGGCTGCGCAGTTTCGCGCTGCCTTGCAGCTAACGGCCTGCTGCAAATGATTCAGTTGTTATGAAGAGGTCTGGGTCCATTTCTCGCACAAATTAAAGTATCAATAGTTTTGCGTTTTTCAATTGCAGGCACATGTATTTGTGATGAAAGAGTCATTCTTACGCCAAACAAATCGTTATCAAAATACTTAGTGGAAGAATGTTATGGATGTGGGGCTTGTGATGCGTTCATCTAACATTAGTAATTTTACATAAAATTTTTAAAACTTTGATTATAGCTTACGTTTTGTTTTCCGCCATTAACAACAATTAGGTTTTACCAGTACCGAATTCATGATCCGTTGTAGGCCCAACACTGTAAGAATCGTAGCTTTTATTAGAACTATAATTTTTAAGGAGCCAAGATGTAGCATTGCATCAAGCTACTGCTGGTTGGTAAGGGCTCTGTGGCGACACGAGCCACAATACAATGTACGCAAAAGGACTGCGAGTCAGGTTAGCCATACTTATTGGAAAACTGCACCCTGTCACAGTGACAACCCTAGTGTGTAGGCCGATGCCAGAATACTAGGGCGAGACTCACTTGGGCAAGAGTCTTGTTGTGCACTATGTGGCCAGTTGTGGGGGTTTAGTGTAGTAAATGTGCATCAGAGCTCTATAAATAGTAGTGGACTTTGGGGCAGAGGCATTCAGAGTCCAGCAGCACCACCATGGCGCCAGGTTCACAATGGACAACCAGAGGACTGGGCACATCCAGCTGCAGCTGTAGGTTGTAGACTGGCTCAGGCCAGCCACCACCAGCACTAAGCCTCCTTGCGAGACTTAGTGCCACAGTGTCACTATCCTGTCAATTGCACGTGCCACCATCTGACTGCTTCCAGGGGACAGCGAGTCACATCCCATGCTCAGCAGTCTTCCTTTGTCTCCGTGGTGGATGTTGCTGGTCCTGAGTCACGTAAGTATGAGTGCCCACCACTGCAACACATTGTTGCAGCACAACACAGAGCAACACTCACGTCAACGCCACGGTCCACTGAAAGGCCATCGGGCTTCAGCCTGACATCAGCACTATCCGATGCTGATGCACTTCCTTCTTGTCTGGGTTGAAGCTCCTGCCTGTGAGTCTTCATTGGCCTGGATCACTGGAGTCGGTTGTGTCCATCTCACTCTACTGATAATGTAATGTATCTCTTAATAAAGTATTGCTTCTTGGTCATCAGTATATCTACTGGACCTCACTGGTCAACAACAACATCATTCGTCCCTAAAGAATGCTGCCAGTACTCATCAGTAGTGTCAGGGGTGAAGGGAAGCGACCAGTGGAGCATGTACCACCGTAAATACATCTAATCTGCAGCCTACAATATCTTCATTGCGAAATGAGTGATACAATTGTTTTTTGTCTGGTGATTACCATGGCGCCAAGAACTACATTTGTGTGACTTGAAGACCCTCTCACTTTAAAAGTTATTCTGGGGATGAATGGTTAAAGCCTATATGGTCCACACAGTGCAATTTACTTGGGCATTCTGCCTCTTGTGCTGAATATGTTTTTTTTTTACTTGCCTAGCCATGTGGCGTAACAGTAGTGGAATCCTAGGCAATGCAGAGAGTGCATATGGCTCATAAGTACACATAAGGAATAAGTGTGTTAATATAAGTAGGTAGGAAGTTTTCTGTCTGTGTTATTGTTAAACTGTTGTGGATGAGCCCATAAAATGAGTAAAAATAATGACAAAAACCATAGACATAAGTTGTCATCCGTGACAAAGCTATGGAATCATTCGTTAATCAAGTGACTCAGCTGAGGGTAGAGAAAATTGAAGTATCCTCAGTATGATGAAAGAGGCTTTATAATAAAAAGTATTTATTATCAACTTACAAAGCACACTCCAAATACAAATTCCAAAAACCGAGGGCCGCTCCATACAAAATTGCAAACAACCTGAGTGAAAGTGGCCCAGCCTGCCACGCACAGAATTCCTGTCTAGAAAGAGTTCACAATTAAGCTCCTGAACCAAGAGTGTGGATGCAGACTGGTGGGCTGGAGGTGACTGACACAACAAATAGATATGTACAATTGTTCCACTAATATAGAATAGTCTGTATCTTCCAGATGAGAGTTTGGAAAAAACTAACAACACAAACGATTTTTTTTTTGCAGGATGGCGTCGAGTATAGATACGTTTTATGTCGGCTCTAGAAATAAATATCAAAACACAGTATGAAAGTGCTTAATGTGCAACAAATACGACGTTATGAAAATGCATGTGTTTCGTGTTACATTATTACAAAAATCGGTGAAAAACGTAATGGGGCACCAAAGAAACATCAAAGTGATATAGTGTGTACACCATCAACATCGTACTATGAAGAACCAAGCAGTGACTCGACTACTGATCACGGCTACTGCGAAAAACGCGCACCAAAAGGTATGATGTGCACAAAATGTAAAAATGTGTATCATTTTAATTGTGCGAAAGTGAATCCAAAACAAAAAAATTGGTTATGCTCACGTTGTGATAAAGAAAAAAACTTACCAAAAGGGACTGTACACGTGAAATTATTAAATTTCTAATAAAAGAAATACGTGATTTAAATCACAAATGGGTCGAGTGCAAACTAAAAAAAGAACAGGAAGTAGACACAAAAGCGGCAATAAATACGATTTCTCATTATCGTTGCAGAAAGTGTAAGAAAACGGTAAGAAGTGGTATTCTGTGCACTGAGTGTGATGCCTTATTTCACTTTCGAGGTGGCAAGGTGCATCCCTGATTAATAGAGGACAGGAAATGCACAAAAGAATGGAGATGTGATTCTTGCAGGCATAAAACGGTAATAAACAACAGTGAAAATGCAATGTGTGAACTAACAAAACCTAATAACAGTGATCTCACGTAAAGAATACCAAGCAGATTATCGTTTCAGATACAAATAAACGAGACGATTCAGATTGGAGAACTGTTTTGAAAGGTGGCAGTGGAAAAGCTGTGGCCCAGAAAAACAAAATGGATACTCTGTCAATAAACAATTCTTTTGAGCCATTGTCAGATTTACAAGAAGCAGAAGAATCTTACATGGTGTGCCCACTGTTTAACAGCCAACCTAGGTCTGACCTGTGCAATAACAAAAAGTACATATATGTATATATGCAGACAGCCATGGAAGAAATATTGCTGGAGTGATGAGAGAAAATTATCTACAAGACATCACTAGTGCAATTAAGCCAAATGTCCCTATCTAGGAAGTGGCAGCAAGAAACGCTGAAATGGATTCTGAATGTGTTGCAGTGTTCCTGGCTGGCACAAACGATGTGGCTAGGAATGAAACAAGAAGACTTCAGCTTTCCCTTAACGAAACATTACATCGTTTAAGAAACACAAATATCCTAGTTTTCTCAGTGCCTCACCGCCGTGATCTACCCATGTGGTCCTGCGTCAATTTAGAAGTAAGAAAAGCAAATCAAATTATGTTTAATATTTGTAGTAAATACACAAATCTATTGTTTGTGGACATCAGCAGATTTCATACATTACATGGACTTCACCTGAACAGTCTTGGTAAAAAATATGTAAGTGAAAGAATTCTTGAATTTTCCAAAAAAGTAGTGTTAGACTTTGGCATTAAATTAAGTGAGAGTAGTTCTACATCAATCCAATATAGTAAAATGAAAGCAGGTTTAAAAAACTAGGGAAAAATGAGTCACTGACGAAGCCTAGTCCAGACCAGGCTTGGTCACTTCCTGTTGACCAGGGCTTAACCCATACTAAAAACAGCAAATAAATAGTTCAGCAGGCAGTGTCTCCAAATCTAATAACATTATACCTAACTATACTGCTAAGATTATGTTTCTTAACATACAGGGCTTATTAGATAAAACAGATGCACTGCATGTTCTCATCGAGGAAAAGCAAATAGAAGTCCTTGGTTTAGCTGAACATTGGATGAACCCTGATGGCATAAACTTGACAGGCATTCCAGATTTTAAAGTAGCCTCTTACTTTTACCGTAAATATAAGAAACGAGGTGGGTCTGGGATTTTAATTAAGAACCACCTTTTTTTGAACCACTACTTAGTGTAACAAATTTATCTGTGGAGGAAACTTTTGAAATATCTGCCTGTTGCATCGTCACTTATGGAACAGCCTTTATCTGTATTTACAGAAACCCAGTATTGGAAAATAAGAGAGAATTTTTTGAAAGGTTGGACATCTTATTAAACACATTCTTTTTAATGAAAATTAATGTAATTCTAATGCTTGATTTTAATATTAATTTCAACTCCAGTACTTCTGACAACTTGGAAATAAATAACTTAGTTAAAAGTTATGGGATGAATATCATGCTGAAGAATGTCATCACCAGACCTGGTAGTGTAAACATGGGAACTTGTATAGAAAATATGTTACAACTTTTCACTCTTCAAAATACGATACAAATGTGACTGACACTCTTCTTTCTGATCATCATGGAATTATTATTCATGTAAACATGGATGCAATGATTTGTAATGTCACAAAGCCTGCTGTGATTTATAAGACACAATGTACAATTAGTGACTGTAATATATCTGTTTTTCTAAAATGTCTCAGAGTAATTAATAGGTTGTGTGTGTATGGTAACACTGGAGCAGAAAACCAGTTTAACAACTTTCTTGAATTATTCATGTATGGCAGTTATCATTGGCCTGCCACTAAAGAACAAATGTGTTAAAATGAGCAGGGTATCGACTATCAATAAATATAAGTGGTACACAGAGGAACTACGAAAACCTAAAGATCAATGCAACAATTTAACTACCTAGCAAAGAATTCAACTTATCGGCATGCCAAAGTAAGATGTAAGAATGCAAATATCAGTGCAGAATGAGTATTAAGAAAGCTAAATTAGAATATAATTGCAAATTGTTTGCACAAGCTATTAATAAACCAAAAGAAATGTGGAAAATTATTAATGAGAATCTAGCAACAGCTAGTAAAGAATTTGTATCTAGATCCAAAATTAGTGCTCATAGTTTTAATAATTATTTTGTAAACAGTGTACATACTATAGTTATTAAGATACCTGATAGTAAACATGAACCTACCTACTATTTGGATGTTGCCTATAAAAACCAAAATGCTATGAAAATGTGTTATATTTTGAACACATTTGTGTAGAAGATGTACACTCTGTCATTCTTTCTCTTAGCAAAAGTGTTTCACTGGATATTTACAATATTAGATCTAAAATATTAAAACTTAGTAGCCATAATATAGCAGAAGTTCTCTGTCACATCATAAACTACTGCTTTGATGAAAGTTGTTTCCCTGAAAAATTAAAAGTAGATAAAGTAATCCAAGTCAACAAAAAAGGTGACAATAATTTGCCTAGCAATTATAGGCCAGTTTCTCTTGTACCACTTTTATCCAAGGTCATTGAGAAACTAATGAGTATTCAAATAACCAATTTTCTAGATTCTCATCAATTGCTTTCAAATAGCCAGTTTGGGTTTAGGAAAAATTTATCAACATGTTATGCTGTTATGAGTTACCTATGTAACTGCCTTGAAGCAAAAGAAGAAAAATTTATTGTAAGTAAAAAGTTTTTTGATTTATCAAAAGCGTTTGACACTGTGTGCCACAACACTCTGCTGCTGAAATTAAGAACTGTAGGTTTCTCAGTCTCTTTACTTCAATAACCAATATTCTAGTTTCTTACTCGTTAACCATGGTGTTCCCTCTCTTGTTCATATTATATATGTATCACCTACCTAGCAATGTAAAAGATGATACTACAAACTGTTACTTGTATGCAGATGATATCAGTTTAAGTGTTTCAGTGCCTACGAACAATAACTTACGTAACTTTACCTCACTCAAGGTAGATATACTTTCTGACTGGCGCAATGCCAATATCCTGTCTATGAACATAAATAAAACACAGGAGTTAAACATTTCTTATAACAATAGAATCACCTTAGAGACAGTTCCTGTAAAGTTTCTTGGCATTGTTTTGCAAAATAATTTAGGCTGGCAGGCACATGTGAATTACTGAACACCAAAAATTTCTAAAGGAATATTTATGCTCAGAAAATTACAAGCAATAGTAGATGAGAAAATTTTCCTTTCTATCTATTACAGTTATATTCACGCTCATTTGACATATGGGACAATCTTGTGGGGAAATAATTGCTACTCAAAATGCTTATTTAAATTCCATAAAAAAGCTGTCAGACTGATATGTAAAGTACCACCTAGAACTCACTGTAGAAAATTATTTATTAAAGTTAGTATTATGACCTTGCCATGTATATACATATTTCAATGTCTCTTGTACATTAAAAATAACTATTCTAGTTTTGATCTGAATTCTGATGTACATAGTTATAACACACGACACTGTAATGATGTAAGAAAAGACTACTGCTCAATACCAAAACTCTAAATACCTTCAAACACACATCTCTAAAGATATTTAATAAAATAACAGAGTCAGTTAAGAATCTAGAGCTGAAAAAAATTAAGATATTTGTAAGAACTTTGTTAATTCAAAATTGCTTTTATACAATGGAAGATTTCTGTGAGCATAATTTCTAACATAGATTAATTATTTGTGTATTTATTGTCATTGTTGTTTGTACATTTATTGACGTTGCTTATACACGCTTTACATCACTGTAAATGTTTTGTTTTTGGGCAATAAAAATCAATCAATCAATCAATCAATCTGAACCCACGCTGGTAATAAATTGAGCACTGTATTGCTTATTTTGAAAGCCGCAGGCCGCAACGTTCTGTCAGTACAGGGAACGATCCTCTCTCAGACCGACGAACACCCAAAAACTCGTTGCAGATACGGGAGCTCTAGTAGCCGAAACCTAAATCAGCCGAGTTACGCCCTGCACCATTTTCTGAATTTGCTGTTGCTGTAACGAAACGACTTGAGACACAAGCAGCTACGACGATGGGACAGACACAACAAGATAAAAAGAGACTCTAACCTTGCAAGAAAATACAGCGCCAGTGGACTGAATCCTGAACCGTGAATCATTGAAAATAACTCAGACCAAGAGCATAAATGTTAGAATTCGCACTTTTACAACGTGTGAACGGACTGCCTGAGCTACACTGAAAGGAAGACACAATCAAGAAAATTGTTTCACTAGCTTGCACAAATTGACAAACTTGCCCTGTGGTAAAAATTGACAAATGCGACTAACACCAGTGCCCTCAGACTATGAAAACACAAGGAGCATGAAAACACAGCTCTACCAAAACGAACTATCACGCTATCAAAAATCTAATCAGTTGAAAACTGTATGAACAAACTTAAAAGAAACCTGATTTGACCAAACGAGCCGATACGCAATAAAAATCATAGACATGAAGAATGCGGAAACTAGAAACCGTTTTACCTCTCCGCTATTGCAGTGTCTGGCGGATGAGAGGAGAGAAGATACGGTTAAAACGTGCACGAGAGACAGACTCGTCACCAGTGCATTGTGGTGGACCAGTCACTGCCAGTGTAGTATCCTTGTTCTGAGGAGTGACGAAAGACACTTTCTAGCAACTACTGTTTAATATCGGCATAGAAAACAAAACCCAAATATGAAGAGCCGGGGTGAATGACCGCACAAGTGAAGTCAGAACAAAATTGTGTCTCCTAGACGTTGCCTGAGACGTGCTTACTCAATGAAGCCCACAAGTCGTACTTGGTGACGCAGCAGAATAATGATCGACCTTAGGATCCAACATGGCACTTGGAGTATGTCTTCGAGGTGATGGTACTTCTGGGATATGGGGCGCCGGCAGTCAGACATGGTAGCTGCCAGTGGGACGACGCGTGGCGTGGCGTGGCACCAGGGAGGGCAGACGGCGGTCAGTGACAGGTGCTCACGATGAGGGTGATGATTCAATGCGGTCAGCTGCTGGTGCGCTCAGCTTGAAGTCCTGGGGCGTAACCACTACTGCATGGTCCAGCGGCGGCCTAAGTAGTGTCCTGCGGAGGGGTACCAGCGTTCACGTGACCTGGTGTGGAGAAGCAGTTCCCTGCTGGACAGGTGGAATCGGAGCAGCTGGACGCTGTGGCGGCCGAAATACGCTGGAGGCAGCCCCGCACTCATCGCAGAGACTTTCATGTGTAATAATGGAATATAGAATCACTTTGTTGGAACCCTGTAACTGTCTCTCAACACAAAGGTGCCTTCTATAATGGTGCAAAAGCGTGGAGCCCTGCGGCATCACCCTTAGGTTCCACGACGATTTAAACAGCAAGGTGTGGACACAAGTGAAAATAGGCCAGCGCTCATTACGTCATATGACGTGACAAATGGATTAATTATGTCACGATGGCACCAAATTAAACCATAATTCTATCCAACACCACCAAGAACGTGTCACACGCTAGTAAGGTCGTCACAACCCTTTTTACCCATATTTCTCACCTCTTTTTGACACCTGTGCGATTGGTGGTCAGAACCATGACGCCAAGCATTGAAAACACGCTGTTTTCTTATAAGTGGAAGAGGAAAACATTTCACATACACCGCCGCTCAGAATCGAAACGAAAAAGCCTCGGTGGATGGCATAAAATGAGTCAATAAAACCACTCATTTCAATGGGACGTTGATTCCGAGACATTTCGCCATCCAAAACGACAGTTTGCAGGACGACATTCTTGACATCCTTCGATAGTGTTGGCATCTCCTGGGCGATTCAACCCTTCTCGACGGACAGCAAGGGACTGCAACCTCACTGAACAAGATCTAATACAGTTGGATTGTAGTGCAACTGCAATTTTTGCTCTGGTGCCCAGGATGGAACCATTCACAACCATTCGACGAAATCTGAAAGTGATACAACGACACTTTATTGGGGCCCCGTTAACAAACAGATATACTTTATATAATCTACTGTAATAGAGGTCAACGGCCTTGCCGCAGTGGATAGACCTGTTCCTGTTGGATCACCGAAGTTAAGAGCTGTCGGGCGTGGCTGGCACTTGGACGGTTGACCATCCGGGCCACCATGCGCTGTTCCAGTTTTTCGGCGTGCACTCAGCCTCTTGATGCCAATTGAGAAGCTACTCGACCGAACAGTAGCGGCTCCGGTCAAAGAAAACCATCGTAACCACAGGGAGAGCAGTGTGCTGACCACACGCCCCTTCTATCCGCATTCTTAGCTGAGGATGTGCCGACGGTCGGATGGTCCCGATGGGCCACTTTTGTCCTGATGACGGAGTGCTACTACTCTAATAGTAATGTATTTTCCCTGAAGATCTTGTTTGTCTTGGAGACCATTTGGTGTTCCTCTGCACGTGCTGCGTGGGGCATTATAGACATACTCCCCCCCCCCCCCCCCCTCCTTAGCTGCACCACTGACGCCACTGAGATCACGTTAATTCCGGTTACAGTCCCCTGACGTTGACTGACAAGGGTATCAACGCCCAAGAGAGTGCTAAAGTTTGCTCATGGCACTCTGAACCATCATTTTCGACCACAAAGTGTGTCAGAATCAACAAACAAAGGGTAGCTGTATGTACGCACTTTATGGCACACCCTAAGGCCTTTTCGTTTCGTATCTGAGTGGCGGATGTCTGAAATGTTTTCCTCAGAAATCCTTAAGAAAACCTCGTGTTTCCACCGATGGGAGTCTCAGTTCTGAAGTCCATCACAAAGGCGTCAAAAGAAGAGGTGAAATTTGGATTAGACGGGCTGTAACGACCTTTCCGTCGTGTGAAACATCCACAGTGGTGTTGGGTCGCTTTGTGGTGAAATTTGATGCCAGTTGACATAATGAACCCTCATTACACCTCCAATGAGCTTCAGAGCTCTGACCATTTTTCCGCTTGTGTCGACCAGTTGCTGTTTGAAGTATAGTCGGGCCTGTGGGTGACGTCACAGGCCACCATGCTTTTGTACTGTAACAGAGAACGGTTGTAGGCACAATTTCGGGGCTTCTAAACAGTGGTCCTTTAATTCTGTTGCACAGTGTAGCAGAAATGGATGAAAAGTTGGGATTGTTGAAATCACAGAGTCTAACGTGGATCCAGCTGTGGCGAACATTTTTACTTCCCTTTCTGGCATACCGTCTGAAGATCTTGGTTGGACAAAAAAGTTGTTACAGATCGAAACATTGCTCCAGTCAGGGGAAGTGAACTCATTTGTACGTTGGACAGATGCAATGGACAAAGCAGAAACTTATGAGCAAATCAAACACGGATTGGTACAGTGATACAGAAAGCAAAATAGCGTGCGAGTTTTCCGCGAACAATTGAGTGGTATATCTAAGAAGTGTAATGCAGCCATGGATGTTTCTGCAGAGAAGCAGAAAGCTTAATGTGCATGTACAAGTGTACTAGTTAACACACAGTGGGGAGGTGGATGAGGTGTTAGTACAGGGAGCTGAGCAACTGGCATTGGGTGCTTTCGTGAGGGGTTTGGCACCAGAGATGTCCAGGGGGATGTGCACTTTTCACCTAAGGATCTCCGTGTAGCAGTTTGGCTGGCGTTGGAATTCAAGGGCACTAATGTTTGGACCGGGATAAGAAATCAGAGAAGTGTATTCGCATCCAAAGTAAGGTGTTTTAATTGTGGGTGAACGGAGCACGTGCAGAGGCAGTGCCGCCAGCCATTGAGTAATAGGGGGGGGGGGGTATGAACTACCAGCTATCTAATGAGAATAACAACTGGAGCAGCATGGATGAGTAATAGTGGAATAGGATTATGGAAAGGACGGTATATTTAGTATTAACCACCGTTTAAACTTATGAAGGAACCACAGATCTGTCGAAAGGCATTCCCAGTAAAAGTGAAAACGAATGCAGGGGCGGAATGTGCCATAGTGGGTGTAATAGAGCGTAGTACAAGGTATTATTAGACTACGGCCCATGTGTTAGTGTCTTCAAGGGACTTAGTGGAAAAGAGGCGGTGGAACCCACCGCATTATAAATTCGATGGGGTTCAAATGGCTCTGAGCACTATGGGACTTAACTTCTGAGGTCATCAGTCCCCTATAACTTAGAACTACTTAAACCTAACTAACCTAAGGACATCACACACATCCCTGCCCGAGGCAGGCTTCGAACTTGCGACCGTCGCGGTGGCGCGGTTCCAGACTGTAGCGGCTAGAACCGCTCGGTCACTGCGGCCGGCAATTCCATTGGGTATGAGATAGTGATATACAACGATTGGGATCTTAATGACGAGTTATTCGTTAGAAACAGCAAGTTTAGGCAGTATGTGGAAGTGGTGTCTCATGTAAGCGAGGGCTAGAGCATGTTCCTAGGGTTAGACTATCTGTATCAGCATTATGCCATAATACTCTCCTTAGAAGACGTGTGGTGGAACTTAGTAGGAAAATATTTTAGATGGGAAAAGCTGCCGTCAATGTTGATGAGTCACGAGGAAGATGTATTGTACAAGTCAATCCAGGTAAACTATGAAAATGACATGAAGGCTTAATTCGCACGATTGTGTGGCACTAAGAGTGATTTCGAAGCCCGATTTACCAGTAGGTATGTTATGTGTCACGGAACTGTTGAGAGATAGTGTGTTTGAGACGTGGCAGCTTTGGCTTTAATCTTGGCGGTATGGCTTTCCACTGCACTGGCGCCAGTAAACTACTCATGATGCCTATATCTATTCAATCGTGTGCCGCCAGTTAAGGTGTCTGGTCGAGGTGAGTGAGTTGTTGGTTTGCCGTATCCTGGGGGTTCGGTTTGGTGGAGGACAGATGTCTGGCAAGTTGTGGCTCTGCCGGCTGTCCGGCACGGGTCTCGTAAGATTAAATTGGTCGGGGGCAAGCCTGGCCAACTCGCTTAAGGATTGGTAGAGGCGGGCGGTGTGAAGACTTACGGACGTCGCATGCAAACTGATCAGCAAGTTCTCGGCTTACTCTGAAAGCATAAGGTTTACGCCACATCGGTAATTTCCTGTACGGATTGGAGGCAGTAACACTCTGGTTTGAATCCTGAATGGAGTTAAGTGTTGTTTCCTTATTTTGAGTACTTGATTTTGTAAGGCCATGACTGTGTTATAAGGAATTGGACCCGATGTATTAACACACGTACGAGCGATTGAGCAAATGACCACTGGTCTGTGTTACTAATTGCAACTTGTGTTCCATGCCATATGTCGTGCAAATGTAAGAGTACTTCCTGTTAAAAGTCCCATGAAGGGAATCAATTGTAACATGATCTGTAAGGGAGACAAGGCAATCTTCATACATGTGTATACTCGCGGTACTGCTGCAGCAGACGCTGATATTCTAGCTTCTGAATTTCGTAGTTTTTCGGAGTGCTAAATATAACCCGCTTTTGCCATTAGTTCATATTTCTTTTTACTCCTTGGCCATTCTTGTGTGAAGCTTTACTGGCGCAGATCACTGTTCCCTTCTGATGTGTGTTGGTTGGCAGGGCAGCTTTGGCCCCTGTTCCCTGGGCGCGGGGCGGCGGCGCGCCTGCCTGCCGCCCCTGCCGGCACGGGGGTGACGGCTATGTGGGTGGAGAGACAACAAGCCACGTAGTTCCATTCCAGACCACTAGAGGAGCTAATGGTCTAACGGAGCTGGAATTGACCAATGAGAGCTGTCTAAACTCCAATGGTGGTTGTTTTGAAATATTCTATCGTCTTGCTCTGCACGAAAGTCTGTGGTCCTCGGTTAGAGTTGTCTTTGTATTTGTTTCATATTTACATCTTCATTATAAAGAGACTTTTTACTTTAAATTCATAAAGTTCACAGTGGAATTGAAGAGATTTCCTGCTGAAAAATGTCCACAATTAATTGTAAGGTAAGACATTTAGTTTTTCATTAAATAATCTCGTACCGTATTAATGAAATGTATTCTCTTCTATCGTGAATTAAGCAGTGCGGTTTCCGTTTGTTTATTTAAATAACGTTGATTTGTCTGTGGTAGTTTTATTTAATGAAGACTTTTATTTTTTTTCAGAATATTCAGCTCAACAGATTGAGGTTGAAATACTCCTGCAAGTTCCCCGGCTGTTCATCTGGCTATTACGTGGGTTCAACAGAGGAAATTTGCAACAAGCATTTCTACAGGCTTGCAAAACAACCTCAAGAGTTTCTTCTAAAGTGGAAGGCTGTTTGTAAACTTTCACCATATGTGAACTGTGCTTTTCATTTTGTTTGTGAACATCATTTTTTAAAAGAAGATTTTGTGAATGAAAGTAGGCGTAGGTTAAACAGGGGTGTGTTTCCAAAACATGTGACAGGTTTTCCTTGCCAAAATCGGTAGTGAATCAGGTGACACTGTTGTTAATAGTGAATTATGCCTACCAAGCACTAGTGGTGCTATGGCAACTGTTCATTTTACAGCTGCTAATACCAGAAGTGAAACCGGTGTTAATGAACTACAAAGCCTTTGTTGAGCTGTGCTATGTCAAGTAGTTCTCATGTCGGTGTTTGTACCAGACGTGGATCAGGTGAAACTGGTGGTAATAGTGAATTAGACTTACCAAACACCCAAGCACTAGTAGTACCACGGAAAATCTTTATTATACAGGTGCCAGTACCAGAGGTGAAACTGGTGGTAGAGAATTACCTAGCACTAGTTGTGCTGAGCAGAGTAATTCATTGAGTGATGCACCTCTTAAATTTGTTATCTCCCCTCAAAATGAATCTGCAGATAGTGAGTACACATTCTTATCTGAAACATTTTGTAATGAGGAAAGGGGGGTTCTAGGTAGAGGGGTTTCAAAAGGATACTTAACTCCAACAAAATCAAAAATGTACAAGATTCATAGGAATACCCTAACAAGGCTATAAAAACTGAAAGCAAAGCAACATAATGAAAACTCGGAACTGAAAGCAATTAAAGATTTATATGACAGCAATAATTTCTCTTTCATAGAATCTAATTTAAAGTCTGTTGCCAAAGATTTCATAATCAGCCAATTACGAAAAGCTCATCGATCAGCAAATGCAAGTCAATGGACACCTGAGGACAAACTATTTGCTTCATCCTTATACAAACGAAGTCCCCGCCTATACAAATATTTGTCAGTTCATTTTTAACTTCCTTCTGTGAGGTATCTGAAATGTCTGTTGTCTTCTGTACCTTTTGAACCAGGATTGAATACTTCGGTCATGAATGTAATGAAAGCAGAAGTTGAAGTAATGAACAACAGTGACAAATATTGTGCTTTGTTGTTTGATCAAATGTCTTTAGAAAGAGGGTTGTATTATAATGGAAGCAAGCAAGAAATTTCAGGGTTTCAAAAATTAGGGCATTTAGGGAGGTCAAATGTTCATGAAACTCATACAATAGTTTTCATGGTTAGAGGTATACATAAAAGCTGGGAGCAGGTTGTTGCATATTAATTCACTCACAACTCAGTTTAAAGTATCACTTTAAGAAGTCTTGCTACCTGTGTCATGAGGCAATTGCAAGAAGTAGGGCTAAAGGCAGTTTGTACAGTTTGTGACCAGGGTGCAACCAACCAGAGAGCACTGAAGGAACTGTGCTGTGTGAAATCTACTGAGTCCATTCCATTTCATTTTGTAGTCATAGATAAACCTGTTGCAGTCATTTATGATGTCCCACATCTATTAAAAATACTAGACATGCTCGCTAGGGAATAAAATACAGTTTGGGTTTAAAAAAGAGGCCAGTTTTGAATATATTCTCAGGGCTTTTCTTCTGGATCAGCAGAAGATGTTTAAGACGTTGCCAAAACTACATACGAATCATTTTGAGTTGAAGTATCCTCTTACTAAAATGAAAGTCAAGGTAGCTGCAGCCCAGTTTAGTCATACAGTTGCTGCAGTTATTGAAACGTATGCGGCATTTAATATCTAACCTGCTGAGGCAATATACACTGCAGAATTTGTAGAAAAGATGGATTGTTTATTTGATTCACTGAACGGTTCCTATAGTTATCCACAAGATGGAAAGTCTTATAAGTGTGCCCTCTCTGTAGAGTCCCCACACATTGAAATGTGGTACAGTCTGTTAAAGGAAATGGAAACTTGGAAAGTGTTGGAGCTAGGCACAGGGAGAGATAAGACGAATATGTTCAGTTTCATAAGTGGGTGTCAAACTACAATAAGATCACTGGTGTTTATTTGGAACAGATTTAAAAAATGGGTTTAATTTTTTAAGCATGAGGGCTTTCAATCAAGACCCAGTGGAGAATGTATTTCGTTGGTGAGGCAGCATGGTGTTGCAAACACCAACCCAACTTGCTTTCAGTTCAAAGCAGCATTGAAAACAGTTATAGTCAATAACATGTCCTTACCTACAAATTCACTAGGTAATTGTGAGGATGATAGATGCATGTCATTAGCAATTTAAGGCAATGTTTGGGAGCTAGTGATGACAACTTTCTTGACTCCACAGCAGACCATTCCATTATGGATCAAAGTGCTTTATATTGTACCCTTGTTGATAATGAAGCTGCTGCTGGTAGCGGTGGGGCTGATGTAAGAAATAACAGACAAGCACTAGCATATGTAGCTGGTTACATTCTACAAAAGATGGGGGTAACACCTTAAACCAACTGTAGTGATTGTAAAACAACTCTGTTCTCACCAACACCCACAGAGCATCATTTATTTACAACTTTCAAAGAATATGATGATTTAAAACCAAAATTATGGTATGCTAGTGACAGCTTAATATCCTTTGTAGCAAATGTTCATAGTCAGTTGTAGGCATTCTTAGATAAATATGGACACCAGGAACAACTGGAGAATACATTCTATTCACTGTTTAAGTTTCCAGAGGAAATAACATTTTGCAAGGCCCATTTTTCTGAAAAGTATATTTTAAGACAATGTGTACCTCTATTGCTTTACAAGTATGTGAAAGACTGGAAACACACCATCAGTAATAAAAGACTTCATATTGTTAAAGACAAATTCAGTAAACTTTTTAAAGCTTTATAACAAAAGAAAATTTTTCTTGTGTGCTTGAGAAATAGAAAGTAAGTTTTGTTTTCATTTCACTGTTTTAACCTCCTTTCCTGCGTTTGGTTCTTGATGTTTTCTTTTTTGTGCTGAAGCATTTACTGTAGTAAGATGTAGGAACCTTTTTAAGAAATTAGTCGTCAGTAGTGCAAGTTTGCTGCGGAGTTACTCAGAACTTATAGTCCTGAAACATAGTTGTAACAAATTTGAGAATTCTTCAGTAATTAATACTGTGATAAATATTTCTTAATTGAACCTCTTTAACTGCTACTTATTCCCTTAATATTAGGCTTTTTTCCTCCATTTATCCAACAGCTTGTGTGACGTAAAAATTATGACATTATTCAGGAATATTTGTAGTCCAGCTTAGCTGCTACAATGTTATTTTTCTTTTGCTTCAATTATTTACACTACAAGCTTGTTTCGACTTACTCTCAGTCTCAAGTGTTGCTTCTAGTTCTTAGGAACTGTAAAACATGCTGGAGCTTTCACATGTTGACAGATAACAATATAAGCATGTCAATTTAAAAGTCTGTTTATGACATTTGCGCCTGACAGTCGCTGCTCCTATCATGTTTTGTTGTCTGTCAGACGCAAACGTCAAAAATTACTGAATAGGTTTCTCTCTGCTGTAGTACAGTGTGCTATAGCTATAGCTGTGTTTTATTATGATGCCAGCCAAAATAATTACATAGACCGCCCAGAAAAATAAGGTAATATAGTTAAAAGAAAAAGAAAAACCTACAACGTGAGTAAACTGGGGGGGGGGGGGGTTGCAACCCGCAATGTTTTATATATTTTAGTTCATCTCCAAACCACTTGAAGCGATGCTGTCGATCTGTGTTTCCCACTTTTAACACGGGAGTTGCGATTCTCTTTTTTCTTGTTCTGTGCCTGCCTGTCGCGTGGCAGTGGCTCAAGTTAAGTGAAGTTGGTCATTTTATGCGTGCCACGGCGAAGTGTCGCCGTTTAAGCGGGAACCAGTAGTCGGATCTATTTCGTGAATTTAATAATCTCAGGACTTTAATCATGTTCGCAAAGCCTGATGTTCTTCATTATACCTCTGTAATTATGCGTTTAAACCTTGCACTCCTATTACTACTTCTCAGCACATTAAGTTTAAGACCTGTCGCTTATTCATTTAACCCGCCGAACCTTACCTTGACCCACAGGCATTAGCTACTTGTTGAGAAATTTGGCTGCTCATTCCTGCTGTATCTCTCAGTGTACTTTAAATTTTGGGAAACTGCATATTTATTAAATGTTGTTTATGTTTGGTTGGAATCTGTGGGTGGGCATTCATATTTGAATCTTATACCTTCCCATTTTTTCTGTTTTCAGGGACTGATGCATTGCTAAGCGGCATTCCAACAGCCACAATCAGTGGCATGTCTTTTGATCATTCCTCTACTTGCTTGAATGTTGTCCAGATATACAACGGTTACCTAAGCTTTCAAATTATCAGTACATTTAATGGATATTATTGTAATTCATTTGGTTGATAAAACTGTTTATTGAACCTGGTTACAGACACGCCCAGTTGGTGTGACTTTTCTTGTTTTTGGGAACTGTTTGCTTCCAGTTTTCATGCCCTGATCTAATGGTACAACTCTTACAGTTGGTTTTTAATGAATTGAGCTTGTTCAAATTTTGGTGAGAATTCTGCTTCTTTTAATAAGTTTTTAAATTGTAATGATAATGTTGTTGTTAAGTAATAAATTGTATTATATGAAACAACAAATGACGAAATGTGTGGGTTCACCTTCCTTAAGGCTGTCCCAAACCTAGTTGTGAGGTATCAGTTGGTAAAAAAGCGTGATTATGTTCTGTTTGGTACTGAGGTTAGAGTTGTCTACTCTTTGACGTCATTTGTTGTTTCTTGTGATTATTGTGGCAATGTGTTTGACTTTTTCAAGGTTAATTTCAGGGGGCCGTTACTAATGAATTCCAGAAGGTATCCCAGAATTTCTTGTGTGTAAAATATGAGTTTTGCTGTATGAACTGTAAATACGCCAACTTGCAGAGTCCTAGAATTGGGGATCAGGTTGCATATGGTATTGGACAGGGCGCTTAGACTTTCGACAGATATTACTGTGGAGGTAGGTGCCTCTTTTCATAATTTTCAGGTGTGTTAGATGATGTACAGCCAAGTCTTTCCTTTCTGGAGATAGCCAACCTACAACTAGGCAGGTCGATTGGATTCAAGTGGATCTGACGCATTTACTGAATCACTTATTGTATTTGAGTCATATTGAGCTTAACGATGACGAGAAGCTGGAGGTCCTGTTAGTTAAGCAGTTGAGTGACTCGTCAAGGGACTTAAGGATTAGGGCGGGGTTTCTGAGTTTAGAAAGTGAGGATGTGGGCTCGGGGCAGGTAATTTTAAGCCATAATCAACTCAGTGATTATAAGCGCTCCAAGGCCTGCAGTCTAAGTAGTTTGCTCTCTGATCACTTTGCTGCATTACCCAATCTGATTATGTGCTCCATGTCCGGTGTTTCTGAATTATCTGGTGATAGTTAAAATCAAGTGGAGAAATCTTATGGCTGCTTGTGCAGTTTGACTGTCATGGTGAACCTTACGCATCTCGCACGATGTGATTCTGTCCTTTCTTTATTCTTTAGCAAAAGGGACATTGGGTACTTTCGTCTCGGAAATATTGAGCCATCACAGACCTACAGGGTTGCTCAGGGTTCTTATTATAGGCTGAAAGTTGTTGGCACGTATGCTCCATCACCTTCAGTGAAAGTATTATTGGCAGGTACAAGGATCCTTGGAGACGTTGAGCCAGTACGTGGAGCGAGTGAGCACGGTCGCGCTAGCCTTTCGTATGTCCACAACAGAGTCCAGTACCGTTTCTAACATCTTAAATCACGTTTGGCGCTTTCTCTCAGTCCGCCGACTGAATTGCAGGAACTAGTAGATGCCATTGAGGCCCTCACTTTTGTTGACGAGCAGAGCAGGGAAGCTGTGTGTTCAGCACCGCTGCTTTCAGTTTCCAGCGCTGACAGAAACTCTTTAAAATTTGATTCCGTGCGTGTTGGCGTTGTTTTTGTTTTGGCACGCACGACCAACTTGTGCACGAGTGCCCAGTTAGGTTTGTACGTGTTGGAGGAGGTCAACCCCTTCGTGTGTATGTATTCGCGCTGCAACAAGATCGTCCGTCCCTTATGTTTGTGCTTGTGCCAGACAGGAAACTCTGTGTGTACTATTGGAGTAGTTCTGTCTTTTTATTTGACTATAAGTGGTATTTGGAGTTCGTCCATTTGTATAAATTGTCTCACGTGCACTACTGCCCTCACAGATGTCATGTGGCCATTGGGCAAGAATTGCTTCTAATTGGGGAGGTACACGGTAGCTTATCCATTTGCAATTGCTCCTGCCCGTTTGCTCTCGTGGTTGTAAAGGATCTAGCAGTTAATATGTCACCCAGCTGCGATTTTATTCAGAGAAGCGGATTGGTGTTTGATTTTGCTAGTCGTGGCATCTTCTTTAAATTCTCTTCAGGCGCTAAGATAGCCCTCTATTCTTGTCACTGTGAAAGTGTGACTAATTCCATAACATATGAGACTGGGGAATTTGACGTGGCTCATCGTCAGTCAAACCAGGCTAAGCTATTGTAGGGTTTGTTGGGGGAGTTTCCTGATGTTTTGTCTAATAAGCTAGGAGTAACTAGTGTGATTCACTATGATTGATGATATTCCAGTTCGGCAGGATCCCTGTCGAGTTTGGCCCCTAAAATAAAAATCTTGAGACATACGTTAGTATATTGCAGGATGGGGTGATCAGGCCTTCTACTTCTCCTTACGCCTCGCCCATTTTTCTTGTCACCGACGCTACAGGCCAAACATGACTTACGCTGAGTGAACGGTTGTTTTAGTCAGTCACCTTACCTGATCTTCACAACTGTTTTGCATGGTTCTCTGGGCTAAGTTGTTCACTGTGCTTGACTTAAATAAAGAAAACTAAAAGAAAAATTCCGCCCGAACACGCTATGAAAGCTCAACGGTACCGACCGGCCGCTGAGCCCACAGGCGTCAGCGAATGCGGATATGGAGGGGCATGTGGTCAGCACGCCGCTCTCCTGACTGTGTGCCAGGTTCAGAGACCGGAGCCGCTACTTCTCAACCAAGCAGCCCCTCAGATTGCCTCAAAAGGGCTGAGTGCACCCCGCTTCCTAACACAGCCTAGCAGACTGATGGTCACCCATCCACGTAGTAGTCCAGTCCGACAGCGCTTAACTTCGGTGATCTGGCGGGAACCGGTGTTATCACTGTGGCAAGGCCGGTCGCTGACTTGAATCGAGCCTATTATCAAATCCCTCTTACCGAAAAATCTAAGCATGTGACAGCTTTTTGCACCGACTGAAACTTCTAGGACTTAAACAGGGTGTCATTTGGGTTGATCATCGGATCTGCTGTTCTTTCTCGTTTGTTGGATCACATCTTGTGGCATCTGAAGCTCGTCCGTGTATTTAATTACCTGGATGACGTGGTCGTTCATAGTGGTTCATTTGAGGAGCAACATTCCATCTTAGACAGGTGTTGCCGAAGCTTCGAGACTCTCGGTTAACGGTCAAGCGCTCTAAAATTACTCTTGGCAGGCGTAAGCTTTCTATTTTTGGGTCATCGGGTTTCTGGGGATGGTATTAGTACCGACTAAGAGTGAACGAATAGGTTTCCACACACTAGGACTAGTACAGATGTAGCTGGGTTTACTGGAATGGACAATTACTTCCGAAGGTTCGTTGCCAGTTTTGCTCAGCTTGTTGCCCCTCTTAATAATCTGTGTACCAAAGGGCAAAATTTTGTATGGGGTAGAAGCCAACAATGTGTCTTGGAAGCTATTAAGACCGACATCACAAACCCGCCAATGCTGGCTGTGCCCAACTTCGGCAAGAGATTTGTTCTTCAGACTGACGCGTCCAATGCAGGAACTGCTGCAGTTCTCCTGCAGGAAGATCAGCGTCGAAGACATCCTCTAGCTTTTGTGTCAAGAAGGCTGTCTGGCCCTGAGCTGAATTATTGTGTGTATGAGTGCGAGGCATTGGACAGTCTGTTCGTCCTAGAAAAGTTCCAGTTCTATCTGGAACAAAAGGAGTTCGATTTAGAGACCGATAATCTGGGTGGTAAGTTGGGTCCTGACCAGGCCCAGGAAAACGGGTAGAATCGCGAGGTGAGCTTCCGGATTTCGGCGTTTCCTTTTAGGCTGTGCCACATTAAAGGTTCCGAAAACCAGGTAGCCGATGCGCTCAGTCGCATGTTTGAGCAGAAAGATACCACTGAGGGAGATCGAGCCAGCAGCTCCCAGGATGTTGCTTGTACTGCGATTATTTGCTGACATTAAAATTATGCAGGAACATGTTTCTTTGCGGGACGACTGTGAGGCAACTGTTATCCGCAAAAAGTGCCAAGGTTTTCTTTGAAGAATGGTATGTTGTGTAAACAAGTGGAGAACTCAGGCAGTTCATGATTTGATTGCCTCCTGAGTTAGTCCCCTCCATCTCTCATTAATTCCACAGCTCGTTGCTGGGTGAGCATTTAGGACGGTATAAGACCGTGGCAAAGATACGAGCACACTTCACCTGGCCGTCATTGTACAGGGATATCCAGCGTGTGGCTCTTGTAGAAGGGGAAACCCCAGTAACAACCCGCTGAGTGGGTTATCACAATCCTCGCGCGAGTAGTACCCTACAGATAAAATCTTTGATTCTGTGGGACCCCTTCCAGCGTGTTGCTCTTGTAGAAGGGGAAACCCCAGTAACAACCCCCTGGGTGGGTTATCACAATCCTCGCGCGTGTAGTACCCTACAGATAAAATCTTTGATTCTGTGGGAGCCCTTCCCTGTACTGAGAGAGGAAACAGTTACATCGTTGCGGTCATTGACGCGTTTTCGCGATTTATTTGGCGTGTTCCTAGCTGAGGGGTTACTGCCGCTATTATTGCCAGACATTTTACCAAGATCCTCTCCTGGTTTGTCCCTCCTAAGGTTCTGGTAGCAGATAATGCTCCTGCGGTTGTTTCTAAACTATTTAAACAGTTCTCCTTTCACAGAGTCGTTAAGCACATAACTGCCACTCCGTATTATCTTCAGGTGTCCTTTGCCGAAAGAGTGAACCGTAATCTTACGTCGGCCTTGATTATATACCGTGATAAGTCCCAGAGTAAATGGGATGCTACACTCTCTTGGCTCAATTTCTCGTTTAATTCCGCTCACAACGAAGCTTCTAAGGCTGCTCCTGCCGCAATTAACGTCATCGTATCAACTTCCCACAATTTAACTTGTGGTACATTACTGATCTTCTGCCTGTATCTATCACTCCTGATACCTTTAAGGAAAACTGTCAGTGGGATAGGAACAATACAGAATTGGCCCATTGCCTACAGGCAAATCGCTATAACCAGGGTAGACATCCCTTTCAGGGCAAGGTAGGAGATAAGATATTCTTTAAAAACGACGCTGAGCCCAGAGCGACGTTAGACTTGGTAAGTTCACCTCCCACTTTATCGATCCATGTTTCCACTGTTAAGGTTTTGGAGTCGGTAAACTTGCTGGCCAAGTATTTATCCACGGGCAAGACCATTAGACTCCACCTTAATCAAGTTAAGCCATTTAGTTAACTCCCACCTTTTTCAAGGGCGGGAAAATTAGCTTAAGGGGAGTGGGTGGAGCTGTGGTGGCTTTAATCGTGGCGGTATGGCATTCGACTGGCGCCAGTAACTACTTAGGTTGCCGATATCGATTCGATCGTGGCCGTGAGCTAAGGTCTTTGGTCGAGGTGTGTGTGATGGTTTGGCGGGGCGCGGGGGCTCAGTTGGCTGCATGGCAGGTGTCTGACAAGTTGTGGGCGAGGGACTCTGGCTATCCGGCACTGGCCTGTAGAAGCCGTGAAAGGATAAACTGGTCAGGGGGAAGCCTGGCCAGATTGCTTAATGATTGGTAGCGGCGGGTGGTGTGAAGACCTACAGGCGTCACGTGCTACTTGGTCGGTAAGTTGTCAGCTTACTCTGCCAGCTTAAAGTTTGCGACATCTCGATGATTGCCTGTATGGATTGGACCCAAAAACACCTTAGCTAGAGTCTTACAAGACACATTTATTGGCTGTAACTGTAATTCATTTGGTTGATAAATTGTTTGTTGAATCTACTTGCAGCCATGCCGAGATGGTGTGGCTTTTGCTGTTTTTGGGAACTGTGTACTTCCGATTTTCATGCCCTGCTCTTAATGGTACAATTGTAAAAGTTGGTTTATAATAAATTGAGCCTGTTTGCATTTGACTTACATTTTGTGGATGAGCTTCACATCACCTCTTGTTTTGCGTTCCTCTGTGATCTATTTGGTAGAGTCAGCGTCATTGTTCGATTGAGCACTATTGGATACTTAATATCCATAGTGATGTAGTCTAATAATAGTATTTGCGCGACTTCCTGTAATGGGACTAATGTTGATTTCTGCATTCCATAGACACTCCCCAGTAATAGAGTGGTACGAATTTGTTGAAAAATGTGGTTCAAAAAGATTTTAAAAAATTAACGTATGCAATATCTAATTTACAGTGTGGTATCTAAGACCCACCTCTTATGTGGACGTAAGGATAAGTTTTATTTTGAGTATTTTGATTTTTACCACTTACTGTCATCATCGTAGAGGATTCCTGTTGTTCCTCCATGTAGAATATTATCTACAACCACTGAGTACAACTATGGTGATTCAATAATTGCAATGAAGATTTTGTAAAGAACAAAGAGGTCACAGATGGAAGAGCTGATATTAGCATTTTAAGACTTGTTCTTTTCCTGATGGTCGTTAGCTGCAACACACACGACGCAGCACAGGATTGTGCCAGTGAACGAAGCGCTGGTATATAAGAGGCTGTAGAAAATACCATACGGTCTGTAGCCGAATTTAGAAGATGGCATAATACAAGGGAGCAGTAGCCTCAGGGAGGCGAGAATTGTAATGATACCAAAGAAGTCTATGGAGGGTTTGAGTACATTTCGATTCTCTTGGGAGGACTACCAATTGAGTAGTAAGACTATGCCAGATGCCTACTCAGTTCCAAATATCATGGAGACGATTGATAATCTTGGGTAATTCCAATACTTCTCAACAACTTGAGGAGTGGGGACTATCAGTTAGAAGTGGCTTTGGAGTATGGAGCAAAGGTAGTGTTTTCAGCTCTGTGGGGACATTATCAGTATAGAGGAATACCATCTGGTTTAAGGAAAGCACCCGCAACATTCTATTACTTATTGGATTGGGTGATGAAAGGACTGAAGTCTTGACAATGTCTATTTTATCTTGATGGCATACTAGTTTTTTGAAGGGATATACAGGAACGTAGACAAAGGATGACGGACGTAATAAAGAGGTTATAAGGTGCACTTCTAATAATGTGTATGGAAAAATTTCACTTGGCATTGGAAGAAGCAAATTATTTGGGTTATGAAATTGGTAACGGTGGAATGAGGACTGATCCGAGATTGAAATAAGCAGTGTGAGGTTTTCCAGTATCATCAACGAGCAAGGAGTTAGAATCTCTTCTAAGCATCGCAAGTTATTACAGAAAATGCGTGAGGATTTGCGGATAGAGTACAGCTGCTTACAGTTATTAAAAAAGGCTGTCAAGTGTGCGAGGTCTGAAGAGTTTAAGAAAGCAACTGTCGAACAGAACGAGTTATTAACGTTGAGGCTAGTGTTTCATATGGATTTTCGTAAGAAGTTTATATTATCGTGTGATGCATCAAACCATACTCTCAGGTGTGTTATGAACCAGAAGGTCAAGTAAGAGGAACATTCTGCTGGTTTTGCATCAAGATAACTTAACTGAGTGGAGCGATATTATTGTACAAAGGAGAGATCCCCCTAAGGGTCCGGGGGTAAGAATAGGCCTGAGGTACTCCTGCATGATGGTCCTATGTAGGGTTTGACTAACATTCTTGAAAATTTTCCCTAGGAGCGAGCCAACTGGGGAAGGGCGCCTTACATGGCGCGTCGTGTCCATCGTGCATTGAGATCTTTCGCCCACTTTCTTGTCGTATTTCAGTCCCACTCATTCTCCATCTCTTATGCGAGGGCACCTTCCAGGGTGCGTTTTCCACCATGCACTTAGCAGAGTCGCTTTCTGCGTCGACGATGACCATGGACTTCTTTGCACCTGATACCCAACACAGTAGCCAGTCCGTTGTTATGGGGCCACCATGTACCCTGTTCGTTGTAGCCCCCTGATCACACAGGGATCACTCTGCTGATGCCTGCGTCGTTAACTCGCCACTTATGACAAGGGGTAGATGCCCATCCCTCTGGGCATCGAGACTCCTGGAAATGGGCATCCTGCCAGGGGGGCCTTTTCTGTGGCTGGGTGGCGCCCATGGGAAGGGCCACTGGTCGGAGTGGGTGGAATCAGGGTGGATGACACGTGATGTAGTGCGTCATCTCTTGCTGGTGACGAAACCCCAGCAGTCTCTAAGCGTTCACAAACTCAATTCAATGACCCTAAATAGTTTCCCTCCCTGGCCACACCATGGGAGGAACGTCAGACTAAGGATGGTAGCGGATCTTATTCTTACTGGTACCTCTTATGTTCGAGAACTGAAGGGGAATCTTTCATGACGACGAAGCCTAAGGTTTTTTGTTGAGCATTTAGAGGACAAGTTTAGGGATTTGGAAGGATTGTCAAAAATGAGATCTGGGTCAGTCTTGATCAAAACAGCATCCTCTGTCCAGTCACAGACGTTACTCGCTTGTGACAAGCTGGGGGATGTTTCAGTAATCATCATGCCCAATAAGAGCTTAAATAAGGTCACAGGGACCTTCTTTTGCAGTCTGACGATGAGCTGCTTGCCAATTTAGAGCGGCGAGGTGTACATTTTGTCCAGCACGTCCACTGGGGTCTGAGGGATAATCAGGTTGCCACCAGTGCCTTCATGTTGGCCTTAGAGGGTGATACATTGCCTGAGAAGGTCAAGGTGATGTTCAAACACTGTAATGTAAAGCCCTACATCCTTCCCCCGACGTGATGCCTTAAGTGCTACAAATTCGGCCATATGTCTTCTCGCTGTACTTCTAGCATCACATGTAAAGGTTGCAGATGCCCATCGCATCCCAGTACTCCATGTACCCTGCCTCCCATCTGTGTCAACTGCGGTGAGCACCATTCGCCTTACTCGCCAGACTGCAAGATTGTCGACAATCAGGGAATACATGACCAACTGAGCTACACTGGGGCTAAGAGAAATTTGACTGCCTGCATCCTGTACATATGACATCGTCTTACGCTGCCTTGACAACAGATCTGACACCATCAACTCTGCCAACCCCAGTCACCTCTAACAGCTGGAATATTACACCTGCCCCCTTGTTGGTGGGGGGCATTTCCCTCCCTGTTGCTCCTGCACCACCTACTTTAGGAGGAAACACCCCCCCCCCCCCCCTCCCAACCATCAGGGTCGTCCGTCCCCTTCTTCAGCTTCTCTCACTTGGCAGGTCCCTTGGGTCATTCCCTTCCTAGGTTTCTGCTAGTGGGAAAGATGATACCCACCAGTGGCTGAAGAGCTCAAAAGCAGCTGGTTGTAGGAATTCACACTCATCCTCAGTCCTGGAGACTGAGTCAGTGGAGTCCTACCAGCCAGGGAAACCCAAGAAGCAGCGAGAGAAGTCCAAAAACAAGACCCCTACGCCGAAAGAAACTGAGGTGGCGCCCACACCACCACTACCTACAAGCTCTGCGTCTGAGGATGGGATGGAGATTCTGGCGTCCGCTGAGGACCTAGATCTCGCCAGACCCTCAGACACAATGGATATAGACTGCACAGTCAATAAGATGGTGGCAGCAAGTGACTCTGAGGCGTGAACTGTCTCAATGAATGTTCCATGCCTTCCCAGTCTCACGATGATGTCATCCTCCAGTGGAATTGCAGCGGTTTTTGCCACTGCCTGGCTGAGCTACAACAACTGTTAAGCTTTACACCTGCTATCTGCATTGCTCTCCAGGGAACCTGGTTCCCAGCAATGCAGACCCCTGCCCTCCGCAGCTATATGGGATGTTACAGTAACTGTAGCGACTATAACCGAGTGTCAGGTGGAGTTTGCGTTTATGTGATAAACTCAGTCTGTAGTGACACTGTGCCCTGTCAAACCCCTCTTGGCCGGCCGCGGCGGTCTAGCGGTTCTAGGCGCTCAGTCTGGAACCGTGCGACTGCTACAGTCGCAGGTTCGAATCCTGCCTCGGGCATGGATGTGTGTGATGTCCTTAGGTTAGTTAGGTTTAAGTAGTGCTAAGTTCTAGGGGAGTTATGACCACAGATGTTAAGTCCCATAGTGCTCAGAGCCATTTGAACCAAACCCCTCTTGAAGATGTAGGTGTCAGAATAAGGACAATGCTGGAAATAACTGTCTGCAATGTATATCTACCTCCAGAAGGCGCAGTAGCCCTGGATGTATTACCTGCATCGACTGATCAAGTCCCTAAACCTTTCCTACTTTTGGGAGATTTTAACGCCCATAACCCCTTCTGGGGTGGCACTGTGCTCACTGGCTGAGGCAGAGGTGTCGAAATTCACTGACTCACTTCGACCTGGGGCCACCACACATTTCATTGTGGCTCATGGTAGCCACTGATTTAAGAATCTGCAGCCCAGGACTTGTCCCATCTATCCATTGGAGAGCACATGACGACCTGCACGGTAGCGACCGCTTCCCCATCTTCCTGTCACTGCCCCAGCGTCAGGCCCATGGTCGCCTGTCCTTATGAGCCTTTAATCAAGGCGGACTTGGAAACTTTCACCTCTGATGTCAGCGTTGAATCTCCGCCGCTCGGGAACATCGATGTGGTGGTTGAGGAGCTGACTACAACAATCGTTTCTGTGACAGAAAACGCGATCCCTCGCTCCTTATGGTGCCCCTGGCGAAAGACAGTCTCTTGCGATCGCCAGAAGTCGCTGAAGCAATAAACGAGCGTTGGCGAGCTCTACAGCTGCATAAACGGCACCCTGGAGCACCTCATAGCCTTTGAACGGCTACATGACCGCGTTCGTGAACTTATCAAACGACAAAAGCATGAGTGTTTGTCGAGATACGTCTCGACCATTGGGTGCCATACCTCACCTTCCAAAGTCTGGGCAAAGATCAAGCGTGTTTTAAGGTACCAGACCCCAATAGGTGTTCCTGGTGTTACCATACATGGCGTGTTATCTACTGACGCAAACGTGATTGCCGAGCACTTTGCTGGGCACTTTTCTCGAGCCTCTGCATCGGAGAATTACCCCCCCCCCCCCCCCTCCCCAGCATTTCGCACTATCAAATGGCGGCTGGAAGGGAAATTCCTCTCATTTACTACACGCACCAGTGAATCCTATAACGTCCCATTTTCAGAGTGGGAGCTCGTTAGTGCTGTTACACATTTCTCCGACACAGCTCCTGGGCCTGATCGGATCTACAGTCAGATGATTAAACGTCTCTTATCTGACTAAAAGGGATATATCCTCGTCATCTTCAATCAGATCTGGAGTGATGGCGTCTTTCCATCGCAATGGCAGGAGAGCATCATCGTTCTGGTGCCAAAACCAGGTAAAAAGCCACTTGATGTATATAGCTATCGGCCCACCAGCCTCTCCAATGTTCTTTGTAACTACTGGAATGTATGGTGTGTCAGCAGTTGGGTTGGATGCTGGAGTCAAAAGGCCTACTGGTTCCATGTCAGGGCAGCTTCAGTAGTGGGACAAGAAAAGCGTCGCCCCAAAGTAGGTCACACCAAGGGCCGCCCTCACCCAAGTAGGTCACCCCAAGTACCATTATCCAAAATGGCGGCCATGAGGAAAGTAGGTGACGTCAGCTGATGACGCGATTGACGTTATTCAAGATGGCGGGAAGATAGAGCAGCTGGAGTATCTCCACTAACCTAAGTCACATCATCCTAGGAACTGGCCAGAAGTTTGGTGGGGAGATAGCTCAATTGGGCTTCCTCTACTAACCTAAGAAAATAGCGACAAATAAATGGCTCTTGGGCTACCTCCACTAACCCAAGTCACCTCTTCTTGGGAACTGGACATAAGTCTTTATTTAAACAATTACAAGCAGTACCACCATCCATTATGGTAGCCAAAAAAAAAAAAAAAAAAGATTCAAATGGCTCTGAGCGCTATGGGACTTAAACATCTGAGGTCATCAGTTCCCTAGAACTTAGAACTACTTTAACCTAACTAACCTAAGGACATCACACATATCCATGCCCGAGGCAGGATTCGAACCTGCGACCGTAACGGTCGCGCGGTTCCGGACTGTAGCGCCTAGAACCGCTCGGCCACACCGGCCGGCTGTGTTAGCCATCCTCTTGGAAAATTTTGCTGCATGGTGGCATGGTATCGCTGCCCACTAGAGGGCCCCATTAGTTTCGTGTAACCGCCACAAGAGGCAGAGATATCGACAGCTGTATTACATACTCATTAATGCTTGGACATCTGAAGAGAATGGTCATGCTTTGCACAAGAGGCAAGTGACCTAGTTCGCCGCTGCTACAGCGATCCGCGATATGTCACGTTGTCGTCCGGCTGTACGTGTGTGTCGCACGCTGATAATACGAACGACAGCCGACTAGCCTATTTTCACACCCGCTGCCGTCTGCCGGACACAAACATTCACACTTTCTCTAAGAACACTCTCGCCCGCTAGCTGCACACACCCACAATGGGCTGAGATATCGATAGCTCTATAACATGCACTGGACATAAGTCCTCATTTAAACAATTAGAGCCACTACAGCCATCAACTCTGTTCATGAAATTTGCTCTAACAGCTGATGCAAGTTATTATCCTGTTTCCACTCTATTCGAATATAATTTCTATAAAGTTCTTTAAATTTGTATAAATTCCCTTACATTTGTTTCAATTTGTTTACATTTATTATCTACCTACAGCATTAGTGCTGTGTTACCGCCTCCATGCTGTACGCGTCGGCCGCAGCTTCGCCTAGACCTTTTGGATGGCTCTAAGAATTCCGTTAACACCGCAGCTCTCTGCTGTCGCTTCCTCTCCATTCTTGATATGTTCCGGGGTGCTGACGTGGTTTACACCGACGTCTCGATGGCTGATGTTCACGTAGGCTTTGCGTGTGTTCGTGGAGGACTTATTGAGCAGCACTCCTTGACAGTTGGCTGCAGTGTTTTCACTGCAGAGCTGGCGGCCATATCTCGTGCTCTTGAGTACATCCACTCAAGCTGGGGCGAGTCATTTCTCCTGTCTACTGACTAACTGAGCAGCGTACAAGCTATCGACCTATGCTACCCTCGCCAAACTCCAGCAGCATCCATTCAGGAATTCTGGAATAGTTCTGCCGTTCCGTGGTGTTTGAGTAGATCCTAGGACATGTCGGAACGAACTTGCAGACAGGCTGGCCAAACAGGCGACGCGGAAACCGCTTCTGGAGATGGGCATCTTCGAAGCTGATCTGCGTTCTGCCTTATGCCGCAGGATTTTCCGGCTTTGGAAGACGGAATGTTATAACAGCACGCACAACAAACTGCGCGTCATTAAGGAATGTGTGGAAGTCTTCCATGCGGTCCTCTCGCAGGGAATCAGTTGTCCTCCATCGGCTCCGCATTGGCCATATACGGCTAACGCATCGTTACTTACTCCGTCGCGTGGAACCACCTCTGTGTCGCTGTGGCTCAAAAACGACAGCCGTCCACCTCTTGCTGGACTGCCCACTTTTAGCCGCTCTGCGGTGTTGGCCGACAATGCCTCATCAGCAGCTTTAGTTTTACGTTTTATCCGTGAGAGTGGGTTTTATACATCTATGTAGGTTTTAGCGCATGTCCTTTGTCCCTTCGTATCCTCCACCCTAGTGCTTTTAGGGTGGAGTTTTTTATGTGTTGCAGAGTGCTTGGTTTTTCCTTTATACACTCCTGGAAATTGAAATAAGAACACCGTGAATTCATTGTCCCAGGAAGGGGAAACTTTATTGATACATTCCTGGGGTCAGATACATCACATGATCACACTGACAGACCCACAGGCACATAGACACAGGCAACAGAGCATTCACAATGCCGGCACTAGTACAGTGTATATCCACCTTTCGCAGCAATACAGGCTGCTATTCTCCCATGGAGACGATCGTAGAGATGCTGGATGTAGTCCTGTGGAACGGCCGGGTGTTGGCCCTGTGTGCCTCGGTCGTAAGCAGTCCTGATTGTGGCGCTCACCTGCACGGCGCCAAACACGCATACGACCATCATTGGCACCAAGGCAGAAGCGACTCCCATCGCTGAAGACGACACGTCTCCATTCGTCCCTCCATTCACGCCTGTCGCGATACCACTGGAGGCGGGCTGCACGATGTTGGGGCGTGAGCGGAAGACGGCCTAACGGTGTGCGGGACCGTAGCCCAGCTTCATGGAGACGGTTGCGAATGGTCCTCGCCGATACTCCAGAAGCAACAGTGTCCCTAATTTGCTGGGAAGTGGCGGTGCGGTCCCCTACGGCACTGCGTAGGATCCTACGGTCTTGGCGTGCATCCGTGCGTCGCTGCGGTCCGGTCCCAGGTCGACGGGCACGTGCACCTTCCGCCGACCACTGGCGACAACATCGATGTACTGTGGAGACCTCACGCCCCCGTGTTGAGCAATTCGGCGGTACGTCCACCCGGCCTCCCGCATGCCCACTATACGCCCTCGCTCAAAGTCCGTCAACTGCACATATGGTTCACGTCCACGCTGTCGCGGCATGCTACCAGTGTTATAGACTGCGATGGAGCTCCGTATGCCACGGCAAACTGGCTGACACTGACGGCGGCGGTGCACAAATGCTGCGCAGCTCGCGGCATTCGACGGCCAACACCGCGGTTCCTGGTGTGTCCGCTGTGCCGTACGTGTGATCATTGCTTGTACAGCTCTCTCGCAGTGTCCGGAGCAAGTATGGTGGGTCTGACACACCGGTGTCAATGTGTTCTTTTTTCCTTTTCCAGGGGTGTATTCTCGTGGTCGGCCAGCCACTGTAATCTGCTTTCTTGTTTTACTCTCTTCTGTTTCTACCGTCTCTCTGTTGTTTTCTTGTTCTCTTTTGTTCCTTTAGTGTTCGTTGCCATTCCTTTGTTCTTGTGGTTTTTCCTTTCTTTCCGTTTTGTGTTATTTGTCTCGTCCATTTTTTTCTCACACTTGTGGCATTGTTTTATTAGGAGCAAGGGACCGATGACCTCGTTGTTTGGTCCATTCCCCCCTCTTTTAAGCCAACCAACCATTCAAAGTAGAGATAGATGCTTAGTCTGGTGTATCAGGTAACCTGCTTCTGCCGTTACCAGTACAGAAGGAAGTTAATGAGAGACCATGTTTCTTCTAAATGGCTATTATGTTTGAAGGCCCCATCCAGTAAACTGACAAGATGAGCATTAAAGCCCAACGAATTTGAGTACGTTCCATAGAGCAGGAAAGAGGCACAGAAATACAGACAGGATAAGCAGGAATCAATACCATCCTGTGTGGCCAGCAGCACAGAACGCCGATGGCGAGTGTAAGCAGTACAGCAATAAGCAGCAGTTCAGCCTGTGTGACGGATTGTTGTGTAGGGAGACGAGTGGATGTGTCAGCAGAGCTGAGGGAAGAGGTACTGAGGAAAATGGATGATCATATTTTATCTGGCCGTGGAGGGTACAGAACTAGGAATCAGGATGGTGGAGAACTATTGGTGCAGAGGACGGAAGAATATCAACCAGTACAGAGTGCACACAGTGCAGACTTCAGTCAGAAATAACTATTATCACAGAGGTTTCCAGAAACTGAGATGCATGTGTTAGGACCATTCAACGGAATGCCAGCAGCAAATAGTCTTCGGTTAACCATCATCGATCATTTTACTTGTTACAATGAGCTGGTGCCTATGTCAGTCTTGGAGGCAGTCACAAATACAGAAGTGTTGGTGAATAGATGGGTACTGAAGTCTGGAGTCCCAGAAACAATAATAATTCATCAAGAAACGAATTTAGTGCATATCTGATGAAGTAGTAGTGTTGATTGTTGAAGGTGAAGACATTAAGAACCAGTGCACCTTAGCCTCCGTCAAACGAAAGGGCAGAGCGGGTTTTTCAGATAATCGGAAGGACACTAAGGTATTAAGTGAACTCCCACAATTCAGATTGGGGTACACATTTATCTATTCCAGTAAAGCAAATAATTCAAATCTGCGTCCTACCACATGGTTATCAGTATTTGGGGTAGTGTATGGTAGGGAGATGCCATCACTGTTCGATATGATTTAGCAGAGAGGGAATGGAGAACTGGCCTGAGAATTCCCGAGAACAGCGAGAGAGGTTTGAGAGAGGGTCCAGCAAGTAAACACTGAGGCACTGGAAAAGCTCGAAGAGGCAGGAAATACATAGTGGGCCAGAGGGTAATGTTGTTTAGTCCGTCACCTGGATGGAAGATTTTTGTTTTTCAGGCAGCAGGAAGTGACATTATGTAGCCACACATGAAAATTAAGTTTGGTATTTAGTGTATCGTAGCTAAAGAATGAAGACGTGTTCCCAGGGTTACAGCAATTAACGGGTAGTAAAGGAGTATTTAGGGAGCTCTCAGAAAAATACAAGGATTAGCTAGTGGCATATGCAGGACCAGAGGAGCAGACGTAGGGGGTAGTTGGAGTGGTGTTGCATGAGATGCACAGGGTGAAAAGGGACGAATAGGTGCTGGGTGCAGGGTACATGAGACAGTTCCTTGGAACAGTGGACGTGAGCAATGTAAATAACGTGCATAGTACACACTACGCACTTTAAGAGCGTTGTCTTGAACAACACATACATGCTTTGGCAGCTAACCAGAGATGTAACTGAGTATGCAAACACTCTAATCTAGGATTAGAGGCATTTCAAGCACGAATGTTGGTATTACATACAAGAATAACATTAACAAAGCTGTTACAGTCACTAGGGTATAGTATCTGAGATGCAAGAGTGGAGCTGACGAACGAAGCCATTCATCAGACATTACATGGGAAAATGAGTCCCAGTATCTCAGAGGCAACTCCTGAAAGGGTGGGGAGAAGTACCATCCAGACTACAGTTAGTAGTAGAGCCTTTCTATTACCATGGAGGCAATAACGGAAGTGAAAACAGATGAGGCACAGTTGTACATATCTGTCAAGATGCTGATGACGAACAGGCATACATTGATCAGGTGTTACACACCTATCCAGTGTTGCTGGAAATAGTGATGAAGCTTTTGCAAATTTAAGAGGGCACGATGTTACTAATAGTGGAAGATAGGGATTGGCATGACTGAGGGAGTACTGCAGAGCTCGCAGAGTGGGAAGGATAGTACACACCCTATTCATGAGATTCAGACGACATGGAGTACTTGTGCCATGCCGTTGTTCAGGGGAAAGACAGAAGGTGTCCATACGAAAAGGAAGTGATTTAAACAAAATTGTACCTTCAGCAAGCAGTGCTACATTGGGCGCTATCAGTGAGTGACAACATAGTACTGGTGCAAGTTGCCATGATCAAGGCAATCTCATGGAAGCCGAAGGCTTACAATTAAGGGGCAATCGATTCTTGATAAACAGAACTACGTGCTATATTACGACTACAACTTTCTATTTACCAGCTAAGATGACAGGAGTTACTCTGAAAAATATCACACACTTGACAGGAGGTACTCTGAAAAATATCACACACTTGCAACTGCACTGGCTAGATTAACCCTTGGAGACGTTGCCTAAGCAGAACCCTACTTCCTTGAATGCTAGATGGAAACCAAGAGTAGTCTGTTGGATGTCAGACGATAGGTGCACACGAGAAGCGAATCAGTGAGGTGCAGGTAACGGAGCTCATGGAACAGTATCGGGATAGCAAACGATCAGCAGGTGTGACCTTGAGTGTCATAGTTCCTAGCAGCATGGCGGCTCTAATTGCTCAGAATGGCTTTTGTTTATATGAGATGATGAGCTGCACAGGAGTAATTCAGGTTCCGGTGACTTGAATCTCAAGAGCAAGAGATGGAGAGTGAATTTGTAAAATGAAGAGCGCAGAAGGTACTCATAAACATTTAATATACAGGGAGGGGCAATTACAAGTGGCCTGGACGAGTGGATACAATTGGACGTGAAGCTATGGATATAAACAGAACATTAACAGAGGAGGAAAAGATCTACAGTCACTTCCAACAGGATAGAGCAACTGCCATTGCAGCGGGTTGAACAATGGAGCACATTTACACAGTCTACATCCCTGACAGAATTGTTAGCGTAGGTCAGTCTGGTCGAGGCCCTAGATCGCCACCCAGGGCATCTGGTCTGTCAGTGTGAGATTACATTGTGTGGGGAGATCTCAAGCCTAAGGTGTATCGCAGCAATCCTCATAGTTTTTAAGAATTGCAGCAGAAAATTCGGATGAGACAGCAGCAATTCCAGCAGTCCAACTTCAATCTGCCTTCAACAGCTTGCTGACCAATGCCCAAAAGTCCAAGAATGAATCGTGGTCGCTTTCAGCTTCTGCTATAGTCATGTTAGTAGTGTATTTCCTTTCCTCTAGAATTGACATGTGATTACATTTTCACGCAATTTGGGTACATAGATCCTGAGAAATCAGTACCCAGAACAAACACCTCTCGCCGTAATAGCGGCCCTGATACTCTTGGGCATTGAGTCAAACAGAGCTTTGATGGCGTGTACAGGTACAGCTGCCCATGCAGCTTCAACACGATACCACAGTTCATCAAGACTGGCGTATTGTGACGAGCCAGTTGCCCACCATTGACCAGACGTTTTCAGTTGGTAAGAGATCTGGAGAATGTGCTGGACAGGGCAGCAGTTGAACATTTTCGATATCCAGAAAGGCCTGTACAGGATCTGCAACATGCGGTCGTGCATTATCCTGCTGAAATGTACGGTTTCGCAGGGATCGAATGAAGGGTGGAGCCACGGGTCGTAACACATGTGAAATGTAACGTCCACTGTTTAAAGTGGCGTCAATGCAAACAAGAGGTGACCCAGACGTGTAACCAATGGCACCTCATACCATCACGCTGGGTGATACGCCAGTATGGCGATGGCGAACACGCTTCCAATGTGCGTTCACAGCGATGTCACCAAACACGGATGCGACCATCATGATGCTGTAAACAGAATCTGGATTCATCTGAAAAAAATGACGCTCTGCCATTCGTGCACCCAGGTTCGTCGTTGAGTACACCGTCGCAGGTGCTCCTGTCTGTGTAACAGCGTCAAGGGTAACTGCAACCGTGGTCTCCGAGCTGATAGTCCATGCTGCTGCAAACGTCGTCGAACTATTCGTGCAGATGGTTGTTGTCTTGCAAACGTCCCCATGTGTTAACTCAGGGATCGGGACGTGGCTGCACTATCCGTAACAGCCATACGAATAAGATGCCTGTCGTCTCGAGTGCTAGTGATACGAGGCCGTCGGCATCCAGCATGGCATTCCGTATTACCCTTCTGAACCCACCGATTCCATATTCTGCTAACAGTCATTGGGTCTCGACCAACGCGAGCAGCAATGTCGCGATACGATAAACCACAATCGCGATAGGTTACAATTCGACCTTTATCAAAGGCGGAAACGTAATGGTACGCATTTCTCCTCCTTACACGAGGCATCACAACAACGTTTCACAAGGCAACGCCGGTCAAATGCTGTTTGTGTATGAGAAATCGGTTGGAAACTTTCCTCATGTCAGCACTTTCTAGGAGTCGCCACCGGCGCCACCCTTGTGTGAATTCTCTGAAAAGCTAATCATTTACATACCACAGCATCTTCTTCCTGTCTGTTAAATTTCGCGTCTGTAGCACGTCATCTTCGTGGTTTAGCAATTTTAAAGGTCAGTAGTCTATGCCAGGAGGAAATACTCCTGGTAGGAGCTACTTGACTGTCTGTGGGATTTTAGTGCGAGAAATGCGCCTCAGAGCCGTACAAATAGCAGCAGATATCGAGGCAGAGGCACGTGGAGCCCAGCATGCCAGAGTCATGTCAGACAGAACTGAGCAGCGAAAGCTGCAGCCATGGGTCGAGAATGGGTCGAACCAGCCACCACTGGCACTCAGCCACCTTGCACGACTTTGTGCCACTGTCCTGCTGTCCATGCCATCAGCTGTCCGACTCCTGCCAGAGGGCAGTCGACCATTTCCTACACACAACAGTCTAGTTGTGCCTCCACAGTAGACATCGTCAGGGCTACGACACCTACATGGAGGCGCCCACAACTGCAGGACGCTGTTGTGTCGCTACACAGAGCACTGATGATGTCGATCATGTAACCTACAGTCAGGCCATCAGCCTTCTGTCTACCCACGTCACCATCATGATGATGATTTGGGTCTGTGGGGCACTCAACAGTGCAGTTGTCGGTGCCTGCAAAAATTAACACTCTTTCCACTGCCCAGTCTCACCACTTCACCGAATGATATGTGCGGAGAAAATGCACAACCTAGCCTGGAATCGAACCCAAGACCCAGTGATCTACAGGCAGCAAAGACAACGTCTAGACCACGAGCTGTGTACTGGATTGCTGGAGAGGGACGTGTGTGCCTTGCACTGCTAATGACGCAAGGTTTATCTGAAGTTAATAAAATATTATTTCTAGGTGATCAGTGTATCTCCTGGACGCACAGTACCGTGATCGGACGACTCACGTTGCCCAGTTTTGATGGTAATCATCAGAATAGTCTTTTGTTGCTGTTGTCTAACCTTTCAACATTATATCTACATCTACATTTATACTCCACAAGCCAGCCAATGGTGTGTGGCGGAGGGCAGCGATTTAGTCAGAAAAGAGAGCATGGTCTCAAATGAAGAAGATAACAATATAACAACCATAACAAGAGGGAAAACACATGGCGTAACAATAACTACAAACCCAACACAACAAAGAAGGCTAGATTAGAATGAGGGTTTTATATTAACTACAAAGGATAACACATTCCTGCAACTGCAACAGATGATAACTGCAGGTAAGCATGAACTTAAAAAGTAAATGTTGATTACACATTTCGTAAAATACATAGAATAATATATTAGGCCTAGGTTTCCTCTGTTTATTCTACATATAGAGCTGCACCTCATAGCAATGCCGTCATCATTGCATATACACCACACGAGGTGCTTATAAACCAAATGTAACGAGGTCTCGAGACTTTTTTCCTGTGCTCTTAGTAAATTGACGGATTCTAAATGTCTTTTTAAGTCGGAAACGTACGTCTCCTCAACCACATTTCCCGCGACAGTCGTGCTTATTAGCAGAAGTAGCAGTTTTAACGGATGCTGCTATGCCGCACTAGGGAACAGAACGAGGGCAAAACGACATGAATATTTTCGATAGTTAGGACATTGAGTTACCACCCGCGTCCTGCTGTACGCCTATGCACACTAAGAAACATCGACTTCTTACGACGGAGTGAGGAGCACTATCAGTAACCAAAGGAGACGTAACAGTCTGACTGCTGCTTATAGTAGCATCACCACGGTCCTGGTAGCACTCCTCTTGCACACACAAGTCATGGGCTCATGTTAGGTACTTTTACTCATATGCTGGATAATACATAAATTTCGTCCTACCACCACATCTTTAGAGTACACCTTCTTCAGACTATTAAAGCTGATATACACACTCTAAAAAAAGTTTTGCAACGCCCCAATTCCCAGAACTCTTGAAGACAGACGTTGACTGTGAATATTGTATCACAGACTCAGTCCCTTTGACTGTTCAGAGATGTCACTAAATCCGCCGAAAGGTGTAAACAGCTATGCATGAGCAGCGCCTATTAGACGGAGGGGTCCGGCAGCCGATCAGTTCCAGTCATTCCACCAGGAAGGAGGTACATGCCTCGTGTTGTCTGTAGTTCAACCGTGCCTAGGCGGTAAATACCGCGATCCGATCGCGTCCGCATTGTAACTTTGTGCCAGGAAGGGCACTCAAGAAGGGAAGTGTCCAGGCGTCTCGGAGTGAACCAAAGCGATATTGTTTGGACATGGAAGAGATACAGAGAGACAGGAACTGCCTCGCTTAGGCCCCCAAGGGCTACTACCACAGTGGATGACAGCTCTGACAGCAACGCCACCATGTTGAATAATGCTTTTCGTTCAGCCACAGGACGTCGTGTTACGTCTCAAACCGTGCGCAATAGGCTGCTGCGGTGGTGGGGATGGATGGAGAGGGGGGGGGGGGGGGTGGGAGATGGTCAGAGAGAAAGGAAGCAGGACATGGACTAACAGAAGATTGGTAAATATGTGAGGGGCATTTTTGTTACAAAAATTTATTCGTGGATGTATTTATGTAATTCAAAGAAGTCACGTCCAATACACTCTCCATTACATGCACTGCACTTGTCAAGTCTTTTTTCCCACTGTCTGAAGGATGTCTGGAATTTTTCAACTTTGATATTGTCCAGCCACCTTTGCGAGTCTGTTTTTACTGCCTCCACATTATCACAACGCTTCCATTTTAATATTTTCTGTTTTATTCTTGGAAATAAAAAAAACCCACATGGGGCTAGTTCTGGCGAAGACCATCCCTCAGATGTCAAATAGTGGGTCACTTATAAAGTCGTTTGAGTGTGTGTGTGTTTGTGTGTGCGTGTGTGTGTGTGTGTGGGGGGGGGGGGGGGGGTCGTCATGATGAATGAACCAGTCACCTGACGCCAAAGTTCCTGGTGTTTCCTCTGCACATTCTTACACAGAAGTCTTAGAGCTACCAATTGCAATTGCTGAATCACAGTCTGGTCAGGGGTACAAATTCCCGATGCACAACTCCACGAACATAAAAAAGCAATGATTATCGTCTTCACATTCAATCTCGCTTGCCTTTTTCTTTTTTTGGTCTGGGGGATTTGAGAGACCTTCACTTGCTTGATTTCCCGCTCATACCTGTAACTCCAACTCCTATCACCTGTAATCATTGGTCTAAAATTTGGATCACTTTGAGTCGCTGTTTTCAAGTCCTGGCACACATTCATACGCATGATTTTTTACTCCAGTTCGCGCCTGTTCCTGTTGAAATTTGATCGATTGTGAAATGACGGTCCTCGTTAATTTTTTGACGGATTTTTTCAATGTTTTTCTCGTTTCGCGATGTTGTAGGACGTCCAAAACTAGGCTGGCCTTCAACACTCCTCTCACCAAGTTGAAAGAGCCAAAAACCAGTGGAAAACTTGTGTGGAGCTCGTAGCATCCTCCTACAAATCCTCTTGAAGCATTTGGTGACCAAACGTTGCAGATTTTTTAAGCACGAAAGAAAATCTCACACTCACTGTTTGTTTTTTATTTAAAGTTTCCATAACGACTTCGCAAATGGAACACACCAACAGTCAGAGAAACACAACATTACGCCCACACGTCCGACCTCTGCACAGTTGTTTTGTGAAGATTCCTGCTAACCCCACGTACCGGGAGAAATATGTATATACAGTGAGGCACTTAAGACAGACCACCTGAGTAACACAGCCAGTTTTAGTGATAAAAGAAACTCTTTGAAACAAAAGCCACTTATCTTTAAGGGGGGATATAGTGTGATGTTCATTTTTTCGTAGGTGGGTGGAGATTAATCGTTACTCAACTTTTTAAACATTTTATCTTAAATGGATTGGTATGTTATGTTATTTACCTTTCAATAACACGTTTGAAGACAAATTAATTGCATCAGGTTCTGTTATGTTTGATAATGTATGAGTGTCCGTTAATCATGGAGTTTCAACGACAAAAAACAGGTTGGTTTAGTGCAGAGTTTACATCGAATGTAAACAACATTCCAATCACTGCAGGTTTCGTAAAGTGATCTTTTGCATCAAAACCAGTCATCTGTGGTTTGCTGTCGTAGCGAGTTCAAATGTTCAGTTGTGTCTGAATGCGTGAGGGACCAAACTGCTGAAGTCATCGATCCCTAGACTTACACACTACTGAAACTAACTGAAAGTAACTTATGCAACGAACAACACACACATCCATACCCGAGGAAGGACTCGAACCTTTCGGCGGGTGGGGCCGTGCAATCCGTCACTTGGCGCCCCACACCGCGCGGCCACTCCGCTCTGGGTATCCAGTTGACGACGTGTTCATAAGGCTATCGGATCTACACAACGTTCTGCGCAGGAGCTGATATAGATGATATGGTTTTTATTTACAGCGAATGTGGCCAAAGTATGAGAACTGCAGTGACCGATTATATGCTCAGAGATGCAAAACCTTCCCTGTCTACTTTTGCAAGCATAATACAGACATTTGGGCAAAGAGGAAATGTCAATGATAAGAAACGTAAACCGATTAAATCGGCAACCGACGAACGACATGCAACTGACATTTCAGCAGCTGTCAGATATAATTCACACATTAGTGAAAGACGCTCGAACAGGAAGGTGGAATCAGTCAACCGATTGTTCTGCGAATACTACATTGCAACAGATTTCATACATTCCACGTATCGCTTCATCAGGAGCTTCAAGCGGTGACTTTCGACGAAGGGTACAATTCTCCGAATGGGGGTTACGGAAACTACAAACAGATGACAGGTTATTGACCAGGAGTTTATCTTGTAACACAGATGATCCTCTGGAAACCCAGATTGTCTGAGAGAAGTGGACAAAAAAGACCTTCCTCAGTCAACGTGTCTAAATCATCGAATTATTTGTCCCTATTTTGTTGATGAGAATTTAAATAGTTCGAGGTATTTCGATTTCTTAATAGAGATACTGTCACTATTATTAGAAGGCGTCCCACTAGACGGACGACGAGTCACGTGGTACCAACGTGGTGGGCGCTCCACACACTTTGAATGGAGGGTTGCAGTTCCTCAGCAACCGATTTACAGATCGTCGGATTGATCGGTCAGGCGACACAAAATGAACTACACGTTCGCCAGACCTAACGCCTCTGGGCTTTTAGTGGTGGAGAAAACTCCAACAACACTTTTACAATGAAATTCCAACCAGTCGCGAAGACATGTAAGATCGCACTACACGATCTCGTTCCGCTGTAAGCTCGGATGAAAGTCAAGTCGCACTACTGTCAGCAGCCAACAGTTTTACAGCGTCTACGCAAATGGTCACCATTTTGAACGCGTGTTGCAAAAACATTATCTGATGTCATTAAGTTGCTTACTGTACATTTCGTCGTGGGCGCATTGAATGCTTTTCCAGGTGCGCTTGTGAGAAGTCAACAACGTTATTTAATGTAAAATAATTACCCGTCCTTCCACTTACGAAAAAGTGACCAACACCACACTATGTTCCTCTTCAAGCTAAGCGCTAAGCATCTTTTCTTTTAAAGATTTTGAAAGTCGTTGAGTTGCTCAGACGTCTTGTATTATTAGGTTTCTCACCGTGAATATACACAGGGTGAAACACCTAAGACCCGCACCACAAATATTACGGAAATGGGAAGTGCTGTTAATGTGCGGTTTTAACAGAACGGATTGCTAGTCAGGAGCTCGTATTGTTAGCCAACAAACAGACTTGGAAAGTATACTTTTTGTGCAAACATACACTTTTTTCAAAAAACTGTTGGTTATAGGATTCTAGGGCGAGTCGTTTACAAGACATAGTATTTTAAAAAGTTTCCACTCCGACACTTGTTCGTGTACCTGCTAGGTAGGATGGTGTTATGATTTCTTACATTGTGCTTTTGTTTTCCTTAAGTACATTGGGACTTGCTAGTCAGTTAGTGTTTGACAGTCCTAGCAAAAGGTCGTGAGTTGACGATGAGATTTGCCAATGCAGAAAAAGCCGATATGCTCATCGTGTATGTTGAGAGTACGAAGACTGCAATTCGTTCTTGTGCGGTGTATGCGGCAAGATATCTCAATCGACGTCAACCATCTCGGCAATTATTTATCAACTTCTCAAACAGGTACATGAATGTGGTAGTGTGACACCTAGGCAATGTAACAAAAGAAAAAAGGGACAACAGAAGAGAGGGAAATTAATTCTTGCTGCTGTTGGTTCGTACGTTAGCTCCCGCCCAATCGCACTAAGAAGTGGCATGACTCAGACACGTATCCACCGCATTTTCCTTTGACACAGGTTCCATCCCTATCACATCTCTCTCCATCAAAAACTACATGGAAAGGGTTATGGGAATCGTGTTCGCTTCTGTACGTGGGCATTAAGACAAGATAGTCCAGATGAATCATGTATCTTATTTACTGATGAAGCCACATTTACTAATTGTGGCCAGGTAAACCGCAGAAATATGCACTATTGGTCTGTTGACAATCCCCGTTATTTTCTGTGGGACGTCAGCATCCATGGAGTGTAATCGTGAGGTGTGGGACAGTGAACCGTAAGCTCATTGGCCCGTGCTTCATAGGCTGAACACTGGACGCGCACAAGCATCGCATCCTCCTAACAGACTATCTCCCGCGGATGCTAGAGGACGTTCCTCTACGAGGAATCTGTGGTACCAACATGATGGCTGTCGAGCCCTTAATGCACCATCGTATTTGACGCCTGTAGAATTTTTGCGGCGAGGAAAGCTGAAAGACGCTGTCTACGAAGATTTACCAACTACACTCGATGATATACAACCACTTATTACTGAAGCACCCGTGGTCTAGGAAGAGCGTCTTTGATTCATAATCAAAACGCCTTCGGTCTTGGGTTCGATCCCTGCCACTGGTTAAATTTTAATAAATAATCAGCATTGGCGACCGAAAGACTACCGGCATAAGAAGTCACCCTCATTCTGCCAACTGCCTTGTCAAAGAGGGCGGAGGAGCGGATAGAGGTTCAGGGCACTCTCTTGTCCTAGGGGTGGGAAATTGCCCCTAAAGGCGGAAGAATCAGCAATGATCAACGACATGAGGATGCAGAAGGCAATGGAAACCACTGCATTAAAGACACGTAACGTGTATCCACAGGACATGTGGCCTGTAGTTGAAGAAGTGTCATGATGATCTCTCCATTGGCAAAAGATTCCGGAATAGTCCCCCATTCGGATATCCGGGAGGGGACTGCCAAGGGGGAGGTTACCATGAGAGAAAGATTGAATAATCAACGAAAGGATAACGTTCTACGAGTCGGGGCGTGGAATGTCAGAAGCTTGAACGTGGTAGGGAAACTAGAAAATCTGAAAAGGGAAATGCAAAGGCTCAATCTAGATATAGTAGGGGTCAGTGAAGTGAAGTGGAAGGAAGACAAAGATTTCTGGTCAGATGAGTATCGGGTAATATCAACAGCAGCAGAAAATGGTATAACAGGTGTAGGATTCGTTATGAATAGGAAGGTAGGGCAGAGGGTGTGTTACTGTCAAAAGTTCAGTGACCGGGTTGTTCTAATCAGAATCGACAGCAGACCAACACCGACAACGATAGTTCAGGTATACATGCCGACGTCGCAAGCTGAAGATGAACAGATAGAGAAAGTGTATGAGGATATTGAAAGCGTAATGCAGTATGTAAAGGGAGACGAAAATCTAATAGTCATGGGCAGTTGTAGGAGATGGAGTAGAAGAAAAGGTTACAGGAAAATATGGGCTTGGGACAAGGAATGAAAGAGGAGAAAGACTAATTGTGTTCTGTAACAAGTTTCACCTAGTAATAGCGAATACCCTGTTCAAGAATCACAAGAGGAGGAGGTATACTTGGAAAAGGCCGGGAGATACAGGAAGATTTCAATTAGATTACATCATGGTCAGACAGAGATTCCGAAATCAGATACTGGATTGTAAGGCGTACCCAGCAGCAAATATAGACTCAGATCACAATATAGTAGTGATGATGAGTACGCTGAAGTTCAAGACATTAGTCAGGAAGAATCAATACGCTAAGAAGTGGGATACGGAAGTTCTAAGGAATGACGAGATACGTTTGTAGTTCTCTAACGCTATAGATACAGCAATAAGGAATAGAGCAGTAGGCAGCACAGTTGAAGAGGAATGGACATCTCAAAAAAGGGCTATCACAGAAGTTGGGAAGGTAAACATAGGTACAAAGAAGGTAGCTGCGAAGAAACCATGGGTAACAGCAGAAATACTTCAGTTGATTGATGAAAGGAGGAAGTACAAACATGTTCCGGGAAAATCAGGAATACAGAAATACAAGTCGCTGAGGAATGAAATAAATAGGAAGTGCAGGGAAGCTAAGACGAAATGGCTGCAGGAAAAATGTGAAGACATCAAAAAAGATATGATTGTCGGAAGGACAGACTCAGCATGTAGGAAAGTCAAAACAACCTTTGGTGACATTAAAAGCAAAGGTGGTAACATTAAGAGTGCAAAGGGAATTCCACTGTTAAATGCAGAGGAGAGAGCAGATAGGTGGAAAGAATACATTGAAAGCCTCTATGAGGGTGAAGATTTGTCTGGTGTGATAGAAGAAGAAACAGGAGTCGATTTAGAAGAGATAGAGAATCCAGTATTAGAATCGGAATTTAAAAGAGCTTTGGAGGACTTACGGTCAAATAAGGCAGAAGGGATAGATAACATTCCATCAGAATTTCTAAAATCATTAGGGGAAGTGGCAACAAAACGACTATTCACGTTGGTGTGTAGAATATATGAGTCTGGCGACATACCATCTGACTTCCGGACAAGCATCATCCACACAATTCCGAAGACGACAAAAGCTGACAAGAGCGAGAATTATCGCACAATCAGCTTAACAGTTCATGCATCGAAGCTGCTTACAAGAATAATATACAGAAGAATGGAAAAGAAAATTGAGAATGTGCTAGGTGACGATCAGTTTGGCTTTAGGAAAAGTAAAGGCACGAGAGAGGCAATTCTGACGTTACGGCTAATAATGGAAGCAAGGCTAAAGAAAAATCAAGACACGTTCATAGGATCTGTAGACCTGGAAAAAGCGTTCGACAATATAAAATGGTGCAAGCTGTTCGAGATTCTGAAAAAAGTAGGGGTAAGCTATAGGGAGAGACGGGTCTTATACAATATGTACAACAACCAAGAAGGAATAATAAGAGTGGACGATCAAGAACGAAGTGCTCGTATTAAGAAGGGTGTAAGACAAGGCTGTAGCCTTTCGCCCCTACTCTTCAATCTGTACATCGAGGAAGCAATGATGGAAATAAAAGAAAGGTTCAGGAGTGGAATTAAAATACAAGGTGAAAGGATATCAATGATACGATTCGCTGATGACATTGCTATCCTGAGTGAAAGTGAAGAAGAATTAAATGATCTGCTGAACGGAATGAACAGTCTAATGAGTACGCAGTATGGTTTGAGAGTAAATCGGAGAAAGACGAAAGTAATGAGAAGTAGAAGAAGTGAGAACAGCGAGAAACTTAACATCAGGATTGATGGTCACGAAGTCAATGAAGTTAAGGAATTCTGCTATCTAGGCAGTAAAATAACCAATGACGGACGGAGCAAGGAGGACATCATAATGAGACTCGCTATGGAAAAATAGGCATTTCTGGCCAAGAGAAGTCTACTAATATCAAATACCGGCCTTAATTTGAGGAAGAAATTTGTGAGGATGTACGTCTGGAGTACAGCATTGTATGGTAGTGAAACATGGACTGTGGGAATACCGGAACAGAAGAGAATCGAAGCATTTGAGATGTGGTGCTATAGATGAATGTTGAAAATTAGGTGGACTGATAAGGTGAGGAATGAGGAGGTTCTACGCAGAATCGGAGAGGAAAGGAATATGTGGCAAACACTGATAAGGAGAAGGGACAGGTTGATAGGACATCTGCTAAGACATGAGGGAATGACTTCCATGGTACTAGAGGGAGCTGTAGAGGGCAAAAACTGTAGAGGAAGACAGAGATTGGAATACGTCAAACAAATAATTGAGGACGTAGGTTGCAAGGAAAAAAAAATACTGAAGCCTGCTCGGGTATCTATGTTGAAATGCTAGCACGTGTGCAACAGTAATTGTTCCACATCAGATTGGAATCGTGTATTGCCGCTGACAGTGGTCATTTTGAACAAAATCCGTGATGGCCTGTTGTCCTGTTACTGGTCAGACCCCACATATTGAGTGTATGCACTTCTGTTGTTTTCCTTTCTTTGTACTACCACACATATTGTACAAGTGTCGATGTGAGACTGTTTCAGAGTATGATATCTCGTAAACGACTCGTAATAGAATCCTGCAACAAACATCATTGACATTCCATTATACCTACTTTTAGTCTGTTAATGTCAGTAGGCATAGTTTCACTTGAAAAGTGGGTGTTTGAACAAAAAATACGTTTTGTAAGCATTATTAAAATCTGTTTATTGGCTAAATACGAGCTCCATTCTGTGAAAACAGCACATCATTAGCACTATCGAATTTCGCGATTTATGCGGTGCAAGTTTTAGGTGATTCACACCGTATACACAAATTCCGGCGGAAAAAGTTACAACACGAAGGAAGAGTTGTACATAATAAACGATGGGTGGTAGACGTGTGTCTACATCTGAAAGATGACGTCTATTCAAATTTTGTGCCAGTGACATAAGAGTAGCGGTAGTACCGTCACTATGACGGAAATCAGATTTTCCTTAAATAGACACATTAACGGGTGTTAGCGTTAGTTACCTTCGAGATTAGACGTTGTGAGTTGATGTTAGTTAAGAATGCCTTTAAGGCAACAAAAAAGCCATTATCAACATCTCTCTGAATTTGAATGAGGTCGTGTAATAGGACTGCGAGAAGCTGGACGTTCGGTCTGCGATACTGCACAGACTAGGCAGGAACGTAGCCGCTGCACATGGTTTCTGGCAGAGAACGTACTGTTCCAAAAGACGAGACTCCGTTGGGCCACGTGACGCTACCGAAGGGGAAGGCTATGGCGATCAGAGTATGGCTCTGATGCACCGTACTGGATCTACAGCAGCAATTTGAGAAGCAGTTGTCATCACAGTGACACAATAAACTGTCGCAAATCAGTTAGTTCAATGAAAGCTCCTAGCGAGATACCGTGTACAACGCATTCCACCACCGCCAGTTGCGACCTCAGTGGTGGGAAGTGGGAGCTCAATGGAGAGCAGAGCGGAGGGCTGTCGTGTTCTCTGATGAAAGCTTGCTCTGCCTCACTAATGGCTGTGTGTTGATTAGGTGGAGGTCAGTTGATGGCCTGCAAGCAACCCGTCTGAATGCTAGAGACATTGGACCTACACCTGGAGTTATGGGATGCTATTATCTATGACAGCAGGTGCACTCTCCTGGTTATCCCATGAACCCTGACTGGAAATTTGTATGTCAGTGATGTGATTCAACCTCTTGTGCTGCCATTCAAGAGCAGCATTCCAGTGGGTGTTTTCCAACAGGATAACGCTTGCCCACATACGGCTGTCGCAACAGTTGTAACCTAACATGCTGTACAGCGTGTCGAGATGCTGCCTTGGCCTGTTCGATCACCATATCTGTCTCCATTCGAGCACATATGGGACCTCATCAAACTCCAGTGTCATCCGGAACCAACATTAACCGTCCCTGTACTGACCGAGCAAGTGCAACAGGCATGGAACTCAGTCGCACAGACTGACATCCGGGTCCTGAAAAACACAAGGCTTCCAGTGTATCAGCATTTCACATTTGGAGTGGTTTATCTCCCGCGTGCATTAGCCAGTGATCTTTCAACGTTAATCACTTTAATATATTACATAGAGAAAGGTATTCCAGAAATTTCGTTGTTGTTGTGGTCTTCAGTCCTGAGACTGGTTTGATGCCGCTCTCCATGCTACTCTATCCTGTGCAAGCTTCTTCATCTCCCAGTACATACTGCAACCTACATCCTTCTGAATCTGCTTGGTGTATTCATTTCTTATTGGTCTCCGTCTACGATTTTTATCCTCCACGCTGCCCTCCAATGCTAAGTTTGTGATCCCTTGATGCCTCAGAACATGTGCTGCCAACCGGTCCCTTCTTCTTGCCAAGTTGTGCCACGAACTCTTTCATAATTCTATTCAGTACCTCCTCATTAGTTATGTGATCTACCCATCTAGTCTTCAGCAAACGTCTGTAGCACCACATTTCGAAAGTTTCTATTCTCTTCTTGTCCAAACTATTTATCGCCCATGTTTCACTTCCGTACACGGTAACACTCCATACAAATACTTTCAGAAACGACTTCCTCACACTTAAATCTATACTCGATGTTAACAAATTTCTCTTCTTAACAAACGCTTTCCTTCCCATTGCCAGTCTACATTTTATATCCTCTCTAATTCGACCATTTTCAGTTATTTTGCTCCCCAAATAGCAAAACTCTTTTACTACTTTAAGTGTGTATTTCCTAATCTAATTCCCTCAGCATCACCCGACTTAATTCGACTACATTCCATTATCCTCGTTTTGCTTTTGTTGATGTTCAATTTATATCCTACTTTCAAGACACTGTCCATTGCGTTCAACTGCTCTTGCAAGTCCTCTGCTGTCTCTGACAGAATTACAATGTCATCGGCGAACCTCAAAGTTTTTATTTCTTCTCCATGGATTTTAATACCTACTCCGAATTTTTCTTTTGTTTTCTTTACTGCTTGCTCAATATAAAGATTGAATAACATCGGGGAAAGGCTACAGCCCTGTCTCATTCCCTTCTCAACCGCTGCTTCCCTTTCATGCCCCTCGACTCTTATAACTGCCATCTGGTTTCTGTACAAATTGTAAATAGCCTTTCTCTGCCTGTATTTTACCCCTGCCACCTTTAGCGTATGAAAGAGAGTATTGCAGTCAACATTGTCAAAAGCTTTCTCTAAGTCTACAAATGCTAGAAACGGAGGTTTGCCTTTCCTTAATCTATTTTCTAAGATAAGTCGTAAGGTCAGTATTGCGTCACCTGTACCAACATTTCTGCGGAATCCAAACTGATCTTCCCCGAGGTCAGCGTCTACCAGTTTTTTCATTCGTCTGTAAAGAAATCGCGTTAGTATTTTGCATCTGTGACTTATTAAAATGATAGTTCGGTAATTTTCACATCTGTCAACACTTGCTTTCTCTGGGATTAGAATTATTATAATTTTCTTGAAGTCTGAGGGTACTTCGCCTGTCTCATACATCTTGCTCACCAGATGGTATTTTGTCAGGACTGGCCCTCCCAAGGCCATCAGTTGTTCTAATGGACTCAGTTCATTCTGTGCTCTGTCAAACTCTTCACGCAGTATCGTATCTCCCATTTCATCTTCAACTACAGCCTCTTCCATTTCATAATATTGTCCTCAAGTACATCGCACTTGTATCGACCCTCTATATAGTCCTTCCACCTTTCTGCTTTCCTGTCTGTGCTTAGAACTGGGTTTCCATCCGAGCTCTTGATATTCATACAAGTGTTTCTCTTTTCTCGAAAGGTCTCTTTAATTTTCCTGTAGGCAGTATCTATCTTACCTCTAGTGGGATAAGCTTCTATATCCTTACATTTGTCCTCTAGCCATCCGTGCTTAGCCATTTTCCACTTCCTGTCGATCTCATTTTTGAGACGTTTGTGTTCCTTTTTGTCTGCTTCATTTACTGAGTTTTTATAATTTCTCCTGTTATCAATTAAATTCAATATTTCTTCTGTCACCCAAGGGATTTCTGTTAGCCCTCGTATTACTGCCTACTTGATCCTCTGCTGCCTTCACTACTTCATACCTCAAAGCTACCCATTCTTCTTCTACTGTATTTCTTTCCCCCATTCCTGTCAATTGTTCCCTTATGCTCTCCCAGAAACTCTGTACAACGTCTGGTTTAGTCAGTTTATCCAGGTCCCATCTCCTTAAATTCCCAACGTTTTGCAGTTTCTTCAGTTTCAATCTACAGTTCATAGCCAATAGATTGTGGTCAGATTTCACATCTGCCCCTGGAAATGTCTTATAATTTAAAACCTGGTTCCTAAATCTCTGTCTTACCATTATATAATCTATCTGAAACCTGTCGTTATCTGCAGGATTTTTCCATGTATGCAACCTTCTTTTATGATTCTTGAACCAAGTGTTAGCTATAATTAAGTTATGCTCTGTACAAAATTCTACCAGACAGCTTCCTCTTTAATTTCTTACCCCCAGCCCATATTCATCTACTATGTATCCTTCTCTCCCTCTTCCTAGTCTCGAATTCCAGTCACCCGTGACTATTAAATTTTCGTCTCCCTTCACTACCTGAATAATTTATTTTATCTGATCATACATTTCATCCATTTCTTCATCATCTGTCGAGCTAGTTGGCATATAAACTTGTACTATTGTAGTAGGCATGGGCTTCGTGCTATCTTGGCCACTATAATGTGTTCACTGTGCTGTTTGTAGTAGCTTTATTCATTATTAAACCTACTCCTGCATTACTCCTATTTGATTTTGTATTTATAACCCTCTATTCACCTGACCAAAATCTTGTTCCTCCTGCCACCGAACATTACTAATTCCCAGTATATCTAACTTTAACCTATCCAATTTCCTTTTTAAATTTTCTAACCTACCTGCCCGATTAAGGAATCTGGCATTCCATGTTCCAATCCGTAGAACGCCAGTTTTCTTTCTCCTGATAACGACATCCTCTTGAGTAGTCCCCGCCCGGAGATCCGAATGCGGGACTATTTTACCTCCGAAATATTTTACCCAAGAGGACGCCATCATCATTTAACCATACAGTAAAGCTGCATGCCGTTGTGAAAAATTACGGCTGTAGTTTCCCCTTGCTTTGAGCCGTTCGCAGTACCAGCACAGGAAGGCCGTTTTGGTTAGTGTTACATGGACAGATCAGTCACTCATCCACACTGTTGCCTCCGCAACTACCGAAAAGGCTGTTGCCCCTCTACAGGAACCACACGTTTGTCTGGCCTCTCAACAGATACCCCTACGTTGTGGTTGCACCTACGGTACGGCCATCTGTGTCGCCGAGGCATGCAAGCTTCCCAACCAACGGCAAGGTCCATGGTTCAAGGGGGGAGGGGGGGGGTTATTTCGTTCCTTAACATTAATTATGTTTTTGCTGTAGCAATTTTTTCCGTCAGTGTATATACAGTTCAAGAAGGATTTAGAAAAGGCTGGTAAAATTTCATGAAACATTTTACCTTGTGCACGGAGTTTCAGTGCCTACCATTAGTCATCAAGCATTCCATATATACAGTGTGAACATTAATAAAATGAGCAAACTGACTGGAAATGAAGGAAAAAAGGTGCTCTGAACACGTGTCCCGAAATGCATCGTTTTCACGGGAGATGGCGAATGGGAGTTCCTCTGAGCATGTGCCGAGTGGTTCCCCGAGTGCTGCTCGTTGTGTGACTGCCGCAGCATACTGTAAGTAGCACAATGGTCCGGTATACATGTCGGGAACAAGCCGAGATGGTTTTTTTGTACGGCCAAGCAGATGGGAAACAGTCGAGAGGCATCATGGCTATATCTCAACAAGAGTACCCTCACAGACACCAACTACATCACACAACATTTCAAGCCCTTTTTTGGCATTCGTGTGATCATGGCTCCTTTCAGGCAGACGAACGTTCAGGAAGGCGGCAGAATCCAAATATTGAGGAGCGGGTTCTACAGGATATTGAGACAATATCCAGGCAAGTGGCCCGCCAACATGGTGTAAGCCAAAATACGATTATGTGTATCCTGCACTACTCAGCATCCCATGGAAGCCATTTTGAGCATCTGCTGTGACGTTCATGCGATGCAGCCCTGAATTGTATTCAGGGACAAGTTGTTGTCAGTGCACGCACCCCGTCCGTTTCTGGACACATGTTCACAGGACCTTTATTCCTTCGTTTCCAAGCACGTATCCGTCCGTGCAGTTTGTCGGTTTTATTAATGTTCACCTTGTATACAAGAAGTGAATCACGTAAGACGTAGCACCCCTTTTATTTCTCGAACGATGACACATATCGAAACGCGCTTTTCGCCAAATGTTAGAGCACCGGGGAGGCACGTATTTTTTTGTTTGGTTAATGTTAATATGAGAACACGGTGGCCGGAAACGACATTAGCGGTGCAAACACCACCAAGCAGAGGTCTCCTGCTACCCTGTGTCAGAGTGTCAACACATTTGCCTGTTTACTTCTCTGTACTGCACGCCTCTAATTTCTGCTTCAACATTCCTTGCGTGCACACATGTACACGAATGAGGAGGAGTTCGATACATTATTTAATATGGTGAATGGAAAAGAAATGCCGTAAGAACAGTACAGCGGTATAGGGCTATCTACCTGGATCGTCAACATTCGACGCGCCAGGCAATTACACGAATTATTAAGATGCTAGTGCAGATAGGCTGCTTGAAAGTCAGAAAGAGGACAGGAGAGAACACCGCAACTGAAAGGGAACACGAAAATCTGTTGCGGCTACAACGGTAATGAATCTCCACAGTGATACGAGGAATTAGCCAGACGAGTGTCATTCATATCCTGCATCGACAGACTTTCCGTCGCTATCGTCTGTCACTACATCAGCCACTCGACGGCTGTGGTTTCGAACCTCGTACATAGTTTTGTCAGTCTGCACTTCAGTAACTGAGAGGTCACCCTACGTTTTTCCAGTGAGTACTCTTTGCCGACGAAGCAACATTTACTAATCACAGTAATTTAAATTTACATAATATGCACCAATGGGAAGGTGAAATTAAAAACTTGCTTCGTCATGTGCAACATCAACGGCCGTGGAGCTTAAACACACGGTGCGGCAGCATAGGAAACTACACTATTGGATCTTGCTTCATTTCAGGCTTTCTAATTGGACATTCGCACGTACACCTCCTGACGAACATCCTGTCGGTTCTTCTAGGTATTTGACAGTGTACGTGACTGCAACACGGCGGTTGCCCAACTCACTCTCCCACGTTGCAACGCAAATGAGATGTGAGACGTTGAATAGGATGAAATTCTGTTGCCAAATGGAGTGCGAGATCGCCAGTTTGATTCCTCTTGATTTGTTTCTTTGGAGAGCCCTCGAAGATGCAGAATACTAGGAAGCCCGTACTACGCCAGGTGATAAATGTCGCCGAAGCGCCAGTGCATGCTCTGTTATGTCATTCATTGTAATTACATGTCTTCATCGTTCTTCCGAATATCTATTGAAAAAGTGCTTTTCAGTCCGTGGTCAAGCGTTTGACCGCATGCTTAAGTAAAAGATAGGCTACAGTAATTTTTTTGGAAAACGAAGTTTATGTTATGTGATTCGGATGGTTACCAAACCTTTGTTATTAAATTCTTTACTTAATTTAAGTGCGTACTAAATTGCATTGTAGTGTCAAATAAGTCGACAGTGTCTATTGTACGTAGCTGGTAAGACTGTCATTATGCCCTTACGTATAGCGTGAAGTGGTAACCAAAATATTTTAATAAAATGTATCCCACATGATAAATATTAGAGTAGTGCAGATAGAGACAATTGTCCAACAGCATGTACATTACCTCTAAAAAGCAAACTGCTACGTCCAGGAAAAGATAGGTCAAATCTTTCTTCTAAGGTTTAGATATTTAATACTATAGTTACTTTTTGTGTAACAGTTCGTGTTTTCGCTCTCGATTCCACTGTGGTGGAGTCCACATGTACCTGACAAGACCCAAGGGACGAGTTCACCGTTATAAATAGGGGGCAGCGGAGTGTCACGAATCGAATCTCCGAGCGAGTTCGGAGATGACGTCTTGCGATCCACTGGCGAGCATACGGAGCTCGTTTTTGGTGTGAGTGTGTGTGTGTGTTTGCGCGCGCGTGAGCGCCCGCGCGCCCGATTCTGTGTGTGTGTGTGTGTGTGGGTGGGTGGGTGGGTGGGTGTGTGTGTGTGGGGGGGGGGGGGGGTGGATGTGTGGGTGGGTGGATGGGTAATGATTGGGAGCGTGCGCTGGTGCCGCCGTCAGCGGAGGCTACGCAGGCGCGAGATGCGCGCAGGCGCACCGACCACCGGCGCCCACTAGGGAGGCGTGCATGCGCGCAGCGGCAGCAGGCGGGCAGCCTATAAAGCGCGGCGCGAGCCACTGTGCGCCAGGCGTCAGGCAGTCATGTCGGAGCACGTGCTATACCGGCGCTTCTGCGCCGAGGAGCTGTTCCGCGGCTACCCGGCCGCCAGCCAGAGCCCGTCCCCTGACCGGGAGGAGGAGGAATCTGACGGCGAGCGCTACCTGGGCGGCGACAGAGACCGCTGGGGCGAACACCGCCAGCCCGGGGCGGCGGCGGCGGCGAGGCGGCCGTTCCAGCTGCTGGACGAGGCCGGAGGCGGCCCCGCGCTGCTGCTGCCACCTGTGGCCGCCTGCGGCAGGAAGGAGCGGCGCGCTGCGGCCGGCCCGCAGCTGGGGGTCTGCGGGGGCGGACGCGTGGGGCGGCGGGCTGGCTGCGCGCGCTGCGGCGCCTGGGCGCACGTGGCCGCCACGCGACAGCGACACGTGTCGGACGCGGAGGCCGACGCGGACCACCTGCAGGTACTGCGCCGCTTACTCTCCTTCCTGTAGTCACACCTTCCACGAGCGTGCACTGCCCTTGTGGTCAGCAACGAGGCAATACTGACAAATGGTTCAAATGGCTCTGAGCACTGTGGGACGTAACATCTGAGGCCATCAGTTCCCTAGAACGCAGAACTACTTAAACCTAACAAACCGAAGGACATCACACATATCCGTGCCCGAGGTAGGATTCGAACCTGCGACCGTACCAGTCGCGTGGTTCCTGACAGAAGCGCCTAGAACCTCTCGGCCACAGGCTCCGGTGCCACCAGATCGTTTTGTTTCCCGAGAGTCTTCTTAAATAAACTTAGTGTGCCTCCCAAACCTCGCTAACATTATAAGCGCAATCCCGGTCGATGAGACCGTCCCTCGTAGGAATTTCTGTGGCGCCTCTAACGACGCTGTCCCAGTATCTGGAAGTCTGTGCCAAGATCCTGGTACGGTCGTACTACGTGCGTCATTCTCGGACAAAAAGTGTTCTCGGGCTGCGTCAGTGGACTGTGCCTCTGGTATTCTCAGCAACTGGTGCGCACTGTCGTGTGTTCCCACACTGACTTGCAATCTCGCAGACGCCGCCTTCCACTAACCGGGATCATCTTTGGCGCTTCCCAATAATGGCGGTGTTGTTTTGGGCGGGCGAAAGACAGGTTTTTGTCGGTGCTTCTTCAATATGTGTCTGACTTTCCCGACAGCGCGCCAGAGTACGATATAAAGGCAGTGGCTGCCTCTGCCTGCGTGGCTTCTTTCATCTCCATAGGTCGTGCTGTTGTCGTAGGACGGAGAACGCGCCTAATTTCCAATTCTGCGTACCCGTTTCTTCGGAATACAGTTCTGAGGTGTTTCAGCTCCTGGGGCGGACTGTCTGCGTCTGAAATGCTGCGTGAGAGGAGGAGCTCAGTTCGTCAGTGCACCTGACGATGGCGACATGTGTGATTGCCGAAATGTTGTGCCCGTTGGACACTATAAACTGGCAGTACATCCGTGCATTGTTTGATCAACAAATACGGCAGGAGAAACTGAAGAATCACATCGTATACTTAGAGCAATACTCTCTCCCACCAAGTTGGGCGTCCGCTGGGAGGATTCGTGCAACCACGCGTAACGTAACTCTCATGCATTTCCTTCCTCAGGGCCGTTCGCGGCCGCACTCTGCACGGCCATCGAGGACGGCTCTGCTCCGTTTTCGATGGAAAGTGTCTGATCACCCACACACAGTACAGATTGGCTCCTCCTGAGTTTCATGTCTGCTCACATGAACTGCTGGCTATGAAGACAACGTTTTGACACAGTCAACGAGCTGTAGACCAGCGTAGAGAATTCGCGAGAAGCACAGGTAGTTGCGTTCTTTGGCGAGGCTTTTGGAAAGTTGGTTGAGCGCCACGACAGATGTCTAAGTGTAGAGAAGTAGCTGGCAGGTGGTAGCTAACTGTCGCAAATGAGACAGTTTTCTTTTTTACTGTGGTTTCCATCTGGCGGCCAGTCAGACCTTACTTTCCGAATAGGCCTCGTGTGCTGCAATAGCGACACAGCTGTTCCGCTTTGTCCATTGACGTTACCATTGTGAGTAAATGGGCGCTTTTGTGACACACTTACATCTTAGCGTTACCTGAGGTTTAAGTTGCACTGCAAATTGAGAATTTGATAGTAGGGATCGCGTTGATCTGTGGGACATCAGGTTTTCGGTTCCGCCTGCTCTTTTCGTCTCCATTTTAATCTGACCGTTAAAACCACTCAAAATAACCGCTTTCTGAAATAATCGATTTTCGGTTTTTCATAGCTATTACTTCCAGTAATAAACACAGACTTCGAACAAAGGCTGAACATCTCTTACAAACATGAAGAACTAGGAGATCACGGTCGAAATGAGTTTGCAGCAGAAATCGGTCTCACTGCCTGCAACAACTTTTGCGAAACTGAATGAAACGGGCGCAGCCACAGCGAGAGCAAAATGTGACAAGCTGACGACTTTCCTGCTTCGTCCATTTGTACAGTTTCAATTTTTCGCTCTAAAGCAATCAGAAATTTAAGAGAAGAGTTATTATCCCTAGTTTATAGCATGTCAAAAATTTGTCGATACATCAGTCAGTTTCCTCCCTTCCCAAGGATCGTTGTGTATGTTTCCTCCTTACAGGATGTCGCAAGTTTCTTGTGCCTCTTGTGGTTTTTAATCTCTTACAGGAAATGGAGTATTGTACTTCATTGCCACCGCACTTCGTAAAATTCTTCCAAATCTGCAATACAACTGATATCCAAGGACATCAGACTTTTTTTCCAGATTTATTTATACATACAATAACCCACTTTTTAACACTTTTGAGTGGATATATTAACACTAAACGTTGCTACTGTTCTTACAAAAGAGGTTTACTAATTTTGAACACACTGTAAGGCAAATAAACTAAATAGTATTAAGAAACAAAGGAACAGCCTCTTAGCCTCTCTGGAATCTTCCCAGAGAGTTGCCCGTCCCTAGCCACGGGGAGGCTGCTACCCGGAAACCACTACATTTATAACATACTTGTGGTCCCTCCACTACCATACTAATTGCAACTACAATCTACTACAAGTCATAGACTTAACCAAACAATATGTTTACATGTTTATGTTTTTGCGCAGTAGATCTTGCGCGCGCCCGCTACCGGATTATCAAGATGCAACCTCCACCAGGACTACTCCTGACCTCGCGATCACTGCCCCAGCAATGGGAGGCCAACCAGCGCGGCATTGCAGCCTCTCTTCTAATCCGTGTCAGCAGAAGTATGGCGACCCATCCGCAGTCGATCTGACGAATGGTCGCCTCATCCCAGGACAGATTCGCTCTGCCCTGTCCAGGTTTTGTCACTATTTGTAACAGTGCAGGCTCCGATTACCAGGGTCGCACTGTGTGACATATTCGTGTGCTAGTTAACCTCTTCCAAGGTAGGCTCGCTGAGCCTCCTTTAAGATTTTGTTTATAAATTTTGCGAAATTGTCGAACAACTCTCTATTCCTCAATATTTCCTCAACATTCCTTCTTTGTAAATGCTGTCCCTCAACTGAGCCAGCCTGTTCGTATGTTGAACGTCAAACACTGTGCTCAGGCGATCCCTCGTGGGCACCACAGCCACACTCTGATGTTGGCCTCTCCCCTGTTCGATGTAGGTACGTGGAATAGCGACCGTGACTGTAAGGAAGTGAACTAGCGCCTGTGAGGGCTTCATTGCCTTGTTCTTTAATCTTTCCCTTACCGTAGGTAGAAACATGTGCACTGTATGGCCCGTATTCGACCTACCCCTTCTTCCTTCCAAATGTCAAGCATTCTTTCATTAATAGCTTTAACACTTGTCCGGGCAATGCCTACGATATTTTGCACTTTGTCAGTATTGTGTTTATGTAGCCAGTAGAAGGCTGCATGCTGCGTTATTATCAAGTCTAGTGGGCATAGCCCCATGATAACCAACAGAGCACCTGTGGGACTGGTGTTGAATGCCCCAATACATCTCACCAAAACATTCCTCTCGATTCGCCTGACAGCAGCGGCAGGCCGTACCAGAGCTAACCTGTGGGCCCACACACTGGATGTTTGCCCTGCTGTTGGAGTCAATATACTGTTGTGATAAATCTGTGCCGGCCGCTGAGGCCGAATGGTTCTAGGCGCTTCAGTCCGGAACTGCGCAGCTGCTACGGTCGCAGGTTCGAATCCTGCCTCGGGCATGGATGTGTGTGATATCCTTAGGTTAGTTACGTTTAAAGTTCTAAGTCTAGGGGACTGATGACCTCAGAGGTTAAGTCCCATAGTGCTTAGAACCATTTGAACATTTGAATTTAATATGGATTGTCTTTGAAGGTAGATGGAATCGTCTTTGTCCAGTTGATATTAATTTCTTGAACAATGTCAAGGACTTAGATGTCGTTTATTCGATATGCGAGAAACTAGCGCTTAAGCTACAGACCTTGTGCGAGCAAGTCTTGCACAATGGACGTACATGCGAACCGTGTAATAGACCACGCCGTACGGTAAAAAATACATTACTTCTCTGCGATGTTGCACCGATTCCTTTCATGTGTTTGTAGCTAGTTTTTAACGATAGGTATTGTTATGAAAAGTGCTGATTGTTTTTCTCAGTTTCTTTAATAATTCAACATCTCAAAGCAATGCAAATTTTGGGAATAAACATGACTTATTTAATTTAAAAAATTATTTAAAACCAAAAATTTTATCACTGGTCCTATGGCAAATTGACATGGCCTTTATTTTATCCGGTTACCAGCAGATCCTGAAAAAGACCTGTTATGCGTAATACCAAACAAATATCGAAATATATTGGTCATTCAGAACTAAAATGGCTGATATTGGTTTTAACCGGTCGGTTTTTTCTATCCGTAGTTGACAGCTTGTGAGTTGACGAAGTCAGTGATTCTGTGACGAACTGGAAGGTCACTGGAAGGTCACAAATTTTTTATGAGTTTTCAAAGCCAACAAATAAGCCTTTCTGCACACAATTTGCGTATTGTGTAATCATACGTATATACATAGTAAGAACTCCTATCTTAACACTGTCAGCTTTTAAGTTATTTGAAGACGTTAATAACAAGAATACCCAAACCAAAAATCTGTCTTTTTCCTGATGACATCCTAACACTTTGCTTTCCAAAGTTGCTTTGCTGTATAACGCCATAGTCACCGTACAGGTTGACAACGACACAGTCCAAAGCTCGTATCGTATTAGTCAATACTTCATAAGTGACCCACTTCCTTGAAAGTGCACCACGTCAGCCAAATCTTTCTTATAAAACATGTACTTTCGTTCAACTGAGTCCAAAGCCAGTAGGACACTCATATGGACTGTTCCCAACCACTACAGGTCTGTTATGAGTGTAGCGTCTGTGTGTGTGGCGTCGTAGTTCCCAAAGGAAAGATCAGCTTTAATGTAGTTTTTTTTTATTTAAAACCTCGTTCAGTCGGGATTTTTGTTAACTACGTTCCTCGAAAGCCTGTTAGGCATTTTAAATTTCGTCAGATGAATTAAATACAAACATTTCCCGCTTGCGCGCTTTCTTGATACACGCTACGAAGTACATAACAGCTACTACATCGAGTTACAGAGTACTAGATTCTAGAGATCAGAAAGATGTAAGTATAAGTGCGGAAGAATATATGTTTATCTTTTACAGTTGATCAACAATGATGATTTTTATGTTTTGAAGTGTATCTGCGTATATGTCTGTGGCGCTGAAGCTCCCAAACGAAAGATCCCATTTTAATACAATTTTCTTTTATTAGAAAGCTGGTTTAAACGGGATGAGAGACTAAAATTTCCACATAGAGTACTTTTTTTAGTTTTTCGTGCTCTCGTTTGAAACTGTGCATTCATAATTTGGGTTAGTTAACTATATTAATACAGTCCTTTCAGTCCGAGAGAAAATTGCCTTTAAGTAGCCACAAAGTTAGGAAAGACAGATGCGCAAGCCACTAGAGCTGACGAGTAAAAATATGTAAATAGGAGTGTAAATGGTCAGAACACATTTACAAACTGATTAAGCAGAATACTTTCCAAATAAAAGTTTTGAAAGGTTAATGAAGAATATCAAACTTAATCATTAGTTCATTTTTGGAAATAATAAAGCTTCGGTCGTCGAGCACTTCAAAAGGGCTCTCAAGGGGCTCGTACTCAGCGTTTCCGCGAACAGGTTAATGGCATGGAACAGCTGGTGAAGCAGCACAATCGCATAAAACACAGAGAAGTTAAAACCACATTACTCTATGTTAGAAATAAGAGCATGTTGACTGCTGTGTACAATAAAATCAAAATGACTGACTCACGTCTGCCTACATTAACAGTTGGCAATTAGCAAGGGAAAGTGGAGACGGCCTTTCATAATGGACTCAATCCACGCTCATCCACCAAAAATTTGTGAAGTTTAAGATACGAATTAGCAAGCTTATGTCCTTGAAGATTAGTGTTTTCGGTCCAGAGCCAGAGATTCCTGTTCTGGAGATCTACAAGGAATGAAATATCCTTTGGCGTATCTTGCTGAGCGTGCTGTAGGGGTAGCGTCCTGAGTTCCGTCTTCGAACCCAGCCGTTGCTTAAGTACTGAATAGAACTCATCAGCAATGGCGGCCGAAGGGGTCACCCTCGTTCTGCCAACGGTCTTGTCAAAGAGGGCGAACAGAGTTTCACAGCAACCGTTTTCCATAGGGACGGTAAGCTGCCTCTAAAAGGCGGAAACATAGGCAATGATCAACGACACTGCGGCATAGACACATAATGTGTATCCACAATACGTGTTCCCTTTATATGAAGAAAGTACACTCCTGGAAATGGAAGAAAGAACACATTGACAATGGTGTGTCAGACCCACCATACTTGCTCCGGACACTGCGAGAGGGTTGCACAAGCAATGATCACACGCACGGCACAGCGGACACACCAGGAACCGCGGTGTTGGCCGTCGAATGGCGCTAGTTGCGCAGCATTTGTGCACCGCCGCCGTCAGTGTCAGCCAGTTTGCCGTGGCATACGGAGCTCCATCGCAGTCTTTAACACTGGTAGCATGCCGCGACAGCGTGGACGTGAACCGTATGTGCAGTTGACGGACTTTGAGCGAGGGCGTATAGTGGGCATGCGGGAGGCCGGGTGGACGTACCGCCGAATTGCTCAACACGTGGGGCGTGAGGTCTCCACAGTACATAGATGTTGTCGCCAGTGGTCGGCGGAAGGTGCACGTGCCCGTCGACCTGGGACCGGACCGCAGCGACGCACGGATGCACGCCAAGACCGTAGGATCCTACGCAGTGCCGTAGGGGACCGCACCGCCACTTCACAGCAAATTAGGGACACTGTTGCTCCTGGGGTATCGGCGAGGACCATTCGCAACCGTCTCCATGAAGCTGGGCTACGGTCCCGCACACCGTTAGGCCGTCTTCCGCTCACGCCCCAACATCGTGCAGCCCGCCTCCAGTGGTGTCGCGAGAGGCGTGAATGGAGGGACGAATGGAGACGTGTCGTCTTCAGCGATGAGAGTCGCTTCTGCCTTGGTGCCAATGATGGTCGTATGCGTGTTTGGCGCCGTGCAGGTGAGCGCCACAATCAGGACTGCATACGACCGAGGCACACAGAGCCAACACCCGGCATCATGGTGTGGGGAGCGATCTCCTACACTGGCCGTACACCTCTGGTGATCGTCGAGGGGACACTGAATAGTGTACGGTACATCCAAACCGTCATCGAACCCATCGTTCTACCATTCCTAGACCGGCAAGGGAACTTGCTGTTCCAACAGGACAATGCACGTCCGCATGTATCCCGTGCCACCCAACGTGCTCTAGAACGTGTAAGTCAACTACCCTGTCGAGCAAGATCTCCGGATCTGTCCTCCATTGAGCATGTTTGGGACTGGATGAAGCGTCGTCCCACGCGGTCTGCACGTCCAGCACGAACGCTGGTCCAACTGAGGCGCCAGGTGGAAATGGCATGGCAAGCCGTTCCACAGGACTACATCCAGCATCTTTACGATCGTGTCCATGGGAGAATAGCAGCCTGTATTGCTGCGAAAGATGGATATACACTGTACTAGTGCCGACATTGTACATGCTCTGTTGCCTGTGTCTATGTGCCTGTGGTTCTGTCAGTGTGATCATGTGATGTATCTGACCCCAGGAATGTGTCAATAAAGTTTCCCCTTCCTGGGACAATGAATTCACGGTGTTCTTATTTCAATTTCCAGGAGTGTATATTGATGATGTCTCCACTCTTATAAAGTTAGAAATTATTCCCCTCCTTCTGATCTATGGGAGGGGACTACCTAGGATGAGGTGACCGTGAAGAAATGATTGATTAACCAACGAAATGGTAACATATTGCAAGCCAGCGTGTGGAATATGGGAAGTTTGAACGTGGTAGGGAAGATAGAAAATCTAGAAAGGAAAATGCAGAGGCTGAATTTAGATATACTGGGAGTCAACAAAGTGGAACTGAAAGAAAATGAGGATTTCTGACCAGACGAACATACGGTAATACCTACAGAAACAGAGAACGGTTTAGTGGGATAGGATTTGTTATGAATAGCAAAGCAGGGAAGGAAATGATTATTGTGAAGATTTCAGTGATAAGATTGTGCTCATCAGAACCGATCGTAAACCAACGCCAGCAATATTAATTTAGATATAAGTTCCGACATCACAAGCAGACGATGAAGAGACAGACAAAGTATGTGAGGGTACTGAAACGATAAATAAGTATGTAAAAGCACATAATCTAATAATTATGAGGGACTGAAATGCGATAATAGGGAAGGAATAGAAGAAAGAGTTACTTGAGGATATGGGCTCGCTAGCACGAATGAGAAAACAAAAAATCTAATTGAATTTTGCAATAAATTCCAGTTAGTAATCGCGAATAAAGTATTCGAAAATCACAAGAGGAAGAACTGTGCTCAGGAAAGGCCTGAAGATAAGAAAAGATTTCATCTCGACTTTCTCAGTCAGACAGATTCCGAAATGGGATAATGAACTGCACGCCATACCCAGGAGCAGATGTTGTAGACTCGGATCGCAATGTAGTAAAGATGAAGTGTAAGACACTCGTTACAAGAGAATCAACGTGTAAAGCGGGGGGATACTGAAGTACTGCAGAGTGATGAGAGTAGTTTGCAGTTCTCTGAGACTACAAGTAGTGCGATAATGAGTATCTCAGCAGGCAGTGGGGTCAGAGAGGAGACCTGCGCGGCTCGGGCAGCGGGTGAGGGGACAGGCAGCCCCAGCTGGTGTCCTGCGCTGCGCCGCGGCTGCGTGCAGTGTGCCGTGCCACACTGGAAAGCGTGCTTTACCTAATACTTAAATAAAAAATTTAAAAATTGACAGACACAAATATCTCTAGAAAGTACAAAAAAAAACCACAGTAATATGTATTGCCCCTTTAAGTATAGGTAGTAATATTACGACCAAAGCGTCGTCGCGTGGGGGGACTGCAACAAGTTATCACTGAGGAATAGGACAGTAACCTCCTGTAGATCTAAAAGTGAATAGCTGCTGGAGGGTACGTAACAATCCGTAACAATACTATTAGAATGACGACTCACTCTGCCACTGCACCTGTAACATCCTGCCCCCTGCATGTAGAACTCATGTAGCAACATCATTTGCAAACGAAACACACTTACACCTATTTATGAGTCACAAGATGCATTCTGGGCAACAGAAACATGGGAAATACATCGTATGATATTTTTTACCAATGTAGTGCTCATTAACTTACCTGAACGCGGTGTCTCAAGACGAAAAGGAAAGCTGACTAGTCAACTCCAGTGCAGTGTCATCTTCAGAGTATATTGTGTACCTGAAGAGCCGGCCAGCCGGAAAACCACGGATTGCGACAGCCTTCTTAAGCCTCTGCTTGCGGCCTCTCCTGCCCCTGGCTGAGGCACAGTGCGAGTTAAGCTGGCAGGTATACAATAGTTACACCACTGACGTAGACCCCCCACCCCACCCCCACACCCACCCAGGTTAAAAAAAAGAATCCGACAGCGATGTTGTTTTATTAAAACACCACGAATTTCTGACCTGAAATTAGATTCCTCCTTATTATATGAGCTATTTTCGAAGATAGAAGAAATCGGACCATACTCGCGTTTGCACTTCGCTTAAGTATCGTTAATTGTTGTGTACAACACAATGGCAAAGGATATATTTCCTCTAAGTATTTTATCATCTGCTAGAAAAACTTCTTTTCTTATCTGTTACGTCCTTCATCACAGGACTAGAATATTAAACTCATTTTTGGCTCATGACGGAATTGTAAGATCATACCTTTCTCACAGTATTCCTGCCTACTTTCCAACTCTTTTAAAGTAAACAAATGTCTCGTTACGAAGTCTTTTTCTATTCTATGTACAAATTTATAAATTCGGCAGCGTAGCTGATTTTATTACAATTCCGTTAAAGGATCTCGTCGCAACGCAAAACGTCTGATTACCGCCACAAGTCTCGAATCACATCCGTGATATTCTCGCCCTTGCTTTCACCTGTCCGGTGGGTCGTCGCTAATATCAAATTGATAGGCTAATTAATTAATTTGACCACGAGAGTCGCTTTGCATGGTCAGTAATTTTTTTGTGCAATCAGATTACACTCACCACGTAACAGTGGCAGATGCTTATGTGACGTCTCTGGAGGCTTACTGAAGGCTACATAGCCACTCCCTCAGATACTAAAATAGATAGTAACCGTCGTCAAATAGATGAAGACATTCAACGCTAATTGCGTTCTCTTTCTTGGTTGTCTTGTCATGGTGGTGGAAGTAAGTCAATTAGAGATCAGGGGGCAGTGGGATGTTTCACTCTCTTCTCCACCCCCGCGACGCCTCCGCCACCGGGTCACATGTTGACAGCTTACACCGCGTCGCGAACCTCCACCCTCGCATCACGGCTGTACCGCCCCCGGCTGATAACCCAGCCCTCGCCCTGCTGGACAGCTGTTAATGATTCCAGGCTCCCAAAAATTGTCCTGTCGTTCTCGGGACAGGGGGTAATTACGAGGGTGTTGAGCAATATGCTCCCGCTTGTCCCTCCTGCGAACTGAAACGTTCTGAGATGTGTCTTCGAAATATCCCGGAAAGGCCGATACAGTGAAAAATAACAAAATACCTGTCTACTGAGCGCCACAGCCCAAACATGTACGAATCTGTAAACCTAGGTTTCGCTTAGAATACATCTCCCACCAAATTAGTGGACAAATGCTTCGAGAATTCAAATGGAAATCCCTAGACGGAAGCCGATGTTCTTTTCGAGGAACGCTATTGAAAGCTGCCATTTGGAGCTGACCGTACATTTCGCATAAGGCCCATGAAGATAAGATACGAGAAATTAGCGCCCATAGGGGAGGAATATAGATAGTTCTTTTTCGTCACTCTATTTGCGAGTGGAATAGGAAAGGGAATGACTAACAGTGTTATGGGTACCTTCCATCACATACCGTACAATGGCTTGCGTACTAAGCATATAGATGTAAATGCAAATTTAGCCCAACTCTTCAGACGTCAGTCGATCCATTTATAGGTACACAAAACTGAAGGAAGAATGTTGTCTTTTATTTATCGAGAAAACAAAAGACGGCACTTCTGCTGCTGACTGTCTCTGTGCAGAAACCTTTGTATTAGCCCCTTATTTTCTAATTGTAGTCACTCTGCGAGATGTATGTGAGAGGTTTCAATATGTGTGGCCACAACACTTAGAAGAAACGGTATAGGATTCACCTCTCAATTCCCCTTTCGTCAGGGTATCGCTTACCTGCCGTATTCTCACTATAAATATGATTACGACTCTGGAAACGGCGGTAGTCTTCGTTGACAGCACAGTCTCTCTCTCTCTCTCTCTCCCTCTCTATCTCTCTCTCTCTCTCCAGTTGTTATTTTTGTAACACATAACTTAATAAAAAATATAAAGACTTCACTAATGTCACCTGGTAGAGAACTCAGAAAGATTTTACCAGATATATGTCAGGAAACAATTACTGTCACTGTGTTGACATCGACCATATGTGGTGATCACATTATATACACATTATCAGTCCATTGGAGCAGGTGAACAGTGTTCGAACTCACTTCCATGGTCCTGCGTAAAGCTTTGTCGCCTGTGCTGGAGGCAGACCAAATCGACTATCAGTCGCAAGGAGAGGTTTCTTGTGTTTGTTGTTTCACAAGTTGTTTTTTGCTGTAACACATCGGGGCAGTGCATGACTACACCTGTGTACAGCCATACATGTTGTTTCCTGCCATGACTTCGAGGTCTGTTGCAGATACTAAACCGACATTAACACGTTTCCGGCCATTTGGCTCTCACAGAAAGCTGGACATCACATGGTGGAAACTACGCTGCCCTCCCAACACACGAAATGGTTGAAATGTAAAAAATAGAGGCAGAGTTTCTTATTGATAAAAATGTGGAAAGAGCAACGTATGGAAAGTGGAAGAGTGTTTCAAAACAGCTGTAGGAAGGTTTTGACCTCTGCATTTAATCTTATCTTCCATAGTGAAAGGATGGATGGATGGGATGGAAAAGACACAGTCAATTTGGGGCTATGTAGTGCCAATGTACAAAGGAATTTATGACCTTGGTATGCAGAGCACGCGCGCGCACATACACACACACACACACACACACACACACACACACACACACACATTCTCCATAACACTAGCGCAACCACTCTACCAAAGATGGTTGTTAATAGAGAAGATTACCAACCAGCGGGTGAGGTGGCATTAACTCTATACCTACATCTACATCCATACTCCGTCAGCCACCTGACGGTGTGTGACGGAGGGTTCCCTGAGTACCTCTATCGGTTCTCCCTTCTATTCCAGTCTCGTATTGTACGTGGAAAGAAGGATTGTCGGTATGCTTCAGTGTGGGCTCTAATCTCTCTGATTTTATCCTCATGGTCTCTTCGCGAGATATACGTAGGAGGGAACAGGCAGACAGCACTATTCCGCGCAAAATTTAGTCAAAAACTCTATCTCCAACTGCAAGGTCTCCTGCTAATTTAGTTTCACCTGCTTCCTAAACAGAACTAGCTCAGTAGTTGGAAGTGCACGCCAGAGTCTCTGGCTTGTTACACGCCACCGCACTACGGGTGCCAAGGCGGTGTTGCAAACCAGTAGATCTACTCCGCTGTTGTAAACGTGTTTGACGCTTATGCTCAATGTACCGCTCCTGTCACCCTACATTACAACTGCTTGACGCTTCCACCTTGGAGCTGACTCGAAACATTTCACCTTTTTTTCTTTTTGGTCCATCAGTCTTCTGACTGGTCTGATGCAGCCCGCCACGAATTCCCCTCCTGTGCCAACCTCTTAACCTCAAAGCAGCAACCTACGTCCTCAATCACTTGCTGGATGTAATCTAATCTCTATCTTCCTCTACAGTTTTTGCCGCCTACAGCTCCCTCTAGTAACATGGAAGTCATTCCCTGTCATATTAGCACATGTCTGACCATCCTCTCCCTCCTTACCGGTGTTTTCCACATATTCATTACCTGTTCAATTCTGCGCAGAGCTTCATCGTTCCATACCTTATCAGTCCACCTACTTTTCAACATACTTCTGTAGCAGCACATCTCAAATGCTTCGATTCTCTTTTGTTCCGCTTTTCCCACAGTTCGTGTTTCACCACCATACATACGATGCTGTACTCCAGACGCACATTCTCAGAAATTTCTTCCTCAAATTAAGGCTGGTACAAGTAAACTTCTCTTGGCCGGCATTGCCCTTTCGTGATTGGTTATTTTACTGCCCAGGTAGCAGAATTCCTTAGCTTCATCTAGTTCGTGACCATCAGTACTGATGTTAAGTTTCTCGCTGTTCTCGCTTCTGCTACCTCTCATTACTTTCGTCTCTCTTCGATTTACTCTCAGTCAATATTCTGTACTCATTAGGTTGTTCATTCCATTTACTCAGGATAGCAATGTCACAACCGAATCGTATCATTGATATCCTTTCACCGTGAACTTTAATTCTACTCCTGAACCTTTATTTTATTTCCATCACTGCTTCTTCGATGTAGAGATTGAACAGTTGCGGTGAAATATTGCATCCCTGTCTTCCCCCCTTTTTAATCCAACACTCCGTTTTGGTCGTCCACTCCTATTATTCCCTCTTGGTTCTTGTACATATTGTATATCACCCTTCTTTCTATAGCTCACTCCTATTTTCACATAATTTCGAATATCTTGCACCATTTCACATTGTCGAACACATTTTCCAGGCCGAAAAATCCTTTGAACGTCTCTTGATTTTTCTTCATTCTTGCTTCCATTATCAACTACAACGTCAGAATGCCTCTCTGGTGCTTTTAACTTTTCTAAACATCGTCGTCTAACGCATCCTCGATTTTCTTTTTCATTCTTCTGTATATTCTTCTTGTCAGCAATTTGGATGCATGAGCTCTTAAGCTGATGGTGCGATAGTTCTCGCACTTTTCAGCTCTTGCAGGCTTCGGAATAGTGTGAATGACATTTCTGCGACAGTCAAATGGTTTGTCGCCAGACTCATACATTCTACACACCAACTCAAATAGTCGTTTTTTTCACGCTTCCCCCAATGATCTTAGATATTCTGATGGAATATTACGCATCCCTTCTGCCTTATTTGATCTTAAATCCTCCAAAGCTCTTTTAAATTCAATTGTCCTTCCGATAATCATTCCTTTTTCGATTTCATCACGTTTTTCCTGCATTTCTTCTTAGCTTCCCTGAACTTGCTATTTATTTCATTCCTAAGCGACTTCTACCTCTGTATTCCTGAGTTTCTCAAATCATTTTTGTACTGCATCCTTTCTCCGATCAACTGAAGTATTTCTTCTGTTACACAAGGTTTCTTCACAGTTGCTTTCTTTGTTCCTATGTTTTGCTTTCCAGCTTCTGTGATTGCTCTTTTTAGAGATGTCCGTTCCTCTTCAATTGTACTGCTAACTGAGGTACTCCTCATTGCTGTATCTATAGCCTTAGAGAACCTCAAGCGTGTCTCGTCATTCCTTAATACTTCCGTATTCCACTTCTTTGCGTATCGATTCTTCCTGACTAATGTCTTAAACTTCAGCCTACACTTCATCATTACAATATTGTGATGTGAGTCTATATCTGCTCTTGGGTACGCCTTACAATCCAGTATCTGATTTCGGAATCTGTGTCTGACAATCTTCCCGTATCACCCTGTCTTTTCCAAGCAGACGTCCTCCTCTTCTGATTCTTTAACAGAGTATTCGCTATTACTAGCTGCAATTTGTTACAGAACTCAATTAGCCTTTCTCATTCCTTGTCCCTAGTTCATACTCTCGTGGAATGTTTTCTTCTACTCCTTACTCCTTCCCCTACAACAGCATTCCAGTCCCCCATCACTATTAGATTTCCATCTCCCTTTACGTACTGTATTACCCTCTCAATAGCCTCATATACTTTCTGATTCTCTTTACCTTCAGCTTGCAACGTCGGCATGTATACCTGAACTATCGTTGTCGGTGTTGGTTTGCTGTAGATTCTGATAAGAACAGTGCTATCACTCCATTGTTCACAGTAAAACATTCTGTGTCCTACCTTCCTATTCATAACGAATCCTACTCCCATCATACCATTTTCTGCTGCTGGTGATATTACCCTATACTCATCTGATTAGAAATCCTTGTCTTCTTTCCATTTCACTTCACTGACCCCTACTATATCTAGATTGAACCTTTGCATTTCCCTTTTCAGATCTTCTAGTTTGACTACCACGTTCATGCTTCCGACATTCCACACCCCGACACGTAGAACGTTATCCTTTCGTTTTCTCATGGTCACCTCCCTCTTGGCAGTCACCTCCCGGAGATCCGAATGAGGGACTATTCAGGAATGTTTTGCCAATGGAGAGATCATCATGGCACTTTTTGAATTACGGACCATATGTCCTGACGCACTGATGATCTGCTGAAACATTTAGGTTCAGCTACTTATGCTATTAGCGTTATTGAAAATTTTGGTGGTAAACACCTCAGTAAATTAGCCTACTATATCTATATTCATTCACTGCTTTCACATTGCAACATATTTTCGGGTAATTCATTATTAAGAGTCCTGGAGATACTAGAAGGTATCAGATAGATTATATAATGATAAGACAGAGATTTAGAAACCAGGTTCTTAATTGTAAGACATTTTCAGGGGCAGATATGGACTCTGACTACAATCTATTGGTTATGAACTGTAGATTAAAACTGAAGAAACTGCAAAAAGGTGGGAATTTAAGGAAATGGGACCTGGATAAACTGACGAAACCAGAGGTTCTACAGAGTTTCAGGGACAGCATAAGGGAACAATTGACAGGAATTGGGGAAAGAAATACAGTAGAAGACGAATGGGTAGCTTTGAGGGATGAAGTAGTAAAGGCAGCAGAGGATCAAGTGGGTAAAAAGACGAGGACTAGTAGAACTCCTTGGGCAACAGAAGAAATATTGAATTTAATTGATGAAAGGAGAAAATAAAATAATGCAGTAAATTGGGAAGGCCAAAAAGGAAAGCAAACGATCGACAGGAAGTGCAAATTGGCTAGAGGACAAATGTAAGGATGTACAGGCTTACTCACTAGGCGTAAGATATATATTGCCTACAGGAAAATTAAGCAGACCTTTGCAGAGAAGAGAACCACTTATATGAATATCAAGAGCTCACATGGAAACCCAGTTCTAATCAACTGGTAGAAGCCGACCTCGGGGAATATCGGTTTGGATTCCGTACAAATACTGGAACACGGGAGGCAATACTGACCTTACGACTTATCTTAGAAAATAGATTAAGGAAAGGCAAACCTACGTTTCTAGCATTTGTAGACTTAGAGAAAGCTTTTGACAATGTTGACTGGAATACACTCTTTCAAATTCTAAAGAAGGCAGGGATAAAATACAGGGAGGGAAAGGCTATTTACAATTTGTACAGAAACTAGATGGCAGTTATAAGAGTTGAGGGACATGAAAGGGAATCAGTGGTTGGGAAGGGAGTGAGACAGGGTTGTAGCCTCTCCCCGATGGTATTCAATCTGTATATTGAGCAGGCAGTAAAGAAAACAAAAGAAAAGTTCGGAGTAGGTATTAAAATCCATGGAGAAGAAATAACAACTTTGAGGTTCGTCGATGACATTGTCATTGTGTCAGAGAAGGACTTGGAAGAGCAGTTGAACGGAATGGACAGTTTTTTGAAAGGAGGATATAAGATGAACATCAACAAAAGCAAAACGAGGATAATGGAATGTAGTCGAATTAAGTCAGGTGATGCTGAGGGAATTAGATTAGGAAATGAGACACTTAAAGTAGTAAAGGAGATTTGCTATTTGAGGAGCAAAATAACTGAAAATGGTCGAAGTAGAGAGGATATAAAATGTAGACTGGCAATGGCAAGGAAAGCGTTTGTGAAGAAGAGAAATTTGTTAACATCGAGTATAGACTTAAGTGTCAGGAAGTCATTTCTGAAAGTATTTGTATGGAGTGTAGCCATGTATGGAAGTGAAACGTGGACGATAAATAGTTTGGACAAGAAGAGAATAGAAGCTTTTGAAATGTGGTGCTACAGAATAATGCTGAAGATTATATAGGTAGATAGCATAACTAATAAGGAGGTACTGAATGGAACTGGGAAGAAGAGGAGTTTGTGGCACAACTTGACAAGAAGGAGGGACTGGTTAGTATGACATGTTCTGAAGCATCAAGGAATCACAAATGTAGCATTGGAGGGCAGCGTGGAGGGTAAAAATCGTCTAGAGAGACCAAGAGATGAATAAAATAAACAGATACAGAAGGATGTAGGTTGCAGTAAGTACTGGGAGATAAAGAAGCTTGCACAGGATAGAGTAGCATGGAGAGCTGCATCAAACCAGTCTTTGGAGTGAGGCCACAACAACAAAATTATTAAGAGGGTATTAATTTCACAAATCTGAATAATCTATGGAGCCCACGCATGATCATTATTTAAGGAACTAGAGTTATTCACAGTACCTTTACAAAAAAAAAAAAAAAAAGAAATGGCTCTGAGCACTATGGGACTTAACTTCTGAGGTCATCAGTCCCGTAGAACTTAGAGCTACTTAAACCTAACTAACCTATGGACATCACACACATCCATGCCCGAGGCAGGATTCGAACCTGCGACCGTAGCGACCGCGCGGTTCCAGACTGTAGCGCCTAGAACCGCTCAGCCACCTCGGCCGGCAGTACCTTTACAACACAAACATTCACTTATGAAGTTCGTTATTAATAATCTATGCCAGTTCAGATATAATAGCAAAGTGAATAGCTACAACACTAGAAGAAAGAATGACATTCACTATTCTAGGTTACATATTACCTTGGCAGAGGATGGGGTGAATTATGCTGCCACAAAAATCTTCGGTCATTTACCAAATAGCATTAAAAGTCTGATAGATAGGCAACCAGCTATTAAAAATGTATGAAGACTTCCCGAATAACAATTCCTTCAACTCAGTAGATCAGTTTTTAGATATAAAGCGGTAACTATAAAAAATCGTGTATATTAAACTGACACGTTCCACATCACTACGAAATGTCGTGTTCATGATCTGCGGAACAAGTGTCAAAGTAATGTAATGCAATGTAGTGTAACGTGCCTTCGAGTTGGTGCCTTAGAAACCTACGTGCTTTTTTCAGATATAAAGACGAGTATTCTGTTGCTTGACCTCACGGAAGTGAGAATTTGATTAGTTTTCTTAATATAAAATCTGAATTAAGTCCATCCGAATATTGCCATCATGATGGAGATGGAAAAGGATGTTTGGTTGATAGTACGTTCGGACACGACATTTGTGGGAAGGCTCCTCACACTGATTGTATCTACGGACTGATAGCTGTCACCAGCCGGCACAGCCTGAAGTGGTACTTCGTACTTTGCTTCACAGGACCCATGTCATTCCAGATCCCGAAGATTTCTCAGCTGAGTTCTCCCACCTCAATGTCACCTATCGTCGTATTAGTTATGGTGAAACATATACAAGACACGCGTTGCGTTACAGACCAACCATGAATCGACTGACTGATTGTAATAATGAGATGGCGCCGTAGTCTACGGTGTTTCTGTCTTACGAAGGACGAAATTATGAGAGGATTAATCGCGTTACGCAGAAGTACGATGTGAAATTTTGTTTCTCGACAACCATCTACGATTCAGAGATCTTTTAGGATCCTTGAAGTTTGATCTTGGTTTGCGTAAGGCATGTGTCTGCCATATTCATTGCAGTCAGGGTATGCCATATATTCGTCAGACCATTACGACCGTGGAGGAGCGGTATATTGGGCATAAGCGTTAAACCTATTAACAGCAGCCGAGTAAATCTGTTACTGTAGAACGCCGATTTGGCACCGGCTATGCTGTGGTACATAACAGCCCAAAGATTCTGGCATGCACTTTCAGCCGTTGGGCTAGTGTCTTTTAGGAAACAGGTGAAATCAAATTAGCAGGAGACCTTACAGATGGAGATTTTTGATTAAGTTCTGTGTGGGATCCTATTCTATGCCTGGGCAGTCAAGAGATAGACGGAGCGAACGCAACATAACCCGCTGATTGTTAATACTCACTATCGATAACTTTTGACTTTAGTCATCCTTGCTTTTCCGGTTGCGCTAGGGTTTTACTGTGTTACTGTGTGTATGTGTGTACAGATGCTATGTATACCGAGGTCTCAAATCCTTTCAAATAGCGCTTTTGTGCCATATGTGCCTGGAAAACGACAGAGCGTGCATCCGTCGAAACGTTATTTCAACTACAACATATTAGCGTTGGGATCTCTAGTTTCGTGCATGTGTGCGACGATCCTTCTTGGAAATTGGAATGACCTGAACATTTGTGCTGGATTGCTGTGTTTCTTCAGCGACCTGCGATTGATGACTCTAGAAGAGCAATTAGCTTTGTGCAGATATCCAGCGAGGTCCGGTCACCTGTTTTCTAGTGAGCGGTTTGTGAGGCTTTTGCGTCACATGGTCACTTATCTCGATGTATCATTTTTGTGTTCGTCAGATGATGGAAAGGAGGAACCGCAGGACGAACTTCCTCCCTGTTAATCTCCACTTTAATGCAATTATTGTAACTGAGTTATTTAATACATAACTCTTATCACTTTATTGACTTAAGACCAGAACTTGTTAAGACATTTTTATCCGGTTGGTGGGTAGAATGTTACTTTCTAATTCCCTTAACGCAGTTATTTCCGCCCCCTTTGACTTCGTTCGGTTCTTGTTTGTCGATACGGATTTGGCTACATTTAAATCTATAATGATGTTCTCTTCGGTTTTCGGGCAGCTTCCTGAGACAGATTTGAACAAGGCAGGCATTTTGATCCTTCATAACATTGCTTAGCACGTACATGTCTTGGGACCGTTGTCCTACTCTGCTGAATTTTGCCTATTGACATTTATGGTCTCCACGATGCGTTCTACATAATGATTGTTCAGGTAATTTGAAATCTTTTACTACTGGAGCACATTTTCCTTCTTTTCTTAATGTTGCTACTGAAATCCCTTGTCATTGACTCTCTAACAGCCTTCTCTGAACCAAATGAAAAAGTTTGGGCTTGTTTGTAACAAGAGCTCCAAGAGGTTTCTCTCGTGAAACGGATCTCTATGACATCACTGAATCCCCCACCTTGGCATATACACCTACATCTACATAGATACTCTGCAAGCCACAACATGGTGCGTGGCGGAGGGCACTACTAGGGCACTACTAGTTATTTCCTTTCCTGTTCAACTCGCAAAGAGAGCGAGGCAAAAACGGCTATCTATATGCCTCGATATGAGCCCTAATTTCTGGTATCTCATCTTCGTGGTCCTTACGCGCAATGTATGTTAGCGGCAGTAGAATCTTTGGCAGTCAACTTCAAATGCCGGTTCTATAATTTTTCTCAACTATGTTTCTCGAATAGAACGTCGCCTATCCTCTAGGGATTCCCATCTGAGTTACCAAAGCATCTCCGTATTACTTGAGAGTTGTTCAAACCTACTGGTGATAAATCTAGCAGCCGGCCACTGAATTACTTCGCTATCTTCCATCAATGCACCCTGGTACAGATCCCAAACACTTGAGCAGTATTGAAGAATAGGTCGCACCAGCGTTCTGTATGCGGTCTCCTGTACAGGTGAACCACTCTTTCCTAAATTCTCCCAACAAACCGAAGTCGACCGTTCGCCTTCCCTACCACAGTTCCCACATGCTCGTTCTATCTCATATTTTATTTTGCAACGTTATGACCATATATTTAAACGACTTGACATTGTCAAGCATAAATAAACATTACTGGCTCGTTCTTCCTACTCATCCGCATTAACTTACATTTTTCCACATTTAGGGCCAGCTTCCATTCGGCACATCAATTGGAAATTTTGTCTAAGTTGTATCTTCCTACAGTCACTAAACTTTGACACCTTTCCGCACAGCACAGCTTCATCGCCAAAAAACCGCAGATTGCTGTCCCCCCTGTCCGCCATATCATTTATGTACGTAGAGAACAACAGCGGTCCTGTCACACTTCCCTGGCGATAGCCGTGTCTCTGATCAACACTCGCCGTCATCAAGGACAACATAATGGGTTCTATTACGTAAGAAGTCTCCGAGCCACTCAGGTATCAGTGAACTTATTCCATCTGCTCGTACCTTCGTTAACAGCCTACAATGGGGCACCCTATCAAATGCTTTCCGGAAATCTAGAAATATGGGATCTGCCTGTTGCCCTTCATCCATAGTTCGCAGAATATGGTGTGAGAAAAGGGCAAGCTTTCACAAGCGCGATGCATTCTAAAGTTCCTCGGTGGACATAAATTTCGAAATGTCTAGAAAGTTTTTTATATTCGAACTGAGAAAATGTTCAAGGATTGTGCAGCAAACGAAGTTAGGGATGTTGGTTTGCAATTTTGCAGGTCTATTCTTCTAACCCTGTTTTTCCATTCGCTTGGGGCTTTGTACTGGACATGAGATTCGTAATTAATGCAGGCTACGTAAGAGAGCAATGCCGTAGAGTACTCATTGAAAAATCGAACTGGGATTTCATCCGGAATTGGTGATTTATTTGTGTCTCTATACCGGGGATGCTGATTACTATGTAATCCGTACGGGAGCCTGTTCAAAACGGCTCTGAGCACTAACATCTGAGGTCATCAGTCCCATAGAACACAGAAGAACTTAAACCTAAGCAACCTAAGGACATCACACACATCCATGCCCGAGGCAGGATTCGAATCTGCGACCGTAGCAGTCGCGCGGTTCCAGACTGAAGCGCCTAGCACCGCTCGGCCACTGCAGCCGGCGGAGCCTGTCAGATTTTGAAATGACGGTTTGTAACAACAGCTCCAAGAGCTTTCTCTCGTGAAACGGATCTCTATGACAACATCGCTGAATGGTGTATACATCTACATCTACATAGATACTCCGCAAGCCACCACACGGTGCGTGGTGGAGGGCACTCCGTACCACTACTAATTATTTTCTTTCCTGTTCTGTGTGAACGATTTCTTGAACGTGAAATTTAAAACTTGGGGTTTAATTTTGCTATTTTCAGCTGTACACTAGAGTGATCAACAAGGGATTGAACGGGAGCCTTAGAGCCGCTCAGAGATCTTACATAGGATTCAGCCTCCGGTCAGGAGAGGGAAATTTGGTGTTGACTCTTGTAATGTGTGTGTGTTGCACTCGGGACACTCGACCTGAGCATGGCTTGGCACTGGTGGCACTGGTCTCCAATGGGGAAACTGTGAGGACGCCTCCGCTGTACCGGCAGTTTGGGCGCCAACTCTCTGTGCTTGGTATCACGTGTATTGCCTTTACGTTTGTTTTTTCTTATGCGTACCGCCGTATAGGTGAGTCAAACTGGCCCCTGGTATGACTGGCGAACGTCAGTGTCACACGCTGGAATCTGCCGACATTTCAGGAGTCCGCTTGAGAGTAATCGCGATCCGTCTGACGGATAACGAATTACAGGCGCCGCTCGTCACGACTCTGCCGACGGCCGCGCCATTGCCGTCGCCTGAGACGGCGCTGCACCTCCAGAGAGGGGTGCAGTGCTGCTGCTCCGGTCTGTTAGGGATCACTTGTTGTGAGCTGCACCACCGTAGTGTCGCTTCTGTCTAGAATAGACCAATCAAACTCTATTCAGCGTTAGATAATTGCAGACTGCGGTATCCATGTTTTGATCCAGGGTAAATAGATTACACAGATAAACCTTAGTCTTTGCGAAGCTAATGCCACCCAGAATAGTGCTAATAACTTGTTGGTTCTGCTTCAGTTGCCATCTGTTTACGATGTATCTATATCTCGCTTAACTTGTGTTCTTTGTCCTATTTTAAGATTTACAAATTATTGTCGTTTTATTGAAGCTTAAACCTGTTTGGTATACATTAATCATTCATAACTATAAAGACGGGGCCACGTTTTTATAAATTTTCTCAGCATTCAATTTGTATTTAATATTCTGATAAAACAT